>NC_056061.1:73157500-73776645 GCF_016772045.2 Ovis aries
ACGTTATTGTCACATTTTTCCTTAAAGTGATTTCAGACGTTAGCTGCTTATAGTGATTTGTTCACTGTTCCTTTGGCTGCAGCCTCTCCGGGCAGGTTTGGCAATTGTATTAGGTCACTTGATTGGTGCTAATCTCACTCGTTGTCCTTCTGTACCTTTCTGCTAGAATGATGGTTCCTGGTGAGTAAAGGTTATTTTGTTTCCTACTGTGTAGCTACAGGGGTTCCCACGTGGCGAATCCCACCACTTGCCAATGCAGGAGGTGCAAGAGATGCAGGTGGGATCCCTGGGTTGGGAAAACCTCCTGGAATAGCAAATGGCAACTGCTCCAGTATTCTTGCCTGGAAAATTCCGTGGACAGTGGAGCCTGGCAGGCTACCGTCCAGGGGGTCTCAAAGACTCGAACATGAACACTATTGAGCGACTAAGCACGCATATCCACTTTGTATCTCCAGTACCTAACAGTGAGTGGTACAGAGTTACCGTCACTATCTGACCAACTGCAGTGGTGGAGACCATAGGGTTTGAAAAAGAGACCAGTGATTTAGATGGACATAGGTCAGCATGCCCATGGGGAACTGGGGTCTCTGGTTCTCTAATCTGATTCTGAGGTCCCTACTCTTACTCCCCTCCACATGTGTGTTCATACCTGGTGAATCTCCCCCATGTTTTGGACACTGTCGTAGAGCTGGGGTGTTCCTCCCAGTGCTGCCACCCCTCAGTGCTGTGGGATGCTGATGGCTCACAGCCGGGTCCCCGCTCCAGCCTGGCCTTGTGCTGAAGGCAACCTCCTCTCCCAAGGTTCTGCCTATCTTCCTGTGGGGCAGCACACATCCAATGCCTTGTTGGCATGGGGGTGTAAAAGCCTGAGCCCCTGGCCTCAGTTTGATGCAGCTCTGAAGAACCATCCCAGTTCCGGAGCCCCTCGTGGGGCTGACTCGCTGAGGTCTCTGTTGCAGCTGCGTTGTAGTTGACCTTCTTCCTCTGCCCGGTCCTGCTCCCCTTATGTCTCATAGGTTGTGCCTAAAAGCACGTAGATCTCTGCCTCAGAGTCAGCAAAAACAGATGCTCTAACTGAACCTCTTTAACCAGGTTCTACAGTCAACTAACTGCTGAATCTAGACTGAAGCCTGGCTCAGTTGAATGCTCTTTCAGTTCCAGCATTCTGACTCACTCCGAGACAGTGGTGCTCAACAGCAGTGATTTTATTTCCTCGGAGACATTTGGCAATGGCTGGGCATTGCGACCCCATGGACTGCAGCACGCCAGGCCTCCCTGTCCATCACCAACTCCCGGAGCTTACTCAAACTCATGTCCATTGAGTCGGTGATGCCATCCAATCAGCTCATCCTCTGTCATCCCCTTCTCCTCCTGCCTTCAATCTTTCCCAGCATCAGGGTCTTTTCCAATGAGTCAGTTCTTTGCATCAGGTGGCCAAAGGATTGGAGTTTCAGCTTCAGCATCAGTCCTTCCAATGAATATTCAGTACTGGTTTCCTTTAGCATTGACTGGTTGGATCTCCTCGCAGTCCAAGAGATTCTCAAGAATCTTCTCCAACACCACAGTTCAAAAGCATCAATTCTGTGTAGGGTTATAGAAATGCCACTTGAAGTCAGTGTTTCCACTCCTTTGCTCCCTGTGTTTGTATATTGTGGGGGACAGGGCCTACTCTGTACTCCCAAGGCTGGCAGCAGTTCTGATCATAAAGCCTGAGGAGAAACACATTTAAATACAATGCTCCTGTTGTCCTGGGTCTTATGACTACTTATCCTAGATTTTCTGTTTTTCTTGGGATGGAAATAGTATATCCTTCCTTTTGCTTCTGTCTTAAGTGATACTGAAGGGAAATGTGAACCCAGGAATTCCATATCAAGATCCTGGAGTCTAGGTTTCCTTTTTCTTGACAGTCTCATGTGTTAGATGGGCACTTGTATTCATTAGCACAAAGCTTGAGAAAAGATTATTAAGAAAATGAATAAGTCAACACTAAAGATTCATATGACAGGATGTATGATGCAGTGGCTAAGCTTATAGGGTACTTTGGACATTCAAATGGGAACACCTTTGGATTTCCCTGGTGATCCAGTGGTTAAGACTCCACACTCACAATTCAGGAGTTGGGAGTTTGATTGATCTCTGGTCAAAGAACTAAGATGCTACATGTGGAGTGGCCAAAAAACAAAACAAATGAGAACACCATCCTCTAATAGTTAATCTAATGAACTCTGACACTGGAAAGCAGCATACAAGAGGAAATAGTTTGCACTGTCCTTCAAGGAAGTGGGCAGATGATATCTGGGAAGAAGGGCAATGGGCGGAAGGGTCACCACGTGGCTCAAAAGAGAAGATGCAGGCTCTCCTCCACACCATTCAAATATTGTAAAATTTCAGGACATTGGGATTAATTGCAGAAGATGAACTGGAGAATAATCTGTTTTCTCTTAGTGGAATTTAAAAAATATTTTCTCTGCTTCAGTTACTGCACCTGGGTACTCTGTAGACCAAAATGATTCAAGTTGTATTGAGTTTCTTACACTGAAAAAAGCCAGAGACTGTCACTCAGTCCAGAGCTGATCCCGTGCTGGCAGTGACGGCTCGCAGGCCTTCCTGCTAACTACAGGACCTGGGCTTCTGTGTCCAACAAGGCTCAGGAGTCCCCTGGGCCTGGAGTGTGGAAACTGCTTGGTCTCCCTACCGGTTCTGATTGAAGGATCAAGACAGCTTTGGAAAAATCCTCCAAAAGGGACCGAGTGAGGCCATCTGGATGTCAGCTGCCTCCCGTCTGTCCCTTTTCTGCTGTCAGCCTGTGACTCCGTTACTGTCCAAAACTGCCTGAGCTCATGCTTGAGACTAAGACCCATTTAAGTCTTGTGTAGCTGGTGTTTTCGATTTTGTGGGAAATTTTATGGCTTAATTTATTTCTACATTTTTTGAGATCTATTGTTAAAATAGGTGAGGGGGAAAAATCTAGTATTTGACGCAGCATTGCTTTAACTATCTTTTGCTTTAACTAGCTCTTAATTCAAAAATTAATGTCATCCAAGTAGGAACACTTAAACACAGCTGTTGGGGAAGTAAATTCACAAAACTACTTCCTAGGGGTAGATTTTTGTATACCCTTTGATCCAGATATCCTTTAGGGAATTTATCTTAAGGAAATAATTGTAGATGTGGTTAAAGAGCTAGCTACAGATATGTTTATTATAGTATCAACTGTAATAATGATTAATTACAAACAACCATCAAATGGGTTGTTTGATGCTGTCTTAATGGAAATAATTTCACGTCTATTATGATTGCAACTATACTTTGAATGTCAAATAAATGCTGTTCTAGAAAACTCTGAGTCATTGTCTACATTTTTTAGAATCTTCTCTTGAGTCTGAATAGCTTTAGTTTCTTATATATCTTGTGCTCGAAGAACAGGTGACAAAGATTTTCTTCTAATAGCTGTATTGTTTGAATTGCAAGAGTATCATACTCTTCCATCCCCTTTGACAAAATTTTACTTACAAGGAAGTTGCTTTTTTTTTCTTTTTTTAAATTTATTTGTTTTTATTCAAAGGATAATTGCTTTATAGGATTGTGTTGGTTTCTACCAAACATCAACTTGAATCAGCCATAGGTTTACCCATGTTCCCTCCCACTTGAACATCCCTCCCACCTCCCTCCCGATTTCACCCTCTAGGTTATTACTGAAACCCAGGTTGAGCTCCCTGAGTCATACAGCAAAGGAAGTTGCTTTTTTTTTTTTTTTTTTTTGAGCTAGAAAGTTCTGGAGTGGTATGGCCAGAGGTACAGAATCCTCTTATAAGTTATTGTCAGTCTTGTATTAGGAGCCAAAGATTTGGTGATCGTACAGATGACACTTTTTCAAAGCCAATATTCCCCCACTTCTAAGCAGAAATGCTGATAAACTGCTGGGAGGCCAGCAAGACCCAGTTGCTGAAGATTCAATTCACAGAATGATTGCTCTGGATGCAAAGCCAAAACATTACCCCGCTCTGGCTGGACCCAGAAAGAACTGGCTGCTGGTGCTGTGTTGAGAGCATCTGATGAATTCACAGAAACTTTGGGTGGAAAGGGTTTCGTTTGAGGCCTATGAGTATGTGGAAGAATTAATAAAGCGTGGAGATCAGAGGCCCTTATTCCATCTGTTTTTATCATTTTCTCTACATGGCCATGGGCATCCTTGGTCCTTTATAAACTTCCTTCTGGGCTTGTCCCTGAGTGCTCAGACCCAGAGTTCTCTTTGCAGGCTGCTTGGTCTTTTCCACATCTTTAGGAAAAGCTGTCAGTCTTCCCAAATACTGACTCCTCTTGCTTTTAAGTATTACAGGGCACTGGTTGTTGGTGCAGAGTGTAGTGCATCGAGAATTTTTTGACTTCTGTTTCTGGTCAAATTGCAATAAATCATTTCTCTAATTTTTTGTAATGCAGATTTTAATACTTTTTTTTAATGGAAAAAAGAAATCTCAAATTGTTACGAAGGTGTCATAGGAAATATTTGAGAGTGTCTGGGCTGGGTTGGAGGAGTGAGCCAAGTGGGGGAGTGCTAATGATAAGAGGATGTTGCTGGCTCCTGGTATAAATGGTGTACCTTCATTGCGAGCTCACGGACGAGGCAGTGAGACTTCCTTGCTGGTTAACTTTGAAGGGTGCCTTGCTCAGGAGAGCACACAGGGCATGGATGTCCTTCTGATTTGTGACACAAAGTGCCTCTTCATTGGATTTCTTGGTCTCAGTGTGAACATGTTTTCTTAAAGGTTAGGTTTTAGGCAGGGCTCAAAACTCTATGGAGGAGGAAATGGTAACATTGCCTAGAAAATCCCATGGACAGAGGATCCTGGTGGGCTACAATCCACGGGGTCAAAAAAAAGTAGAACATGACTTAGCAACTAAATATTAACAACAACAAAACTCTGTAGTTTGGTTTAAGAAGTTCTTTTCTTTACCATATATGAAAAAGAGTCATCACAACACCTGCTATATTTTACCCAGATATTAAAAAAATAATTACCCATAAGTGGAATAGTTTCTTCAGGTGGGGTTGGGGAATAGTGGGAGGGATCTCGGTAGGTCTGTAGTCTGTGTTTGGCTTTGCTCTAAAATATTCCTTCTTTGCTCAGATTATGTATTTTTGCATTCTAATGGAGCTATAAAACCATGCCATGGGCTTGATCTGTATAACTGTTATGTCAGGTGGGATAAATGTTTATACAATAATATTGATTCACTCATTCTACCCATTCACTGTGGGCTGGTTAACATGATCTGTAGCCATTCACTGTGTTTTACTTTCAGAGGTAGTTTATTATAAGCAAAACAAAAGGCTGGCTCTTAACTACACCTGCGTATAGTATCACCAGGAAAATATTTATGGTTCAGCTAATCTTGTTTAGGCCTAAAGGAACTGTGGTTTAATCAGCAAACAAGGTAGAGCAGCATAGGAAGCGATCTCATTAACCCTAACCCAACTCTAAAGCTAACCCACAGAGATGTGTGGGCCGAGTGCCCCCCTTGTAACTTTCACGGCCCAGGAAAGGGAAAGGTGATTTTGAATCCTCATCCAGGATGAGGTTTGAGGTAAGGATCCACATGGACTTTGCTGTTTTCTTCAGCACCTGCATCCACATGTGGAGAAGGGAGATGGGTTTTTGCTTTAAAAACACACACATTTCCCCCCCACCCCTAAATTTTATTGCTTTGGCTCCTTGCCACTTTTATTTATCCTTGTGGTTTGACCCGTTATTTTCGTTGTTGTTGAAGTACAGTTGATTTTCAATATTATATTAGTTTTAGGTGTACATAGTGAATCAGTATTTTTTATAGATTATACTCCATTTAAAGTTGTTATAAAACATTGGCTGTATATTCTTATAGTTCGTTTATTTTATCCATGGTAGTTTGTATCTCTTAATCCCATACCCTTATCCTTCCTCTCTGCCCTCCCCTCTTCCCACTTGTAACCACTAGTCTGTTCTCTGTATATGAAAATCTATTTTTGTTTTGTTAGATTAATTCATTTTTTTTGAAAACAAAAACATTTCTTGATAACTGTCTATAAGTTGAAGCTTTGTAAATCAAATCAAAATAGTTTAAGAGCAGAAAAGAGAGAGTGAGGCATACTAAGGTTAAATCATGTGCTCCTGGGCCTCAAAGTGAAACCCAGGGACACTTGCCCACACAGTATTGCTCCTTTATATGTGATAATTTAAGAGAGGTTAAAACCCGTGAACTTCCAGATGTTCAAGCGGGATTTAGAAAGGGCAGAGGAACCAGAGATCAAATTGCCAATATCCGTTGGATCATCGAAAAAGCAAGAGTTCCAGAGAAACATCTACTTCTGTTTTATTGAGTATGCCAAAGTCTTTGACTGTGTAGATCACAACAAACTATGGAAAATTCTTCAAGAGATGGGAATACCAGACCACCTGACCTGCCTCTTGAGAAATCTGTATGCAGGTCAAGAAGCAACAGTTAGAACTGGACATGGAATAACAGACTGGTTTCAAATTGGGAAGGGAGTATGTGAAGGCTATATATTGTCACCCTGCTTATTTAACTTATATGCAGTGTACATCATACGAAATGCCAGGCTGTAATGAAGCCTGAACTAGAATCAAGATTGCCAGGAGAAATATCAATAACCTCAGATATGCAGATTATACCACCCATATGGCAGAAAGCGAAGAACTAAAGAGCCTTTTGGTGAAAGTGAAAGAGGAGAATGAAGAAGCTGACTTAAAACTCAACATTCAGAAAACTAAGATCATGGCATCTGGTCCCATCAATTCATGGCAAATAGATGGAGAAACAATGGAAACAGTGAGAGATTATCTTGGGGGCTTAAAAATCATTGCAAATGGTAACTGCAGCCATGAAATTAAAAGATGCTTGCTCCTTGAAAGAAAAGCTAGACAGCATATTAAAAAGAGACATTACTTTGCTGAAAAAGGTCCATCTAGTCAAAGCTATGGTTTTTCTAGTAGTCATGTATGGATGTGAGAGTTGGACTGTGAAGAAGGCTGAGCACCAAAGAATTGAGGCTTTTGAACTGTGGTGTTGGAGAAGACTCTTGAGAGTCCCTTGGACTGCAAGGAGATCAAACCAGTCAGTCCTAAAAGCAATCAGTCCTGAATATTCATTAGAAGGATTGATGCTGAAGCTGAAACTCCAATCCTTTGGCCACCTGATGTGAAGAACTGACTCACTGGAAAATAACTTGATGCTGGGAAAGACTGAAGGTGGGAGGAGAAGGGGACGACAGAGGATGAGATGGTTGGATGGCATCACCGACTCGATGGACATGAGTTTGAGCAAGCTTTGGGAATTGATGATGGACAGGGAAGCCTGGCGTGCTGCAGTCTATGGGTTCGAAAAGAGTCGGACACGACTGAGTGATTGAACTGAACTGAAAAATCACTATCTTATAAACTGCTTTATTTTAGTCCTCACAAATTAATCCCAAAGTTAGTGTGCTGAAAAAAATCATTATGTTAAGAAGCCTTCCTAATATTTTGTTTCATTTATTCGAGAAACTTTTATTGAACACCTAGTATGTGCTAGGCCTTTTGACATGTATCGGGAATACAATATCTAAAAAGAATCAACCCCTGCCTCAAAGGGAAGGCAGGGGGATAAATGAATGCTCAGAGTACAGGGTGATAAAATATACGTTGGAAATTGTACTCATAGGATGCTGTGGGAGCACTGAAGAGCACTGGGGATTTGTGGAAGGAGTAAGCAGTGAGGCCTTCCCAGAAGAGTTGGTACTTACACTGAGTTTTGAAGGATGAGGAGGGGTTGCTCAGATGAAGGAGGGAAGGAAGCCTAGCAGACAGAAGAAACATGCACGTGAAGGCCAATGTGATGATCTTTGAGGACTGCCCATCACTCAGCACGTCCAGAGCTTAGTGGATAAGGAGATGTGTTAGGGAGGGTAGGAATGGTGGCAAGTGATGAAACTAGCTAGATGAGAAGTATGCAGTTCATAATGGAGCACACCAGTGTACTGCTTTGAGAAGTTAGGAGTTTGCCATCATCCTGAAAGGTGGCAAATTATATTACGTAGGTGGGCAACAAGGTCAGATTTGAGTTTTGCCGTGTTCACCTTGAGCCCAAGGTGGGGAATGCTGTGAAAGAGGCTGACCCAGAGACTAGGAGCAGATATAGGAGTGATTCAGTTGAGAGAAGGAAACAGCCTGGACCCAGGCAGGCTGGTGAAGAACGGAATGGGATATTAGAGAAGTAGAATCCGTGGGCGTGGTGGTGGGCTGTGGGTACGTCTCTGCTACACAACTTAGCGTTGAGCTTGTCTCAGAGCCAAGGTGAGAGAGCAGTGGCTATTTTTAGAATGAATGAATTTTGTTTGTTTCTCTATCTTAGCAAGTCAGAAAAACAAACAGAATCCATTCCTTCTAACAACTCAAAACCCCAGGAGGAATACCAGAACTTTCTGAACCCAAAAGAGGAAGATCCTTCATAAACTTTTGATTTGAAGATGGACTTTATGAGTAGAAGTTAATGGAAATTCTGGACTTTGGAGGCAGGAAGTCCCAGCACAGGTTTTGCCACTTAGTGGCCCTGTGGCCATGGGTGATTACTGACCCTCACTGAGCCCAGGATCTTTCACCTGTAAATCAGCTCAGAAGCCGGCCTCATAAGGATTTTGTGAGTACTCAAGTGATATGATATCTGTAACTTACCGAACACAGTTCCCTGTCTTCCCTGAATCTACATTTTTACTTCAGCTTTCATCCTCTTCCATCCTTTGCCCTTAATTAGAACAAAACGTTGAACTTCAGTCAAATAATAATTTTATGCAGAGAAAAAAACTCCTTTTCCTCGATTTATTTAAGGATCTGGCTTTGAATGTGATATGGAAAGAGTCCTTGCCTCATGGTATGAGGCTTGGGCTATTGTCTGTGGCCTGCATTAACGGTAATGAGGAATGATTATGTATTTGTTTACAACAGATCACTTTGGATTTCTTCAAAGGCTATTTGTATTATCTCTGATTCATAATGAGTGATGCTGCCAAATACAAAAGAGTTGGGTTTTTTCTAGTGTAGTTACTGTTTTGGTTGATAAACAGTGCAACCTCCTTACCCACCCTCTTTTTTGCTCATAGCCAATGATTGCATAACATTTGTAGATTAAATCTTCCTTGGGACAGCTGATTAAGATGCATGGCTCTGGAGGAGTCCTTCCAGAAGCCTAAGACTCTAAGGGAGTTCAAGAAGACTGTTCTACGTGCTTTGCTCCAGCTAAGTTAAGTCGCTCAGTCGTGTCCGACTCTGCGATCCCATGGACTGTAGCCCACTAGGCTCCTCCGTCCATGGGATTCTCCAGGCAAGAATACTGGAGTGGGTTGCCATTTCCTTCTCCAGGGGATCTTCTCGACCCAGGGATCGAACCCAGGTCTCCCGTATTAGAGGCAGACGCTTTAACCTCTGAGCCACCAGGGAAGCCCCTGCTCCAGCTAGGCCTATATTTAAATTAAAGAGATCCGTAAGTCCTTCTATTTTTAAGAAGCAGAAGGCTGTATCCACTTTTTCCTTAACACTCAATTCAAAGAGAAATTGTTTTGAATAACTGAACAGATCTTTTGAATTAATAAAAATAGTAGTGCATGGCTTGCATTTCCATGAATAGTGTGTTTCTAGAGTGAAGCTGTCTTAACAACTTGGTCTTTGGGAAGTCAAATGATAGGAAGAACATTGGCATTTGAAAGCATGAGGATCTAGTTTTGCTGTTTTTGTGTCTACTGAGGAGAGTAGTAATGTGTGTCTAATCATGGGAGATTGCTCCCTGCTTGGATATTTTGTAGTTTTGATTTGTGGGGTCATTTTCAGAGCACTGTATCTGTGGGATTGTGTGGGGTCGGGCTAAGGCTATTTCTATATAGAGAAGTGATATGTTTACTAAGGGTGTCTGAGGTGGTGCAGTGGTAAAGAATCCACCTGCCAACGCAGGAGATGCAGGTTCGATCCCTGGGTCAAGAAGAGCCCCTGGAGAAAGAAATGGGCAACTCACTCCAGTATTCTTGCCTGGGAAATCCCATGGGCAGAGGAGCCTGGTGGGCTACAGTCCATGGGATCATAAAGAGTCGGACACAACTGTGTGGCTGAGCACGCAAGCATGTTACATTTACTGCTGACTGGTGCTCCAGGCTATTTCTGACCTGAGACCAATCTCTTATTCCAGGGATTCCTAGACTCACCCTAGTGTGGATTTGGTTTAAAAAGCCAAATGAAAATCAGTTTCCAGTAATTCTCAGGGAGACGTTTCCTTTTTTTCATTCCCCACACTGAAACAACCATCCTTGAAACAACCTACCCACAAAGAATTCTCTGAGAATTCACTGTGGGTAGACTTTGTTTCTGGCTCGCCCTTTCATTGTAGCCCTGTGAAGTTCTCAGCTTCACGTGGCGTTCTATTCTTATTCTACCTCACTTTGGGGTCCGAGATCAAACTCTGACCCTCTGTGGTCATTAAAGTCCGCACTCCTGGGTCCCTCCTCACCCCTGTGGGCTGCCTCAGCAGCAGTACCAGTCTCCTCTTTCCTTCTGGCCTCTGGACAGATCCTGTTCTCTCCCTGAGCTCAACCAAGCTTGTAAAATGTTTATTATGTTTTATCCAACATTTCTAGGTTTTTTATGCTGGGAAAGTTTTCGGGTTGTCAGCTTGAATAAATGGAGGTTGAAGTTTGAAGATTTGGCTTAAATTTCCAGTTCTGCTAATTGATTCTCTAGCTTTGTAGGACTGATTCCACTTCTCTGAATTTCAGTTTCCTCCTCATAAAGGGAGAGGAGCATGATAACCTCATGGGCACTCCACATACAGAGAAATTTTAGAGGCGAGCAGCCACACATTGGGAAAATGGCCTGTAGGGCATGCCGTGGGTTCCCTGCCCAGGTCCCTCTCTGGGCTGATGTCCCTGGTTCCCAGCTTCTGTGAGTGTAGGCTACTAAGGCTTGCAGCTGCTTCCTCTCTGGAGAATTGCATTTGAATTCCTATCTCAGATTCTGCTTCTCGGGAACTTAACCTGTCATTGTCATAGTGTTCGTTCTTTTTTTAAAAAGCAATTAAAATTTTTTAGTGTTGAGATAGAATTTAATCAACTTGTGAATCAAGAATGAGCCACTGTCATATTTTTGAAATTATCTCTTTTTTTTTTACCATCTTAATTTTATCACTTATGAACATACCATGTGCGTATGACTCTATTTGAGGTTTTGGTGAGTCTGGGCATAAAAATATGGGTGCCTGTGTGTGTGCTCTGTCATGTCCGACTCTCGGCGACCCCATGGACTGTAGCCCGCTAGGCTCCTCTGTCCATGGGATTCTCCAGGCAAGAATACTGGAGTGGCTTGCCATGCCCTCCTCCAGGGGATCTTCCTGACACAAGGATTGAACCCTTGTCTCCTGCGTCTCCTGCATTGCAGGCAGAGTCTTTACCACTGAGCCACCTGGGAAACCCAAAAGTATGGGTATGAAAGATCATCTGGACCAACCCAATTCTAAATTAAGGACTAAGGGCTTTAGAGATCATGTTAATTTCACATTTTAAGACACATATTAATTTCTTTTTATCTCTTTCTAACTCTATCTCTCTTATTTACATATTAATGAGAATTTCATAGACACTCTTTGACTCTAAACTATGATCGAATTTGAAAGTGTATTGAGGGCCAGGGTGAGAGAAAGTGCTGATGTGTTGTCCCAGATTCAGTGCTTGGAGAGTACCCAGAAATTCCAAGAGATCAAAATCTATTCAGGAGTGAGTGGATTTCTCTACTCAAATAAGCAAGAAGAAGATTAGAGCTGAAATTGTGAAAGGAATCATCAAGTTCTGAGCAACTTAGTGGACATGGAAGGAGGTTGTTTCAAACCTTTACCAGGACAGATTGTGATTCAGTATCTCTGAGCTCATCTATTTCTTTCTAATCTTTTTGTAAGGATTAAACACTCCTGTTCCACTGCCTGCTACAAGGCTCTCAATAAATGGTAATTCCTTTTTATTACTGATGATCTTGATAGTATGAAAAGTTTCATTATCGTTGTCATTTCTATCATTAGAGCCTGTCGTCACTGTACTGTATCATCTGGAGCTCTGATTTTTGAAATCTGCAGAATAAGGGGATGTTGTTGTAATTGCTGGCTTTTCTGATAATAGGATTTTAAGCCAAGGTACTTTATAGATTCATGGGCAAGAATAATTCTCCCTCCCATCCCATCCTCTCTCTTCTTAATCCATTTCCCTCCTGGAAAGGGAAAAATGATATCAAATTGAATGCAGGATCCTGGCTCCTAATTCTTATCATTACAGTGATGTTGAGGTACTGCAGTTATTCTTCTTCTCCATATATTGGTCAGAGTTCAGTTCATGTTTGAAAATCATCTCTAACAAAATTTATACACATTCTTGTGGATTTTACATCCTAAATACTTCTGGGAGTGTTATGACTTCTGCCCAGCTCTATTACTGACATCATAATATAAACCATAATATTCTTTCCCCCAGGCTGCTGTCTAGTCTTCTAACTATTTTACTATATCCATTCAGATTCCACGCCAAATGTTCTCCACTCTGCTGCCAGGGTGAATTTTTCACAATGTAAATCAGTTAAAGCCTCCCATCCCCCATGGCTTCCCCAGCCTGCCAATACCCCTCTGTGGCTTCCCGTGACTCTCAGAGGTCCTTCAGCACAGAGGCAGGGGCCCTGGCAGGACCAGCTCTGCCTGCCTCTCCTGCTTCTACATCACTACTTACTTTGATGTCCTGACTCTGGCCAACTGGTCTTCTTGATTTTGCCCTGCTCCATCCTCCCACAGAGCTTTTGCAGTTGTGGTACCCAGGGCAGGAAGTTCCCATTCCACAACTTAACCCTGCCTTATCCTTCAGATCCCAGGAGAGCCTTCCCTAAATCCTTGTCTGGATCAAGTTACCCTATAAACTGCTTTCCTTGCTCCTCATCACCTCCCCCACTTTATTAGCTGCTCCATAAGGCCAGAGAAGATGTCTGGCTTTGGTCTTCAGTGTGTCTTTGGAGCCTACAATAGCCTGGCACATAAGATTTAATAAATATTTGTTGAATGAATAAACTAAAGGAAATGAGGGAAATTCAGAGAATAAGTAACAGGGGAACTGGCCTGTTTGTGGGCACACCTCCTGCAGCTCTAGAGATGACTTCTGTGAATCTCTGAATCATCCTCGCATCAGGAGGGTCAGATGGAGTGCTCATACAGAGTTTTGTAAGTAATCATGCAGAGATGGAGGGACTGGAAACTCTCCTTGTCATGTGGAGGAAACGCCATTTGATTGTGCTTGTAAATCCTTCCCTGAAAGATCATACCTTCTAAATGTTCCCTCTTCACCACTTAGCTCTGTGTTCAGTACAGTTGAAATGTATGTGAGTTCATATTATTTTGAAACCTGCGTTCACGCTCATAAAACAGATATTTAGTAGGAAATCTGTGAAATTGAATTCTTATGTGTTTTTCAGTGTGCTACATATCCACGATTCATAAAATGAAACATTTTTTTGAATATCTTTAAAATGAGAATATACTTGCAAATATATGAAATTCTAACTTTTAAATATAGAATTTTTCCAGTGCTCTGTGTGTGTGTATTCATTTTGGGGAATTCCACATGGCTAAAATTCTCCGTTAGAGACTAGGTGTAAACATGTGCACAAAATGGCCATCTTATGTAGCTAAGGGCTTCAAATTGTTCTCCTAAATATTTATTTTCCATTTCACTTTTGAAGGACTTTCTTCAATATCCCAAAGTAGTCATATAATTCGATTGTTTATGTAAATGTCTTCAGGGGATTCTGCAGAAGAGTTATTTCACTGTTTGTTATGTTGTTGAGAAATGTTCATAAATCACGTAAACTGGAAAAGAATAGGAAATGAATAATCTGCCTGTAGATCTGATTCCATGATTAGCCATCCAAGGTCAACTGGAAAAAGCCCGAGATACTGGAAAATTAGTGGAGTGTTTTTGTTTTGTTTTTCTTCTAACAGGTAGGTAGAAAAGACATGAGAAAAGTGGGAGGAATGAGTTTCTTAAAAACCCAGTGTCCTCAAAGTCATTTGTAAGTGAAAGTAACAATAAACCAGTAGGGATTTCTAGAATAAGTTTTCCAGAAAAGGGAGTACATCTCTTTTTTAGGGCTATTCACATTTGGAGAGGAAATTGAAAGTTGATGTAATTTTCCAACACCATTCCAGAATTCTGGCTTTAAAGTTTCATTTTGTTAAACATTTCATTTCCTTAAAATCAGTTGACACTTCAGAAATTTTAATTTTAACCCTGGTTGTATCCTGAGAAGTAGTGACTATCCAGAGGACTCCAAATATGAAGGCTGTTAGGACACGTTTTATATCTTCAAATCATTTTTACATTCTTATCTCTACAAGAAAACTGTATGGATCCAATAAATGGAGATGTAACTGAAGGATTCTCTGTTATGTCCTCTGAGCAACTATTGTTTTGTTTCTTCTTCTTCTCTTTACAGATGTCCTAGAGTTTGTTCAAGTCTATAGGAGCCAGGAACTGTTTCTTAGCTGGCCTAAATACACATTTTGAGAAATCAAAGGGCCAGGGTTTTTCTCTCATCACTGTTTACAGTGCAATTGCTGCTTTGTTTGAAAGCAGCGATACTTCACTGCTTATAATCTGAACCAAGTTTATCCAGATTGAATTTTGAGAAGAATCTTGAATTTGGTTAGCCTTTTTGCTATTGTAGGCTCATCCTTAATCAGGCTAATTTTTAAAAATTGAGATATGATTAGCGTGTAACATTATATTAGTGGTAGGGATACAACATAATGATTCAATGTTTGTATATGTTATGAAAGTCTAGTCAACACCCCCACCGTGCATAGTTACAAATATTTCTTTCTTCTGATTTTTTAATTTTTTAAGGTCTGCTGTCTTAACAAGGGGACTTCCCAGGTGGCTCAGCAGAAAAGAATCCACCTGCAATTCAGGAGATGGGAGTTCAATCCCTGGGCTGGGAAGAGCCCCCAGAGAAGGAAATGACAACTCACTCCAGTATTCTTGCTGGAGAGTCCCATGGACAGAGGAACCTGGCAGGCTGCAGTCCATGGGGTCACAAAGAGTGAGACATGACTTAGTGACTAAACAACAACTGTTAACTAGGCATTAATCTCTAATTAACTAATCTCTAGGCATTTGCCCAGTGATCATATGATTTTAAAAGTTATTTCTGTCCAAGCTTGTTCTTGAAGTTAAAAAGGAAAAGAATTTAATTTCTCAATATCTCTAATTCATTTCCTTTTTCCTTTGTGATCTCCGCATATTGAAAGTTGGGCAGTATTAGAGTTTTGAGGGTGAGAAGGAGAGGAGCAATTGGAAGTCTTCCAAAATGAGGAAGCATTACTTTGGCTAAGCCTGGAAGACTCCTCTCCTGTGGGTCTGGTCAGGACCTCCACAAGCTGCCCAGAGTGGGTGATGGCTAATGTATGGATGCAGGTGACTCTGGCAGGTGGCTGGAAGAAGTGTCAGATGGATATTTACCTGCACAGGAAATACTAGCTTCCTTCTCTTTTCTAGAGGTAATCAGGTCAGGAGTGGGAAGATGGGGCTGGACCAGGGAGATGGATCTGTGCCCAGGGGAACTCAGGGTAAGATATGATGTGAGGTGTTTATAGAAGTAGCTGTAGATTTCTTTAGTTTGAGAGTCTGGATGGGTTGGGCACAAATAAGCCATATTTTCATATTGAGAAATAGTGATAGGGTGGCCTGAAACCACAATGTGCCCTGTGTTGTATGTCTGTAAGAGACCATGGGGCACTCTGGATGCTTGTTGTATCAGGAGAGATGCTGGGTGTGAATGTCAATGTCACACTTTTAAAGATGGGGCAGGAATGTGAATAGGCCCTCTGAACCCACTTTTCTGGCTGAAAAGAAACCAGCCAGCAAAGAGGAGCGAGATGCTGCTTGAATTCAGAGCACCATGCTACGGGGCCTGGTAGATGAATCCTTCCTCGTGAGCAGTGAGCAGCAGGAGTTGGTGGGGAAGCCTGGACGGCAGGCAGAGCTGGGCTGGTACAGGGTCCAAGCCATCAGGGCCAGGACGGGGAATTCCAAAGATCAGGCACCTTGTTCTGGAGGAGACTGGAGCTCCCTTGGGTGTTCTAGGGAGATTGGTGTCAGTGGCATTCGTGCTTGAATCCGAGTGTCAGCTCACAGGGTGTTGCAGGCAGGCCTTGAGGGAACCAAGGGTCTGCGAGCGGGCGGGGTCTCCTTGGGGACACTGAGTCTTCTTACCCTTTCACTCATGTGCTTTGGGGAAGTGTGAGCAACAGGGACTCTGCCCTTCCACCCTCGTGGGCCAATGTTGTGCTGCCTTTCTTTCTTGTCTGATCTGTTTCCATGCAGGATCCCCAGGGGGAGATGGCTTTTGCTCAGTTCCAGTGAGAGGAGAGATTTTCCACCCCTCCCCTTCCCCCAGGCAGCTCTCCTTTCCTGGGTTGGTGATGGGAGGGGCAGGAGGGTTCTCTGTCCCTTTCCTGGTGGCAGGCCTCTTTCTCCTCCCCTCACAGGAGGGTTGGGTTCACAGTGTGGGCAGGTTCTTGCCCCTCCAGAGCAGCAGATGACTTTTGCTTGCTACTAGACAAGGGAAGAACTGACTCATTTGAAAAGGCCCTGATATTGGAAAGATAGAGGGCGGGAGGAGAAGGGGACAACAGAGGATGAGATGGTTGGATGGCGACACCGACTCGATGGACATGAGTTTGAGTAAGCTCTGGGAGCTGGTGATGGACAGGGATGCCTGGTGTGCTGAGGTTCATGGGGTCGCAAAGAGTCGGACTCGACTGAGCGACTGAAATGAACTGAACTGAACTGAGATGAGGGTTGGGACACCGGCAGGTTTTGTGCTTATGTTATGGATGGAATGTTTGTATCCCAGGCCTACCCCCCTGCCCCGGCCCCCCGCAACACACACACAGATTCATATGTTGAAGCCCCAGCCCCACTAGGGTGGCACTGAGGTGGGCCCTTTAGGAATTAATCAGGTTTAGTGAAGTCATGCGGAGAAGGCAATGGCACCCCACTCCAGTGCTCTTGCCTGGAGAATTCCATGGACAGAGGAGCCTGGTGGACTATATAGCCCATGGGGTTGCAAAGAGTCAGACATGACTTAGTGACTGAACAAGAAGAGACATCAGCGTGCTTTCTCTCCAACCTGTGAGAACACAGCAAGATGGAGACCAGGAAGCACCCTCACCAAGAACTGGATCTGCTGGCTCCTTGCTTTCGGACTTTCCAGACTCTGGAAGTGTGAGGAGAAAATGTCGGTTGTCTGTGCCACCCCATCTCTGGTATTCCTGAAAGCAGCGCAAGCTGACTGAGACGCAGCCCCTCATGGACAACTGCTCACCACCTGTGTTCACGTCAGGCCCAAGGCTCTCATGGGCTCCTCCAGCTCCCCGACTCCCCTTCGCAAAACCCAGCAACTCTGAGCACTAAGGGGCGCTTCTCAGGTCACGGCTCTCTCCCCAGAGTTGCTCATGGGCGTTCAGTGGAGCCTGTGGAAAAAGAGTTAGCAACGGGGGGCCAGACTCCAATTATCGAGGTCCAAGGGCCCTAAACTATCACCTCATTTACACAGAGTGTGTTAAATCTTAGTTGTTTGCTTCTCACCTGCTTTTCTGCTTTTCTGCTACCTCTTTCTCTCAGGTTTTTGTCAAACATGAGGCAGTTGATGTACCCTTTCTCCCCACAGAGGCACTGGCTACCCTTTGGGGCTCAGTTCACCGAGTTGCCTTTGACCTCAACATTCTAATGGGCTCCAGAAATGTTGTTTCATGGGTTGTCTTTCTTTTTTCTTGTTGTTAGGATGGGAGTGCTAGACTCTTTCTTGCCATTGTCTATATCGCAGCTGGACATGGAACTAGAAAACAGTGTTTAGAAATCAAAAGCGAAGACCTAGGCATGCTGAGGTCTACTGCGGCAGCATTGTTTCTAGAAGGCCTTCCTTTCCTTGACTATCTCAGTCCAATACAAGTTTCTTTTGCTCCCAAACCGTTTTCCCATTCACATGGATATCCATTAGTGAGTCTCAGGATTGAAGAGCCTATAACTGTCACTTTGTCCATCCTGCATTTTATGCTCAAACTCACATTCTGCCTGGAGAAGGAAATGGCAACCCGCTCCAGTGCTCTTGCCTGGAAAATCCCATGGACAGAGGAGCTTGGTAGGCTACAGTCCATGGGGTTGCTTAGAGTCGGACATGACTGAGCGACTTCACTTTCACTTTTCACTTTCATGCATTGGAGAAGGAAATGGCAACCCGCTCCAGTGCTCTTGCCTGGAGAATCCCAGGGACGGGGGAGCCTGGTGAGTTGCCATCTATGGGGTCGCACAGAGTCAGACATGACTGAGGCGACTTAGCAGCAGCAGCAGCACATTCTGCCCTGTGGCATATGGTTGTCTTGACCTTTTTTTTTTTTTAATCTTACATTGTTCAGCCCAGTATGTATATATGTCTTCCCAGGTGGCTCAGTGGTAAAGAATCCTCCTGCCAATGCTGGACATGTGGCTTTGATCCCTGGGTTGGGAAGATCCCCTGGAGGAGAAAATAGCTACCTACTCCAGTATTTTTGCCTGGGAAATATGGACAGAGAAACTTGGTGAGCTACAGTCTATGGGGCCACAGAGAGCTGGGCACAACTGAGCAACTGAGCACACACACACCACACATTGTTCAGCCCAGTGTGTATATATGTCTAGCTTGAGCCCAGCTCTGTTATTGTATGTCAGCTAGTGTCCACAACAATATCATGAACAGAAAATGTGCTATCAATTTGATTAGAGAGGAATGTTCTCTGCTGGAGGACAACGGAGCAGACAACAGAATGTGTGTTTTTACCACACTTTTTAATGCATTGCCAGAGTCAATTTTAGGATGCAATTGAGTTAAATTAGTAGCTTGAAGGGAAAAGTCAGTAGCCAGAAGTAAACTGATCATTAAAACTTTTGAACTTTGACCATAATACTGAACTGACCACAGTATTGAACTGACCATTTTGGGGTTAAAAGGTTAGAAAGAGAGCACACTGAATAGCAATGTATTTTTAGTGCGCTTATAACTATAGCTGCTTTTGGAAATTTTTGTTAAGGTGTCATGTATCAGGATTAGAATAGAGGCCATAAATATGGTTTAAAAAATGTCCTCGACATTTCATTATATGGTTTGCTATTGGCTTTCGTTGCAGTGCATTATCTGAATTGATGTAAATAGTGTTTAAGTTTGTCTTTTCATATGAATAATAAGTATCATATGTAGAGATTTCCGTTTCTATTGCTTAAATAGATTGCCACAGTAGTTTGGTACATAGTTGCCATGCACATAATTACTGCATGGCTGTTATTAGGAAAATTGTGTGGGTAAAATCAACCCTGCTATTTGGTTATGTCTGGACCTTGCTGCCTATCTGCTAAGCAATATGGGGTCAAAATAAGTACCAGGCTAGTTCTGATGTTAGCCTTTCTAGAGATGGGTTCAACTCTTCTCTGTGCAGCCTTACAATACCGCAAAACTACCATATGAGGTGTCAGCAGAGAAGAAAAGCAATTTAAAAATGCCCAACCCCACTAAATTATTACTCCCAGTACTGTATTCTGCCAGCGAATCTTGCTCTGGGTTAGTCTACTTCTTTGAAACCAATGCTCCTTCGTTCACATTATTATCACTTACAGATCATCAGTTAAGCTACAAAATATATCTTTTAAAATTAAATTTATTTATTTTTAATCGAAGGCTAATTGCTTTACAGTATTGTGTAGGTTTCTGCCAAAGATCAGCATACAAAATATTTCTTAAAAAAAAGTTGGGAATACTGTTTACCAATTAGTCTACATTAAGTAGGAGGGACGAAATCATGTTTAGAATCAAACCCCATACCTGCCAGAGATGCTCAGAGGGCTCAAACAAACCTTGTGTGCTCCAGGACCCAACGACCCCACAGAGACTGAGACAGAACTGTGTTTGAGTGTCTTCTGCAGAGGTGCGGGTCAGCAGTGGACTGCTGCAGGGGCAGGGGCTCTGGGTGCAGTAGACCTGGGTATGGCATAAGCCCTCTTGGAGAAGGTTTCCATTAACCCATAGAGCCACCAGAGCTTACACAGGACTGGGGAAACAGACTCTTGCAGGACACAAAGAAAACCTTGTGTGCAGCAGGACCCAGGAAAAAGGAGCAATGACCCCACAAGAGACTGACTCAGACTTGCCTGTGAGTGTCCAGGAGTCTCGGGTGGAGGCATGGGTCAGCGGTGGCTCGCTGCAGGGTTGGGGGCACTGAGTGCACGCATGGGACCTTTTGAAGGAGGTCGCCATTATCTTCATGACCTCCAGCATAGTTTGGCCTCAGGTCAAATAACAGGGAGGGAACAGCAGCCCATCAACAGAAGATTGGATGAAAGATTTACTGAGCGTGGCCCCGCCCATCAGAAAAAGACCCCTCAGTCAATCTCTCCCATCAGGAAGCTTCCATAAGCCTCTTATCCTTCTCCATGAGAGGGCAGACAGAATGAAATCCATAATCACAGAAAACTGATCAATCTTATCACATGGACCACAGCCTTGTCTAACTCAATGAAACAATGAACCATGCCATGTAGGGCCATCCAAAATGGGTGGGTCATGGTGGAGAGTTCTGATAAAACCTGGTCCACTGGAGAAGGGAATGGCAAAACACTTCAGTATTCTTGCCTTGAGAACCCCATGAACAGTATGAACAGGCAAAATGATAGGATACTGAAAGAGGAACTCCCCAGGTCGATAAGTCCCCAGTATGCTACTGGAGATCAGTGGAGAAATAACTCCAGAAAGAATGAAGGGATGGAGCCAAAACAAAAACAACACTCAGTTGTGGATGTGACTGTTGATAGAAGCAAGGTCTAATGCTGTAAAGAGCAATATTGCATAGGAACCTGGAATGTTAGGTCCGTGAATCAAGGCAAATTGCAAGTGGTCAAACAGGAGATGGCAAGAGTGAACGTTGACATTTTAGGAATCAGCGAACTAAAATGGACTGGAATGGGTGAATTTAACTCAGATGACCATTATATCTACTACTGTGGGCAGGAATCCCTTAGAAGAAATGGAGTAGCCATCATAGTCAACAAACAAGTCTGAAATGCAGTAGTTGGATGCAATCTCAAAACGACAGAATGATCTATGTTCATTTTCAAGGCAAACCATTCAATGGCATGGTAATCCAAGTCTATGCCCCGACCAGTAACGCTGCAGAAGCTGAAGTTGAACGGTTCTATGAAGACCTACAAGACCTTTTAGAACTAACACCCAAAAAAGATGTCCTTTTCATTATAGGGGACTGGAATGCAAAAGTAGGAAGTCAAGAAACACCTGGAGTAACAGGCAAATTTGGCCTTGGAATGCGGAATGAAGCAGGGCAAAGGCTAACAGATTTGCCAAGAGAATGCACTGGTCATAGCAAACACCCTCTTCCAATAACACAAGAGAAGACTCTACACATGGACATCACAGATGGTCAACACCAAAATCAGATTGATTATGTTCTTTGCAGCGAAAGATGGAGAAGCTCTATACTGTCAGCAAAAAAAGGCCGGGAACTGACTGTGGCTCAGATCATGAACTCCTTATTCCAAAAATCATACTGAAATTGAAGAAAGTAGGGAAAACTGCTAGACCATTCAGGTAGGACCTAAATGAAATCCCTTACAATTATACAGTAGAAGTGAGAAATATATTTAAGGGACTAGATCTGATAGACAGAGTATCTGATGACCTATGGAATGAGGTTCGTGACATTGTACAGGAGACAGGGATCAAGACCATCCCCAAGAAAAAGAAATGCAAAAAAACAAAATGGCAGACTGAGAATGTCTTACAAATAGCTGTGAAAATAAGAGAAGCGAATAACAAGGAAGAAAACGAAAGATATACCCATTGGATTGCAGAGTTCCAAAGAATAGCAAGGAGAGATAAGAAAGCCTTCCTCAGTGATCCAGTTCACTTCAGTCGCTCAGTCGTGTCTGACTCTTTGCAACCCCATGAATTGCAGCACGCCAGGCCTCCCTGTCCATCACCAACTCCCGGAGTTCACTCAGATTCATGTCCATCGAGTCAGTGATGCCATCCAGCCATCTCACCCTCGGTCGTCCCCTTCTCCTCCTGCCCCCAATCCCTCCCAGCATCAAAGTCTTTTCCAATGAGTCCACTCTTCGCATAAGGTGGCCAAAGTACTGAAGTTTCAGCTTTAGCATCATTCCTTCCAAAGAAATCCCAGGGTTGATCTCCTTCAGAATGGACTGGTTGGATCTCCTTGCAGTCCAAGGGACTCTCAACAGTCTTCTCCAACACCTCAGTTCAAAACCATCAATTCTTCGGTGCTCAGCTTTCTTCACAGTCCAACTCTCACAACCATACATGACCACAGGAGAAACCATAGCCTTGACTAGATGGACCTTAGTCAGCAAAATAATGTCTCTGCTTTTGAAAATGCTATCTAGGTTGGTCATAACTTTTCTTCCAAGGAGTAAGCATCTTTTAATTTCATGGCTGCAGTCACCATCTGCAGTGATTTTGGAGCCCCCCAAAATAAAGTCTGACACTGTTTCCACTGTTTCCCATCTATTTCCCATGAAGTGATGGGACCAGATGCCATGATCTTCGTTTTCTGAATGTTGAGGTTTAAGCCAACTTTTTCACTCTCCTCTTTCACTTTCATCAAGAGGCTTTTCAGTTCCTCTTCGCTTTCTGCCATAAGGGTTGTGTCATCTGCATATCTGAGGTGATTGATATTTCTCCCGGCAATCTTGATTCCAGCTTGTGTTTCTTCCAGTCCAGTGTTTCTCATGATGTACTTTGCATAGAAGTTAAATAAGCAGGGTGACAATATACAGCCTTGACGCACTCCTTTTCCTATTTGGAACCAGTCTGTTGTTCCATGTCCAGTTCTAACTGCTGCTTCCTGACCTGCAAACAAATTTCTCAAGAGGCAGATCAAGGGGTCTGGTATTCCCATCTCTTTCAGAATTTTCCACAGTTTATTGTAATCCACACAGTCAAAGGCTTTGGCATAGTCAATAAAGCAGAAATAGATGTTTTTCTGGAACTGTCTTGCTTTTCCATGATCCAGCGGATGTTGGCAATTTGATCTCTGGTTCCTCCGCCTTTTCTAAAACCAGCTTGAACATCAGGAAGTTCACGGTTTATGTATTGCTGAAGCCTGGCTTGGAGAATTTTGAGCATTACTTTACTAGCGTGTGAGATGAGTGCAATTGTGCGGTAGTTTGAGCATTCTTTGGCATTGCCTTTCTTTGGGATTGTAATAAAAACTGCCCTTTTCCAGTCCTGTGGCCACTGCTGAGTTTTCCAAATGTGCTGGCATATTGAGTGCAGCACTTTCACAGCATCATCTTTCAGGGTTTGAAATAGCTCAACTGGAATTCCATCACCTCCACTAGCTTTGTTCGTAGTGATGCTTTCTAAGGCCCACTTGACTTCACATTCCAGGATGTCTGGCTCTAGATTAGTGATCACACCATCGGGATTATCTGGGTCGTGAAGATCTTTTTTGTACAGTTCTCCTGTGTATTCTTGCCACCTCTTCTTCATATCTTCTGCTTCTGTTAGGTCCATACCATTTCTGTCCTTTATTGAGCCCATCTTTGCAAGAAATGTTCCCTTGGTATCTCTAATTTTCTTGAAGAGATCTCTTGTCTTTCCCATTCTGTTCTTTTCCTCTATTTCTTTGCATTGATCGCTAAAGAAGGCTTTCTTATCTCTCCTTGCTAATGCAAAGAAATAGAGGAAAATAATATAATGGAAAAGACTGGAGATCTCTTCAAGAAAATTAGAGATACCAAGGGAACATTTCATGCAAACATGAAACAAAGTTTGAAGTCATGAAACAAATTTTGACATATATAATACAGCATCAGACTTCCCAGGTGGCTCAGTGGTAAAGTTGCCTGCCAATGCAGGAGACACAGGTTCAATCCCTGGGTCAGGAAGATCCCCTGGTAGAGAAAATGGCACCCCTCTCCAGTATTCTTGCCAGCAGAATCCCATGAACAGGAGCCCTGCAGTCCATGGGGTCGCAAAAGCATTGGATACAACTTAGCAACTGAAAAAATAAAAATAAAAAAGGGTACTAGTTTATCAAAGACATTGCATTGATACAATTGTTGTATCAGTTATCTATTGCCACAATAATGCTGTGAAACAAACAGCCAGGAAAAGCTCACTGACATATAAAAAGATAAATTATGAGTGCTGTTGATCAGCTGGGCAGATTTTCTGGTCTTGTGTTAAAAGACTCACTTGTGTTTTTGGTCGGGTGGTGGGCCAGCTTGAAGCTGGTTGGTCTGGAAGCACCTGGGACCACTGGGTTCATTTCTACAAGGACTTTCATCTTCCAGTTGTTCTTTTAGCAGTAGCAGGCTGAGAATGTAGAAGGGCAGAAGGCCATTTGAGGCTTAAGCTTGAACACTAGCTTAACTAGTGTTAAGAACACTAGTTACTTCTGCGGTATTCTTTGGCTAAAGCAAGCCACAAGTCAAGCCCAGGTTCAAAGCTGGGGAAAGAGACTCCACCTCTTTGTGTCACATAGAAAATAGTGTGTGTGAGGGGACTGGTGAGAACTGGTACCAAACTGACAGTTTGTCCTGGTCACTGCTGCTGCTGCACATTTTCTAAAACTTTCTGATATAAGACATTATCTGGTTCTGCTCATGATTTTGTGGTTCAGGCATTCAGGAAGGGCTTAGCTTGGGAGCTGTTATTTGGGAGTCACTATGGCTGGCTCTGAGTCATCTAAAGAGATGCATCCTGGATAGCTCCCTCACATGGTGGGTTGTTGATGCTGATACGTGGCTTTTCCAACAGGAAAGTAGTCAGACTTCTCAGGTGACAGTGGCTTCCCTTAGAGTGGTGTTCCAAGTGAACAGGTTGGAAGCTGAATGGCCTTGTCTGATATAGCCTGGGGAGCCACATGTTTTCACTTTCAGGACCTTCTATCAGTAACAACAAGCCACTGATATCAGTCCATTTTCAAGGGGGAAATGAAATAGACCTTACTTCTCGATGGAAAAAGTATTGGGGAATTTACAGACATGTTGAAAAATCTCCACAAATCTATCACAATTATTCATGGAGAGAAATCATTTCCTTCATTCTGTGATAGTAAATCATGGTTCTGTGACCTTTACACCTTTAGCACTCACCATTCCCACTAAATAGTGCACTCACCATTTCTATATTCTGATTTCTTACTTCGTGTAGTTCTGTATATTATAAAGAAAACCAAGAAATGATTAAGGGTAGTCATTTATTATCCAGAATCACTGTGGATGGTGATTGCAACCATGAAGTTAGGAGACACTTGCTCCTTGGAAGAAAATTTATCACCAACCTAGACAGCACATTAAAAAGCAGAGACATGACTTTGCCAACAAAGGTCCATCTAGTCAAGGCTATGGTTTTTCCAGTGGTCATGTATGGATGTGGAAGTTGGACTATGAAGAAGGCTGAGCACTGAAGAATTGATGCTTTTGAACTGTGGTGTGGGAGAAGACTCTTGAGAGTCCCTTGGACTGCAAGGAGATCCAACCAGTCCATCCTAAAGGAGATCAGTCCTGGGTGTTCATTGGAAGGACTGATGTTGAAGCTGAAACTCCAGTACTTTGGCCACCTGATGCAAAGAGCTGACTCATTTGAAAAGACCTTGATGCTGGGAAAGATTGATGGCGGGAGGAGAAGGGGACGACAGAGGATGAGCTGGTTGGATGGCATCACTGACTCAATGGGCATGAGTTTGAGTAAACTCCGGGAGTTGGTGATGGACAGGGAGGCCTGGCGTGCTGCAGTCCATGGGGTTGCAAAGAGTCAGACACAACCGAGCAACTGAACTGAACTGAGTCATTTATTTCATTCCGAATCCTCAATGATCTTTCAGAAAATGCATACATATATACTTTCTACATAGTTTTATTTCATAGACAAAAAAATGCTTGTAATTTTAATTTTAATTGTCTGGGAATTCATTAAGCTAATATTATCATAATTGACTTAGCACTTTCCCAGTTTAGGTAGCTCAGTTATTTACAATTATACTAAATTGATGGCACTCCACATTTGGACATCTATTGCAATGTAACTAATTACCCGCCCCCCCCCCCCCCCGCTGACCCCCACCCAAAGTCAGCAGCTTCAAACAATAACCATTATTACCTCCTGCAGTTTCTGTGGGTCAGGAACCCAGGAGTGGCTTGACCTCTCATGAAATCTCTGATGAGGTTGCAGTCAGCTGTTGTCTGGAATTACAGTCTCATCTGAGGACTTCGCCAGGGCTGAGATTCTGCTTCCACCTTCACTCATGTGGTGGCTGTCAAGAGTCTTCCATTTCTGCACACTTGGCTCTCTTCATAGGTTTGCACTGGACACGGCAGCTAATTTCCCAAGTGAGTGATGAGAGGGAGAAGGAGAGAGAAAGGGAGCGAGAGATTCTGACCAAATGGAAGCTGAGGTTTTTTTCCTTTATAACCTAATCTTGAACATTATGTATCTTCACTTCCATCATACTCTGTTGATCACAAGACCAGTCTTGGCTATGTGTGGGAGGGGACTGCACGTAGGTGTGAATGTCAGGTGATGGGGACCATTGATGGGCTCATCTTGGAGCCTGTTTACTACAGGCTATTTATTGCTACAAACACCTTTGCTCAAGTTGCTGTTTATTGATGGTCAGAAAGGGGACATCTACTTGTTTGGTGTTGAATTACGAGATCATGTTGTTGTTGTTCAATCTCTATGTCATGTCCAACTCTCTGCGACACCACGGACTGTAGCAAGCCAGACTCCTCTGTCCACTCTCTCCCGGAGTTTGCTCAAACTCATGTCCATTGAATCAGTGACGCTATCTAGCTGTCTCATCCTCTGCTGACCCCTTCTCCTTTTGCCTTCAGTCTATCCCAGGATCAGGGTCTTTTCCAATGAGTCGGCTCTTCACATCAGGTGGCCAAAATATTGGAACTTCAGCTTCAGCAACAGACCTTCCAATGAATATTCAGGGTTTATTTCCTTTAGGGTTGACTGATTTGAGCTCTTTGCAGTCCAATACCAGATCATAGGGATCGACAATTCAATGGGATCATTTTAAAAAGTTGTTAACTATTCTTGCAAATATTTTTGTGCCATAAGATAGTCATTGCAATGATTCTTACATTTTAAATGTCTACACAAAATACTTCAGAGCATTTTACAAAGCATGTAGCTGCTGGTGCCCCCAGTCAGTTTTGGTTTGAGAAAAAGAGAAACAAGAGAGAAACAGGGAACTGCTGGATCCCCAGAACCTTTTTTTTTTTTTAATTTAATACCTGGTTTCCATAAACTAGTCTGTAGTCCTATGGCTCAGACAGTAAAGAATCTGCTTGCAATGAAGGAGCCCTGGGTTTGATCCTTGGGTTGGGAAGATCCCTTGGTGAAGGGACTGGCAACCCGCTTCAGTATTCTTGCCTGCAGAATCCCATGGACAGAGGAGCGTGGTGGGCTACAATCCAAGGGGTCGTAAAGAGTTGGACACAACTCAGTGACTAACTTTCTTTCACTTTCCATAAACTAGGCCACACTGCCCCCAACCTAATATAAACCACTGCCATTAATAGTTCCTTTAATGGAAGAAATCTTAATTGGCAAGAAATGTGACCATTACAAAACAGAACATGTTCTTCACCATTTATGCTACGTTACCCTCCTGCTCTCTTGACCAGTTTTGAGGCAGCATGAAGGAAACGTGCTCCAGACCAGGGTACTGAAAGGGCTGTTCTATGTCAGGTGAGTTTTAAAGCTTTTATTACAATCTGTGAACTAATTTAATATGTTATAAATGAATACTCCTACGTTTTGTGAGTTCACACCCCTCCCCTCACCATTTATAGAAGATAAAATGTAACTGATTCATTTTCATGTCTGTAAAAATCTTTCCAGCTTTTGCAGAAATACATCTGGATTCATTTACATGATGCATTTTCAATCATTTCAAAATTTAATAAATTTTACAGCACCTTCCATGTTGTGGGCTCTCAATAAATTGCCACGACCATGTTAAATGATGGGGTAATAAGGACAGGACTCTGGTCGTTTATACTAATGACAAGGTTTGCATTTATAATGAAGTGTGGGCCACTGAGGGGCCAGGCAGAGCACCTGTAGGTGAGGAAGGGCTGCCTTTTAAAGTTTGCCGTGAGGATTATGCTGTGCGAATAAACCGAGTTGTGTGTGGGTGGTCCTCTCTCTGCCCCCTTTCTGCTTTTAAAGACTTAGAAGAGCTGCCAAAGTACCTATAGAAGGTGTTTGATTTAAAAGGTTTCAAAGGAAACACTCCAGTTTGCCTTCTTGTAGGGGCTTGTGAGCGAGCAGAGTTTGCAGCTGCGTGGAGGGATAAAGAGAAACTCTGAGCATTTAACTGAATTAAAAAAAATCATGCCAGGAGGGCCTTTGACCAAGAAACTCTGATAGATTTATGACACCTGGTGCCTGAACTCCATCTGTGACACCAGGGTTATAGTTCTGCAAGCCCTTAACACTGCAGCTGATCTGGTCAGCTTCTGGCTGCACTGGGCTCTGATGCACTTAGCTGCAGTTGTTTGCAGACGTCAGGAAAACGAGATGATCATTTGCAGATTTCCAGGATCTCTACCAGATTTCTTCACTCTTCCTTTCTCACAAGGAAACCTTCCAGGATACACCAGTATCTGAATGGCAGGGTGTTCTGGCATATCTGTTCAGGGGTGTTAGGGGCTTCCCCAGAGTGGAGAGGTCAAGGTCAGCCCATGCTGTTGCTGCTTGTATGGGTTGGAGACTGCCTGCATATGCGAAGACTGAACTAAACCAAGTTACCCAAATAAGGATGGCTTTATGTATCAGAATGTGCATGTGTGTGTGAATGATGAAATACATGTCAATAGTTTATAGTAAAAAAAAAAAAATTGAAAACAACATACCCATCCATGAGAAGCACTGATTCTATAAATTATGGTAGATTGGCAGAGTGGACTACTATACAACTACAAAGAAGGCGTACCCATATGGGATAGACAGACATATCAAGTATAAATGAAAAGTGAAAGTTAGTCGCAAGGTCGTGTCCGACTCTTTGCGATTCCGTGGATTGCAGCCTGTCCCGCTCTTCTGTCCATGGAATTCTCCAAGCAAGAATTCCAGTGGAATTCACTGGAGTGGGTTGCCAGTCCCTTCTCCAGGGGATCTGCCTGACTCAGGGATCAAACCCAGGTCTCCTGCATTCCAGGCGGATTGTTTACCAACTGAGCCACTAGGGAAGCCCTGCTGCTGCTGCTAAGTCGCTTCAGTCATGTCCAACTCTATGCGACCCCATAGTCGGCAGCCCATCAGGCTCCCCCGTCCCTGGGATTCTCCAGGCAAGAGCACTGGAGTGGGTTGCCATTCCCTTCTCCAGTGCATGAAAGTGAAAAGTGAAAGTGAGGTCGCTCAGTCCTGTTCATGACCCCATGGACTGCAGCCTACCTTGCTCCTCCATCCATGGGATTTTCCAGGCAAGAGTACTGGAGTGGGATGCCATTGCCTTCTCTGAGGGAAGCCCTAGCAAGATGCAATACAGAGCATGTAAGTGATGTATTTATGGTATTTAAAGAAAAGGAAAGTGAAAGTGAAGTCACTCAGTCGTGTCCAACTCTTTGGGACCCAATGGACTGTAGCCTACTTCTCCGCCCATGGGATTTTCCAGGCAAGAGTACTGGAGTGGGTTGCCATTTCCTTCTCCAGGGGATCTTCTGGACCCAGGGATCAAACCCAGGTCTCCCACGTTGCAGGCAGATGCTTTACTCTCTGAGTCACCAGGGAAGTAGAAAGAAAAGGAAAGAATGAGTATATACGTGTTTGCTTGAGAAGTATAACGTTCTCTAGAAAGCTACATATGAAATATTGGTTGCCTCTAGGCAATATTGGTTGAAATATTGGTTGCCTCTTGGAAGGAAACTGAGTAACTAGAAAACAGAAGTGGGAGGGGTACATTCATTGTATAGCCTTTTGTGCCTTTTGAATCTTACCTGGTAAATAAGATGCAAAATAAATACTGTAAGAAAAGAGTGTTGGAACTTCCCTCCTTTCTCCCTCTCTCCATGTCTGACACTTCACTGCTCATGAGTGGTGGACCTGATGGGTCTCCCACCAGGAGGTAGACTCTTTAAGGAGACCTGACTATAACCTCTTGAGAGGACTTGACTGTGACCTACTGGGCACCATGATTCTGTCATGCAGTGCACTGTTGGGTGCCTTGGGATAGGCTAAGTGAAGTCGCCCAGTCGTGTCCAACTCTTTTGTGACCCCATGGGCTGTAGCCTACCAGGCTCCTCTGTCCATGGGATTTTCCAGGCAATAGTCCTGGAGTGGATTGCCATTTCCTTCTCCAGGGGATCTTCCCAACCCAGGGATCGAACCCGGGTCTCCCGCATTGTAGACAGATGCTTTACCATCTGAGCCACCAGGGAAGTCCAATCTGGCTGTAAACGGAGAGGTGGAAATTGCATGTTGTGTTGTTTTCACCCAGAGTCACACATTTGAGTTAAAATTATTAGAAGATGCCAAGAAAAGTAAGCCAATGACTTGTCATGTTTCACAGTCCCTGATTGGTACCAAACAGTGAGTCCCGGCTATGTGATCACTGTGTGGGAAGGATGAATAACACCTGATGCCAGCCTAACATTTCAGGTGCAATGTGAATGACATCCAGAGACAGACAATCAGATGGTGCATAAAGGGGACCCTTGTGCTCACGTGAGAGAAGTGTCTCAGTCTGGAAGAAGAAGATAATTAAATTCCTAAACTGAGCATGTGTTACTGAAGGAAGAGATAGGGTAAAAAGGAAATATCCTTTGTGACCCCTGCTAGAGGCTTTTGTACAAACTCGAATGTGTAAAGGGAGTTAATAGAATTCTGTGTAACTGTGTGCATATTATATAGCCAATTCCAGTTGAAGTAAAATTTTTCTTGAGATATCAAAACCAAACCAAAACAAAAGATCAATGCTATCAAGAACATAAACAGGGATGTATGAAAACTGGATTGTAAAATAGTAAGCAGTTAAGATTTACATCAAGTTATTTACATATAAGAAAACATATGATATTAAATGGCTTTTATATAGGAGAAACACAGCATGGGATAATATATTTATTTCATTTTTGTTGTATTTTATTTTTTTTCATAAACCACAAAATATTACCCATCTGTGGGGTAATAAATGGTCACTAAGATGAGAGTGAATCTTTTTTGGGTTTAAAGTTTGGGTAATAGAGTTTTCTCTATTATTCTCAAACCATCACCCCCCCAGGTAGAAGCAGAATTTTTTAGGCTATCTTCCTTTGAAGTAAGAACTTTAAGATCTTACATCTGGTGCTCTAAGAGTTAACCGGGAAGCTGATAAACATGTAGGTTCCTGGGCCGACTCCTGGGGATTCTGATTCAGTAAATTGGAATCGGAGCCCAGGAATATGAATGTTCTTCAAATATGCTAGGAAATTTGGATGCAAGTGGTGTATGGACTATTCTTTTAGAAACCCTGTTCCTGTGTTTCTATTGTTTTCTTGTTGTTGTTTTTCTTTATAAAGGCTGAGTTTTAATAGAGTGAAGCTGTGAAATAGTAAAGCTGGGGTTGGCAACCTACAGCGCATGGACCAAATCTAACCTTCCTATTTGTGTAAATATAGTCTTACTGGCACATTGCCATGCCCATTTGTTTACGTATTGTCTGTGACTGCTTTTGAGCTACAGGGTCAGAGGTGAGTGGTTGTGACAGAGACCAAATGGGTTGCAAAACCTAAGATATCGCTATCTGGCCCCTTACAGAGAAGTTTGCCAACCACCATGTTATAGGAAGAATCTGTACCTGATATATTACATACATTTCCCTAAAAACAAATAAGACCTTCACCAGCAGACCATGATACTTAGTGAGTACGTCAAGAGTCTGTTTCCATTAGTCAGGAAAATCAAAAAGACTCAGAATGGAGTAAATTCAAAATAGAAGATGAAAGTGATAAAGAACCTAAAAGAGAAGATATGCCTCAGGCCTCCGAAATAAATGACTTATTTCACCTACCAAAGCATGGCTTGGGGTGAGGGATGTTCCTGGCCCTCTGCTGGGTGTGTATTTACATGAACCTGTGTCCTAAACTCACTTTTTGCTGGAAGTAGACAGGTGCCTCACCTAGCCTAGAGAAGGAGGTAGCACAGAGGTCTTCATTTTTCCGTGGACAGAGAACGCTGTCATTAATTCAGTTAGTGGGAAATGGATTTCTTGGCTTTGATAATTAAGCTGGCAAAGCAGATTTGGTTCCAACGTTTTAATGAGCGCGTGTGGGTGGCCAACAAATTGCAGGTTCAGACATAAATGTTTCAAACGTGGGTGGCTGGCTTTTAACCCCAGGGCAAATTCTGTGATTGTAAGGACGTTTTAGGCTGGTAGCCAAGTTCAAAGAGTATTTGCCAAATATTAAGAAAAATGTGAACTACTCTAAGGAATATTATATTATTTGAGGACAGGATTATGTTGTTCGTTGAGTGCGGTTAGGATGCTAAGCTAACATCATTTGCGTCCACTCAAATTACAGATTTGTGAACATTCATATGTGTGTATTTGTGCTTGCATTTCATACTCAGGAGATAATCTCAAAAGACAGAGAGAAATGAGAAAGGAAAGAAGTGGATTCATTACTCCTTTTTTGTCTTCTAGTGCCTGAGTTCAGTTCAGTTCAATCACTCAGTCGTGTCTAACTCTTTGCAACCCCATGGACTGCAGCACACCAGGCTTCCCTGCCCATCACCAACTCCCGGAGCTTGCTCAGACTCATGTCCATCTAGTCGGTGATGCCATCTACCCATCTCATCCTCTGTCGTCCCCTTCTCTTTCCTTCTGCCTTCAATCTTTCCCAGCATCAGGGTCTTTTCCAATGAGTCAGCTCTTTGCATCAAGTGGCCAAAGTATTGCAGCTTCAGCTTCAGTATTAGTGTCTAACTGTTAGGTATTCAGACCTGTGTAGTACTTTATGGCCAATCTTGGTTTTCTATCTGGGGGGTGATCAAAATCTGGGCTCTTATGTAATCTCAGATCACTTGGAGCATTAAACTCATTACAGAATGAGTTTGGACCCAAGAAAAGAAGGGTTAATACTTTCATTGAATTTTCACTTCCTTAGGGAGGCTACAGTTGAGGCAAAGTCCAGCTGGGTTCCATGAAGAAAAGGAGGGCAGATTTGAAAAAGTAAGTAATAGATTTCAATTTAGGTTGCTTTTCAGCCTGAAAAAGAGTCTGCATTCAATCACTGATCCTGTTAGTCGAGATAGTAATGAAATGAAAAGCAAATACAGCTTAAATTTAAAGGATATTGGAAAATATCACTTTGGCTTCTTGATTTACTCTCTCCCATTACTCAGTAAAACAAAATATGATTTGACATATTGTTCATTGTGTAGTTATGCTGGGCTCAGAAAACTAAGCCCTGTTACCTCATACTTCTTACATTTGCAAAAGTAATCAAGACTGACTTGAATTGGAGTGGAAAACCTGTTGACTTGGAGATAGAAAGATATTGGAATCTTTTACATTCCTTTCTCATATTTACCTACTGACAGCTTATACAGGCTTTGTACATTTTCTGATCAAAGGATATCCAGATGGATAGTAATGTATTTTATGCTCTTAAAGACATCAAGAATTAGACTTGTGGATTTTGCCTGTTTTTAAAAGTCAGTGTGTTGTGTGTGGTTGTTAAAAAGCATTATTTTGTATTTCTGTTGTTATCAAGCTATTGCCCCAGAATCATATCCCTGCCCCATTACTCTTATCTCAGTTTCAAGTGGAAGCTGCAAAGAAAAAACAAAGAAAGAACTGGTTAGAACCAGCTGTGTCCAAGATGGTACAAGATTTGACTTCCAGTAGAGCTTGAGCCTTATTATACACTCATGGCAATTCATTAGCATGCTAAATGACACACCCACCAGTGCCTTAACCTTGACAGTTGCTATGACAATAACTGGAAAAGCCCAAACAAGGGCTAAAAAGGAGTATTACATCTCTTCTGAGTCCGAGAAGCATACTCCTGTTCTCAGATGGTGGTGGTGGTTTAGATAACTCATGAATATTCCTCCCACACCTTCCAGTTTCCTCACATTTCCCTGGACTCTCTTAAGTACTTGATGTCTCTGCCCAAAGTGGGTTAAGAAGTTGATTTGCAAATTAGGTTCCAGTTCTTCATTCCCTGGTCATTGAATCAAGCTTGTGCTGTTTCAGTCTAAGCATTGGTTTTGTTATTGACTATGTGAATACATTTGGGAAAAAGTTATCTGGCTGAGAAAAGGAGTCTCAGCCCAGGCTAGGACCCCGATGTGGGTCCAGTCAACCAATCAATAATAGTATTAGTAGTAACTTGGGTTTTCCCTGGTGGCTCAGTGGTAAAGAAGCTACCTGCCAATGCAGGAGATGAAGATTCGATCCCTAGGTCAGGAAGATTCCCTGCAGAAAGAAATGGCCACCCACCCCAGTATTCTTGCCTAGGAAGTCCCATGGACAGAGGAGCCAGAAGGCTGCAGTCCATTAAGTTTCAAAGAGTCAGACACGACTTAGTGAATAAACAACAACAAAAGTGGCATCTGCCAGATTTCTACATATAAATTCAAGAGACAAGTCATGTATTTGTTAACTAATAAGTGCTTAATGAATATTTTATGAGGAGACATTGAAAACTATGTAGATATTCTGTTTTTCATCAGTTTCTTATGTGTTATTTTAACATCCATTGATGATTCTCAGCAGAATCAGTTATTACTAAATGTGTTGAGTTATTGCCAATGGTAATTTTCTACATTCTCATTTTTTCTACCTTTATTGCTTGACCCTCCACTATAGGATAGAATTTTCTCTTCTTATTTATTTATTTAAACATAGATTCATGAAGTCTTAACTTGATGGAATGGATTATAACCCTTTTTGGCTTTTTTTTTTTTTTTTTTTTTGAAGTTCAAAATTTCCCAGGTTTGGCCAACAGGAGCTCCACCAAGTTGGCTCCTATATCCCTTGACATATTCCAGTCATTCGTTAAGCACTTCCTTTTTTATGGTCCAATAAGATTTTACAGACTTACCTTGTGCTTTCCTTGCCCTGGAATCAGCAATTTCTCCAATATCTGGTTCTTTTTAGTGGAGAAGAGTATTTAGAAACCCTGATCTGGATGCTAGGTATGTACTTTGCTACTGGAAGGTCATTGCTTCTAGGTAAGCCCTGTCAGTGAACAAAACTAGAAAATGCGTGACTCCATGCACACACATGCACACCCCATACCTGCTTCTTTATCTGCCTATTTATTAAAGCCTTGTGCTTACACTGATGCTTCGATTCCAGTGTAACACCCTAGGTTTATTCTAGTAGGAACAATAATGCCTTTTCCTTATTTATAACCCTCCCTGTGACTGAGAAGAAACTGACCCCAATTATCTTCAGTATATTCCTTAGTTGCTCAAGTCCTGTGAACAGCCATACCTGACTCCTGGGGGCTGCCTCTTTGTTTCTAGTTCCAATGGCCTTGACCCCACATTAGAAAAAAAATTCCCTTAAGCAGCAAGATCCATGGAACAAGTGATAGAGAAAGAGACACAGAAAGAGAGAAGATAGTAATGCACACAGTCTGTAAAATCAAGCCTGATAGATAGTCTAAAGTCAGGCTTTCGATACACAGAGGCTAAGTAACCATGACCCATAGAACACCTCTGTGGGGGAAGGTATGTAATTTGCTATTTAATGATATGAGCAAAACTGATTTTCCTTCCTTGGAGAGGGGATCTGTAATCTCAGAGGTGAGAAAAAGTATATAAGCCTAAAACATTATGTTTGTATCAAAAGTCAAAATCTTACTGGAAGAAATCTTAAAGTTTTAGGGGAAAACAGGTTTTTTTTTTGTTTTTAAAGTGCAAATAAGATTTTGTTTTCATTAATAAGCTAATTAAATAAGCTCACCGTTAAAAAGAGCTGATGTATTCACGGCTCTTGTAAGACTCACGGGTATTCGTATTCGTGCATGTGGGGGTGGGGAGTGAACCTTCACATGTGTGTGCACGTGGAGAGAATGGTGAGTTTCCTCTTGTCTTCTCACATCACGAGAGGTATAGCCAATTTCCTTTAGTTTTAGAAGAGATGGTTGCCAGGAACCATCCTTTTAGTTGAAAAGTGCGAAATATGACATGAAACGCTGATTTTTGGAAACTTTCTTACATAATCGAATGCTTTTCTGGACTGTGTAAAATTTTATGACAAAAACCATAGCATGATTTAGAAAGATTTTTTAAAAAATACTAGATATAGCAAACTGAAAAAAGGAAGTTTATCACTGACAGTATAAAATTTACCCTTGGGAAAAAAAAGGTAATCTATAAATTAATCTGCAGTCCTTTGCTCTAAGAATGCCTTTAATATCTCCGGCTAACATCAGGTGTTTTTGAAATCAATAGCAATCTAATTGCCCACAGAGAACAGTTGCCCTCCTATGCCTTAAGCCAAAGAGGAATTGTGTACTTTTGTGATAAACATAATTTAGAGGAGGATTATATATTCTTCCTTAATTTATTAGCTACTGGTGCTGCCTTATCCTGTTACCCATGTTTCCTTTTCATTATTTAATGGATAGTGCAGAAAAAGAAATGTGATATTAAAATTGGTAGCAGTATAACTTAATTTTGAAGGGTGGGAAATAGACTTTCTTATAAATTGCCTCCTTAACTAGCAAGATTAACTTGTGTGTTCAGAGTGTAAGTTAACACTGCTCTCTGATAGGTTCTGTATCGTGCACTGTAGACTAGGGTGAGGTGTATTTCTACAGAATTTTAGATTCAGAATGGAGTCTTGTAACCAACATGGCAGAGTAGGAGACACCCAGCTCTGTCCCACCACAAAGATCAAAGATGAGATGATGTCCACAAGTGAAACCAGCTCTGGGAGAGCTCTGCAGCTCACTTAAGAAACTGGAGCAACACAGTGGAATGAAACACTTGAGAATAGTCACAGAAAAGGGAAGGAAGAACGGGTTCATTTTGCCTGCATCCTTTCATCCCCTAAGCTGGCATTGCTTGGTCTGAAGAGTGAACTCCCTAGCTAGAAGGAAAGGGTGAGCAGCCAGCTCCCTGCGTTTTTAGGGGCACCATATGGAGGCCCTGCTTTGGTTACACCCCAATAACCTTTGCAATCTCTGTGGATCACTCATAATACACACCAATGATCACACAATTTTAGACATTGTGACCACTAGTGGCCTGACATGATGAGCCACCGTGTACCCCTGGGCTTGGAGCCACTGCCCCTCACTCAATGCCCTGCTGCTGCTTCTGCTAAGTTGCTTCAGTCGTGTCTGACTCTGTGCGACCCCATAGACAGCAGCCCACCAGGCTCCCCCATCCCTGGGATTCTCCAGGCAAGAACACTGGAGTGGGTTGCCATTTCCTTCTCTAATGCATGAAAGTGAAAAGCAAAAGTGAAGTCGCTCAGTCGTGCCCGACTCTTAGCGATCCCATGGACTGCAGCCTACCAGGCTCCTCCGTCCATGGGATTTTCCCTACAGCACCATATTCAGGGTGACAGTGTACTCTAGCATTTCCCCGCCCACAGGTGAAGGTCTTTCCTTACCAAAGTCAGTCCATAAAGTCTGGAAGAGGTGACCACTTCTTCAGTTGTTCAAACATCTGTATAAGGCTTTTCAGGGGTCATGAAGAATGAGGGGAACATGACTCCACCCAAGAAGCTCAGCAAACCTCCAGTAGCTGACTTAAAGAAATGGACATATAGAAATTACATGACAAAAAAATTCAAAATAATTATTCGAAAGATACTCAGAGAACAGGAGTTCTCTGGTGGTCCAGTGTTTAGGACTCTGCACTGCCACTGCTATGGCCCGGGGTTCAATCCCTGGTTGGAGAACTAAGATCCCCACAAGCCACATGGCACAGCCAAAAATAAATAAATAAATGTAAAATAAATAAAGATGCTCAGAGAGCTACAGTAAACACAGATAATAAATAGTGCAATGAAATTAGGAAAACAATACAAGAACAACATAAGAAGTTCAACAGAAAGATTTTAAAAATTAATAAAAGAACCAAACAAATTTTGGAGCTGAAAAATAGTGACTGAGCAGAAGAACTCACTGAGAGCTTCAGCATTAGACTGGACCAAGCACAAGAATGAATCAATGGGCTTGAAGACAAATCATTTGAAACTATTCTGTTATAGGAGCAAAAAGAAAAAAGATTGAAAAGGAAGAAGGGAGCCTACAAGAGAAAAGAAACAATCTATACATCTTTGGAGTCATAGAGGAGAGGAGGGCAGAAAGGGTTAATATTTTATTTAAAGAAATAATGACCGAGAACTTCCCAAACCTGGGGAGAGAGTTGGACATCTAAGTTCAGGAAGCTAATAAGTCACACCAAAATTTTCAGTCCAAAACTATCTTCTCCAAGACACGTTGCAATAAAACTGTCTAAAATCAAAGAAAGAAATTTAAAAGCAGTGAGAGAAAACAAAATTTTCCCATACTAAGGCTATAATTAGATTTCTTAGCAGAAACCTTGCAGGCCAGAGCAGGATGATGCATTCAAAATGCTGAAAGAAAAGAACTGCTAATAAGAATACAGTTGACTCTTGAAATAGCACAGCTTTGAATGCATGGGGCCAGTTATCCACAGTCTTTATCTCTTCATCTATAGCTGTGCTGGGTCCTGGTTGCTGCATGGGCCTTTCTCTAGTTGTGGCAAGCGGGGGGCCTACTCTCTAGTTGTGATGCCCAGATTGCAGTTCTTCTCTTGTTGCAAAGCACGAGCTCGAGGGCATGCAGGCTTCAGCCATTGCGGCTCCTAGGCCCTAGAAAGCAGGCTCAATAGTTGTGGCACACGGGCATGGTTGCTCTGAGGCAGGTGGGATCTTCCCAGATCAGGGCCCAGTTCCTTGTCTCCTGCGTTGGCAGGCAGATTCTTCACCACTGAGCCACCAGGGAAGTCCCCACAGTTTGTTTCTCTGTTATCAATAGTGAATACTACAGTACTCCATGATTGCAGTTCGCTGGATCTGAGAATGTGAAACCATGAATACAGAGGGCCAGTGGATACAGAGGGTCCATGTATACAGAGGGCCAGCTGTAAGTTGTACGTGGCTAATTGATCGTGAATATTAATACCCCCTAGCCCCTGAATTGTTCAAGGGTGACCTTCATTTTATCCACATATGATGGTTTTCCCTAAGAAGTAAGAGGTGAGGGAGTTTATTATCAATAAACCCACCTTACAGGAAATGCTGAAAGGAATTCTCCAGACTGAAACACGAAAGAATGATAACTAGCAACATGAAAACATACAGCACGCCGGTAAAGATAGGTATATAGTCAGATTCAGGATACTTGGAAGATGATGCCGTGAAAGTGCTGCACTCAATGTGCCAGCAAATTTGCAAAACTCAGCAGTGGCCACAGGACTGGAAAAGGTCAGTTTTCATTCCAGTCCCTAAGAAAGGAAGTGCCAAAGAACGCTCAAACTACTGCACAGTTGCACTCATCTCACACACTAGTAAAGTAATGCTCAAAATTCTCCAAGCCAGGCTTCAGCAATATGTGAACCGTGAACTTCCAGATGTTCAAGCTGGTTTTAGAACAGGCAGAGGAACGAGATCAAATTGCCAACATCCGCTGGATCATGGAAAAAGCAAGAGAGTTCCAGAAAAACATGTATTTCTGCTTTATTGACTATGCCAAAGCCTTTGACTGTGTGGATCACAATAAACTGTGGAAAATTCTGAAAGAGATGGGAATACAGACCACCTGACCTGCCTCTTGAGAAATCTGTATGCAGGTCAGGAAGCAAGTTAGAACTGGACATGGAACAACAGACTGGTTCCAAATAGGAAAAGGAGTATGTCAAGGCTGTATATTGTCACCCTACTTATTTAACTTATATGCAGAGTACATATTGAATGCTGGGTTGGAGGAAGCACAAGCTGGAATCAAGATTGCCAGGGGAAATATCAATAACCTCAGATATGCAGATGATACCACCCTTATGGCAGAAAGTGAAGAAGAACTAAACAGCCTCTTGATGAAAGTAAAAGAGGAGAGTGAAAAAGTTGGTTTAAAGCTCAACATTCAGAAAATGAAGATCATGGCATCTGGTCCCATCACTTCATGGCAAATAGATGAGGAAACTGTCAGACTTTATTTTTCTGGGCTCCAAAATCACAACAGATGGTGATTGCAGCCATGAAATTAAAAGATGCTTACTCCTTGGAAGGAAGATAATGACCAACCTAGATAGCATATTAAAAGCAGAGACATTACTTTGCCAACAAAGGTCCATCTAGTCAATGCTATGGTTTCTCCAGTGGTCATGTATGGATGTGGGAGTTGGACTGTGAAGAAAGCTGAATGCCAAAGAATTGAGTCTTTTGAACTGTAGTGTTGGAGAAGACTCTTGAGAGTCCCATGGGCTGCAAGGAGATCCAACCAGTCCATCCTAAAGGAGATCAGTCCTGGGTGTTCATTGGAAGGATTGATTTTGAAGCTGCAACTCCAATACTTTGGCCACCTGGTCTTTTCTCATTTGAAAAGACCCTGATGCTGGGGAAAATTGAGGGCAGGAGGAGAAGGGGACTACAGAGGATAAGATGGTTGGATAGTGTCACTGACTCAATGGACATGGGTTTGGGTGGACTCCAGGAGTTGGTGATGCACAGGGAGGCCTGGCATGCTGTGGTTCATGGGGTCTCAAAGAATTGGACACGACTGAGCGACTGAACTGAACTGAATGTTGTAATTCAGTGGTGTGTTAACCACTTAACTCTAGTATAAACATTAAATGACAAAAGTATGAAAAATACCTATAGTTAAAACAATTTGTTAGTCGATGCACAATATAAAAAGATATTAATTGTGGCATCAGAAACAAAATGTGGGGAGGGGAATAAAAGAGTGGAATTTTTGTATGAAATGGGAGTTTGGGTATTAGCTTAAAATAGACTGTATATCTATAAGCTATTTCAAGTAAGCCTTAGTAACCACAAAACAAAAGTACACTCAAGATAAACAGAAGGGACTCAAAAATAGAGGCTTTTAGGATCACAATCATCAACTTACAAAGGAAGCAAAGAGAACACAGGAACTACAAGACAGCCAGAAAACAACTAACAAGATGACAATAGTAAGAACTACCTAACGATAATTACTTTAAATGTAAATAGATTAAATTATCAGATCAAATGGCACAGAGTGACTGAATGGATAAAAAATAAGACCCAGCTATATGCTGCCTATGAGAGATTCCTTCAGCTTCAAAGGCACACATAGGTTCAGAATGAAGGTATGGAAAAAGGTATTCCACACTATTGGAAACCAAAAGGAAGCAGGGGGAACTATACTTCTGTCAGACAAACTATATGGATGAAAGAAGAAAAACATGACAAATAGGTGACGATTAGCTTATGTCTGATGTTTTTACTCATCAAGATAGATTTCTAGTCTTTAACCACGTGTCTGTAGCAGTTTTCCTATCACTTATAAATGATCCCCAAAAAAGAACTCATATAAGGTTTAAAGAAAGGATTTAGAAGTCTGAGAAATGGTTTTCCTGATACAAAGAGATAACAGAAAGAAGTTAAAATTCAAGGAGGAAACGAGAATGAAGGACCAATAACACCAGGAAAATCTAAAGATATACTTATTGTTCTGAGTAGTTTTCCACTACAACTTAAATCTTTGGCCTGTTGGGAGCATCTGAGCTTATTTAGCCTCATGAACTTCAGATCATATTGCTGGAGCTCTAAGTTCAAGTCATGTTGATGAAGTGTGCTCATATGGTCCAAAGAAGTTAGGTTTGGGGGGCTGAATCACAAGAATGTGTTGGATACATCTGGCTGTTTTCTAGCTCTGGAAAGAAGATGAATTGGGCCGAGGTCTCTGCTTACTGCTACTGGGTGATTGTGCAATCACAGATATAGTACAAGGCTATTCTTGGCCTCCTACTTGACAACTCAGGGCCAACATACTCTACTTGACACAAAACACAAGCATTTTTGAAGGCTTGTATTGTGCAATATAATACTAATAGAGAACTTTAGAGATTAACTGCTGCTGGATGGGTGTGGTGAGTACTGATTGAAAACATACAATCACCATCACAGTATAGAGCACTGTTACTAGGAAGGGGTCATGGACCACTGAGAGATGGGTTTTTTTGCGAGAAGGTACTCTGCTCATTTATTTTCACTATCTCTGCTTCAGACCTGATGGGGATTGATAATATTTTTTCTTAGCACCAGAATTTGGTCAATCCGTTGCCTGGGTTACTTGAATCATTGCAGAATGTCATGGGGGATGGGGTGACGTGCAATGTCCCCCTTTCTAGACTTAACAGGCAGCTGGGAGACTGAAGGTGGGAGAGATGTGGGTTGGCAGGTTGGTCTGACTAACACGGCTCCCCTAATGGTAGGCCAGTATATACTGCTGTCCTAGTTGGAGGCTGAAGTAATCTTATTGGCCAGGCGGTCTTGAAATCACTTGTTTGTTTTCAATCATGGCACATGACATGGGCCACATATCTAATGTGCATCCCTTTTGGATGAACACATTGTTAATTAAGCAGCGGGTGCTTACTTATCCCAAATAGAGCTGAAATTAAATCCAAAACATTTTTCTCTAACCTAGGACTTGAGCCATTCAGGCACTTAAGGCAGAAGATTATAGCCTTGACATGACTGGTAAAATCTTTGTCATTTATTCTCTTCACTTTCCTGAGTCTCAAGCACCTCTTGGAGCTCAGAAGCCATCTTAAATTGTCCCCAAACGGGTTTCAGTCAGATATTATGGGACCATCCACCTTTCCACTGACCTGCTAGTATCCAAATTCACTGATACACAGGAGGGCAAGGCTTTGGCATAACACTGCCCTGAGCTTAGCAGAAGCTGATTCAGTCAACCTTTATGCGCCAGGGAGGAGTCCTCCACTTAAGAGAGGCAGAGGAGACTTTTTCCTGTTTCTCCTTGAAAAGAGGAGGGTTCTGTAGAGTAAACCAACATCTGGGAAGAGAGAAAAAGCAGGGAAACACAGGCTCAGGATTACCATAAGGGGAAAATATCTCCTTAATTTGAGTTATGAGAAGCAGAGTTATAGGTAGGATGTTTGAGATTGGGACGAGGGCAAATGAAACTCAAGAGGTGTCACCAGGAGACACTGGGAATTGCTAGGATGGCCTGAGAGATATCATTCATGGACCAAATCAAGACTGAACTTGGGAATGAGAGACAAGAGTACTGGCTGTGGGGAAATAAGTTGAGTTCTACCCTCGAGCACTTATTTTGAATTAATCCAGTTTTTAAATGAATTACCTTGATAGACTGTAGCAGTGTTTGCTTCACTGTGGATAGCAAAAAGGAATAAAAAAGGCTTTTTTATTGGATTTGCTACAATTTCACTCTTTTTGAACAGTATGAGATTGTTGGCCATGGACTTAATTTTCAACTTCATGTACCTGTGTTCATTTTCTATGTCAGTGTGACAAATTATATCATGAGTTTTATAACATGAGTTTCTGGTCTTAGCAATTCTGGAGCTCAGAAGTTCAATGGAGGTCTTGGGTTCAGTCACTAAGTCATGACCCCATGGACTGCAGCCAACCAGGCTCCTCTGTTCATGGAATTTCCCAGGCAAGAATATTGGAGTGGGTTGCTGTTTCCTTCTCCAGAGGATATTCCCAACCCAGGGATCAAACCGATATCTCCTGCATTGGCAGGCAGATTCTTTACTGCTGAGCCACCAAGGAGGCCCCAGTGAAGATCTCACTGGGGTAAAATTACAGAGTCCGCCATCTTGGATGCCTCTCCGAAAGCTCTGGGGAGAATCTTATTTCCTTGCTTTTTCCAGCTTCCAGGGACCGCCTAGACTGATGGGCTTTTGCTTGTACCCCCCTTCCTCCAGCTTCCAACCAGCAATGTCAGCTTGTGTTCTTCTCATATTGTATCCCTCTGACCTTGCTGTGGAAGCCATAACTCCTTCTTTGACTTTCTCTTCTACTTCTGTGATTACATTGGGACTACCCAGATAATCCAGTGTAATCTCTCCACCTCGAGGTCTTCAACTTAATCACACCTGCAAAGTCCCTTTTGCCATGTGAGGTAACATGTTCATGGGTGCTGGGGATTAGGACATGGATAGCATTGAGACTGTTAGTCCACCTACCAGAAAATACCAGAAAACAAAGGTATTGCTAATAATGGCTAAACGCAGATAAGCATGGTTTTTCTACAGTGTGAGTAATTTATAGGACATATGCACCAGCCAGAATCAAGATTGTGGAAATATCAATAACCTCAGATATGCAGATGACACCACCCTTATGGCAGAAAGTGAAGAGCCTTGATCAAAAGAGCCTCTTGATGAAAGTGAAAGAGGAGAGTGAAAAAGCTGGCTTAAAACTCAACATTCAAAAAACTAAGATCATGGCATCTGGTGCCATCACTTCATGGCAAAAATGGGGAAACAATGGAAACAGTGACAGATTTTATTTTCTTGGGCTCAAAAATCACCGTAGATGGTGACTGATGCCATGAAATTAAAAGATGCTTGTTCCTTGGAAGAAAAGCTATGACAAACCTACACAGCATATTAAAAAGCAGAGACACTACTTTGCCAGCAAAGGTCTGTCTAGTCAAAGCTTCGGTTTTTCCAGTAGTCATGTATGGATGTGAGAGTTGAACCATAAAGAAGGCTGAGCGCCAAAGAATTGATGCTTTTGAACTGTGGTGTTGGAGAAGACTCTTGAGAGTCCCTTGGACTGCAAGGAGATCAAACGAGTCACTCCTAAAGGAAATCAATCCTGACTATTAACTGGAAATACTGATGCTGAAACTGAAGTTCCAATACTTTGGCCCCCCAATACCAAGAACTGACTCATTAGAGAAGACTCTGATGCTGGAAAAGATTGAAGCCAGGAGAAGAAGGGGGCAACAGAAGAGGAGTTATCTGGGTGGCATCACTGACTCGATGGACATGAGTTTGAGTAAGCTCTGGAAGTTGATGAAGAACAGGGAAGCCTGGTGTGCTGCAGTCCATGGGGTCACAAAAAATGGGACATGACTGAGTAACTGAACAACAACAGCAAGAGCTGGCAAATGGACTTTTGGACATTCCAATTATCATCAGAATAGACCCAACTTATATTCTACAGACAGAGTGGAACAAGATTCTGAATAAGAATAATTACACTAAGATTTGTTCTTCAATTCTGAGAGAGTAATTATTGGACTCCTATTGGAAAAAAAAAGTCTATACTTCATGAGATCATCTCAAGATTATTCATCATGATTCTGGTCATCTTGCCATGTTCTCAATTTTTCAATTATTCTAGTTTGTCAAAACAAATGTCATTGTTGATTAAAGAGCTTGCTCTCTATGCATTGAAATAGTAATATTTCAGTGATATTTAAAAGAACATATTGTGGTTTTCTAAAACAAACAATAGGAAAAATTTACCCTCAAGCATATGTATTTTAAAGTGTTTTAAAATCTTTTTTGAAAATATTGGATTAAGGAGAGTGAGAAAGTCTATAACAATCCATTTTCACTTGTTATTCTGAAAGACAAATTTTTTTTCATAGAGGTTGTCAGTTATTTCCATGCATTTACAAATGAGTTTAAGCTATTCACTTTTTGGTTTGGGGGTAACCCTACAGGGTTTTGACTTCTGTTAAATTATCTGTTTAACTTGGGTGTGACAGGTTGATGTTCTCAAATACTTTGTTAGTCTTTATATATATATTTTAAGCAAAGTACTCTAACTATGTAGTTTAGAGGTCTGATTCATATTTTGCTACTAGATTTGAAGTCAAGAATTATATTAAAAAAGAGCTCAGAAAGAGCAATATCCTATGCCATTATATCATATGCCATTATATTATTGTTGGAAAAATTAATTTTGCAGAGTTATTGGAATATAATATTTGATAATACATCTAAGTGATCATATACTCCTTAAAATAAAAAAATCATTTCCTTACGAGGGGCAGGATACTGTGATATTAAAAGCACAGACTATACAGCCAGTCCATCTGGGTTGGAATCCTTGGCTCTGCCACTTGCTAGATATGTATCCTTGGGCAGGTCACTTCACATCACTTGGCTTCATTTTGCTCATCTGTAAAGTGGAGGAGAAAACTAAAGAAAGTTACATACATAAAGCACTTGGAGAAATGCCTGATTCATAGGTGGTAAATCCAAGTATTTGCTATGAGATGATGATGGTAGTGATAATGATGATTATTATATATAAACTTTACAGCCAAAATATGCATTAAGTAATCATTATTAAACACTTTTCAAGGCTTAAAAAAACTCCTTAAACTAATCAGATTGACAGTAGAAACAATTTAATGTTTACAATGACATTTCATAACCAGTAGTGCATTGTGGTTAATTTTTAGTAGTACTCCATTTGAATAGGCCAACTAAAACCATTTCCTCTTTCTTAAAAATTAGAAAGCAGATGCTATTTATTTGCAAGGGAATAAGCAGAAATTACTGAAAATATACATTATCTACTGTAAACATGTTGCCACCAATTCCTTGAAATAAAAAGTGGAAAATTCATTTAAGATGTATGTCCCTGATCTTTTGGAGGGTGCCCAGGGACAAAGTGAATATTTCAAGTTATACTCTGGGATTTTCTTCTTTTTTAGTTATTAAATTTAAGACCACACGTGTTTAAGTGGTAGGGAAAATAGATGCCTACTTAGGCTTTTATATGGGCTTCCCAGCTGGTACTAGTGGTAAAGAACCCGCCTGCAGGAGACATAAGAGACACAGGTTCAATCCTTGGGTTAGGAAGATCCCCTAGAGGAGTGAATGGCAATTCACTTCATTATTATTGCCTTGAGAATCCATGGACAGAGGAGCCTGGTGGCCTCAGTCCATAGTTGATAGGCTTTTATACATATAGGTAGCCTCTGCTCCCAAATTCCTTTTAACCCGTGAATGCAGGCTGCCTGGTTCTGCCCCTTCCACCCAACCGTCAGAACAGGGCACTGTGCTCTAATCATCGTCTCCATTTCCAGTTCCCAACCTGGAAAATGTGGAAATTGTCAGCCATGTCCTGGCATCATAGTGAAGCTGGTTGGGCACATGGAAAGGCCAGGGCTTCCCAGGTGGCACGAGTGGTAAAGAGTCCGCCTGCCACTGCAAGAGATGCCGCAGACGTGGGCTCAGTCCCTGTATTGGGAAGATCCTCTGCAGGAGGAAATGGCAACCTACTCCCGTATACTTGCCTGGAGGATTCCATGGATAGAGGAGCCTGGCGGGCTATAGTCCATGGGGTCACATAGAGTCAAACACAACTGAATGTGCATGCAGTGAACATATGAAAGAAAAATGCAAATATTATTAAATACACTCTGTTTGTTCAGTTCACTTTTAGGATTCATCTTGAATCTTTCCTTTTCTCTCCATCTCCACCTGCTCTGATTCTGTCCATCATTTCTTTTCTGGGCACCAGCCTTTCCCTCACGGTCTCTTGTGTTCTCTCTGTCTTCAGTACTTATTTTTACCCCATCCCTTAATTATTTTAAATTTGAGGGCACTGATTTTTTATAAATTCAGAAATATATATTTTAAGACATTTTCTTCTTCTTCTCTGTATTCCTCTCCTTTCTGATAGTTACTAGTAACTTCAGTTCCAAAAATGAAATGATTTTACCACATCCATCCTTATGTATGTCTTTACTTACTTTAGTATGACCTAAGGAATATTATTTTGGAAGCATTATTTTAGAAGCTGTGATTTTTATTTTTAGTCATTTTTCAGCTTGTGACTTCAAGTGCAAGGACATCCTAGACTTAGTAGCATGGGCCAAGACTTGCCTATCATCTCCAAAACATTAAAAAACCACTGGGTAGTACACTTAGAATATCTGTGATTAACCACTGTATACATGTCTGCAAGTTTCCAAAGCACCCTGTCTGTGAGTCTGGGTGGTGACTCAAGAAGTGTGAGGGCAGAACCAGAAGACTTGAGATCTATAATTATAAATCTATAACTTGATAATTTATAAAATCTATAATTTTAATAATTATTAAAATATCTGTAATATTTTAGGCAGGAACCAATGCCTCCCTAAAATACTTCCCTTAATAAAGTGACTTGCTGAATTGTTGAGGGTCAGACATGGGGAGGTGCCTTGTAGAATTAGTTGGAAGCTGGACCAAACCATCAATCTCCTCCCAGCTTATGGCAAATAGGCCAGGTTTTGTTGGCAACATGAGGTATATGTTTAAAAAGTATTTTCCATCATCCCTTCATTTTTATATTTATAACATAACTAGTTTGGATGAAAGAAAGATGGCAATTAATAAGGGAAGTGATATACCCAACGTAAGTTCAGTCCAATTCTGCCCCCTGCAGAGGCCACTGAGCAGCAGCCGCAGGGTCCTGGCACATTATTTCAGGCTTATTGAGCATTCATTGTAACATGCAATGCACTGAAAACGTGACCACTGCCATTGATCATACTACTGTGGAATATTTGTGCAAGATGAGAAGTTCAAGATTTTCTAGTCCAGTGGTCCCCAGGGTTTTGGATGAAGACCTGGTAAGAATGTTGCTTGGAGACTCTGCCAAGTAAGAGCATTAAAAAAAAACCTCTGACCATCAGGATGTTATGTTCGTGAAATAACCCAAACACAAAAGGACAAATACTATATGATATCACTTAGTTGAGTTACCTAGAGCAGTCAAATTCGAGATAGAAAGTTTGGGATGGTGAAAAAGTTCTAGAGATAGAAGGTAGATGGTTACACAACACCACGAATGTACTTAATGCCACTGAACTGCACAAGTAAAGTGGATGAGTGTTACGTTATAGATACATAAAGCTAAATGTGATTACAATTAAAATAATCTACCACCTATTTTCATCATTCTTGAATAAGACAGGATTGTTGCTGTTTAGTCAGTAAGTCGTGACTGATTCTTTGCAACCCGGTAGACTGTAGCCTACCAGGCTCCTTTGGCCATGGGATTTCCCAGGCAAGAATACTGGGGTGGATTGCCATGTCTTACTCCAGGGGATCTTCCTGACCTAGGAATGGGACCGGTATCTCCTGCAGTGGTGGGTGGATTCTTTACCACTGAGCCACCTGGGAAGTCCAAAAGAAAGGATATTTTCACATATAAAAGAAAGGAAGAAAGAAAAAGAAAGAGAAGAATTAAAGAATGAAAGAGAGGGAGGAAGGGAAGGAGAGGAATGATCTTAGATTAAAGAATACTCTCTTAAAATTATTAAATGTAACTTTATGGAAAAAATTGATTCATTGTCCTTTGGTTTCTCCTTTTGTTACAGATGGTCAGCACTGACTGATTCACAGCACACACACATACAACATTTAGAAATTAACATGGTTTAATTCTCTCATTTGCACATTAAAACTTCAGATTCAGAGAGAGGAAGTGTGTTATCCAAATATGACAGGGACAGTCATTTGAGTCCCTTAATTTTCATTTTCAGTCTCTTAATGTGTTTTAAAGAGATCATTTAAATGTAGGCATTTAAATTATTTTTAAAAATGACTCATGAAGAGTGTTCTTTCTATTATGCAATGCCTGTTACTACTGGAAATTGGCTTTATAGTTTTAGTCTTGTTTTATTAAGGTTGTCCTGTTATTAGTTTCAGATTTAGTTCATTTATTGAATCCCTTCTAGTGCTAGGCATTGTAAATGAATATTTCTATTTTCATTTAGCAGGCATTTATATAGTGTTTATTAAGAGCAAGGCATTGTTCTAACTGCGTTACAAATAATAACTCATAACTCTTACAATAATGCTGAGATAGGTATAATTATTGTCCTCATTTGAAAAATAAGGACACTAAGGCCCAGACTGCTTAAGTACTTGCTGTAAGTCATAGAGCAGGTAAGTGGTGGACTGCAGTTCCACTTTGACTCATTACAATTAAATTCAATTAGGGCTTCCCTGGTGGCTTGGATGGCAAAGAATCTGCCTGCCATGTGGGAGACCTGGGTTCAACCTTTGGGTCAGGAATATCCCCTGGAGGAGGCCATGGCAACCCACTCCAGTATTCCTGCCTGGAGAATCCCATGGACAGAGGAGCCTGGCGGGCTACAGTCCATCGGGTTGCAAAAAGTCAGATGCAGCTGAGCAACTGAGCATGCACATGTACGCAGACATCATAAAATGCATTGTTTTTTAAAATTCAAGAATGTGTCTGTATAAGGATGCTGCTAGATCTCTATTGAACTCAGCTATAATTAGATGCCATTATTTGGTGTGTCTTTTCCTTAGCTTGGCCTACATAACAAAATACCGTGGATGAGGTAGCTTCAACAACAGATGTTTATTTCTCATAGTTCTGGAGGCTGGGAAGCCCAAGGTCCAGATGCTGGCAGATTCAGTACCTGGTGAGGACTTACTTCCTGGCTTGTAACAACTGTTTTCTTGCTGTGTGCTTGTATGGCCATTTCTCAGTGTGTGTTCCTGAAGAGAATGAGATTTCTCTGCCTCCTCTTCTTAAAAGGGAACTAGTCCTATCGAAGGGGACAGCAGAGGATGAGGTGGTTGAATGGTATCACTGACTCAATGGACATGAATGTGAGCAAACTCCGGGAGATGGTGAAGGATAGGGAAGCCTGGTGTGCTGCAGTCCATGGGACGCAAAGTGTTGGACAGGACTGAGGGACTGAACAACAATGAAATCCTATGACAAAGGCTCCGCCATGACCCAGTCTAACCTAAGCATCTCCTAAAGGCCCCAGTTCCATATACCATTACATTGGAGGTAGGGCTTCAACTTATTTGGAGGAATATAAGCATTCAGCCCACAACAACAGTGTGCTTATTAATTTTCTTTAGTCCATAAGAAATGTATAAACTGAGCACATTGCTGTGGGTGTAATTTGCATATCTTATTGCTATGGATGTAATTGGCATATCTTAGGATAAGGCCCTTAGGATTCTCAGTTCAGTACAGTTGCTCAGTCGTGTTGAACTCTTTGTGACACCATAGATTGCAGCATGCAAGGCTTCCCTGTCCATCATTAACTCAAACTCATGTCCATCGAGTCGGTGATGTCATCCAACCATCTCATCTTCTGCCGTCCCCTTACCTTCCTGCCCTCAATCTTTCCTAGCATCAGAAAATTCCTAGCATCAGGATCTTTCCTAATGAATCAGCTCTTTGCATCAGGTGGCCAAAGTTCAGCATCAGTCCTTCCAATGAATATTCAGAATTGATTTCCATTTGGATTGACTGATTTGATCTCCTTACAGGCCAAGGGACTCTCAAGAGCCTTCTCCAACTTCACAGTTCAGAAGCATCAATTCTTTGGCACTCAGCCTTCTTTATGGTCCAACTCTCACAACCACACATGACTAGTAGAAAATCCATAGCTATGACTATACAGACCTTTGTTGGCAAAGTAACATCTCTGCTTTTTACTATGCTGTCTAGGTTTGTCATAGCTTTCCTTCCAAGGAGCAAGCATCTTTTAATTTCATGGCTGCAATCACCATCTGCAATGATTTTGGAGCCCAAGAAAATAGTACAGTGCAAATTAATTTAAAGGTATATAGTAACTTAAAAGTATATATTAGGATCCAGTACAGTGCAAATTAATTTAAAGGTATAGATGAGAGAGGCCTAAAAACGAATCAGCATCTCACAGAGGGAAGGACGACATAGCACCTCCTCAGGTCTGCACTGCCCTGTTTCAGTAATGTGGTGATAGGCAAAGGAAGGTGAGACTATTGCATGTTGAATTAGTGATAGTCTTTATGGTGATTTAGTGGTTTTGAGGAGCATTTTCAGAAGGAAAGTCAAGGTAATCTTGTACAGGAAAGCAAATCAGAAAACCCAAATCCAATTATATCAGCAGAACTTGATGTAAGTACCTTCTTCGAGTTGAGATTCCTAGTGGAGAAATGTAGTCAATTTATATTGGGACCCTTGGCAGATCAATTTTATTTGATGTGTAAGCAAGAATTCAAAACTTCTGAACTATTTATATTCATTGACTTTTAAAAACTTGCTTCTTATAACTAGCAAGCCATGTCAAGTCAATATTGTATTTCTGCCTTTTCTTTGTCATAACTGTCAGAACAAATAGTCGGTAGAAAAGGATGAGAAAAAACTTTCATCTTGACATGTTAATAAGAAAAAAATGTTTCTGAACTCCCTTCTCCAGCATCATTTAATGGAATCATTCTTGACCCTTTTGTCCTCCAAAAGCACCAGCCTATTGGAGACCTTCTCACACTGCTACATTTAGTTCTGGGAAGACATTATTGGTAGGGCAATACAAAGCAATTATTTACAATGATAGGAAAACATCACCAATATTTTTTTTTTAACTGTGGAGCCTAGGGACTTCTCTGATGACTCAGTGGTAAAGATTCCACCTGTCAATGCAGGGGACATGGGTTTGATCCTTGGTCCAGGATTATCCCATGTGCTGCTGAGCAACTAAGCCCATGAGCCACAACTATTGAGTCTGTGCTCTAGAGCCCTGGAGCCGGGATTACTGAAGCCCGTGCTCTGCAACAAGGGAAACCACCGCAGTGAGAAGCCCGAGAAACTAGAGTGGCCCCCGCCCGGCAACCAGAGAAAGAAACCCTCACAGCAGTGAAGACCCAGCACAGCCACACATAAATAAATAAATAAGGTTTCAGAATTATCTTTAAAAAAATTTTGGAGCATATGGAAAGGGGGAAGAAACAACAACAACACTGGTTTTGTGAAATGAGAACCAGAAAGTTCCCAGTGGAAAGAGTGTGTGTCCAAGATGAAAAGGATACCTTGTGGTCCAGGAAATTTAAGGGAAAGACAAATAGGTTATAGATGCTCTAACGTGGCTGGAAATATTGTCACCTTTCCAACGAGCCACCCACCTATAAACTCACAGAGTCTACTGTATAGATCTCCAGCTCATGAGAAGTAGAGTGATTGAAATTCAACATGCACACACCTGAATATTAATTTTTAAAAACATACCTTTGAAACCAGCAATTTCATCAAAAAGGTTAAAGGAAAAACATTTTTCCAGATTTAAGTACATTCTTAAGAGTCTGCATAAATCGTGATGGTTAAAAAGCAGTCTTTTTCTTATCAATGTAAGTATTCTGTGAAATGACTGATTTTGAGAGAAGCACTAGCCATCCTAGGCTTTTCCTCATCTTATTTTTTTGTTCAGAAATTGGCGCTGTTATTGAAACAATATGGGTGAACATCTCTCTCAAAGATGTAATTTCCCCCCCTGTTGTCTCCATGTTTTTACGTTAACAGGTTTTAAAGGGACTTCAAAAGAATAACACTGATATGTACAAAAGAAAAAATATCACATAGAGTTATAAGATTCATTTCATTTTAATCTTGCATTCATTTAAGCAAAAGAAGAAATATCCAGTGTCAAAATGAAATACTTCTTTGACTAACTTAAAAAAAGTTTATTATCATTTAGTCACTTCTTGCAGGAAAACCTTCTTAGTAGGGAGCCTTTAGATTTTTCTAGGTGAAAATAAACCATTTTTAGAAAGCATTATTTTTGCTGAAGCAGCATTATTTCCAATAAATAAGCCATCCATTCATTTAGTTCTTATTTATTAAACAGTTACTGAGGGAGTACTATGAGCTAGGGGCTGTGCTCTATATGGGGATAAATAAAACACAGATCCTGCTATCAAGGAATTCATACTGTTTAAAGGTAAATTTCATCTGAAGATTGCCAGTAGAAAATAGCCATTTAATAAGACCTTGTTGTTTAATCACTCAGTCGTGTCTGACTCTTTTGCAACTCTGTGAACTGTAGCCTGACAGGCACCTCTGTCTATGCAATTTCCCAGGCAAGAATATCAGAGTGGGTTGCCATTTCCTTCTCCAGGGGATCTTCCCAACCCAGGGATCGAACTTTTGTCTCCTGCATTGGCAAGTGGATTCTTTACCACTGAGCCACCAGGGAAGCCCAAGACTTATCAATAAATGTAATAAATAATGTAAATAAATAAATATAATATAATAAATAAGCAAGGTAAACAGAATAATAGTCAATCTTTAAGATAGTACAATCTTTAAGATTGTAGCAATAGTACAATCTTTAAGATTGCTACAATTCTGAATTCCATTCCAGGAAACTCAAAGATTTTTATTGAATTAAAAAGGAATACAATACATTTTAAGATCCCTGTGCAATATAAAGGAAAGTGGTTAGTGGTCTGTTTTTCAGCTGGGAGAATGGTAATACGGTTTCTCAGAGATTCTGTCTTAATCAAGCCTGTCTCTGGTCCCTGGTTAGCTATCCTCAGGCCTTAATCGATTTATTGATGAAGGGTCCTTTCATGAAGGGCTCAAGGACCATCATTTTCTGAGTCTCTAGTCCATCTTTTGACTTGTTGTGAACCAGGCATCGCGCGTGCACTGAGTGTGACAGCTCATTGGCGCCCACAGTGCTGGTTTAGTCGGGAGCCTTTAGGGTTTTCCAAGATGACGCCTAGTTGATTCATTTCTGAATCTCGAGCATTGACATTTGTGTAAAAATACGGGAGTGTGTAGGGCAGGAAGTTCAGTGCAATCAGCTTTTCTTGGAAAATATTTTTCCTTTTCAATTCCGTGGCTATTTTTAAAAAAGGATGTTAGAAACTTGAGTTTGTTTAAAGATGAGTATGTGTTTTCCTTTCATGATGACACATAATTATTTTCAGTAAAGACTAAAAGAAACCATCCTTTTCTGTTGTCTAGCCAATAACTGACTAAAATGAGCAGTGCTGATTTACAGGTCTGGGTTGTGGTGGCTGAGAGCAGAACTTTGGGGAGTTTCATTTTTTCTCTTTGATTTGAGCTATCAGAGTTCATGTTCTGTGGAGGAGAGGCAGTCCCAGGCACACACAGGCACTCATCAGCTTGATAGCCTTCTACATCCCCGTAGCTCCATGTGCTCAAATACTGTCTTGCCAAAAGCCAATGCTAATTTAATGTGTATGGAAATTATGTATTCTGAGTCATGAGTTACTTTTCTTAACTATAGTTGTTACTGGTGCTGTAATAACTTGGCAACATTTCATCTTTTTTTTTTTCTTTATGTCTGGCTCATGTTAGCTTGTGTTAACTCCATCTCACGAAAACCCAAACAAACATAAATTTCATAGGACCTACTTGGCATCTGGCAGTGTTTCATGTAACTACCTAATTTATTTCTTGAAATTCATAGTAAAGATGGCTCATCATGAATTGACACAGTGTTCAGGCCTTACCACCCTCTGGCTGAGTCACCTTGGGTGAATCACTTAACTTCTCTGAGTCTTGATACTGGGATTGGATTAGAAAATCTCTAAATTCTATCTAGTTCTGAAGGAATTTAGAGATTTGGGATTTGATGTGTATAATTGCTCCTAGGATGAATTTGCAGCTCTCTGAGACTCATCACTGTTTTTGGATATCATTGGAAACACTGAGAGGCCCTGTGAAAAGATGGACACTGGGTCTACCAACTATCCAGGATGAGAGGGTAGGCAGTCTGGAGGGTGAACAACTGAGCTCCCTGGGGAGCAAGAAGATTCCCGCAAGGTGGAGAAAGCAGGACATTTCCCAGGAGAAACAGCTTAGCTCTACAGACCTAAACTTTCCCTAGACACTTGGATCTTGGAGACTGGATTACTATACCGTGAAGAAGAGATTAACAGTTCTCTTCAGAAGTAATAGGAAACCACTTGAGTCAGAATCATTTTTTCAGCTGATGACTCATGAAGACATAAGTTGGAGGAGAAAACAGAATTGTAGGTGGTTTCATAGGTATTTGAGTAAAATATTTAGTTCTCGAAAATTACCCATTTGTATTGATAGGAATTATCAGTGTACCTGGAATGAGTTGTCATACGTGTTAGGATTTCAGGTGGCTGAATAAATAACACTGCTTCAGTCCTCTGAATTTTGGACCAATTCTAAACCATTGGAAACTGGCAATTCAAGATCAAAATGGCTTTAGGTTTGCATCCCCTGGGCTTGCTAGAGCTCCTCTACATTGAAGATATCCTCCTGCCCATGTGCTAACATTAGTTCCCTCACTGGGACAAAGCCCATGCCATTAAGAGAATGGAGCAGCAGAGGCGATCATAATTAGGGAGACAGACTGGTTTCAAAGGCCAGAAATATTCAGTTACTTTCTCCAAAACTCATCCATCAAACAAGTCACAAAAAAAGGTGGGAGAGGTCAGACCAGGAATGTTCTCTGGCTGAAGCTCCTTCACTTGGATCCCAAGACATGGAAAAGGACACTCCTAAGAGTTAGCATCAAGCTCATTATTGTACTGGGAACTGTGTTTGAAAGCTATGAGAGAAGTATATATTCAACAAGTATTTACTAACAAGTAGCAAGCACTTTTCTAGGCTCTGAGATATAGCAGAGAACAAGACATCCAAGGGGCCTCTTCTTTAGGGAACTTATATTCTTGGGGGAGGAGGCGATAATAAACATAGAAGTAATTTCAAGTATTCATAAGAAATTAAAACAGGATACTATGACACAGCACTATTAAGAATAGGGTGAAGGAAGGGGACTTATGACAGGGTGGACAAGCAAGGCCACTCTCAGGAGGTGACCGATAACCTGAGGGTCTGGGGATGAGGGTTCAAGGAAGAGGCTATCACCAACTCAGTTCACCTCCCTTTGGGGGATTCTTCCTCCATTACCCCGAGGAAATGGAATTGTAACTTATCTGTGTCAATAGTAATTATATAGGACATTTCCAATGCCGGGTTCTCTGCTGGGCACTTTCCAGGCATCTGTATCTTTCTTTTCAGGCATTTCTTACACTCTGCCTTCATCATGTTTCACCTGTTTGCCTCCTTGACTCTTCTTGTGAAAGCTGCAAGAGGTTCCCATGCCTGGTACAGTGACTGGCAGGAAGGTGGTAGACCAGCTGTCTGGTGGGCCAGAACTGGAATTCAATCTATTTCTGACTACAGAATACAAGAAAATAGATTCAATGTCAATGACGTTTTAGGGAAATCCTTCTTGCAGCCTTGCAGGGAAACAGAAGTCAGACAGAAGTAGATGACTTGGGCTTTAGATATTTGGTCAGATATTTTTCAAAAACATGTCTGGGTTTACAACTAGGAAGACAGCTGGGTATTTGTAAGGATTCCCTTCACAGCAAAGGTTGTGCTTGTCTAAACCAGGAGTAGAGAGCTGGATGGAGTTTTCTCCCAGGAAATATCACAAGAGTTCTAAGACCCTGAGGCAGGATTGGGCTTGATAAGTTCAAGAAGCAGAAGGAAGGCCAAGGAGAAGGACGTGTATATGAGCACAGCGAGCACGGCTGACAGCACTGGGATGCCACGCTGGAAAGGAAGACGGGCCAGATCGTCTGGGAGCCTGAGATTCCCCCGAGTGTCACAGAAAGCCACTGGAGTATTCTAGAAGATGCATTTGGATCACCTGGGGAGCTTGTTAAACTGAAGACTTTGGATCATTAGGCCTGGGATGGAGCCTGAGAGTCTGCATGTCTAACAGCACCCAAGGGGTGCTGTTGCTGGTGGTCCATGACCCAAGTTTGAGTACTAAGATTCTCATTCATATCTGAAGTGATCGCTTGGCCCTGTGGAGGGTGGAGAATGAATTGCAAGGGCTCAGAGTAGAAGCAGGGAGATCAGTGTGAAGCTGTTGCAGTCCATACAAGGGCACAGACTCTTAGGACTGTGTGACTGAGGTCTGATATTTAAGAATAGAGGTTCCAATAGGTTCCACTCAAGGGTGCTGCACAGGTATGCAACACAATACACAGCAGGCCAATATTCAATTTCAATAAGTATTAATTACTTTTCAATAAGGCTAATAATATTCACCTCCTGTTGTTGTTCCGTCGCTAAGTTATGTCTGACTCTTTGTGACCCCATAGACTGCAGGACACCAGGCTTCCCTGTCCTCCACTATCTCCCAGAGTTTGCTCCAGTTCACATCCATTGAGTCAGTGACGCCATCTAATTATCTCATCCTCTGCCACCCACTTCTCCTTTAGCCTTCAATCTTCCCCAGCATAAAGGTCTTTTCCATTGAGTCAGCTCTTCACTTCAAGTGGCCAAAGTATTGGAGCTTCAGCTTCAGCATTACTTCTTCCAATGAATATTCAGCATGATTTCCTTTAGGATTGACTGGTTTGATCTCCTTGCAGTCCAGGGGGCTCTCAAGAGTCTTCTTCAGCAGCGCAATTCGAAAACATCAGTTCTTCAGCATTACCACTGTTCATTGAGTACCTGCTGTATTACAGATCAGTGTTTCTCAAGCTGTAACATACATAGGAATCACTTGGGGATCTTATAAATGATGGATTCTGGTTTAATAGGTCTGAGGTGAGGCCTAATAGTCTGCTTTTTTCTTAATTTATTGATTTTTAATTGAAGGATAATTGCTTTACAATATTATATTGGTTTCTGCCATACATCAACAAGAATCAGCCATAGGCATACAGAGAGCAGTCTGCTTTTTTAACAGGTAGCATTGATAATGCCAAGTCTGCAGAGCATACTCAGCTCTATCCCAGTGCTATGAGAATCAATCACCTGGGAAATTTTTAAACTGTCAATATTTAGGTCACACTTGAGATGAATTTTCAAACTCTCTGGGGAAGGAGCCCAGATATATATATTTTTAAAAGATGTCCCTCAGGGGAGCCTATTGTGTTGTTAGGGCTGAGACTCTCAGAGCTAGCGGTGTTCACCCAATTTCCCTGGGGAGGTGGCCAATACTGTAGTTCCCATGGTACAAAGGAGGTACATAGGGGCTAATGAACTTGCCCAAGGTCACATTAATTGCCCAAGGTCTGGTTAAATGCTAGAATGGAGATTTTGATTTAGTTCTTCTAACTCCAAATTGAAAGTGAAAGTGAAGTTGCTCAATCCTATTCAACTCTTTGCGACCCCATGGACTGTAGCCTACCAGGCTCCTCCCTCCATGGGATTCTCCAGGCGAGAGTACTGGAATGGGTTGCCATTTCCTTCTCCAGGGGATCTTCCTGACCCAGGGATCGAACCTAGGTATCCTGCATTCCAGGCAGACACTTTAACCTCTGAGCCACCAGGGAAATGTCATGCTTTTTCCATAATACCATACTAATTCCCTACTTCCTATTTTAGGCAAAACTCTCTGTGCTAGGTATTGAGGGGAACATGGTAGAAGGCAGATCCAATGAGGAAACAGGAATTCAGGTATCTCAAAGAGAGTGACTCTAATACAGGAGATTGGTTACAATGGCACTGAGAGGGCTAGAGGGGGGAAAGGAAGAGACAGTTGCAGAAGGAACAGATAGGAAGAAATGGTTGTCGCAGAAGGCAAAAAGGAGGAAACAGTTGTAGAAGGGACAAAAGGAAGTGCGTGTGTGCTAAGTCGCTTTGATCATGTCGGACTCTTTGCAACCCTATGGACCATAGCCTGCCTGCCCATGGGATTCTCCAATCAAGGATACTGGAGTGGATTGCCGCATCCTCCTCCAGAGGATCTTCCCAACCCAGGGATCGCACCCACAAAGCCTACATCTCCTACATCATCAGGCATGTTCTTTACCACCAATGCCACCTCGGAAGCCCCTGACATAAGGAAGGGATATTCACAAAGATCAGGAAACTGCTGTGGTCCTGGGCTGGAAACTGTGAACTGGTATCTGGCATTCCACTGTCAGAGATGCTGCTGTTGGTGGTCATGCTGCAGTCACGGGACCCATGCTTCCCCCAAACCCTAACCCCGCTTGAATCTAAGCCCTGTTTACTATCTATAGGAAAATGGGGCTTGACTTATGCATTCTGCTTGCAGACTGTATTTGCTAGAATCCCCCTCTTCTGTATGCAAAAGCATATGATAGAAGCGTTGAACACTGAAACTTTTGGCTACTGGTCATGTCTTAGTGGTCACCATCAAGAGGAAGCAGATGCCGTTCTTTAGTATTTGGAGCTTGACCCTCTGCTGCTTTGAGTCCTCCCCCTGTGAAGCATTCCTAGTTGCTGAGTCTTGGTAAGTCCTGAGTCCCCTGCTCCCCTCTGCTCACCATCTCATCCCCTTGGTTGGTGTTACCATGCTGTTCTTGCTGGTGTTCATTAGTAAAAACTCATCCTTGTGCTTGACTTTTGAAGCTTGACTGAGCTTCTTCAATGACCGAGAAACTTGCAAAGAAAAAAGAAAACTAAAATTACAGTGGGTTTTCTGGATATTTTGATAGATTTTTAAAAATAAAAACAAGTTAAGGTTTAAAAATAGAATAAAATATCTTTCTCATAACTTACAAAAAATGTTTTGTAAAAGCAGAGAAAGATCACCTCTTATTAAATGGTACATTAAAAAGTGAATTTAGAATATTTCTTATGGTATCAGCAGTTAATTTGTATCCATAAAACAAATGCCCATATCTGCATTTATTTACATAATTTCCTCTCTTATGATTAATTTAATACTTACAAAGAGAAAAAATTATTGAAAAATTTTTTTCAGCCAGAATTGCACCCTGTCCCAATTTTCATCTGTAAGAGAGATTTCTGTGTCTTTGGAACTAGGAAGAGAGAAAATTTTCATAAGTTAATAGCTTTTTTGTTGTTATTTTATATTCCACCTTGACTGAGTTTGTTGTTGTTATTTAGTTGCTAAGTTGTGTCCAACTCTTCTGTGACCCTATGACTGTAGCCCCCCAGTCTCTTCTGTCCATGGGATTTCCCAGGCCAGAAAACTGGAGTGGATTGCCATTCCCTTCTCCAGGGGATCTTCCAAACCCAGGAATCAAACCTGAGTCTCCTGCATTGGCAGGTGGATTCTTTACCACTGAGCCACCAGGGAAGCCTCTTGACTGAATTACTACTTGGTAATTGAAAGTGAAAATCTCTTAGCTGTGCCCGATTCTTTGCAACTCCACGGACCATACAGTCCATGGAATTCTCCAGGCCAGAATACTGGAGTGGGTTGCCTTTTCCTTCTCCAGGGGATCTTCCCAACCCAGGAATCGAACCCAGGTTCCCACATTGTAGGTGAATTCTTTACCAGGTGAGCCACCAGGGAAGCCACTAGGGAAGTAATTTGGAAATTACCGTGTGGTAATTTCTACCGCACAAGTGCACTCGTCTCACACGCTAGTAAAGTAATGCTCAAAATTCTCCAAGCCAGGCTTCAGCAAGATGTGAACCGTGAACTTCCAGATGTTCAAGCTGGTTTTAGAAAAGGCAGAGGAACCAGAGATCAAATTGCCAACATCTGCTGGATCATCGCAAAAGCAGGAGTTCCAGAAAAACATCTCTTTCTGCTTTATTGACTATGCCAAAGCCTTTGACTGTGTGGATCACAATAAACCGTGGAAAATTCTGAAAGAGATGGGAATACCAGACCACCTGACCTGCTTCTTGAGAAACCTGTATGCAGGTCAGGAAGCAATAGTTAGAACTGGACATGGAACAACAGACTGGTTCCAAATAGGGAAAGGAGTATGTCAAGGCTGTATATTTTCACCCTACTTACTTAACATCTATGCAGAGTACATCATGAGAAATGCTGGACTGGAAGAAGCACAAGCTGGAATCAAGATTGCTGGGAGAAACATCAATAACCTCAGATATGCAGATGACACCACCCTTATGGCAGAAAGTGAAGAGGAACCAAAAGCCTCTTGATGAAAGTGAAAGAGGAGAGTGAAAAAGTTGGCTTAAAGTTCAACATTCAGAAAATGAAGATCATGGCATCTGGTCCCATCACTTCATGAGAATTAGATGGGGAAACAGTGGAAACACTGTCAGACTTTATTTTTCTGGGCTCCTAAATCACTGCAGATGGTGATTGCAGCCATGAAATTAAAAGATGCTTACTCCTTGGAAGGAAAGTTATGACCAACCTAGATAGCATATTCAAAAGCAGAGACATTACTTTGCCAACAAAGGTCTGTCTAGTCAAGGCTATGGTTTTTCCAGTGGTCATGTATGGATGTGAGAGTTGGACTGTGAAGAAAGCTGAGGGCTGAAGAATTGATGCTTTTGAACTGTGGTGTTGGAGAAGACTCTTGAGAGTCCCTTGGACTGCAAGGAGATCCAACCAGTTCATCCTAAAGGAGACCAGTCCTGGGTGTTCATTGGAAGGACTGATGCTGAAGCTGAAACTCCAATACTTTGGCCACCTCATGTGAAGAGTTGACTCATTGGAAAAGACCCTGATCCTGGGAGGTATTGAAGGCAGGAGGAGAAGGGGACGACAGAGGATGAGATGGCTGGATGGCATCACCGACTCGATGGACATGAGTTTGGGTGCACTCCGGGAGGTGGTGATGGACAGGTAGGTCTGGTGTACTGTGGTTCATGGGGTCACAAAGAGTCAGACACGACTGAGGGACTGAACTGAACTGAACTGAATTTCAAATGAGAAGACCAAGAAAGAGATATACATTCTGATCACTAGGGCTTGTGGAGGCCATTGACTTAATTTGTTAAGGAGAGTGTTGTGCAGCCAGCCTTTCAGGAAGGGAGTAAGAGGTGTCTCCTTCCTCCAAAGGTCTAAATGGCCTGAAAAAAGTTATGGGGATTTACTTCGCATGTGCACATACATCCCTTCTTCTGTGGTTATCCTAACAAAGTGAGAATATTATTTAAACCAGGTACTTTATTTTGCTGGATTATTTGATATGTTTAAAAAGTGTAAGACCATTTCCTCAGTAGGCATGTGCTTGCACTTAGCCTTAATTCATACCCTTGGAGGCAGCAAATACAGCGGGGCCCTATTCTGTGTATTTTAAGAGGTTTCTTATAACAGGCCTGGTCTGTTGGCAATACTGCTGAGTAGCACTTAGAGGGTTTACAAACCACTCAGTGGTGGTGATGACATACCCAGTGTGGTTCTGGAAGCTAAATAAAACACAGGAAAGAGATATTCAATAAAATAAAGAACACATCTATGTAATTATCGCCAGAAATGAAATGTCGAAACCCTAAATTTGAGTGTGGTTTAGGCACCTGAAGATTCTGTAGATAAACATAATTTCCCAGATTAAAATTTCAGGAAGGAATGTCTCTCTCAAATGTCTTATTTAGATCAAATATTTTGAAAACGTTTTGACTGATCCTAGGAGAAACAGGGAGCAGATTGTTGAGTGTGACAGGTGCCCGCAAAAGAAACATTCCCTCCTTAGTCACTGCATTTACTGTTAAGTAAGCCAGCAGAGCACCCATCCAGGCCAAGATCACTTATTTTCCACTAGGAGTTTTTTGGCTAGCTCATAAGCTATAGGCCATTACTGTGGAATTGCTTTATGATTAAAAATGCAGAGCTAAAACTAAGTTTTTCTTTTAGTAGGAATTCTTTTAATAATTTTTTAATAACAGTGGTCCAATTAATACTGTCACCGTTCGAGGTTAAGAGACTCCCTTCTCCTGTGGATAAATTCTCATCCAAGTCTTTGGATTTCTTGGTAGCTATTCTCAAGGGAAATCAGCTAATGTCTTTCAAACCTTGACTATACTAAATACTCCATTGTCCTAGACATTTTTACTCAGGCTCTCTCATTTAATCTCCAAGATAATTTCCTTAGGTATTTTTGCAAGTTAAAACAAACAAACAAAAAACACTGAGACCCTAAGAGGTGAGATCATTTGCCAAAGGCCACAGGGTAAGTAGATATCCAATTCCAGATTCCAACCCCAGGTCATCTACCTAAAACCATATTCATGATTTTCATGAATATTTCATGTCATTCATGACAGTCATGATTCAAAGCAACGTGGACCTGACAGGTTCAAATACATTGGTAATGTGTCTTGAGTTTTCCATTTACCTGAAGTTAATCATACTTCCAGTATAATCCAGGTATTTATGGTTTATTTCTGTTTTATTATTTCTCCCATTTTAGTACCTAGCATGATGCACTCTATATAGCACATAATTAATGAATACTTGCTGAACCAAGTATTTCTTGCTTAATCCATTTTCTTGGATCTTGAGCCCCATGAAAAATCTGCTTCGCTTACAGAGGTCAGAGCAATCTTGGTTAGAAAACGTACAGAAATGGATTATCTCCATCCTTTTCTCCACCTGGTAAAATCCTATATCAAAGGTTAGTTCATATTATCATCTCATTTATATAGCTTTCTCTGACCCATTTTGTTGCTGAGGCAGAATTACTTCTCCTTCTATGTATGATTTAGGACTTTATGTATAATTTCTTGTAGTTTTTCATTTTAAGACAAAGAATGACCATAATTTCTATTCATTGTGCACTATGGGCTGCCCAGGTAGCTCTAATGGTAAAGAACCTTCCTGCCAATGCAAGAGACATAGGAGGCATAAGTAGGGAGGATCCCCTGGAGGAGGGCATGGCAACCCCCTGCAGTATTCTTGTCTGGGAAATCTCATGGACAGAGGAGCCTGGTGGGTTACAGTCCATGGGGTTACAAAGAGTTGGACATGACATGCACATTTTGTGCTATGCCAGGCATTAAGCTAAATACTCTGCAAATGATATCTCTTTTTAATCTTCAGAGCAGTCCTGGGGGATGACAAACCTTAGGCATCGTTATTCTATATTTGTTGTTGTGTAATCACTAAGTCACGTCCAGCTCTGTGATCCCATGGACTGCAGCCTGCCAGGCTTCTCTGTCCATGGGATTTCCCAAGAATACTGGAGTGGGTTTCCATTTCCTTCTCCAAGGGATCTTCCAAACCAAGGGACTGAACCTAGGTCTCCTGCATTGGCAGGTGGATTCTTTACCATTGAGTCACCTGAGAAGCCCATATCCTATATTACAGGTGAGCAAACTGAACCTCAGAGGGATTGAATCACGTACCCCCCAGGCACAGTGAGTGCATTTTAGAGATGCAGTAGGAATCCAGATCTAACCAATTCCTAAAGCCTGTGCTTTCAATTTATTCTTTTATTTTTAATTGAGGCAAAATTTACACACAGTGAAGTGCACGTAACTGAAGTGTACAGTGTGGTGACTTTGATAAGTGTACACATCTGTGTAACTGTCTACCCATCAAAATACAAAACATTTTCACTGCCAGGGAAATTCTTTCATTCCCCTTCTCTGTCAGTTTCTGGCACTCAAGATTAAGGCTGCTTGAACGTCACAGAAATTAAGAGAGTGAGGCTATGGTTTTTCCAGTGGTCATGTATGGATGTGAGAATTGGACTGTGAGGAAAGCTGAGGGCTGAAGAATTGATGCTTTTGAACTGTGATGTGGGAGAAGACTCTTGAGAGTCCCTTGGACTGCAAGGAGATCCAACCAGTCTATGCTAAAGGAGACCAGTCCTGGGTGTTCATTGGAAGGACTGATGCTGAGGCTGAAACTCCAATACTTTGGCCACCTCATGCGAAGAGTTGACTCATTGGAAAAGACCCTGATCCTGGGAGGGATTGGGGGCAGGAGGAGAAGGGGACGACAGAGGATAAGATGGCTGGATGGCATTACTGACTCGATGGACGTGAGTCTGAGTGAACTCCGGGTGTTGGTGATGGACAGGGAGGCCTGGCGTGCTGCGATTCATGGGGTCGCAAAGAGTCGGACACGACTAAGCGACTGAACTGAACTGATGTATTATTTTGACCTGTCACTGTTTTTGCCCAATATGATATTTTTGAGAGTCATCCATGTTGTAACGGGTAATGATATCCACCATATCAATGATTCCCTCCTTTTAATTGCTGAATAGTAGTCCATATTATGAATATACCACAATCTGTTGATCCATTCTCCTATTGTTGGCATTTGGATTTTTCCAGGTTTTGGCTATTGTGAATAAAAGCTACTATAAACACTCTTATAAATGAAAATATATGTTTTCACCCCTCTTGGGTTAACACCTAAGTGTGGAATTGCTGAGCCATAAAGTGGAAGCATGGCTAACTTTGTGAGGAATTACCAATTTTCCATAGTGGCTGTACTGTTTTATTTTACACTGTCGTCAGCAATGTCTAAGAGTTCTAGTTCATTTCTTCTCCAACATTTGGCGCTGTTGATCTTTCTACATTTTTCACTACCTTTAAAAATGCCCTGTTTCCTCCTTAACTGCATGTCTTTCAAGGTCAGAAAATAGGTGCTATTTATTTCTCCATCCAAGTTTAACTCAGTGTCTGGCACAAATCTGATGCATGTGAAACTAATTTTGAGGATCACAAAAATGCTTGTCAAGGTCCTTTCTACCAACGAAAATCTGTAATTCTAACCTGATGCCATGTGGTTGGCAGATAGTCTTAAACTGAAAAGGCTTTGGACAGTACTCTTCAGGGTAGCACCGTTTTCAAAGGGAGGTAGAGACTGGTGATCCCTGCTAAGAAAGTGAGTAACCAGCCAGATATCTGTCGTTCTGGGTGAGGTGGCCTGTAAGTCTGTGCTTCTGCACTAGGCATGTGTGACATGGGAAGTCCCTTGGACATCACTGAAAGCATGAGTGTTGACTTCTGACCTTCAGTCTTTTAGGACTTCAGCTGCATAATAATATGAAAACAAAATAGCTTAAAACAGGATCCTGTGGATCAGGAGTCTAGTCATGGCTTACCTGCATCTTCTGCTTCGAGGCTGCAATCAAGGTATGGGCTGGGGCTTTGCTTCCAGGCTCACTTGGTCTCTGACGGGATTCAGGTCCAAATGGGTTGGTGGACTGAGGGCTTCAGATTCTTGCTAGATTTTGACCGCTAGCCACCCATAATTCCCTGCTACATGGGCTTCGCCAACATGGCCACTGGCTTCATCAAAGCCAGCAAGGGAGCAACTCCTAGGAAGATGGGTGTTTGCATTTTATGCAATAAAATTGTGAAAATGACATCCTGTCCCCCTGGAAGTATTCTATCGATAAAAAGCAAGTCATGGATCCTGCCCACGTACAAGGAAAGAGGATCACGCAAGGACATAAATATTGAGAGGTGAGGCTCATGGAGGCCATCTTAGTATCTGTCTACCACAGAAGGTCAATTAAATTTTTTTTAAAGTGAAAAATAGAGATCTTGTGAAGAATATAGCTGTTTGACCCAAAGAGGATATAATTTTTTTTTTTTTTTACTCTTCTAATGAATAGTTTCAGAGGCTCCAACATTACCCCAACACAGAGACCCTGTTCTGGATAAATTATCTGCAGTTAATGTCCACTGATACATTGATTGATAGGAAAGCATGAAGTGCTTTATGCATAAATATTTCTGAGTGGGTTCATTCAGGGTAGATGAATTGAATCTTTTCTGTGACCTGCTACTGGACAGAGCTTCTGCTCTGAAATTCGTCACGGATTAAAGAAATAGAGAGATTGACAGAGAGACGCCTAGAACCCACGTGTGGGAAGCCAAACTTTTTGCCAGTGAGTTTGCAATGACTGACCGAGACCAAACACAGAAAACAACTAAATTGTCCATACTCTGAGGCAGAGTATTTTTAATTAAAAAGGTAAGTCACACATATAAACGGCAGTGAAAACAAAATGCTTTACTTGTCAGAAGATACCTGGCAGGTGTTCAGGCTTTCACCCTTAGCTTTGGAGAGTTTAGCCAGTCAAGGAAGACAGGAGAGCCTTGTCCAGCCTTGACCATGTGGTATTTATTCTGCCCATCCTTGATCACTAAGGATTTTGAGTGCCCTAAATGTTTTTCTAAATTTAAATCAAGCGCAAAGGTTCGTTTCCAGACTTTCGGGAAACATTATTGTAGTCCTTCCATTCTTCAGAAACCTTTGGAAAACGAAGGGCCACATAGCTGGACTTGAAAAAAAAAGTTTGTTTCAAAGTTCATCTCCTCCACAAACTGCATAACCTCTTTCCTCAAGTATAGGGATTAATCATTTCAGTAAAATGGAAAGCAGTGTATTTATCTGTGTTAGTTTAAAAAGGGAGACAATATTAGTAGACATTTAGAAATTCCTTTTGGCATATTCTAGACATTTTACATTGAAAGCCAAAAAAGCAAATCTCTTCTGATGGATACATACTGAAAGAGCAATTTTATTTTAGTTACAAAATAATAATGGGTGACAGATATATGGAGCTTATTATGTGCTAAATACAGTTCTGCTCAGCATGGATTATATAGTATATACACACATATACACTATATATCTATGTAAAAAATATATGTGTATATTTACTGACTTAATTCTTCATAGCCACCTGTTAAAAAAAATCTAAAATATATGTGTACTGCCCCTACCTATTCTCTTTTACATCTGTGCTCTTATCCTGCTGGTTCCCTTGATAATGAATGAAATAAAAATTTTATTCATGCCCACTTTATATTTACTTGAGAATGGTATTTTAACTTTTTCAAAATTGTTGTTGTTTAGTCGCTAGGCCATGTCTGACTATGCTTTGGTAAATCCTGTAATGTGAGTACTATTATTGTTCCTATTGGAGGAAGCACAGGTTGGAATCAAGATTGCCGGGAGAAATATCAATAACCTCAGATATGCAGATGGCACCACCCTTATGGCAGAAAGTGAAAAAGAACTAAAGAACCTCTTGATGAAAGTGAAAGAGGAGAGTGGAAAACCTGGTTTAAAACTCAACATTCATAAAATGAAGATCATGGCATCCTGTCCCATCACTTCATGGCAAATAGATGGGGAAACAGTGGAAACAGTGGCTGACTTTATTTTTCTGGGCTCCAAAATCACTGCAGATGGTGATTGCAGCCATGAAATTAAAAGACGCTTACTCATTGGAAGGAAAGTTATGACCAACCTAGACAGCATATTGAAAAGCAGAGACATTACTTTGCCAACAAAGGTCTGTTTAATCAAGGCTATGGTTTTTCCAGTGGTCATGTATGGATGTGAGAGTTGGACTGTGAAGAAAGCTGAGCGCCGAAGAATTGATGCTCTTGAACTGTGGTGTTGGAGAAGACTCTTGAGAGTCTCTTGGACTGCAAGGAGATCCAACCAGTCCATCCTAAAGGAAATCAGTCCTGAATATTCATTGGAAGGACTGATGCTGAAGCTGAAACTCCAATACTTTGGCCACCTCATGTGAAGAGTTAACTCATTTGAAAAGACCCTGATACTGGGAAAGATTGGGGGCAGGAGGAGAAGGGGACAACAGAGGATGAGATGATTGGATGGCATCACTGACTCAATGGACATGGGTTTGGGTGAACTGCAGGAATTGGTGATGGACAGGGGAGGCCTGGTGTGCTGTGGTTCATGGGGTGGCAAAGAGTCGGACACGACTGAGCGACTGAGCTGAACTGAACTGTACAAGTAAGGCAAAAGAGGCACAAGGAGGTTGGACGGCTGGCCTGGGGCTTCACAGCCCGTCCACAGTGGAACCAGCACTCAGACCCCACAGCCTGAACTAGACAGAGTCTCTGCTCTTAACTGCCTCACCGTCCCCAGGGTTGAGGAATTTGTTTTCACACCTAGGTCATGGCCACCCTTAGCAACAGTGAAGAAAGAGAATCAAAAAAAGAGTTCATGACAAACTTGTGCATTCCAGCTTAAGAAAAACAAACCAGAAAAGCACACTCCCTCCAAGCTTCTGGTTTAGGACAAGCAGTCCGAGAAAAAAAGGAAAAAAACACACTTCACTATTTAAAAAAATAAACACCTGATGATAATGGTCTAATTGTGATTTTGAAAGCAACATAAAATGCTTCCCAAAAGGATTAAAAAAGCAACTCCCAAAGTTGCAGGAATAGTTGGAACTCTCTGAAAAGTCTCAATGGGCATCTGGAAGTGTGATCTCCAGGTTAACATAAGGATTACAGAGCAGCCAAACCGAGCAAACTCCAGGAGACAGTGAAGGACACAGCTGGTGTGCTGCAGTTCATGAGGTTGCAAAGAGTCACACATGACTGAGCAACTGAACAACAACGGTAAATAAATGTGTTATTATACATGTAAATAAATATATAAACATAGATATACATACATACATATTTATGGTTTTATAAGTATATATGTGCAAAACCATATAGTTTTTGTATGTACATATTTATAGTTTTTACTGACAGTAAATTTTATAAACAATTCAAACATCACAGAAATTTGCAAAGAAAATAGGCAAAAATCTCCTTAAATCCAGTCATTCACAGGAATTGCTTTATTTACTGAAAAATGAACACCAACATTTTAAATACCCTTTCATGCAACCTCTATGCATATCTAGCTATGTAATACTCATACAATTGTATGAAAATTTATCCATCCTAAGAAGGCTGTGGTTAAGCTTTTCTACTCAGAAGGGATGTGGAGGTCTTTCATGGTCAATATATAGTGGAGTTTTTTGTTTGCTTGTTTTTTTGTTTTTGTTTTTGTTTTCCTGTGGCCATGTTATGCTCCTGATCTTAGTTCCTGGACCAGGGATCAAACCCGGGCCCACAGCAGTGAAAGCACCAAGTCCTAACCACTGCCGGAAATTCCCACGGTCAATATATGGTTTGCTGATCCAAACCATCAGTATAGTCAATAGAAATCAGAGGAATGTTGTAACTAGGTTTTCTTAAGATAGAATCATCAGAATTGGTCATGTGCAGATTTTCTTAAATCCTTGAAAACATCATGGAGACAAGGGATGAGAAAGTATGAGGAAGGGCATGAGTGAACAAGGAGGAGCCCTCCAGCTCGCTGGCTGTTCGCTTGGGGTCCGTCAGGGAAGAGACAGAGGGGTTAATGTTCACAAGCATTTAGTGCCCTGTGCTGTTGACCCTGGAGGTGACTCTGACAAGGTCACAAGAGTGAGGCACAAGCTGTGTGGGGCTGGGAAACATTTCAAATGATGACTTTTTAACTCTTGTTGCTACAAGATGCAAGGAATCCTAGGACGATGGCTGGTGCTGCTTTAAATAGCAGCAAAAAGAATCAAGCACACCAACTAGTAGATTCTTTCATCTCTCTCCAGAAAGGACGTTTTTACCTGTATTTATGTTTTGAATCTGTGATAAATGCCAGGGCTGTAATTAAGAAAAGACCTAAGGCATAGCAGAGGAAGGGCCATTGTGTTCAAAATGTTTAGAACTGGACAAAGACAACTGATTTTTCCTTTGGGAAAAAGTGACAGTCCGCATACATAGATGAATTATACTGAATCTATTAAAAACACATGTTGTGTTTGGTTAAATGCTAATCTCTTGTTTACCCTCCTGCTGTCAAGGGCTGTGGTGCTCGTCGTGGATCTGAATGTATGTTTGAACTACTGCCGCACAGGAAAAGAGTCACTGTGTTTATGTTCCACTGGGGCTCCTAGACTCAAATTTATTGATTTTCAACCTAGGGAGTCTACTGCAATAGACATTACTGTGTGTCCCTATGTAAACCAAATCCATTTTTTCCTTCATCCATTTGTATGAAGAAATATCATATTCAAGGACTTTGGAAGCATAAGAAATTGCTTCCAGGGCATGTAAGGTGGGGGTTGCCCGCAGAACTCTGTCGGAGGGCTCCACCGTATTCACTCATGCCCTTCCTCGTACTTCTTCATCCCATGTCTCCATGAAGTTTTCAAAGATGTAAGAAAATCTGCACATGATCACTTCTGATAATTCTATTCCCAGCTGTCTCTTCACCTTAAGAAAACCTAGTTACAACATACCTCTAATTTCTATTGACTATATTGATGTTTGGATCAGCATATATTGACTGTAGGAATTTCCTGCAGTGGTTAGGACTTGGTACCTTCACTGCTGTGGACCCTTGCTTCTCTCTCACCAACCAGTCTTGATATCTTTTTTTTTTTTTTTTTTTCTCATTGGATTACAGATAGCATTTTCCCAGAAAGCTTTCACTGAGCCCTCCAAGCCTGAGCTGGTTATTTCTCCCCTGTATTCCTCCATTCTTCCACCTCTCACACCTGGTTATGGTTGCCTGCAACCTCTTCTCCACTCCTCACCTCTGGATGGTCGGGTTGGAAGCATATCACCTGAGATGGTATCTGCCTGAAGATTTTAGTAAACATCTATTGAGTGAATGAGGATGCCTGTCTTCTCAAAAGCGTTTGTCCTTTAGTGAGGGGACTGCTGTATACTACTAATCCCTTCCTACTCCCAGGACCACCTCCTTGTCCCCTGGATTCCTGAAACCTTGGTGTGCTACTTTCATAGCAAATAACAAACTCCTTTCTTTATTCCCTAACAATATCAAATATGATTGAATCTGAGAAGTCCTGGAAAGTAACTGATCAAAAAAAGAATAAAAAAATTCTTAGACAAAAGTGAACCTCAGGATCCTGTGGTCCTTGGGATCAGCTCACTTTGACTGAATTACAGAACGAGGACTTGGAAACATTGCAGTGAGCATTCCTCTATCACCTGCGGGCCTGGAGCCTGGTCCCAGTTCCATGTGATTGAAAATGTGTGACTGGGAAGGAACACACCCAGTCTATTTTGAGACCATTCTATTTCCTCCAAAAGCTCTTGCCCACGCTTTCTCATCTCCTCTTGCAGAACTGAGAATTAAAATTTGTCTAAATGTGCTTTTCTTCATAGTCACACTCTCAGCACCATGCTATATCATCTAACATGTTAGTAAGGAGACTGGTTTTGTCCTGGTATTTCATTTCAGGAAAAGATTATTCACTGAGGACCCAATCTTTGTATATCACCATGCTTGAGGAGCCTTTTCCTACTGTTCATGGGATTCAACCCTGAATATTCATTGGAAAGACATGCTGAAGCTGAAGCTCCAATACTTTGGCCACCTGATGCGAATAGCCAACTCATTGGAGAAGACTCTGATGCTGTGAAAGATTGAGGGCAAGAGGAGAAGGGAGTGACAGAGGATGAGGATGAGATGGTTGGATGGCACCACCGAATCAACGGACATGAGTTTGAGCAAATTCCAGGAGATAGTGAAGGACAGGGAAGCCTGGTGTGCTGCAGTTCATGGAGTCGAAAAGAGACAGACAAAACTTAGCAACTGAACAACAAATGCTTGGGGAGCAGTCAGTGTAATAAAGTTTTAGGCATATACTGCATAGAATAGAAATATTAGGAAGGACAAGGAGCGAAGGTGGGATAGAAAGGTTCTGTCTCCTGATTAATGCGGTTAATTTTATGGATGGTGTGGATCACAGTGTAATGGGCAACACTTGGGTGAAGAGGATAGACATTAAAAGTAGAAAAATATTTCAGTAGCCTCTGTTGTTGAAATATTTTGATATTGTGGTTGACATCAGTTATTCAGTGATGAACTCCCGGTTTTTTTCAGTGTGCTCAGAGGAGTCTGCCTCTTACAGCCTACAACATGAAGTTGATTCCCATCTTCTCTCACTGCTCCAAGAATTCTCTTGGAGTCCCAGACTCAAATATTCATGCCCAGAAAGCAGCAAAACACCTTCCTAACCAGAAAGATAGCGCTTCTTGTGAAGGCTCCCTGGGGAAAGCCACTGGGGACAGGCAGGAGAGAGGGAACGTGTCACCTTCTGAGAGTGTCTCTGCTCACATGCAGGGACTCTATTTGGAGTCTGAGAGCCAGGTAACTAAGAAAATTGGCAGTGCCGTCCAGAGTGAAGAGGAATCTGAGGCAAGTGGGAACGTGTGTCTGGAAACAGTTTTGGCACAGGACAGTTTCCTCTTTTAGTGCACACGCACGTAGGTAGAAATAGGTTGTTTTTTTTTCTTCCACCCCAGTTTTGCTCACTAATGATCATATTACTACAGGAGAAAAGATGAATTGTAGGGACAGTGAGATTAGCTGGAAAGCTGAGCCGGGTGTATGCTCCTGGGGAATATCCATAGGCTGCACAGCAGATGCTGGGCAATCCAAGTTGTGTTGTGTGAGTTGTGTGAGCTTGAACTGGCAGCAACCAGGGCAACACTTGGACTTGACCAAAGTCAATTGACAAATGAGATACTTCTTCTTTTGTATTTAGGGAAAAAACTCCAAAATTCCTTTATATTTAGGGAAAAAATTTTCCTTTGTATTTAGGGAAAAAATTTTTCTTTGTATTTAGGGAAAAAATATCTCCCCCAAAATATTGTTTGATTAATATCCTTTAAGGTAGTATGGTAAACATTCACAGAAGTGATTCATACTAAGAAAATAAACAAAACCAAAATCAGACCCTTTAGCATAACATTGTGCAATCAAGTTATGTATAAACTAAGTGCTATTCATAGGAAGCAGATAGAGCTGAGATGTACATGCTGGCATGCCATCTATAGAAAAGTCCTTAACAGTTGCTTTTTTTCCTTTAATTATATAAACACCAGAGACTAAGGCACAGATAGCTACCTCCTTAAGAGATGGGGTGAGAGTCGGGGTGTGGGCTTCCCCGTGTACTCACTTGTATTATGTCAGAGATGATCTGGTCCAGTATACTACATAAATCAAGTGTTTATGCACAAGCGGTTTGACTTGGTCAAGAGTGCTGCCCCGGAGCTGATTGGAGGAATGAAGTGTATAAACTTGCCCTAAGTTACATTTCAGGTCGGTCTTCATACCAGACTGACTGAGAATTGGGATCTAAACTGTGTTATTGGGGTCAGATCTCTGACTTTCTCCTTTTTTGACCCCCAGAGATAACATTTTATAACGAGTAATTTTTTTACAATTGGATTATTAGAGAAACACTGGCAATGAGAACTTTGTGCTACATATATAAGTATGTGTATATATAAGCTTTTTTATATTTGAAGGTGGGGATGGAGGTGCAGTGTTATGTCATGTTAAGTTTAGGGGGTTCTTGGATCATTTTGGGGGTCTTCCCTGGTGGCTCAGATGGTGAAGAATCCGCCTGCAATGCAGGAGACCCAGGTTTAGTCCCTGGGTCCAGAAGATCCCGGGGAGAAGGGAATGGCAACCCACTCCAGTATTCTTGTTTGGAGGATTCCATGGACAGAGGAGCCTGGCATCTACAGTTCATGGGGTCGCAAAGAGTCAGACATGACTGAGCGACTGACAAAGGTCCTTTAAAGATCCTGGATCATTTTTATGAGGAGCTCAGTTAAGAACATCTTGAAATTGGTGAACACATTCAGTGAACAGAACTTGGCTTCAAGTGTAAATTTTCACCCACAAGGTCCATAACAAATTGTAAAAATGATCAAAGAAGAGCTGCAAGGACTATCTTGTTCATCTTTCCTTTACAGTTTTATCTCCCTCCGTGTGCTCACTGTCCCCCCAGTACACATACAGGCCAAGCTGACCTGCCCATCCTTATGATCCCTTATGCTGTTCCCCTGGGGTACATATCCTTGCTTTCATCACATCTGAGTTGAATCATGTCCACAGTTTCAGGCACAGCTCAAGTATTACTTCCACTTTAAGGTCTGCCAACATAGACCTCTAATCCTTCCTCTCAGTTTGCAGTCGGTCACTCCATTATCACAGCTTGATAAGTATAATTAGAGGGCTGTGGGCAGGTGCTGAAGTCCAAAGCTCATAGCACAGAGTATTCACATCATAACTTTAGATGCTCCTATATATTCACCTTAACCCCAGTTTTACCTGGGGCAAGTGAGACTCAGTGAAGCCAAACAACCTGACTGATACTATGAAAATGAAATGAAATGAAATGAAAGGTGCTCAGTCATGTCTGACTCTGCAGACCCTGTGGACTGTCACCTGCCAGGCTCCTCTGTCCATGGAATTCTCCAGGCAAGAGTACTAGAGTGGGTTGCCATTCCCTTCTCCAGGGGATCTTCCTGACCCAGGGACTTAACCTGGATCTCCTGCATTGCAAGCATATTCTGTACTGTTTGAGCTACAAAAGACCCCAACTGATATTTTACACCCTGTTAACAGTGAAGCCGGAGAAGGCAATGTCATCCCACTCCAGTACTCTTGCCTGGAAAATCCCATGGACGGAGAAGCCTTGTAGGCTGCAGTCCATGGGGTCGCTAAGAGTCGGACTCGACTGAAATGTCTTAGCAGCAGCAACAACAACGGTGAAGCCAGAATCCAGATTCCAGGTGTCCTTGAAGAGGCCCTTACCTCTCGTAAAATCTCCCAGATGTTTTAAGAGGGAAGAAGCATTGCAAGCCTTCTCCACCTTTGTTTGTTTTTTTCTGTCTGATCCAGGCCTGGGTGCCTAGTGGTTGAGAAACCACAGCTAGTTTCTTCTGTCAGTGGACAAGGATACTCAGCAGACAAGAATCCAGAACCTAGATAAAGACAGGAAAATCTGAGTGCATGTTGATTGCAAAGAGCTGTGTTTATTTACTTGCGGCAGCATTATGGAATGATACTTGTGTAAAACAGACTTACTCACTGATTTCTGAGACCATAAAAACACTATAAGAATTGGATGGGAGTGTTATGTATTGATGTAAGAATTAGGCCTTATTCTTATCTGTTTCTAAAAATGTTAAGATCAATAGTCGTAGTCAAGGAAAGAACTGTCACTTGACAAAACAGGATACTCTAGAGCCCAGTTTACTGGACAGTGAAATAGATCAGGAGTCTTCCCTCAAGTTCCTCCTGTTTTTCCTTCAGCACACAGTGCTTCTCCATGCCAAGCCAAGAGGTTCCAAAAGGCTGATGGTATTTTGTCTCTAAGTGCTAATAAAAACTTATAAATTTGGTTTGTGTTATGTATGTAGTTTTAGTCATAAAAGATTTAAAATCTAGTTAAGCTAAATCAAAAATGCTACTTTGCAGTCTGCAGTATTTAGGGCTAGAAGTTGTCATGACTGTGAATATTATATTGGCTTTCAAGCCTTTAAAAATTAATGTGACCTCCACTGCAAACATCATTTGGATGTCTTGATAAAGTATAGGTGGTTCACATATAAAGTACTTCAATGATTCTGTGTGGAGTGACTCATACAAGGATGATTGCCATTAAAGGAATTTGGCTTCAAATACAGGGTTCTCTGCTGGTACTTAGGTGATTTTTCTAACACAAGTGATTGATCCCTGGAGTGGAACAAAAGGGACCCACTTGTGAAATTGCCTTTTAAGTGCCCTTAAGGGCATGGGGTCATGGTATTTAAAGCTTTGGAATGATTCCCTGTCAATATGAATCAAGCATTGAGTTTTCAATGTGGTCTTTAATTCTCTGATCAGAGGTGCAGCAGGGAAAAGTTGGTTATGTTTTAAAATTCCTTGGCTTTTTAGGGAAAGTCACTTACTTTTTATTTATTTTTAGTATGGAAATGTAAAAAGAAAAAAAAAAACACTTGGTTTGGGGACCAGCTGAGTCCATGCCAAAGCGAAGTGAAACATGCAGCAGTCAAATCTGATTACTCTCCAGGATTTGTGTAGACCCTTCTCTCCTTGCTGGAGGGAGGAGGAATGTGTGTGTGTGTGTCCCTACCCCCACCCCAATAATGGAAATTCAGAGAAGAGACAAATGAGTGTAGCTGAAGTCTATTTTAAAAAATAGACAATGAAAAAAGTTATGTGGGGCTTGAGTGGCTAAAATTTGGATGCATAAAAAGTGGTGATAAAACAATTTCCATTATTGGGGTGGGAGTAGGAGGACAAAAGATGAGATGGTTGGATGGCACCACCAGCTCCATGGACATGAGTCTAAGCAAGCTCTGGGAGTTGATGATGGACAGGGAAGACTGGTGCTGCAAGTCCATGGGGTCGCAAGGAGTTGGACACTGCTGAGCGACTGAACTGTACTGATCCTATGCAGACCTTTTCATTTTAATTTTATTTTTGGCTGTGCTGGGTCTTAGTTGCTGCCAGAGGGCTTTCTCTAATTGTGGCGAGCAGAGGCTACCCTCTGGTTGCGGTGAACAGGCTTCTCATTGTGGTGGCATCTCTTGTTGCAGAGCACAAACTCTAGGCACTCAGGCTTCAATAGTTGTGTCTCATGAGCTTAGTTGCCCTACAGCACATGGGATCTTCCCAGACCAAGGATCAAACCAGTGCTCCCTGCATTGACAAGGCAGATTCCTATCCACTGTGCCACCAGGGAAGTCCTGTATGTAAACTTGACTTAAGAATGTTTTAGGGAACATGCATGGAACTTACTTAAAAAATGCACTTTTCACTTGAGCCAGATATCTTCCTGAGACAATATCTCTTACATATATGTGTAGCTTTGTGAGACATCATTTATAGAACTTTAGAGTGTATAAGTGGTATATATAAAAACAAAGGGTTTTAAAATTTTTTCCTACTTTGTTCCATGACAACTTTACTTGTTTTATGTAAGTAACTAAAAAGTAAAATGACATTTTTGAAAACCCATGATGGGCCCCCAAATCTTACTTCTCTCACCGAATTGAAAGATTTTATAAAATCCCTGATTTTTTAAAATTATGAGTATTATGCAGGCAGACTCCAGTATTCTTGCCTGGAAAATCCCATGGGCAGAGGAGCCTGGAAGGCTACAGTCCATGGGGTCACAAAGAGCCACAGTCCATGGGGGTCACAAAGAGCTGGGCAGGATTTAGCGACTTAACCACTGCCACCACCACCATGCAGGCAGAAGAGCCAACAGTGTGTGGTGGGTCTGAGTGGAAAGAGAAGTCTTCAGAGGGCTCTGGAAGTGGAAGGGTCCAGCTCCACGCTGGCCCCACGTTGTTTAACTGCCCCCTCTCCGGAAGGTTTTTTGACCTCTCTCAGGGTTTATTTCCTCATCTACAAGATGAGAAAACAGTATCTACCTGCAGATGGAAGGACAGAGCTATATGTAATGATTTGCCTAATACACAATCCTTGATCGGCACATAATAAATATTCATACCTTTCCCTACCTTTCTGTACCTCGCGAAAGGATCAAGACTCTGCTACCTAAAAATCCATTTTCCACTGCTTTATATTTCTATTAAGCTAGTATCATCTAACTCTCTATTTCTAACCTTTATCATCAGGATTTCATTAGCATATTCAATTTTCCTGTTATTTATAACCCTACCTTATTATTCTTATAATCCGTACAAAGTTATTTTTGCTCCAGTGCCGCTTTGTACTGTCAAGAAATATATTTTCTTCATTGCTGAGTGCTTTCTTCAATTATTCTCAGTTATGTCTAAAGCATTCATATACCTTCTTATTTATCTTTTTATGGCCCCCACAGAGCATTAATTGTTTTTTAGGTTTGTAGTGGCTTTGCTCACTGAGTCTGAAGTGTTCAAGGCCTCTAGACCAACCATGGTCTCATTCTTATTGTTGCCTAGACTAGGACTTCTCTTGTAAAACCTTAGCTACAAAATCCTTAACAGGAACCCTTCAGTTCTATGTGCTGTGCTTGTGGTTAGTCACTCAGTCATGTCTGACTCTTGGCAACCCCATGGACTATAGCCCGCCAGGCTCCTCTGTCCATGGAGATTCTCCAGGCAAGAATATTGTAATGGGTTGCCATGCCCTTCTCCAAGAGATCTTCCAACCAAGGGATTGAAACCAGGTCTCCTACATTGCAGGCAGATTCTTTACCATCTGAACCACCAGGGAAGCCCAAGAATATTGGAATGCATAGCCTATCCCTTCTGCAGGGGACCTTCCCAACCCAAGGATTGAACCAGGGTCTCCTGCATTGCAGGTGGATTCTTTATCAGCTGAGCTACCAGGGAAGCCCTTAGTTCTATACAGAACTCCAATTTCAGTCCTTTGTCTTGAAAATAGACTATCTCATCCTTATATACAGCCCTAGTTCCTACCACTTCAGTGGGCTTGAATCAGGACATGTGTGCCTGGCATTCACAACAGAGAAAAATCTATGGTGCTTATGTCATTTGCTTGGCATAAAGTGGTTCTGAAAAGAAAAACACATTTTGCATTAACCAGCTTTCCCTATTCCTACCGTTCTTTCAGGCAGGGTTGAAGTTATACATGTATTTTTTTTAAAGTCATTTCATGTATTAAATTCTGTGCTTTCTAGAAAGAGTTGTGTCCATGTTAAAATGACTTCTTGATATTATCAATATATCTGTTCTTAATATTATTCACACTTACTCAAATGATTGAAATCTACATGATAAAGAAAATGACTTTTGAAAGATGAGCAGTTTCATTTGCTTATTGTGTGAAGGGTCTTCAAGGGCTTACTAGGGGGTTCGGTGGTAAAGAATCCGCCAGCCAATGCTGGAGATGCCAGAGATGCATATTTGATGCCTGGGTCCAGAAGATCCCCTGGAGGAGGGCATGGCGACCCACTTAAGTCTTCTTGCCTAGAAAATCCCATGAACAGAGGAGCCTGGAGGGCTACAGTCCATGGAGTCACAAAGAGTTGGACCCGACTGAGTGACTGAGCAGGCACTCAGGGGTCTTCAGGGAATCTGAGAGTTGGAAGGAAGATCGAGAGGTCACCATGCATCTCCCGCCACCCAGCGAAGGGATCTTGCCTATCATGGCTTCAGCCCTGCCTCTGGGAGGATGCTACCCTGAGGCCCCATTCCACTTTCGACAACTCCTTAGACTGGACGTTCTGTCTTGATCAGCTGAGTTTCCCTTTGCACCATGACAATCAAGTTACTTTGGGTGGGCTTGATTTCATTTGACTGATGTTTTGTGCTGTCGGGGAAAGCTTTTTTATTAAGAAGTATTCTCTAATAAGCAAATAGATATTGAGTAGGCTTGTGTATATTTCAAATCCATGACCATGAAAACCAGGAAACTAGGTGTTTGTTTTACTACAAAGATGAACTCCAGTTTTCTTCCAGCAGAACTCATGCTAGTCTTTGCTCCCAAGTTCTGCATCAGCCTCAACCCTCAGACTCAGTCCTTCAATGGTTCAGAAAAGCAAGTGACTCACTGTAATTTTGAAAGACTATTCATATTTCCAGATCTATGATGAATTCAAGGCAAACAGGCTTTTTAAGAAAGACTCCTCTTTCTGGGTGTAAGAAAGCACTCTTCCCCAACTCATTTTGTTGAAAGACAGGATTAACTTTATTAGAAAAGAAACTGATCTACTATGTGCTGGAGAGTATTTATGACCTCCAAAACACTCTATCTTTCAGAATAATAATACAGGCATATGAATAGCCAAATTCTGCCAGGTTTTTAAAAATTACATTTTGTTCATGCCCAGGTATAACCTCCCATCGTAAATCCTGGGAATTGTGTAGGAAGACAGCGACAGACCATCCCAGTGCATAATGAGAGATGCATATTTCAGTGCTGGTCTGATGTTTATGTATGTGATTACCTACATGCGTAACGGATTTTTTTTTAACGTGTCACATCTTGAAATTGACTCTGTTTTAAATATAATCATGGTGCTACTCTTTATTGTATGCATGCCATGCAGTTTGTAAATGTAACTCTGATCCCCCAGTCCTATAAGATGAGGTTTATTCTTCCTGCTTTTCCTGTGGGGAAAGTAAAACCCAGAAACTTCAAGACCTAGCTCAAGGTCACATTCAGGGTGTAGATTGCCACCTCGGATTGATGTGCTTCAAAACCCCATATTCTTTCTCTTGTATTCGGTACTTTGGCTCATCTTTGGCAAAGAATATCTGGTTTTTAGGCACTTATTTGTTTTTGTGGGGAGGAGTGTTTATATAGGCCTACAGAGTAATATATAGAGGTATGCAAATCCTTTTTTATCTTCCAATATTATAGTTCTATCAACCACAAAATCTCGCCTAAATCCTATTAAATCTGATACAAAATAGAACTAGAGAGATGATAGAAAAGGGAGCGGTGCTGAACTTATTGGAACTCACCCTTTTTAAATAGAGACCGCCAGGCTCATGCGTTTGATTGCTAGTTAATTTTGTGAGGATTACTGCTCTGAATGACTTCAGTGGTTCCTGCTGCTCTATTAAAAATCCTCTGTTACATTTGAAGACCTAATAAATAGGAAACTATGATCTCTTCCTTGTGTTACTCGAAAGTTGATATGAAAGTATAATCCCAGATGGGATAGTTCAGTCTGCACTACAACATCTGTGTAAGACCGATGTCCCCATGAAAGCCATTTCATCCACATGCTTTCTAAATCAGCATCAGCACTTATGAGCACTCTTCGACTCTCTCGTTTGTGTGCATATCATTGTAGTGTGCTTTATTTGAAACACCTGTAGAGTGCTCTTTCATACTCATTTCCCTGCAGCATGAAAAGAATTGGCAAGTGACGAGTAATTCGCTGTCAAACATATGACTGTTTCATTTAGAATATAGAGGACACAGATTCTCATTTACCAGTGACCTCAGGCCATGGCTCAGGAGCCCATCAAGCAGAAGACCGAACTAGCAATGAATTTTTTTAATCCATTAAAAAATATGTATGTGTTGACACCAACCTCTAACAAAGTAGTGGTTCATCACTCAGCAAGAGTTATTCGTAGGACATCACCAAGGCCCACTGATGACTTTCCCTTGGTGTTTCCCTACCTAGTCTTCACAGAGTCCTTCCATCTAGATTCTGGGTTTCACCTTCCTCTAGGCTCAGAGTGGTGCCATTTTTGCACACATAGCAGTTGCAGAAAACTCCCATCTGCCCTCTGTCCTACTGCATAGAGCCCTAAGGTAGTATGGACTGGAATTCCTTTGAGCTTGAACCCAACTTCAAGTCCAGCTCTGAAACCTCTATACATGCGTCCTTTGGCTCAGGTCTTCTCCGTGGAAAGGAACCCTCACTCTGTCCTGCCGACCTCCTAGGGTGGATGGGGGTGGGAGCTGCTGAAAAAGAAGGTCTTTTCAGATGTGCCCCAAAGCCCTTGGAATCTTTGCACAAAGTTCCTTCTGCTTCTTAAATGAGACTTTGTCTTCTGATCTTTATTTCAAGGTCATAAAACACCCTTAGATTCATCGCCCTCTTTGACTGCACTCCTTTTCTTCCTTGAGTTAAGGAAACTGTTGTTCCTTCTCATTCTGCCCTGTGCTTCACCCCTTACAGGAGTCATCACAAACAACTGAAGACTTATTTTGTAATCATTTGTTTAATGTCTGTCATTCATTTTTATTGCAGACTTCAGAGGGCCAGTGCTATGGACTGTTTATATGCTGCTATACATATTGAAGCCCTATACATTTATATATACTCCTAATGGCAACCCACTCCAGTACTCTTGCCTGGAAAATCCTATGGACAGAGGAGCCTGGTAGGATGCAGTCCATGGAGTCGCTAAGAGTCGGACATGACTGAGCGACTTCACTTTCACTTTTCACTTTCATGCATTGGAGAAGGAAATGGCAACCCACTCCAGTGTTCTTGCCTGGAGAATCCCAGGGACAGAGGAGCCTGTTGGGCTGCTGTCTATGGGGTTTCACAGAATTGGACACGACTGACAAGACTTAGCAGCAGCAGCAGCGTACAGACTTCCCTGGTGGCTCAGACAGTAAAGCTTCTGCCTACAATGTGGGAGACCTGGGTTCAATCCCTGGGTCGGAAAGATCTTCTGAAGAAGGAAATGGCAACCCACTCCAGTATTCTTGCCTGGAAAATCCCATGGATGGAGGAGCCTGGTAGGCTACAGTCCATCAGGTCACAAAGAGTTGGACACAACTGAGCGAATTCACTCACTCATACATATTATATACAAATTGAAGCCCTGCCCCTAATTTGATGCAATCGGAGATGGGGATTTCATGTGGTAATCAGGTTTAGATGAGGTCATAAAGATGGGGCCCCCATGATGGGAGTAGTGCCTTAATTTGAAGAGGAAGAGACCAGAGACCTGTCTCTCCACCACCTGAGGCCACAGCAGGAAACACAGCCATCTGCAAGTCAGGAGGAACCCTGGACCATGAGGACCCTGATCTTAAACTTCTAGCCTCCAGAACTGTCAGAGATAAATATTTGTTGTTTAAGCCACCCAGTCTGTAGTAATTTATTATAGCAGGCCTGAACTAAGACAGGCAGGGTTCATATCTTTTTACTCAGGCTTGTATCACTACGCATAGTGCTTGGCATAAAGTAAGCACTTGATTAAGTGTTTGATGGATGAATTTGTGAGTGTCCTGCCTGCAAGTTGCTCGGAAACATGAGCAACTCCATCCTCTCCAGTCCATTCCATCCCTGAGAAGCCCAAGACTGATCAGCCTGAGATGCCCTGAGAGCTAACAGGCCAGTATTTCAGAGTACCTGGGTCTCCCAGACTGGAATCTCTGAGTCAGGTAGGGAGTGTGTGGTGAGCAAAAGAGCTTCAGAATCAGGCAGCCGCACTGAGACCCGGGAGCACCCGCTGATGAGCTGTTGGAGGCGGTGCAGGCTACTTCACCTCCCCCGCCTCAGTGTTGTCTGCTGTAAAATGGGTCTGACAGTGGTTCTTGCCTCAGAGGTTGTCATAGGAACAAAGTGGTATGAGTCTTTAGAGTGCTTAGCACAGACCCCAGTCAGCGCTGATGTGAACCATCAAAGATGGTATGAAAGGTACAGATTTTTTTGGCCTTGTTCTGTGTCTCCCAGAGTAGTTTCTTTGTTGTCTTTGTCCTGCTCATCTTCCACCACATTCTTTAGGGTTTCTTTATGTGGTAATTGTATGATGGAAAGTGTCCATCCTCATGGTGGCTAGGTCCTGGAAGAAGATTATCTGACTCTGATTAGAGCCTTGGAGTATGCAGGGCTGGGCTGCTCTCCCACTGGGTGTGTTATAGTCACCAAGGTGGAATCAGCTGACTGTAGTAATTACTTTGGGAGGAAGATCTAATGGAATGAAACAGAAACCTAAATGATTCCATCTCTCTTTTATACTTTATTCCTACCTCCATAAGATCATATAATACAATTATGATGAATCCCTGAGCTAATTCAGCAATAATTTTTATTTATATTTAGGTAGTTATTATCACAATACTACACTGATCATTTGATTCCAAAAGTAATTTCCTTCTACAAAGGTACCCTTGACATCCTATAATGTATATTAAGATTGAATGGGGGGATAAACAAGGCAGTAGATTTGATGTATTAAAAAACAAGGCAGTGATTTTGAGCCTGGAATACACAGAGGAAAGCATTCATTTGCTTTTAAAATTAATTACAAATGAAAGCCACTTTCTAAATCATAACTGATAACAATTTGTATTTTTTTTCAGGGTCTGCCTGGAATGCTCATTTTTATCATTTAAGCTTAAGAAGGTATTTGTAGGATTTTTTTTTGCTGTGTTAACTGGTTGGGGTGAACACTCAGGATTTTTTTAAAAGGTATTTAATATTTTTGTAAATGTATTGAAGTATTCTTAGTTAATAAAGCCATTTGTTTTAATTTAGTGGAAAATAATTTTATTAGAGCTTAAATAAAGTTGTGCAAGCAATGTTCCTCCATTACAGGGTCTTTGGGACTGTGTTAATTATAAGAAATGGAGACTATTACTGAGCACACAAACTCCTCATTGTTAACCACGGCTGGTGCGTGCTGACAGCTGCCTCTTAGGGAAATGTAACCCCTGGTTAACGGTGGAAAGTGTGGCATTAGCATAATTTTTTGGCGAGGACTGAGCTGGGGCTGCAGCCCTGCCTTCCACCTCGACTCTTTCATTACTGTATCTTATCAGAGGCCCAGATCCTAGGGGGGAGATGAAGCCATGTGACTGTACTATAGGTAACCAAAACCCTGTGAGAAATGCCCATGTCTAAATAAAAGAAGAAAGGATTTCAGTTGCTTATGATAATGGTTTTAAAAGGGTCCCTGGAAGAAAGACTCTGAAAAGAATCACTGGTGTTTGAACAAAACTGACACCATGTAGAGGCGGCTTTTTTTTGACATTGACACTAATGCATGTTATGGTTTCTATAAGAGGAATTAGAATTTAAACAGTTTTATTCTTCAGGGACCAATTCAGACAAAAATAGATCTGCTAATGCAAGACTTAGAGTCAAGAATAAATTACGTCCCCTGAAGGTTCTCTAAGTTCATTTGCACATTACTAAAGGTACTTCAAACAGTTGGGAATTAATTTTTGTATATTTCAGAGAACATATCAAGCCAGTGTTGAAAAGTAATAGAAAATATCAAATAGTAACTAGTGGTAAAAAAGCTGTTTGCCAATTCAGGAGATGCAAGAGACCAGGTTCGATCCCTGGGTTGGGAAGATCACCTGGAGGGGGAAAATGGCAACCCACTCCAATATTCTTGCCTGAAAAATTCTATGGACAGGAGGAGGCTGGCAGGCTATAGTTGGAGTCAAAAGAGTCAGACACAACTGGGCACATATTTTATAATAATGTTCGTTCTTGATAGGATAAGCTACTCCCTTGGCCGAGGATTCTCTTTGCTTTTGTCAATAATAAATAATATTATAAGCTTGAATATGAATGATACAATTGGTTAATAGAAGATAAGGAAGTGGCTACCATTCGCTGAGCACTTACTGGGTGCCAGGAAGGCACTATGCTTAATGCTTTATACACATCTTGTTTCTCTATCATAAAACCCTATTACTTAGGGGCTATTCTGTCCTCACGACCCAGATAATCATGATGATGTGATCACTAATCTAGAGCCAGACATCTTGGAATGTGAAGTCAAGTGGGCCTTAGAAAGCATCACTATGAACAAAGCTAATGGAGGTGATGGAATTCCAATTGAGCTGTTTCAAATCCTGAAAGATGATGCTGTGGAAGTGCTGCACTCAATATGCCAGCAAATTTGGAAAACTCAGCAGTGACCACAGGAGTGGAAAAGGTCAGTTTTCATTCCAATCCCAAAGAAAGGCAATGCCAAAGAATGCTCAAACTACTGCACAATTGCACTCATCTCACATGCTAGTAAAGTAATGCTCAAAATTCTCCAAGCCAGGCTTCAGCAATACATGAACCGTGAACTCCCTGATGTTCAAGCTGGTTTTAGGAAAGGCAGAGGAACCAGAGATCAAATTGCCAACATCTGCTGGATCATGGAAAAAGCAAGAGAGTTCCAGAAAAACATCTATTTCTGCTTTATTGACTATGCCAAAGCCTTTGACTATGTGGATCACAAGAAACTGTGGAAAATTCTGAAAGAGATGGGAATACCAGACCACCTAACCTGCCTCTTGAGAAATCTGTATGCAGGTCAGGAAGCAACAGTTCGAACTGGACATGGAACAACAGACTGGTTCCAAATAGGAGAAGGAGTACATCAAGGCTGTATATTGTCACCCTGCTTATTTAACTTATATGTAGAGTACATCATGAGAAGCTCTGGACTGGAAGAAACACAAGCTGGAATCAAGATCACCAGGAGAAATATCAATCACCTCAGATATGCAGATGACACCACCCTTATGGCAGAAAGTGAAGAGGAGCTAAAAAGCCTCTTGATGAAAGTGAAAGAGGAGAGCGAAAAAGTTGGCTTAAAGCTCAATATTCAGCAAATAAAGATCATGGCATCTGGTCCCATCACTTCATGGGAAATAGATGGGGAAACAGTGGAAACAGTGTCAGACTTTATTTTTTTGGGCTCCAAAATCACTGCAGATGGTGATTGCAGCCATAAAATTAAAAGACGCTTACTCCTTGGAAGAAAAGTTATGACCAACCTAGATAGCATATTCAAAAGCAGAGACATTACTTTGCCGACTTAGGTCCATCTAGTCAAGGCTATTGTTTTTCCAGTGGTCATGTATGGATGTGAGAGTTGGACTGTGAAGAAGGCTGGGCACTGAAGAATCGATGCTTTTGAACTGTGGTGTTGGAGAAGACTCTTGAGAGTCCCTTGGACTGCAAGAAGATCCAACCAGTCCATTCTGAAGGAGATCAGCCCTGGGATTTCTTTGGAAGGAATGATGCTAAAGAGGAAGCTCCAGTACTTTGGCCACTTCATGTGAAGAGTTGACTCATTGGAAAAGACTCTGATGCTGGGAGGGATTGCGGGCAGGAGGAGAAGGGGATGACGGAGGATGAGATGGCTGGATGGCACCACGGACTCGATGGATGTGAGTCTGAGTGAACTCTGGGAGTTGGTGATGGACAGGGAGGCCTGGCGTGCTGCGATTCATGGGGTCGCAAAGAGTTGGACACGACTGAGCGACTGAACTGGACTGATTCTGTCCTCAGTTGCAAATGGGGACATTAATCCTCAGGGAAATTGAGCGTTATTCCCAAGGTCCTTCTGTCAGTAAGGAGTAGGACTTGACATTTGAACCCAGGTCTCTGTGTCCTGGCGCCTGCAGGACTTCCTAACTTCCTTGGCCACCCCAGGGCTTCTGTTCCTGTTACCAGTGATAGTCGCTTCTATTAGTAGCGCCTTCCTGCATCTATTAAACAATTCTCCTGGGGCTCCTTTCCATTCTCCCTGTTACATAGGAGTGACTGTTGCTATTTAAAGCAGAGGGCACATTGACAATTCTGTTCAATAGTCCTTCAATGTCGGTGCTTCTGGCAGTTTCTCTGTCTGGCTGTGGTGGTCTCCGTTGGGTTCACGTGGGTGTGGCAGGGAGCTCCTCTGTGTCGGCCAGGTCCCCTCACCTCTGCTCCACTCCAGGACCCCAGCCTGGAAAGACAGGTAGCCTCAATGGGACCAGTGTCTTTCCTTCAGATTTTCCAGAGGCATTTTCCTTCCAGATCTTTGTGGGCCCTTAAAGCGTGTGTAGGGATCAAGCATTAGTGTCTCTAGGACTGATGAAACGGCCCTGTTGGTTTAAGTCGAGTGCAGTCTGGGGATGCTCCAGGCAGAAAGAGGATTATGCATTTATCTCCCTTTCTACTGTGAAACAGGAGGGTCAGCAGAACGATACAGGTGAATAGGAACATATCTGTGCAGGAACAAATATATTCTGAAAGTATAAGCTCAGAAGATTATTCTTTGGAAGATTTGTGGAGTCCCAGAAAGGTCTGGGGGCAACCCATGTGGTTTAAAGGGTAATCTCTGTGCCCAGAGATGCCATGTGCCAGCCGACTTACAGGCAGTCCGTGAGCCCACCTGGCCCCCTGGAGCTGGAGCTAACTGGAACTGCCTGGTCGGCCCTCCTGTGATCATCTGCCCTCCCTCTGGGTTCTCCTTTGGCGTGAAATTCATATTGTATGGTGCTTCCCAGGTGGCTCAGTGGTAAAGAATCCACCTGCCAATGCAGGACACTCAGGTTCAATCCCTGGGTCAGGAAGATCCCCTGAAGAAGGAAATGCCACCCACTCCACTATTCTTACTGGGAGAATTCCATGGATAGTGAAGCCTGGTGGGCTACAATCCATGGGGTCGCAAAGAGTCAGACACAATGAGCGACTGAGCATGCGCACATGTTGTAGAGTCTCTCCCCAGAAATGATAGAGGGGACCCATGATTAAGATCTCCCTGAATAAGATCTTTGATCTTTTATTTCTGAAAATGAGATTCAGCCTGAATTAAGAACTCTAATTTCTGTTTTGTAGCTCAGTGATTCTCAATCCTAGCCCAGATATTAGAATTATACGAAGAACTTGAAAATACCAATTGCCAAATGACTTGTCCCCAAACAATTAAGCTGGAATAGTTAAGGATGGTGCCTGGCATCAATATTCCTTAAACACTATTGCAGCGGCATGTGCACTGGGGGTTGAAGACCACTGAGTGGGGGGATGGAGAGGTGGTGAGGGGTCTTACACTGCTGCAGCTTACTTGGTGCTTCGTATGTACAAGTTTTGTTCTAGGGATTTTCATAGAACGAGCTTACCCTCATGTACTCCTTACAGTGAACTGTAAGCTTATTTTGTTTCCAGAGATGTGTATATGGAAAACTTTGAGGAGGTAGAGCAGTTTATTCAGAGTGGAATGCCCCTTTTGGAGATATTCTTAGACTTAACCTGCTCATCTAGGTGCACTGTATCTGGTTTTTCATAACATTGTTCTAGTAAGTGCACCTACAGTAACTCCCAGGTATTTGGACTTAACACCTTTGCACATAATACACGTGGTCTTTCATTTATATTAACAATACCAACAGTCTTGCTGGGAGGTCTCCACCAGGAAAAGCCAGGTAGCGGGGTGAGATGTAGAATGTGTTCTCACTTAGCTAGTCCGAAAGTCTGAGATCACTTGTTCTAGTGAGGGCATTTCTAAAACCATGAAACCACCAATAGTTTGTTGTCAGTGGTTCTGGTATATAGCTAGATCAGTTTCAACCCACATATAGAGCCACAAAACCACTACCCGCATCAGGACTGTTGTTGTCCAGTTGCTAAGTCAGGCCCTGCTCTTTGCGACCCCGTGGACTGCAGCATGCCAGGCTTCCCTGTCCTTCACTATCTCCTGAATTTGCTCAAATTCATGTCCGTTGAGTTAGCGATGCTATCTAACCATCTCATCATCTGCCACCTCCTTCTCCTTTTGCCTTCAATCTTTCCCAGCATCAGGGTCTTTACCAATGAGTCAGCTCTTCACATCAAGTGGCCCAGAGTATTGGAGTTTCAGCTTCAACATCAGTCCTTCCAATGAATATTTAGGGTTGACTTCCTTTAGGCTTTGATCTCCTTACTGTCCAAGGAATTCTCAAGAGTCTTCCTTTAGGCTTTGGTCTCCTTATTGTCCAAGGAATTCTCAAGTCTTCTCCAACACCACAGTTCAAAAGTGTCAGTTCCTCCGCACTGGGCCATCTTTATGGACATAGACCAGCAAGTAGAGTTCAGAGGACTGAAGTGTTGCTTCCTGTCAGTACCACCTTGCTTCCTCCGCCCACCTGAGCAGACTCCGCAAGCTTGGCTTTCTGTAAGAGATTTATCTACATGCCAGCCTGAGTATGTGATTTCTTGGCAGTTTGGAGATAGGTCCTTCTGAAAGTTTGACTGATAATAGGAGTGGAACCATGTGGGGTGTATACCTTTCTTTCTTTCCCTAACTTGACCACATACTGTAATCCTTGATCCCCAGAGGAAGGACTTAAGACCCCAAAAGGAGGCTGAAATCAGAGCTCTGAAAGTGTGGATTAGTTTCTGGGAAGAAATGAAATGATACACCCCTACAGGACCCCAAAGATTACATGGATTGGAGACTGGGATATCGACAGTAGGCATTCACAGGGCAGTGGAGATGGGTGACTGGTAAGCTTTTGTCCTCTGTCCTGACCCCAGACTCTCGTCTGTCTTGCTCACCTTTTCTTTTGATTTGTATTGTGAGTTCTATGCTCAGAGGCCCCAGGGCTGGGGTCTGCCCTCCCTTCTTCACCACTTGACACCCTCCATAGAATCCTCTCTAAGACAGAGCAGCAAGAAGCCTCTTTGATGCCTGGGAGCCTGTTCAGGGAAGCGCTTGGTTACAGCCCTCATCCTTTGATCTCCACAGCGCACAAGTTACCAACTTCAGGTTTGAAAATCCTGAGAATCTCGTTTATTTTGCGCCCTGAAAGTGTAAGATCCTAGGATGAAAAGCTCTACCTTAAACACCAAAAAATAATAACACTTACACCCTAGGAGGATAAAAACTTGCTGTCTCCAGTTAAAGAGATGTATTTTATTTGTGTAGCTTTTCATTTCCTTTTCCATACCTCTGTTACACATGCACGGCCCTTGGAACCTCTGTGTTCTAATGAAGCACAAGAGTGTAGGTGTAGATGGAAGCTCGGGGGGCCGCTGGCGGTGGGAACAATGAGGTCCATGGTTCAGTGCCAGCCCTGGTCATTTCTTTATGTAGAAAGAAGTGATGTCTTATGATGAGGGAGGGAGGGAGGGAAAGAAGAAGGAGCTGACAAAGCAGGGACATTTGACCTGAGCAAAGGGGGTGGACAAGAGCTTTTTCTGGTAGAGGAAAGAGCCAGTTCAAAAGGTCCCTAGCTGACAACAGATTCCTGCATCCTGGAGCAGAGCAAAGGCTGTTGTCCTGGTGGCAAGTGTGGCAGGAGACAGGTTCTGAGTCATTTAGGGTTAGACACCATGGTACGGAATTGATTATTTTGTTCTTAGAGAAACAGATTTTAAGCAGAGGGCTAACATGGCCAGAGTAATAAAGTTAAAAGATCCCTCTGGTTGCTGTGTGGTCGGGGAGAAAACTGACAATCAATGAAGAGAAGGCTCGTCCCTCTCTGGTGGCCCAGAGGGGTTGGTGAGAAGTGGTCTGACTTAAGTAATATTTTGAAAGCTGAGCCAACAGGGCTTGCAAATGGGTTGGTATGGATGGGAGAAGGGAAAGAGATGGATCAAAGCTGACAAAGGCTTTGAAGCCTGTCTTGGAAGGAATGTGTTGTATAGCCTGATATAGACGACAGGAGAAATAGCGATTTGGGGGACCTAATAGAAGCAAATAAAGGGTTCTGTTGGGACTTCCCTGCTGATTCAGTGGTTAAGAATCCACCTTGCAGTGCAGGGACTTGGGTTTGAACCCTGATCAGAGAACTAAGATCTCACATGCAGGCGAGTATCTCAGCCCAAGTGCTGCAACTACTGAGCCCCTGCGCCACTACTAGGGAGCCTGTGCCCGCAACAAAGATCCCGCGTGATGCAAGGGAGTCTGCGAACCACAGCTGAGACCTGACCCGGCCAAGTCAACAGATGACTAATGGACTTAGCTAATCAATAAAAAGAGTTTTGTTTGGACGGAGAGATGTGAGATACCCATAGGCATCCAGGCTGAGGTGCTAAAGAATCAGTGAATACACATGTCCGGAATCCAAGGTACTAGTCAGGCATTGAACTCATTCATTTCAGGAGTTCCTGGGCACTTTGGTTTTTACGGAGACTTCCCATATTTTAGAAGTGTTTAGCGGTTGGGCTCCCTTTGATTCCTGGGATGAACACCTGGAGAAGATGCTGGAATGTGTTGGGATTCCTCACATTCCTCCTGGGGAAAACATGTTTACATGATGAGCAGGCGGGACCCTCTGTGGCCATCCTGACCACTTAGGGTGGAGTCCCTCTGAGTATGTTGCTAGACTTAGGCAACCATTTCTCTGTATTCTTTTCTGCACATCTTCTTTCCTAAGTCATACATATATCTATATATAGAGATCAACTTCCTGCTCAAGTATGTTCCCCATGGAGTGCTGCACAATAATTAAGATCTAGCAAATTATGAATCCTGTTCACATTTCAAAGTTTCCTGAAAGTAACCCAATCACAAGCATTCCAGGTGTTTGTGTGTGAGTGTCATATACATGAAAATTTGACCCCACTGTCCTTCTTATACAAACAGCCAGTTAGATTACAGTCATTGTACACATCATGTAGATAGTAAATCAGAAGACTAGGAAGAAACAGGGGTTGGATAATGCCTCAGAAAGGGGAAAAAAAATCTATAAGCCAAACAGCACTTATTTATTACGTTTAGATAAGTTTCCCCACTTGAACTGTCCCTAGCTTAAACTCTGCTCCTCCTTTTTATTCTTACTTTTTAAGTTCTTTTTGCCATCTCCTGAAAAAAGCACCTTTTATTGACCTTATTCCCTAATCTACTGTCTTCTGTAAGTCTCCTGGCATTTTGAATATTTCCTACATTTTGCTCTGTTAGAAAGTCTGGTCATCTTCACTTTCCCGCTAAACTCACCACATCACTGGCTCCCCTACACGATCAAACATGGTGCCAGCTGGTGGCACTGGTGGTGCCCAGGCTGTGCAAAAGCAGGAGACAGCAACACTCCAGGTGGGCTCTTCAGAAGAGCAGGTGCCAAGTACCTTCTGGAAAAACCAGTCTCCCTTCCTATCTGCAGCTTAACAGCTGTGGGTCTGTGAGCAAGTTGCTGGGTTTCTCCAGGCTTCTGTTCTCTTCTCAGTAATTGGGGATCATTCTAACCCCCTCTGATGTTTGAATTAAGTGAATGAATACCTTTAAAACACTTAGTAGAGTACTTGCTACCCAGAAGGAATTCAGTAAGCTTTAGTTCCTATCAGAAACCCCCTGAGTCTTTATCCCTCAGGAAACAATAACCACACACTCTGAAAACACACACATACCACTAAGTGGCTATTAGTGAAGACAAATCAAGCTTCGGAAGCAAGTTAGACTGAGAAGATGAAGGGAAATTGATAATCAAGACGAAGTAGAGAAACAATGCAGCGGTTCTCCAAGTGTGGTTTCCGGACAGCAGCATCACGTGGGAGCTTGGTAGCAATGCAGATTCTCAGAGCTACTGTGATGCTAGGGGTAAAGAACCTGCCTGCTAATGCAGGAGACATAAGAGACGTGGGTTTGATCCCTCAGTTGGGAAGATCGCCTGGAGGAAGGCATGGCAGCCCACTCCAGTATTCTTGGCTGGAGAATCCCATGGACAGAGGAGCCTGGCAGGCTACAGTCCATAGGGTCACAAAGAGTTGTACACGACTAAAGCAACTTAGCATGCGCATGGGCACTGAATCAGAACTCTGAGAGTGGGATCGGGCAGTCCGAGTGTTAGCAGCCTCTGCAGGTAGTTCTGATGCGTGTTGAAGCTGGAGAACCAGTGGCCTAAAGTAAACCTAGCAGATATTGGGTGGGGAATAATGGTCTGTGTCTGTGTGCATACACACCGTGGTTGGTAGAACGTTTGTAGCTGCTGAAGCTATTAATCAAGCCTGGTAGTATCAGCAAAATGTCACCAAATTGGAGATTAATTACCCATTTTCCTTTGGTACTGTTGTCTGAATAGGAATATAACTAAAAGACTTATTTTCCATGACTTTGCACTCAATGCATTTGGGATTGAAAACTATTAAGTCATCAACTTTTTCTTCTTTTTTTTTTTTTTTTCTAGGAAATTCCACTTACTTGGATGACCATGGACCACCTCCTAGTAAGGTAAGATCTTTGCTTATGCTATAAAACCCCTTTTCCTTCTCTCAGTACCTATAGCCTCCAACAACCCCAGCCACATCCCCCTTGGCCCGGAGTTGTTCATAAGAAGGTAGTAGGTATGGGTGTCAAGTTCATCTTTGATTAATAGTGAGTAAAAAAAGGAAGCATGCAAAGAATATAAAAATGGGTAAAAATAATATTGGTATGTTAACATCTTTTCACCCATGTTTCTTACTTCTAGCAGGATGGCAATGAATCCCAGAATTGATGAGGCCAGGGTTCCAGATAAAGGTCCCTTGAGTGTCCCCTGAGGGAGCAGGAGGCAATGTTTATTTCATCAGTAGCTGTCGCTGTCCCAGGCAGGGGAGCCTCAGGGCTGAGTTAGGACTTCTGGCTGTTTCTCCTGGTTGCTGCCTCCTGTGCCTCTGTATCCTTGCTGGCCCATGATGTGGGGTCCACAACCCAGCCCCCTCACGCCTTCAGGCCTTGGGCCAGACTCATGCCTGCCCCTTCCTCCTTGGCCTGGCTTACCTGGGCTACTCCACTCAGGGTTCAGTCCCCTGGAGCCAGCCTTCTCCGCCAGTGTCCTTTCAAGGCTGGCCTGGCCTGGCTGGCACAAGCACTTCTGCTTTTAGAAGCAATATTGGCATGATTTATAAGGGTCAGAACTATCCAGTGAAGTGTAGTTCCCCACAACTATCTACTTTCTTAACCTCAGTGAAAACCAAATATTAATCTACTGAAAAAGGAGAAAAATATAGATGTTCTTTGATCACTTAAGGTGATGTCACCAAAGTGCTGTTGTAAGTACATAGTGAGAAAATCAAGCACTCACCTTAGAGGCTTAAAACTAGTTTTGAATTTATGGGTTCTAAAGAATAACTCTACCATGTTTAAGACCACAAGGTATTTCTGGAGTTGGTAGAACTCTAGATAGAGCATATGACATTGAACAGATAACTTGATATGTCAAGCTTTAATTTTTTTGATGTGCAAAGTGGGTTAAAAATATGACCCACAGTAAGGGCATCTAAAAGGACTGAGTGAGTTGATATATGACAAGCCCTCAGCCCCTAGCATGTGATAAGTGTTAAATAAACGGTAGCTAGTGTTAACTAGACTGGAATAGCATTAAGATTATTGATGAATGGTACAGTGATATTTATCATAGTGGTGAATGGTGTATCACTTGGTCCACTGCATATGTGCTGAATGCCTGTGATGCTGCAGGCACTAGGAATACAGATATGAAACAAAACAAGAACAATGACAAGGCAGTTCCTACCCTGTAGAAACAAAGGAATATAGCGGATTAGACACCATCTGAGGATGAGGAGTGCATCTAGCTCATCTCAGTATCCTCACATCCTTGGGTTTAGCCTCGATACACGGAGAAGCACATCCTGACTGTTCATTAATTTTCACTAAACTGGACCGCGGGATCCAGAGCTGGAATCTGAATTAGGTCTCCTGGCTCCCATCCCAGGTTCTTTCCACTCGGCCAGTATTCTCAAACTTTAGCTTGCATCAAGATTTCCTGGAGGCTTGTTAAAACACGGATTTCCAGGCCCAGACCCCTAAGTGTCTGATGCAGTAGGTCCAGGGTGGGATGGGAGAATTTGCATCTTTAACCAGCTCCTGAGCGATGGTGAATACTGCACGTCTGGGGACCACATTTGAGATCCACTGCTCTCAAACCATGAATATCAAGAAAATCGGCTCTTGTTGTTTTTACTGCCAATAGCCTAGAGAGAGTGGCATGGCTTCTTGCATAAAAGCTATTAATTAATAATGATGACTCACCATTGTAACCTTTCTTGTGGTGAAAACATATTTTCTTGGTCAATAACCTATCCCGGAGGGAAAATAAGTGGGTGTGGGGAAGGATGATGTGGACAGCCTGCTATGGTCCTTTACCTCTTAACTGTGTTTCTCTCCTAAGTTGGGCCAAGTAAGCCCTCCCCACCCCCAACTCCCTCTGCTCTGCAGGGAAAGGGGCTAGGTGACTCAGCATGTGGGGCATGTCAGGCCGTTACTTTGGGTTCCAGGTCTGATAAACAGGATTTTACTTGGTCAGAAGACCCAGGCCCACTTCCCATAAACTTACCTCCTGGAGCTCAGTCCTTGGTGACTCACCTGGAACTATTCCTTTAGCCTGTCTAGGGGCCTTGCTCTTGCCAAGTTGGCCATCTTGCCTACTTCTTTGCTAGTCTGGTGGTGCCTGGATTCTATATTTGCTGGGCTCTCGCCCCTTGATCCCATAGCGCTTTCCTTGGCTCTGCATTCTCCACTTCCTACTAATCTTCACCCCTCTCTCTTCTGTCACTCCCAACCAAGACTTAACCATGATGCACAGGTCATATCAGACCATTTTAGGTCATTTTCAGAATAAATCCAGTCTTACAAACTCCACTCAAGTTTTAAAACTGTGAGTATGATCTCTTTCAGCCAGCAGAGATTATAGGTAATACAGCAGTGATTATATAATACAGATTCTTTCACTATAACTGTATTTTCATTATCTAGGAGTGGAGTAGCAAAACCCCTCTTCACTTTCTAAGCAGTAGCCGAAAAAATAAAAATGAGTAAAAATAATATTGGTACATTAACATCTTTTCATCCATGCTTATTACCTCTGGCAGTGTGGAAATGAACCCCAGAAGTGATGAGGTCAGAGTTTCAGATAAGGGTCCCTTGAGTGTCCCCCGAGGTGAGGCCTAGGTAGTTTAAGTCTGTAGACCACTGGTGTATTCAGGGACACAGTGGTATCAGGGAATAAGGACTCACACACGTGTGGCCTCCAGAGTGAACCCCCAGTCTGGCAGTAGGAAGCACGACTGAGTCCAGATCCACAGTTTTCATATTTGTTTAGCACTCAGAAATAACTTTTTGATGCCAAGACTGAAAGAGCTGTGATCTAGATAAAGTAGGACTTTGAAACCCTGAAAATGGACTGAGGTTTACAGGCGAGTTCTCATTTTATTGCAAGTTTAGTTCCACAAGTTTCGCATTCCACAAGTAATTACCATTTAGGAATTGGGGTGTGTGCCACATGGCTCATCCAGGGCCCAGGGCTTCATTCTGTCTAGTTTTTTTCATAGAAAAGAACCAAATGCCTCTGACTTTGACTTGTTTTTCAAATCCGCTTTAACCTCCCAGTTTTTGATCTAAGTCATTATTCAAAGGCAGATGTTAATGTTTTCTTTTGTCGACTGCTTTTTACAACCACTATGTGTGTACGCAGAATTTAGTGGTTGAAGGTTAGAGCCCTACTGAGACTGAACAGGGAGGTTTCTGCTGAATGAACTAGAAAGATACTTTTGAGTACAAAAACAGGGGTGACACAACAGTGTAGTGTGATCCCACGTCTTAAAACTTGTATGCACACGTCTGTGTGTACACAGAGAGAAGCCTGGGAGAATAAAGATGTGTAGTCCGGATGGTGAGATTTTTAGGAGGTTTTTTAACTCATTTCCTTATTTTTTGTATAAATTTGAGTTCATTGAAGTGATGCTTGCTCAGTCTAAAAATTGGGTAGGGCTAGGGGAATGCCACCACCTCTACCCCACCAACCCCGCCAAAGGTGTTGTGAGCTGCTGGCATTGGCAGTGATAAATTCTGGAGGTAGCAAAAAGGACACAGATATTATTTCACATACATGGGGCTCCCAAATCGAATAGATAAGGAGAGCTGATCTAAGCAACTCAAGAAAAATAAAATCTCTATCCATCACTGATGTCTATCATTTCTTATGTGCTAAGCACTCTGCTAAGCACCTTGCACGGAAGTTTAGTCTCTATAAAACTTACAGGCTTCCCTGGCGGCTCCATGGTAAAGAATCCACCTGCCGAATGCAGGAGATGCAGGTGTGATCCATGGGTTGGGAAGATCCCATATGCTACGGAGCAGCTAAGCCTGGGTGCTGCAACTACTGGGCCTGTGCTCTCGAGCCTGGAACCACAACTCCTGAGCCCACGTGCCACAGCTACCATAGCCTGTGTGTCCTAGAGCCATGCTCTGCAACAGGAGAAGCCATGGCAATGAGGAGCCCTCATACTGCACCCAGAGAGTAGCGCCCACTTGCCCCAACTAGAAAAACCCTTACAGCAAAGAGACTCAGCACAACCAAGAATAAATAAATAAATAAATAAATAAAATATTAGAAAGAAATCTATAGAGGGACTTCCCTGGTGGTTCAGTGGTTAAGACTTCACCTTCCAAGGCAGGGGTTGTGGGTTCGATCCCTGATTGGGAGCTAAGATTCCACGTGCCTCGTGGCCACAAAACCAAACCATAAAACAGAACCAATATTGTAACCAATTCAAGAAAAGACTTAAATAGTCCACATTAGAGAAAAAAATCTTTAAAAAGCTCTGAAGAAGAAGTAGTTATTTAATCCTTATTTTGCAGATGAGGGAACTGGATCTTAGGGAGGCTGAAAAACTTGCCAGAGGGATACACTAAGTATTGGACTTGTGACTCCAGCCCAGGACTGTGTCTGTAGCTCTAGGGTTCACTTTTAACCATTCCAAGATGACTAATTTAATATAAAGACAGTAATTTTTGACCTTATTTCTGGAGGTTTACCCTTTTATTATATATAAGTTCTCTGGCATTTTAGCTAATACAATAAACAAGCTTTAATTCTCAGTATACCAGAAAAATAGTCATCACCATTTACTATTGGGTCCAATGGAACTTTTAAAAATATCAATGCAGTGAGTATTTTTCTTCTTTTTCCTTCCAATCACCGTTATATACATACCCACCATCAGCATTTGCTCATTTACATACTGTATATAGAGTAAATGTTGATATACAGACATTATAAAAGGTGAAAAAAGACGGTCCCATGTTCATTTAGCAAAATGAGATGGTCTAGGGTTTTTTTTTAAGCCTTTTATTTTGTATTGGGTTACAATGGCACCCCCACTCCAGTACTCTTGCCTGGAAAATCCCATGGATGGAGTAGCCTGGTAGGCTGCAGTCCATGGGGTCGCTAAGTCGGACATGACTGAGTGACTTCACTTTCACCTTTCACTTTCATGCATTGGAGAAGGAAATGGCAACCCACTCCAGCGTTCTTGCCTGGAGAATCCCAGGGATGGGGGAGCCTGGTGGGCTGCCGTCTATGGGGTTGCACAGAGTCGGACACAACTGAAGTGACTTAGCAATAGCAATAGTTGATTAACGATGTAGTAATTTCAGGTGAGTAGCAAAGGGACTCAGCCATACGTATACTTGTATCCATTCTCCCTCAAACTCCCCTCAGGATGGTCCAGGTTCTTATTGCAAAATATCGTTTGTGTGTGTTAGTTGCTCAGTCATGTCTGACTCTTTGCAACCCCATGGGCTGTAGCCCACCAGGCTCTTCTGTCCATGGAATTCTCCAGGCAAGAATAGTAGAGTGGGTTGCCATTCCTTTCTCCAGGGTATCTTCCCGACCCAGGGGTCGAACCTGGGCCTCCTGCATTGCAGGCAGATTCTTTACCATCCGAGCCATCAGGAAAGCCCAGGTATTGTCTGATGAAGTCCGTACTCTTGACGTCCAAGTGCATGGGAATACCATAGTTTCTTTTTGTCCTTAGAAATATGTTGTTCCCTCATAGACATTTTAGCTTGAAAGAATTAATGTCATCATCTGAAGACTCATGGTCTGAGGTTTCACTTTCATGATCAATTGAATTTCATCAGCATCTTCAAGGTCTTGAGTGCTGAGCTCTGACTCTGAGCATTCTTTTCTGATTTTTTTAATGCCTGGGAAACCTCTCCAACCATCGATTTCCTTCTCTTTGTCATCAGAGGTGAGAAGGAAACATTCCGAATTCTCCACTATATTCAATGAATATTAAAAACAAACCACAAAGATGGTGTTTCCAGTCTTCTGCTAAACCTTTCATAAAGATGATGCAACACTTTAGGCAGCAAAATAAAATATGAAGAGTGATGCAATAGCGACAAGTTATTTTCTTTAATGAATCGTTCTAAGCCTGCAGTGTTCAGTACAGGAGCCCTTAGGTTCATATAGCCATTTAAATTAACTAAAATTCAAACAGTAAACATTCATTTCTTCAGTTGCCTTAGTCACATATCACATTCTTTGTAGCCATGTGCAGCTAGTACTACGGTAGTGAGCAACACAGAATAAAACATTTCAATCATCACTGAACAGCAGTGTGCTGCTGCTGCTAAGTCGCTTCAGTCGTGTCCAACTCTGTGCGACCCCACAGACGGTAGCCCACCAGGCTCCCCCGTCCCTGGGATTCTCCAGGCAAGAACACTGGAGTGGGTTGCCATTTCCTTCTCCAGTGCATGAAAGTGAGAAGTAAAAGTGAAGTCGCTCAGTCGTGTCCGACTCCTAGTGACCCCATGGACTGCAGCCCACCAGGTTCCTCCGTCCATGGGATTTTCCAGGTAAGAGTACTGGAGTGGGGTGCCATTGCCTTCTCCAGAACAGCAGTGTAGTTCTAAGCTATTCCATCATCTTCCATTTTTTTCTATTACTTTAGTCTTTTTAAAGCATACTTGGGAATAATTGATGCATAATTGGTTGGTAATTGTTTTAGGATGATGAACTAGCAAAATGTTTCAAGATATAAGGAGAGAAATCATTTGAGACTCCATAATGGGTCTTAAATTTTTAAAAGAGGCTAGCAGATCCTATTATATGGTAATTACATTATACTACATACTATATAATAATATTATTATCTAATTATAATTACATTATATGGTCCTATTATATGATAATTGCAAGGTTGGATGAGTTTTATTCTTTTTATTTTTTTAACAAAATGTATATTTTCTTTGGAACATCTCTAAGAAAGAACTAAAATCAAGAAATATTAATCCATACAAGAAGTTAGAACTGCTCAAAAAAAAAAAAAAAATCCGCAAACCTAAAACACTAAAACTGATTCCAGGGAATCCTGGTGTTTATTGAGACTTAAGATAGATTACTGACACCTGCATTTGTATACAAAAGTATTCTGACATATAATGCATATATGTTATTTTTGTATGTAAAGTAATATGCTACCTAATTTAGTATTTGAGAGTCTATTTTTAAATGGCTTCATTAGAAAAGGGTTTACAATTTGTTATGCTATAAAATCTCCAAATGAATAAGAAGTGGTAGTATTAATTGAGGTGACATTTATTTGCACTTAGCAGTATCTACTACTACTAATGCTACTACTAAGTCGCTTCAGTCATGTCCGACTCTGTGCGACCCCATAGACAGCAGCCTACCAGGCTCCCCCGTCCCTGGGATTCTCCAGGCAAGAACACTGGAGTGGTTGACATTTCCTTCTCCAATGCATGAAAGTGAAAGTGAAGTCTCTCAGTCGTGTCCGACCCTCAGTGACACCATGGACTGCAGCCCACCAGGCTCCTCTGTCCATGGGATTTTCCAGGCAAGAGTACTGGAGTAGGGTGCCATATCTGGCAATGAACAGTTGCTCAATGAAGGTTAGTTCTTCTTACCCACTCCCCCGCCAGAAATTAATTTCCCTTTGTGTGCTCAGTCACTCAGTCATGTCCAACTCTTTGTGACCCTATGGACTGTACCTCACCAGGCTCCTCTGTCCATAGAATCTTCCAGGCAAGAATACTGGAGTGGGTTGCCACTTCCTACTCTGGGGGATCTTCCCCACCCAGTGATGAAACCCACATCTCTTGCATCTCCTGCATTGGCAAGTGGATTCTTTACCACTAAGGCCACCCGGGAAGCCCTAATTTCCCCTTTATTGTTTTCAGTTGTGCAGTCATGTCTGACTCTTTGTGACCTTATGGGCTGCAGCATGCCAGGCTTCCCTGTCTTTCACTATCTTCTGGAGTTTGTGCAAACTCATGTCCATTGAGTCAGTGATGCCATCCAACCATCTCGTCTTCTGTCGTCCCCTTCACCTTCTGCCTTCAATCTTTCCCAGCATCAGAGTTTCCCTTTAGTATCAATTAATTAATGAGTGACTACTTTGTCCTGGGAATCTGGGAGACATGACAAAAACTGAAGATAATCCCCTGCCATATTATAAGGACTTCCCTGGTGGCTCAGACGGTAAAGTGTCTGCCTACAGTGCAGGAGACCCGGGTTCAATCCCTGGGTCGGGAAGATCTCCTCGAGAAGGAAATGGCAACCCACTCCAGTATTCTTGCCTGGAAAATCCCATGGATGGAGGAGCCTGGCAAGCCACAGTCCATGGGGTCACAAAGAGTCGGACACAACTGAGCGACTTCACTAATATAATCTAGTTAAGATTTCAAGGAACTGAAGACTATGATAGCACATGGTTCTGTGGTGGATGTATTCATTAGTCTAAATGATCCTGTGCAGACACCCATTCATTCATTCAGGCGTGTACTGTGCACCAGATTTGTGTTGGACTCTGCTAGGTGCTGAGGCCATAAGGCTGCAGAAGGCACGGTCCCTGCCCTCAATGAGTTTGGACTGTAGTCGGAAAGACAGGCTAGTGCACAGACCCAATCAAATACATTAAGTAGGTGGCTAGGTGCTATGATAAGGATGAATCCAGGAGGTTCTGCCTGACCTTCCCTCCAAGTGGGAGCCCTGAAAATGGAGTAGGAGGAACAAACCAAGTCAAAGAGTCTGGTACAGACAGGGTGAGGGGGATTGGGTCTCGCTACTGGGATTTGATGAGTGGTGTGTGGAAAATTGAGTTATGAACTGCTTTGAGGAGCTTGGCTTTAACAGGAAGGAGTGAAAAAATGACATCCAAGGAGATGGAGACCACATTGACATAATTGTATCGTAGGAAAAAGTTATCTAGGAGGGAAAGAGTGAAGAGTGACAAATTCAGTTCTGAATTGACCTGTATCCCTCAAAAGACATGGTGTAGTCCAAACCGCAGGAATCTGGGAATTCAGTCTTCTTTGGAAATAGTCTCTTTGCAGATGTCATAACATTAAGATGAGGTCATACTGGGTCCTAAAAGCTATGACAAACCTAGACAGTGTATTTAAAAGCTGAGACATCACTTTGCTGACAAAGGCCCATATAGCCAAAGTTATGGTTTTTCCAGTAGTCATGTATGGATATGAAAGTTGGACCATAAAGAAAGCTGAGAGTCAAAAGAACTGGTACTTTTGAACTGTGGTACTAGAGAAGACTCTTGAACAACAAGAAGATCAAACCAGTCAATCCTAAAGGAAATCGACCCTGAATATTCATTGGAGGGACTGATGCTGAAGCTGAAACTCCAGTCCTTTGGCCACCTGATGCGAAGAGCTGACTCACTGGAAAAGACCCTGATGCTGGGAAAAATTGAGGGCAGGAGAAGGGGGCGACAGAAGATGAGATGGTTGGGGATAACATCATAGACTCAATGGACATGAGTTTGAGAAAACTCCAGGAGATAGTGAAGGACAGGAAGCCTGGTGGGCTGGGGTCCATGGGGTTGCGAAGAGTTGGACATGACTGAGTGAATGAACAGCAAAAAGTCCCATATGCCTGATGTCCTTATGAGAAGGAAATTTGGACATAGAGACAGAGACCAACAGGAAGAAGGCCATGTGATGATGGAGGCAAAGATTGGAGTCAAGTAACACCAAGGATTGCTAGCAGCCACCAGAATCCAGGAGAGAGACATGGAACACACTCCCCTCTGAGCCCTCAAAAAGAAGTTAGCCCTACTGACACCTTGATTTCCAACTTCTGGCCTCCTGAACTGTGAGATAATGAACTTCTTTTGCATTAAGCTACCCAATTTGTGATACTCTGTTATGGCAGTCCTAGAAAGTAATTCAAATGGACTGAGTTTTATACCTTCAATTACCAGGATAGCATTGTATTATATACCCTGTTAGGCATTATTTGGTTTGAGTTAATAAGCATTGAAACTATCCTTAGAAATCTATCATTGGGATAATTTAAGTGCACTTTCCAATTTTTTTCAACATTCACTTTTTCCCTAACTATCCAGCTTCACTTTTCTTGGTAATTTCTTTTTCTTTATAATTCTTCTGTCTTTTGCTATTTTATTATCCCCAATATTCTTCACAATTTCTTTCATTTGAAATTTTTATCTATTGTTCAAATTGTGTTTTTTTACTCAAAAATCATTTTGTACTTTTTATACATTTTACATTTTTCTCTGAAAAGGACATCAGCAACAATCCAATTAGGAAGATAAACTGCATATTTGTTTTGGTTTGGTTTTGCCCTTTCAATATCTCCTTTAAAATTAGAGATATATTTGCTGAAAGAAGACGTTTTAATGTTCTCTAGTGAAGAAATTATGTTTTCCACTCCTTGCTTGGATCGTATGAAGGAAAACCCACATATTTAGTAATCATAGTAGGTGAGCGACTTCCGAAAGATACTGAGAATACGGTTACTTGCAGGTGTCTTGGCCAAGCATCCATCAACTTAGAGAGGGTTTCTGCATCCAAAACACCCCTTTTCCCTGAGGGCAGGATTGCTAACCTTGATGTTCATGTACGTTTGGTCACAATCAATTTTTACTTGAAAGAGTAGAGCTGAGATTCAAGAGGAAAAGCAATTTCTTGTTTCTTTCCTCTAAAATCTCAAAACTGGTTTTTTAGGATGTAGGCATGGCCACCCACCTTGTTTTCCTCTGTCTGTGAAGTCTGCAAGAGGCACACACATCTCTGGCACAAAACGGCTGTGTGCTGGGCATGCCTTGAATGCCTGCTTCGGCGTCCACAGTTCCTGAAGCTCTGGCTCTTGAGAAGAAGGCCCCCATTTCAGCCTGCTGTAGTGTCAGATGTGATCAGAGACCCACATTATCTGGGTTTCCGTCAGGAAAAAAAAATTGGCATTCTCCCGGAAGCTTATATCTTTTTATTATTATCTAAGGGAAGAACAATGAAGTATCTAGAGAGTCATTCTTATATGATGAAATATTCCAAACAAACACAAAATATTAGAGAGACAAATAATACATCTGTGCCCAATATACCCAGTGTACCCACCTCGTATGTTCAAAACACATTACTATTTCAACTTACCAGTCCTCATTCTGACTTTCATATTCACTCTTGGTGACTAGGAGGAGGAACATGGATTTTGCCATTGGACCTCGGTTCAAATTCTGGCTATGTAACCAGTTACCCTACAAGAAGTACTTTACCTCTTTAAACTTCCATTTTCTATTTCTGAAAGAAAATAGTTGTAATAGATCCACCTCTTTGTTTTATTTATTTATTATTATTTTTTTAACTTTACAATATTGTATTGGTTTTGCCATACATCAACATGAATCCGCCACGGGTGTACACATGTTCCCAATCCTGAACCCCCTTCCTACCTCCCTCTCCATACCATTCCTCTGGGTCATCCCAATGCACCAGCCCCAAGCATCCTGTATCCTGCATCGAACCTAGACTGGTGATTCGTTTCTTATATGATATTATATATGTTTCAATGCCATTCTCCCAAATCATCCCACCCTCTCCCTCTCGCACAGAGTCGAAAAGACTGTTCTATACATCTGTGTCTCTTTTGCTGTCTCGCATACAGGATTATCGTTACCACCTTTCTAAATTCCATATATATGCATTAGTATACTGTATTGGTGTTTTTCTTTCTGGCTTACTCACTCTGTATAATCGGCTCCAGTTTCATCTACCTCATTAGAACTGATTCAAGTGTATTCTTTTTAATGGCTGAGTAATACTCCACTGTGTATATGTACCACCTCTTTGAACTGTGAGGCTTAAATGTGGCAAATGGAAAGCACTCAGCATGATGCCAGACACAGGAAAGCTGCCAGTACTGGGTCCTTCATACTATCGGTCTTTCCTTTATACAGACTTTCAAAATTCTAGTAGCTCACTTTGCTGTAAGGTAGAGTAAGCCTCACTCCCAACCCCCAACCCTGTTTCATTTGGATTTTTGAAAGCAGTTAATTAAATGTCAGTTGGCATACCAGATGCCATGTCCTAACTTGAAAAAGTTTCAGGTCCTGTTGTTATCCCTTCGTTTATTCCCTTGGCTCATTCAGCACTCCAAGCAAGGCCTTCCACCATCCCCTGGCCATTTAACTTTTCCTAAAGCCCATATTGTTTTCTGTGTTCACACCTGACTTTATCCAATGTCCTTTTAAAAAATGACAAAAGCAAAGCTGCTTTTCATTTTATGGAAGAACCAATTGCACTGGGTAATAGGTTTGTGTTTAATGATTCATGATAAATATATTAGGTTTAGAGAAAGAGAGAACTAGCAGGACAGAATGAGGCAGGGAGTTAGGAATCAGTTTCACTCTGATGAGCATGACCTTGAAGGTGTCCCTTCCACCCTCTCATTTCGTTGATTGCTGCAAACGATAGGAAAATTAATGACTTGAATATTTTTGAATAAGTCTGGGTGTCTGACCTCAGTGTGTGCTATAAAGAACTTTATGCTTTGGTATTTGGTTTGAGTTGAGTAATCAATAGCTTAGAAGGTTAAAAAAATCAGCCTTACATAATCTTATCCTGAAGTCACCTATATTCTGGCTTCGCTCTTCCTTTGGGCTCATCCCAGCTCTCAACCATCAGTGTGAAAGTTTTGGCACAGCTACTAGCCTCTTGGGATTTCAACCTTCCACAGAGATCTGTATACAAGTTCAGAGACAGTACTTCTAAATTTATCAGTTTTATGAGCGTGTAGTATATTCTGTCTTTCCCAAGAAGAACATAATGAATCCATTTCTTCTTCAACAAATGTTTAGCACTATTAAATACATCTTCCACTTTTTTTTAGTTAATTTTTTTTTGTAAAACCATGGGTTTAAAAATATGTGATTTATGTAATTGTTCTTTTAGCATCTGCCCCACCCCACTCTCTAAGGCCTAAGGGCTAGTTATCACTGATAAGATGTTCTCCAAACTTTATCCAAAGCAGCACCAGTTATGATCATAGACTTAACATGCTGTTGGGTTTGGGCTGCCTTTAACAAAAATGAAGGGCTTTACATGAAGCATGAAATTTTAAAACTACATTGTTGTTGGAAAGCATATTTAATCTAGAAATTGCTTTAGTAAATTAGGAAAACCCATGCCACCATTCTTTGGCAGGGTTAACAACTGGCCTTGGGGTTTTCAAAGTTATAGTAACTTAATCATCTTAACAGTTCCCAATATAGTTACCTAATTCTTTCTGCTTGTTTGTTTTATTTCCTCCTTGACCATCTGATCAGTTTTTTTTTTGTTGTTGTTTTAAAAATTATACGTGCTCCTATTGTGTTGTGATTTGGGAAGTACAGAAAGTTATAGAGTAGCAGGAAAACAATCACCCATAGTGCCACCACTCAGAGGCAAACCGTAATGAAGAGTTTTTCACAGTTCTGTCCAGTCTTTATATTATATTAAGAATATTAAAGTCTTATGTACCTTTGGTTGCCAATAGTTTGCCAGTCCTTGTAACTTTATGTGCATACATAATGCAGAGTTTGAAGCACCAAATACCTCGTTAGCTTATTGTGAAAAAGTGAACCCTGACTACACCTTTCCCCATTATTTTCTGCTCTTGAGAACAAGTACTTTAAACTGCTTTGAGTCTTTAGTGCTAGTTTTCATATTTCTTAATAATTTGCTTATGTTACTTCTTGCTTTTCCCTGGCTTTAGGCATTGTCCACTGACATCCTCCTGTGAACAGAAGGATTGAGCTCTTTCACCAGAGCCCACCTGCCACCACCACACAACACCCTTCTCATCCTTGTCCTCTGAACTAGGTGTATTTTATTTGGGCTAAATCACTGACACTGACACTAGGAAATAATAAAACGGCCACTAAGACATTATGATAAGGTTTCCAATACTGTTCATCTTTGTGTTTTCTTTATAACAAGTAATTGTCTTGTTTTGTACATTCATTTTCATGCTTTCCTATGATCCCCAATGTATCCTCAAACTCTTCTCCAGTTGTATAAATATCCTCTCAGTGTCTCCAGACATGTCAGACTTTTGTCCCTGTCGAGTTGCGGAAGGCTCGCCTGGGGCTATTCACCTGTTCCCACTGGGCTGGTTACGTTCAGCCTCTTACTTGGATATGCCTTGGGAGTTCCTTCACTCTGTTTGCTCCCATTTCCTGCATCCTATGTTGTATTAGTTTCCCCTTGCTGCTATGACAACTTAACTACAATCTTAGTGGCTTAAATGTATTACCTTATATTTCTGGAAATCGGAAGTCTGAAATGAGTCTCACTGAGCTAAAACCAAGGAGCTGGCACGGCTCTTCTGGAAGAGAATCCATTTCCTTGCCTTTTCCAGCTTCTAGAGACTGCCTGCATTCTTTGGCTCATGGCTCCTCTCTCCATCTGCAAAGCCAGCATGATAGCATCTTCAGATCTCAGAGATCTGTCTCTCCTCCCTTCCTCTTCCACTCATGGGGACCCTCGTGATTAAACTGGGTCCCCTTGATTAACCCAGGATAATCTTCCTGTCAGAAGTTCTCTTTTTGTGTGTGTGTGATATAACAAACCATATTCACAGATTCTGGAGGTTAGGACTTGGACATCCCTAATGGAGGCAGGGACATTATTCTGCTTTCCATGTGTGTCTTTCTCTTTCCTCAGCCTACTGAGAAAAGGTGCATGGGATGGAAATGTTCTGAAATATCACGTTTCTGAAAATGGTCTTTATTCTATCCTTGATTAATTGTTTGACGGACATTTGTTTGATGAAACAACATTAATTGTTTGATGAAATTCCTGATTGGGAATCTGTATTAACTAGGATAGGCTAGGGTGATGCAAATCCAGTTGGTACACACATAAGTTTATATCTTGCTTATATAAGAGCCTTAATGAGACGCATAAGTTTATATCTTGCTTATATAAGAGCTTTAGTGAGACCATTGGTTCTCAGGGAAGCTCATTTCAGGAGCTCATTCCATCTTATGGCCATCCAACCAGCTCATACTATCTCAGCTTGGACCTTCATGTCACTCTGGCAGAGGAGAGAGGAGCTGGGAATATGTGAAGACTTCTCACGCCTTCATCCTGGAAATGACTCATGTTACTTCTGTGAGCAGTCAGTTGGCCAGAACTGCTCAGCTACAAGGGGACTGGGAGCATCAAAGTCATTTCCCCTCTGAATGCTAATGGTCCTTTCCCACCTGATTCTAGCTTCTGGTGTTTCTGTTGAGAAGACTTACTCTTCGCCCTTCATATGGAAATCTCATCTGTTTGTATGGAAGCTTCTTATTCCTCGTATTCTAAAATTTTATGATTTTGTGCCTAGTATGTGTCACTTTTCAGGTACTCGGTGGACATTTTGATCAGGAAACTGATTCCGTTCTGGGATCTTTGCTTGACTTGTTTTCACTGATGATTTTTCCTCTGCATTCTGTCTTTTTGTCTTTCTGGATCTCCTCTCATTTGGATATTGAACCTCCAGGACTAATTAGTTATATTTCTTATCTTTGTTCTTTTTATTTTTATTTTCTTTGTATTTTTGCTCTGTGATCTGAAAGAGTTTCTCAGCTGGGACTTCCAACTTTTCTGTTGTTTCCTCCTCATTGTTCTCATATTTTTAACGGGTAAGAACTTTGCTGGTGCTATTTATTCTTCTCTGAATGTTCTTAATTATAACATTCCTCAGTTTCATAAAAAGCTTTTGCATTTCTTACAAAAGATTATTCCAAGATATTTTACCTTTTTTTTGGCTATTATTTTGAATGGAATATTTTTTTCACTGTATTTTACATTAACTGTGTAATACTGGACAATTATTGATTTTGTGCATTATATATACTCACGCATCTGAGCTATTATTATTATTTATTTATATTTTATTTTTAAAATAATAATACTTTTTCCATTCTTTTTCTTAATAGAGATTCCCCTAACAGAGGAACAATATTCATTTTATCTCTTCCTTTCTAATTCTGTTTCAGGTTTTATAACACTATCCAGAAAAATATTAAATACTATAAAGTCCATGGTGGGGCACTGGGTATTATTATTACCATGTCATCCACATTTATGACATGTACCTGGCATATTTTGGTGGTGTTGTTCAGTCGCTCAGTCATGTCCGACTCTTTGTGACCCATGGACTGCAGCACACCGGGCTTCCCTGCCCTTCACTGTCTCCTCAAACTTGTGTCCATTGAGTCACTGATGCCATCCAACCATCTCATCTTCTGTCTTCCCCTCCTCCTCCTGCCCTCAATCTTTCCCAGCATAAGAGTCTTTTCCAGTGAGTTGGCTCTTTGCATCAGGTGGCCAAATTATTAGGGCTTCAGCTTCAGCAACAGTCCTTCCAATGAATATTCAGGATTGATTTCCTTTAGGATTGACTGGTTTGATCTCCTTGCAGTCCAAATGACTCTCAAGAGTCTTCTCTAGCTCCACAGTTTGAAAAATTCAGTTCTTCCATGCTCAACCTTCTTTATGGTCCAATTCCCACATCTGTACATGACTATTGGAAAAACCATAGCTTTGACTAGATGGACCTTTGTCGGCAAATTCCTGGCACATAGTAGCACTCAATATTTGTCAAATCAATGAATAGTGGTTATAAAAATATCTTTTGTATTATTTGAAATTTTAATGATAATGCTACAAATGTTTTATTAGTAAGTATAATTTTAGTTGACATTTCATTGAAGATAAATATTCTTTATCATGCTAATGAAATATCTTTAATTTCCTGGTTATTTATGAGAATCATATTCCCTTAGTGACTTGGTATTTTGCACTTAGAAACATGTGTTGAACTGAATTAATTCACTTTTACTTTAACGGAGGAGAGAGACAGAGAGATTTGCATGTATAAACAAACAGGCACTTTTTATTGATATTTGATTTGTCTTATCTTTACCGGTAACCTGGAAGAAGAAATGCTAAGAAAAATCTCTGAGTTTGCAGGTAACTCTAGTCTTTTGGGAGGATGAGGGTTGAGGGCTGGCACTAAACCACAGGAGTGTCTACCAGGCCCAGTGTCCTTGTCAGCTGCCACCTAGTATAGTACTGCATCCCGAAGAGGCTATCAAAGTGTTGGCAGTCCTCCAACAGAGATCATAGCTGTGCCATGTGCAAGCTATGATTTATCTATACCTGGATGATTATATGCAGTTTTAGTCAACAAAGAGCGCAAGAGGCATAATTAAGCTGGAGAACATCCAGAGAGTAACAACTAGAACGATCTTGGAAGATGGAAGAAAAGACTAACCGGATTACGATTCTTTTCTGCAAAGACATCAGCACAGGAAAATGATCAAAATCTATAAAGCCACAAGGAATATATGTTTGAGGTGAACACAAAACTGTTCATCAAGGCCTCAAACACATCTCTGATCTGAAATAAATAGACACAGTGTCCTGCAAATCTTAAATAAAAGTATAAAAACTGAAGGAAAATTCTGTGCTTTGTGGAGGATAATGAACCCCTGGATTTCACTTGCCCAATTGACAGTGCAGGCCAAAACTATAAATCAGTCCTCATAAAAGTTTATATAATTCATGGATGACAAATCCATAATGGATTAAGACAAAAACAAGGTTGCTTAAAGGGACAGCCTAATGTTTCAGAGTTCGCGTTCTTGAATCCACGAAAAGCAGTCTTATTTTATATATAATAGAAAAGGAACATTCTTCTTTCCTCAATCAGAGCATCATTTAGTAATTATTGACTCTCACTGATAGTTGAGTCATTATTGATGCTTATCTTTAAATCATTCTCTGGATTGCTGCTGTTTAGACTGCCCATATTTGCAGGGCTCTATGGCAACCCACTCCAGTACTCTTGCTTGGAGAATTCCCATAGATGGAGGAGCCTGGTGGGCTCAGTTCATGGGATCTCAAAGAGTCGGACATGACTGTGTGACTAACCTTCACTTAAATCCCGCACCTTCAGTGGCTGCCCTACCTGGAGACTCTATTGTGTGACCACTTTAGAACAAGGAGCTTCAAGGTCCCAATAGAAGCCCAGGCTCCAGTTCTTACTAGTTCTTAGAACTGACAAAAGCCAACTATTCTTTCCGAGTTTTGTTTTTCTTACTTATAAGATGGAAGTAATGATTTCCCTATATTCTTCACATTCATGTTTTTGTGAAAGGAAATATTGCTTGTGAAAGTGCTTTGGAAGCTTGTAAGGTGCTGGCTGTGCCACTGGTCGGTAGAGATGGGGATGGCCTGTTTCTCGAAGCTGTAGGTCCTCAGGGAACTGCCATTCTCTTCCCAGACTCCTGAGAGGACCCCCCTCAACAAGTGAACCCCGCTGTGGCCTGTTGCTCTGGTGAGCTGGCTTGACCCTGTGGAGGTACGGGGTTTTGTGTTTGCTCCTGAAACCTAAAGCCTAGTGAAGGGCAGAATGAGTGACAGCCTGACAGCTCTCTTCCGGGTTCACACTCTCATCTTGACCTTGAGCTTTTACCACCTGAAGGTGACCTTTTAGCATGTCCCTTATCTGACGGTGAGAAGACATAGAAAAGGAATGATAGCCATTTTCTCGAGACTGGAAGCAGAGCAGAACCAGCTGGACTCTTCCCCATAGCCTTTCCCTGAAGCCATAGACAGGCTCCCTCTTGGCCTTTTTTTCCCCTCAATAAGGGAAATTGGGGACCATTTACTTATTGCATTAGCTATATGGAACTTTGGAGAAAAAAAGCAATGTGAAGCAGCCAACAACAGGAAGAGGCCAAGATAGACAGCCAAGTGGAAAATGGCTTTAAAAACCTTTATACAGTACCTTGAGAGCTTTATTCCTTGCCACCATGGCCTAATTTTGTCCTTGAGAAGTGCATGACCTTAAGGATTCCTCCTCCTCCATGAAAATAGCCTTGAGCTCCTGTTAGAGATCAGAGTGTACAAAACTATAAACCACCACAATGTTAATTATGGTCTTATAATACTCTCCTACTACAGTGGATAGCATATACCATGATAACCATTATTATGCACTGTAACTGTCACCTGTGGGTATATGTTTTTATCTCCCCAACTATATAGTAATTCCTTAAGGGCACGGAACATGTTTTATACATCCTTTTTGGCTTAAAGGATATGTACTGATTATGCATACCTAGAGGAATCCTTTCATCTGGCCGTTTCAGAGGTATGCAGAGGGCCTGCCAGTGATGTAAGCTGAATCCAGCATGATTCCACGATGCAGTGCTGGCTTAGTATGGTGCTATAGAACATTCATAATCAGAGGTGGGCTGGAAAGGGGGACCCTTCTTGTGTGGACTCATTTGTTTGTCCAACTTCTATTCTCATGCCTTTCCCATTTTTTTCTCTCTTCTTCAAAACCAAATGTTTCCCCTTGCCTTGGTCAAAAAGAATATCCCGTTGGAAATATATGTCTGGGCATTAAGGGAAATAGGCAGACTATAGTTGTATGAGGATTTTAAGTTCCTGTATTTAGAATTTGATTCTGTGCTAAAATTTAACTGCATCCTGGGTAAAAATATCAGAAGAGGAAAAAAAAATAAACTGATCTGGGTTTGTCATTTGTCTACTTAGCAGACAAGTTATAGGGATTATCCAGTGCGTGCGTGCTAAGTTACTTCAGTCATATCAGACTCTGTGTCCGTATGAACTACAGCCTTCCAGGCTTCTCTGTCCATGTGATTCTCCAAGCAAGAATACTGGAATGGGGTTCCATGCCCTCCTCAGAGGACCTCTCTGACCTCGGTACTGAGCCCGCATCTCTTACATCTCCTGCATCAGCAGGGCGGGTTTTACCACTAGCGCCACCTGGGGAGCCCTGGATTATCCAGTAGATGTTTCTAAACTTTCAAACTTTGTTGAGATAACAGATAATCACTGAGGAGTGATATTGCTAGCGTGATTGCCGTTGTAACACAGTGAATGAGAGATCAGCTTCTACAGCTTAGTAAGCCTGCCTGCAAATTTAGACTCTGCCTCTTACTGTGTCATTTGGGTCAGATTTCTGAATGTCTATTATTCTCAGTTTCCTCATCTATATAATAGAGATAGAAGCCTCTATTTGATAGAGTTGTTAAAAGGATTGATTGAAAGAAACCATATGAAATGCTTAGCACAGTCCTAGTACAAATTGCATTATCTAAGTTATATTCCCTAATGCCACTAATTGATGAATTGTGTTTTACCGAGTCCTGATCTGAATTTCTCAATATTTATAAATATTATTTTAACAACTGTCCATTTGTAATACCTGTTGAAACCTTTCAGGATAAATGTTTTAAATGAACTTGATTATATATGTTTTGTGGCATTTGGTTCAAGCGAGATCAATTTGTTTTAGCCAGGGGTTTTTTTTTTTCCTCTATCAAAAGTGCTTTTTGTTACTGAGCATTTTTAATAGGTTTACATAATGTATTTTTAATCAATGACATAGTGGGATACTTTTATAGATTATGATTTTATCCAATTGCAAAGGTAAAGAGCTATTTAATTATTGGTAGGTACTGATATCCAATTAGTACTCTAGTGAAATGTCCCAGAGAAGAATAATTTCATTTCAATATCCTGGACTTTCGAGGGTGTATTTTTATCCTGGTATATGTGAAAGTCAACTGTTGTTATCCAAAGTAATAAAAGCTACTATTTTGCTTGTTGAATTTGATTGTTTTACTTATCTTTTAATATTTTGAATGTGTACTCACAGATTTATAATTTTATATTTTAATTATAAATGTCAAATTTCTATTGACTTTGAACGGTAATTTGAATGAGTTATACAGACAATAGATTTTCAGCCACATTTAATTAAAAATACAAATGAAAGATGAATTTTCTCTTATTTTAATTACCAAATCATTTTGTAATAACTTATAATATTCGAAAAGAAATTTTTTTTTCAACATCACAAAAAGGCTACTGATGGAAATGGTGAATCATCCCTTTATACAGTGTCTAAGAACTTAGATTATTTCATCGGTTCACATGAATTTCATTCATTAACCTTAGTAAAACTATTTTCAATAGCTTACTCTTAATCTAATTATTTACAATTGATGTTATGGTAGTATGATCACTGAATATTTGAGTTATGGCTCAAAGCCATGATTCCTTCAAAGTTAAGGATTCTAAGGATGTTTATTCATACATTTTTTTGACATATTCTCTATTTCACTATTTTAAAAGTAGAAATATCGTTTTGTCATGAGTTCTTTAAATGTTATGTAAATATAGTGTTTCTAATATTTTATTGGAAATTATATTTATCTTATAATGTTCTTTTTGAGAGTAAATATATTTTAGTGAAACTTGCTCTCAATTTATTTTCTCAGAAACTCAAATGTCATGGAAAGTAATTCAACTTTTCCATATTTAAGAAGCTCTGATTATAATGAATGCTAATATATGTAAACGAATAGTGCCCTGTCCTTTTGGCCTTCAGTAGTCTCAACGACAGTGTTCCAAACAATCCTCCAACAGCATAGATTAAAATGCTCTTCCTACTTCTCAGAAATCACCCTGTAAAGCATAGGGAACGAAATGGTTTCCTGATAATTGTGCTAATGGCACTAAAAATAGATGGTTGGTTTTTAAATGTATGATTTAATATTCTTTCATATATGTATATGTAAAAAGATTGAAAAATTCCATCTCACTTTAAAAAGATTCTACTAGTATTTCATTCCAGGTGTCTAAAGGAACTTTGGGCAAGCAGTTTTCGTTGTTTCGTTTTCGTCTTTGTAGTGGAGCCTGTAGGTAGGTACCTAGGTACTGAGACGCTCTCAGAACCTGCATTATTCTTGCAGTACTGTTTAGCATTGCCACCCTTGGGACGCACATTAGCAGAGGGGACAGGGGACGTGTGCTGGCAGTCCACCTCCATTCTCACTTAGGAAATTACCAGCCTCTGCTCCTGCCTTCTATAGTGATTGCTTTGCTATGATCGAAGTACCTGGAAAGAAGATAAATCTTTCGCTAGACAGAAATTCCTCAAGTACTTTTCCCCCATCAAACATGATGGCAGATGTGTTGGGTCTGGATGTCCAAATAGGCAAGTTTCATTTTCACAGAATCAATAGTGCATCCCATTTTAAGAATTATTGTCTTAATTATGCAAATATAGAAAGAACTAACAAACCTTAGCGGGGAAAAGCAACAGGCAGCTGTTCTGCTTTATTTAGGGGGAGGGATGTTATCTTCTACTTATTTAATGATTTAGAAGTTTGTTTTCTGTAAATGGAGTCTAGAGCTAATTTGATTTTGTTGGGAAAACACAGATGAGTTTCATAATCAAAATATTGGTTGGCCAAGAAAGTTTATTCGGGTTTTTCTCTAAGATGTGATGGAAAAATGTGAATGAACATTTTGGCCAACCCAAAAGATTCTGTCAATATCTTAGGCAATTGAGGACAAGTGTGCGTGCATGCTCAGTCACGTCGTGTCTCACTCTTTGCAACGCCCATGGACTGAGCCTGCCAGGCTCCTCTATCCATGGGATTAAATCTTCTAAGGTAACCCTGAATACTTTTTGGATTCTCCTTCTTCCCTAGTCCTCTTCTCCTTCCAGAACTCTGCTCCAGGTGTGAGGGAAAATCCATTTCCCTCCTCAGTCTAACTTTGTTGTTGTTTAGTCGCTAAGTCATGTCTGACTCTTTTGTGACCCCATGGGCTGTAGCCTGCCAGACTCTTCTGTCTGTGGGATTTTCCAGGCAAGAATACTGGAGTGGGTTGCCATCCATTCTCCATGGGATCTTCCCAGCCCAGGGACTGAACCCACATCTCCTGCTTTGGCAGGCAAGTTCTTTATCATTGAGTCATTAGGAAAGCCTCTTCAGTGATACTGCTGCTGCTGCTAAGCCGCTTCAGTCATATCCGACTCTACGCGACCCTGTAGACGGCAACCCACCAGGCTCCCCGTCCCTGGGATTCTCCAGGCAAGAACGCTGGAGTGGGTTGCCATTTCCTTCTCCAATGCATGAAAGTAAAAAGTGAAAGTGAAGTCACTCAGTCGCGTCTGACTCTTAGCGACCGCATGGACTGCAGCCTACCAGGCTCCTCTGTCCATGGGATTTTCCAGGCAAGAGTACTGGAGTGGGGTGCCATTGCCTTCTCTGTTCAGTCTTACTACAGCCCATCTATTCTTTAAGCCACAACCACAGGCTCATAACCTTGAAGAAAGTTAATGAAATTAACTCAGAACTCTTAGATGGGCCCCTTTTTCCCATTCCCTCCATCATCAGAGTTCAGCTTTCTAATAAATGTAGGTACGTATATCTGTATACTATACATACTTGTAAAAGGCATGAGGCTGGGTGTGCACAAACGTAACATTTTCTCTTCCCTTTCCTTTCCTCCCTTCTTCTTGTGGCCAGTCAGGTTCCCTGAGGTTTTGTGTGGCCTCAGGGCAGTAGCACCTTGCCCTTATTCTGTTTTCTCTTTGGAATCCTCCCAAGTCGTCTTTGTTGCTTCTCCATCTGAGTCAGATGACCTTGGCTCACCAGGGCCTCTGAGCAACAAGCCCATGCATGCTACATCCTCCTTGTCCTGACCCTAGGTCCCTCTGGCCCTCTTTCATAACTTCAGAAAAACTCCAGAAGACTTCTCATAGTGATCTGCCCACAGGACCATGTATCTGGGTAGCTCCCTCAGTCATTACCCGCCTTAAATCTCAAGCTTTGGTCAGGAGCGAGGCCTCTTGATACAGCCTAGAGCCTCCAAAGACACATCTGTGAGGCTAGCCCCTTGTCCTCTGGGATTCTCGCAAATGATCTGTGGTTTCTATCAACCTGACTCTCCCCAGACCACTTGGTCAGGGCCCCGACGTTTTCCTAGGGACCCAGACGGCTTCTAAGAATTAGTCCTGACCCTCTTCATCCTTATCTCAGTGGGCAACTTTTGGGAAGTAACTAGCTCTTGCTGTGTTCTTTCACCAGTCTTTGATTTTGTTGATAAACTTGATGTCTTCTACCTTCAGTCTTTGCCTTTTAGAACTCTGAATCACTCTTCTCTAGATCCCTTAAGGTTGAAAAAATTTGGCTTTCAAAGCAAATAGCTTTCTTAGTAAGTCACAACTGAAACCTTAGAAGTTCAAAAGAGAAACATAAAATAAAAAGAAATTCTCAGGAAAAATAATCAGGTCTGACACTAAAATTGACTTCTTTTTCTATATTGTCTCTTTTCCTTTTTAAGGAAAAAATGTGTTGTTTTTTGTTCTTGTGTTAGTTGCTTTATTGATTCTGTGCTTTGGGTGGGGGGCAGTTAAGAATATAGAGGTCAACAGCCTCAAAAAATTTTTAGCAGCAAAGAGATGATCATTTAAAACTAGATTCAAATGCCCCATCTATGCGTCTTTTTTGTAGCAACTTGTGTGCGTTTCTTGATTTCATTTAATTCGCTGGAAAATGTGTCAGTGAAAATTTCAATTCATGTGTTGTTTCTTTCTGTCTCAAGATGGCTTATCAGATGACATATAACAACATGTAATCATAACAGAAGAAAAGGACAGAGAGAGAGCAGGCTGATATCACTGCATTGGTTCTGAGCTGTTTTATTAAATTCTGTACTTCGGCGAATTTCAGGCCTTGCTGTTGTTCATCAGTAACTCTAACCCTGTGGTGCATAATTTAAGAGAAAGCAAGATCAAGGAGAAGCAACTCTTATCTCCCTTGCCTGTGCTTGTAATGGCTGCCATCATTTATCCACAGGGAGAAATGAGCAATTGGAAACATTCCTCTTTGGCCGGCCAGAACCTGTTCATAGTTTGTTTGGCAAGAAATGAAGATAAAGAGTTATCAGGTGTGGCAGATTATCCCTGAGAGTCTGTGTTTTTTTTTTTTATCTTTCCATGAATCACCCTCTGATAAGCACAGGGGACGGCACTTAGAAAAGAAAATCTCTGGAGAATAAAAATTTAATTCTGCTGCAGAATGCCAACAAGATGATCATTTCACAATGAACTGTTCACTGCACATTACGACAGAGCAGATGAGAGCATCTAGGTACTTTTCCGAAAGATCGGTTATTAAATGATAATATGCGTTTGAATCTAGGGGAATCTTGTTAAAGCACAGAGGATCTGGAGTGGGACCCGAGACTGCATTTTCTGACAAGTTCCCGGGTTACGTTACTGTTACTGGTGCCTGGTTCTCACTTTACACAGCAAAGTCTTAACTTAGGTGTTTCAGATAGCTTTGTGCAGAAATTTCATATTGAAGTGGTGGAGCTAGTAGGGATTTGCAATGCCAATGTTTTTTACAGGTCCCTCAGCTTGCCATCATTAAAGAAATTGTCCGACTGGAAACCAAGAGTTTAAGCAAGGGTAATCTGTCAATGCTCCACTCTGGCCAGATCTGCACCTCTGCAAATGTCCATCTTGAATTTGCTCTGAGGTTCTGACCCAACTGTTGGAAGGCGTGCTTGAAGAATGCCTCCCTCCACCTGCAAGACTCCCTACCAGAACTATAATACATAATACCCGGTGTTTACATGAGCAAGCATTTCTGCAGCTGTGCAATCTTATAGGGATCAAAAAACTTCTGTGAGGATTGAGGTGACCCAAGAAGCCAGCTAGAAAAGATTTGATGTAATTATGTTAATTCATCAAGAGATAATTTCATTTTCAGTGATGAATGGCCTTAAAGTTTTGGACCTTGATAAGAAGGATTTTCAGAGGAAAACCATGAGCAGTGAGTAGTTGATTCTTCTCCTGGGACTTTGATTTCTTAACATGAAATCCTTGTTCCAATGCTTTGACTTTCTTATGCCAGTTCAAATAATCTTCTGATTTATTAACTCTTGTTTCTATGGAGAAGAATATCTGCCATATTGAAAGAAAGTTGTTTCAGTCCTCATATCCCAGCCACACCAATTACCAACACACAGGAGCTGTGGACTGAATGTTTGTGTCCCCTCAAAATTCATACATGAAACTCTAATCCCCGGTGTGGTGGCATTTGGAGGTGGGGCTTTTAGGAGGTAATTAGGCAATAAGGGTGGAATGCTCAGGAATGAGATTAGTGCCCTTGTGAAGAAGAGATATGAGAGAAAGGACATCTCTGCTGTGTGAGGATATAGCAAGGAGGCAGCCATGTGCAAAGCAGGAAGAGGGTTCTCACAAGGAACCCAGTCAGACTGTGCCTTGTCTTGGACTTCTCAGCCTCCATAACTATGAGAAATAAATATCTGTTGTTTAAGCCACCCCATCTATGGTATTTTTGTTACACAGTCCAAACTGACTAAGACACATGGTCTAGTCATGTCCAACTCTTTGCAGCCTAATGGACTGTAGCCTGCCAGGCTCCTCTGTCCATGGGATTCTCCAAGCAAGAATACTGGAATGGATAGCCATTCCCTTCTCCAGAGGGTCTTTCTGACCCAGGAATGAAATCTGTACCTCTTACATCTCCTGTATTAACAGGTAGGTTCTTTACTACCTGCACCAACTGGGAAGCCCCATTTTATGTCATATATATGCTCAAATCCTTTACCTCATCCTTGAACTGTTTTGTATCAGATCTCACATATCATGTCCTTTCATCTATAAATGTATCAGTATGTATTCCTACAAATATGTATATCAGAACTTTAAAAATATAATTGCAATACTATTATTTCAGCTTTAAAATTAACAGTAATACCTTAAGATAGTCAGAAATCCTTATGGAATTTGTGTTTCCCTGATAGCCTCAAAATATTTTCAGCTGGGTTTGTTCAAGTCAGTTTCCAAGGATGTTTCTACATATGTTGTATTTGTTGATATGTCTCAAATCTCTTTTAATGTGTACATTCTTTTTCTTCTCCCCCACCATACTCCCAAGTGCACTTGGAAATTTATTTTGAAAAACAGCCATTTGACCGGCCAAAGTTTCCTACATTACAGGTTTTGATGACTACATTCCTGTGGTATTGTAGAACATATCACTCTGCTTTCTGTAGTTCCTGTAAATTGGTGATTAGATGCAGAGGCTTACTCAGAGTCCACAGTGTTTCATAAGAACACATCATAAGTGATGCTGAATGCTTCTTGTTGCATCTCATTAGGAAATACACTGGTTTTCTCTCTTTTTCTGCAGTATTGTGAAGCATGGTCTTATCTTTCATATAAGAGTTCAGAAATCTGGATCAAAGCTAATGGTATCTTTGATAAGTGAAATTTAGTATATCGGACTAAATATATAATTATATGTATAATATGCATAATATAAAATATATGAGATTAAGTGTGGCTACATATGATAAAGAAGACAAAATAAGAGTGGCTTATTCAAAATAGAAGTTGATTTTTCTTATTTATAAAATAAGTCCAAAGATAGACAATACTAGATTGGCATCACATCATAGTCATCATAGAGTCATATTTTTGTTCATGGTTTCTATACTTAAGATGGCCTCATGGTCCAAAATGACCACTGAAGCTCAAACATCATATGTGTCTCTTAGGCTGGTAGCAGAGATGGAGGTGAGGGAGTTGGAAAAAAGTCTAATTTCCCAGCTAAGTCAATCTACTTTAAAAAGCTGTCCCAGAATCCTAACCAAGGTATTCTGGATATTTCTAAATAGTCACCGATAACTTCAAAGGAAGCAAAGAAAATTGTTTATACTGTGGAAATCTGTCATAATATTGATTAAGTGTTCAAAAGATTTCAGGTGGCCACACACAATAAATGTCCATTATATGAAAGCCTGGCTGAAGTGGGAACTGAAGCAAAATTTGTCCAAGGAAAGCAAAGATACTTCCAGACTGAAGGGTGAAGTGAAGGATGGTTTCCTGGAATGAGTACAAGAGGGTAGGTGTGGAGGGAATGGGTACTTGAGCCAGTTGTGGGGATGTCGGTGTTCTATGGAGATGCCCAGTGATGCGGTGCCACACAGCTAGCTTCTCCAGGAACCATATCCGACAGACTGTCACTTCTCTGAACAGGATGTGCCTTTAAAAATGTGCCTCTTATAGAAATAAAAGCAAAAGGAAACAAATGGGATCTAATCAAACTTATAAGCTTTTGCACAGCAAAGGAAATCATTAACAAAACAAAAAGATAATCTGTGGACTGGGAGGAAATATTTGTAAACTACATGGCTGACAAGGGCTTAATTTCCAAAATATACAGACAGCACATACAACTCAATATTAAAAAATCTAGGAACCCAGTTGAAATAGTCAGAATAGCTAAATAGACATTTCTCCAAAGAATACATACAGATGGCCAATAGTCACATGAAAAGATGTTCAACATTGCTAATTATTAAAGAGATGCAAAACGACTACAGCATGGTATCACCTCACACCGGTCAGAATGGCCATCGTGAAAAAGTCTATAAGCAATAAATGGTGGAGAAGGTGTGGAGAAAAGGGAACCAACCATCTTACACTGTTTGTGGGAATGTAAATTGGTGCAGCCACTATGGAGAATGGCAGGGAGGTTCCTTAAAAAACTAAAAATGGAGTTACCATGCAATTACAGTCCCACTCCTGGGCTTGTTCTCTTTTCTCCCACTCTGGAGAAAACCAGTTTGAAATGATATACACATCTCGATGTTCATAGCAGCACTATTTACAATAGCTAAGATATGGGAGCAACCTCAAGTCCATTGACTTAGGATGGATGAGTAGACCAAGAAGATCTGGTACATACATAGAATGGAATGAAAGTGAAAGTGTTAGTCGCTCAATCGTGTCTTTGCGATTCCATGGACTATAGCCCGCCAGGCTCCTCTGTCCATGGAATTCTCCAGGCATGAATACTGAAGTGGGATGCTGTGCCCTTCTCCAGGGGATCTTCCCAACCGAGGGATCAAACTCGGGTCTCCTACACTGTAGGCAGTTTCTTTACCATCTGAGCCACCAGGGAAGGCTATACAATGGACTACTACTCAGCTATTTTTTACGAAAAGGAGAGAAATAATGCCATTTGCAGCAACATGGATGGACCTAGAGATTATCAAACTAAGTAAAGTAAGTCAGACAGAGAAACACAACTGTCATATGATTTCACTTATATGTGGAATCTTAAATATGATACTTAGGGAATTTCCTGGCAGTCCAAAGGTTAGGGCTTGAAGGTTTCACTACTAGAGCCTGGGTTTGATCCCTGGTAAAAGAACTAAGATCCCTCAAGCCAAGAAGCATGACCAATAAATAAATAAATGAATTTATTCACAAAACCGACTCAGAGACATAGAAAACAAACTTATGGTTACCAAAAAGGAAGGCGGGGAAAGATAAATTAGGAGTTGAGATTAGCAAATACAAATTACTATGTAAAAAGAAAATAATAAGGTCCACTTTATAGCACAAGGAACTATATTCAATATCTTATAATAAACTATAATGAAAAGATAAAATAATAAACAAGGATGTGCTCAGAATGCTCCATGACATCCTGTGATTTTGTGTTCAGTCCTATCCAACTCTTTGCGACCCTTTGGACTGTAGCCTCCTCCTAGGTTCCTCTGTTCATGGGATTTCCTAGGCAAGAATACTGGAGTAGGTTGCCATTTCCTCCTCCAGGGGATCTTCTCAACCCAGGGATCGAACCCGCCTCTCCTCCATCACAGGCAGATGCTGTACTGCTGAGCCATCAGGGAAACCTCACCTGGAAAGTTCATGAACTTTTATTTTCAAAGTAAATGACCTATTCAGCTGTTTTGTTTTGTTAGGAACTTTTGAAATGGAAAGATTAATAGCTAAGGTGTTTTGGGTGCTTACCATGTGCTCACTGTTTGGGATAGTTTATGTTTAAACCTCATAGCCAATGAAATTGGTTCTATCATCAACCCATTTTACAAACGGAGGAAGTGAGACCCAAAAAGGTTAAGTAATTTGCCTAATGTCATATTGCTGGTAAGAGGTAGGCTGGGATTTGAACCCTGGCACCATGGAAATCAGTTCTGAATATTCATTGGAAGGACTGATGCTGAAGCTGAAGATCCAATACTTTGGCCACCTGATGCAAAAGAACTGACTCATTGGAAAAGACCCTGATGCTGGGAAAGATTGAAGGCAGGAGGAGAAGGGGACGACAGAGGATGAGATGGTTGGATGACATTACCAACTCTATGGACATGACTTTGAGCAAGCTCCAGGAATTGGTGATGGACAGGGAAGGCTGGCATGCGGCAGTCCTTGGGGTCTCAGAGTTGGACAGGACTGAGCTACTGAACTGAACTGACCACGCTATGTGGGCTTCCCTGGTGGCTCAGATGGTAAAGAATCTGCCTGCGATGCAGGAGATGTAGGTTTGATCCCTGGGTCAGGAAGATCCCCTGGAGGAGGGAATGGCTGCCCATGCCAGTATTCTTGCCTGGAGAATTGCATGGAGAGAGGGGCTTGGTGCGCTACAGTCCATGGGATCACAAAGAGTCAGACACGACTGAGCGACGAACACTTTCACCGTGTTGTCTTGTAATAGATCAGTGAGGGACAGGGAAGCCTGGTGTGCTGCCATGGGGTTGCAAAGAGTCGGACATGACTGGGCAACTGAACAACAACAACAGTACATTTTGCCTTGAGTATTTTTCTGTGAATTGCTAGAGGAAGCAAAAGGATGGAGATGGGGTGTTGGTATTAACTCTGTTTCAATATAAGTAGTGAAACGGATGAGAGATGGTCTGGGTTTTACAGTTGAGTACCAACATGGTTCTGGCCCCGGGATGTCCCATCACCCACGCTGGGAGGAGGGCACACACTGGCAGCTGTCAGGCCAGGATGTTAATAGCAGCTCTTGGACCCCAGAACTTGGCTCAGCCCTCTGAGCCACCTCCGTCCCTTCTTCCTTTTCTCTACCTCTGGGAGGGTTTTGAAAGGGGCGCTGTGGCCCTTCCCTGAGGCTGACCTACAGTCCCCAAGCACCTTGCACTGGAGTTTATCACTTCTTAGATTTTGCATGCCTCAGATGTTCAGTACAATGTTATTTGTATTTGGCCTTTGGTTTGCCATAGGCCATTTGCCATAAAACTCCCTGATAAATAATCCTAATTTAGCTGTTTAGCAGCACACGATCTTGGCAGGAAATACAGACTGGAGCAGAGGAAATGATTTCCTGCCTTGCTCAGCATGTTGTACAGTTGGGGTCAGTCCCTCAAGACCTCCTTCCTCTCTGCCCTCTCCACCTCCCCCAACGTCCCAGGAACATGGCCCAGCCTCATGCACAGCATGTGGAGAACAGGGTGGGGGAGGCTGGCGAGGAGGAGAGGGGTCCTGGAGGGGCTCTCAGCCAGCATCTGTCACCCTGTGGGCTCCAGATTAGAGAACTGGCTTTTGGAGGAAGGCTGGCTTATGACTTGAGGCCAGCAGCCCCTCACAGGCTCTTCTGCCCCAGCTTTTGGCTCAGTTTTCTGGAGAATCTGCTTCTCTCTCCTCTGCCAACCTGTGTGCCCTCCTGTGAGAGTTGAGACTGTCTTATTCACCTCAATACCTGCAATTTACCCCCATGCTGGGCCACAGAGGGGGCTTTACTGCTGGCTCCATGGTAAAGAATCTGCCTGCAATGCAGGAGACACAGGTTCAAGCCCTCGGTCGGAAGACCCCCCCGGAGGAGGAAACAGCAACCCACTCCAGTAGTCTTGCCTGGGAAATCCCATGGACAGTGGAGGCTGGTGGGCTCCAGTCCATGGGGTAGCAAAAGAGTCTGATGTGACTTAGCAACTGAACAACTACAACAAGTCCACAGAGGCTTACACAAGGCAGGCACTCAGTAAATATTTAATGAATAAAATCCACTATTTATTATCATAGCCCTTGAACTCGTAAAGCTGAAGTCACGTAGTGTCTGGATATAAACACACTGAATGATATAAAAACTCACGCTTTGCTTAGGATGCCCCACAGCAGCAGTGCTGAGATATCGGTGGATTTAACAGGTATCTGGGAGTTTATAAAAAATACAGGTTCTCAGACTCCATCCAAGAGAGCCTGGCTCAGGGACAGGCAGAGTGGAGCTTGGGGATCTGAATTTGTAACGTGATTCTAAAGCAGGGAGACTGGAACTCGCCTTGAGATACAGCCTGAACAGTATTTCTCCATCTTTCTGATAACTGGTGCCCACTGTATACATGGATAACTGTGACTTCCTGGTGGCCACAAGCCACACAGTGCATAGATTAGAGGGGACCCCTTTGTGTCTGAGGCCCCACATCCTTAAGAATGGAATCTGAGTCTTTATGTGGCAGAAAGAGAAGAATAAAGAGCCTATTGTTGAAAGTGAAAGAGGAGAGTTAAAAAGTTGCCTTAAAACTCAGTGTTCAGAAAACTAAGATCATGGCATCCGGTCCCATCACTTCATGGCAAATAGATGGGGAAACAATGAAAACAGTGACAGATTTCATTTTCTTGGGCTCTGAAATCACTGCAGATGGTGATTGCAGCCATGAAATTAAAAAACACTTGCTCCTTAGAAGAAAAGCTATGACCAACCTAGACAGCATATTGAAAAGCAGAGACATTACTTTGTCAACAAAGGTCCATCTAGTCAAAGCTATGGTTTCTCCAGTAGTCATGTATGGATGTGGGTTGGACTATAGAGAAAGCTAAGCACCAAAGAATTGATGCTTTTGAATTGTGGTGTTGGAGAAGACTCTTGAGAGTCTCTTGGACTGCAAAGAGATCCAACCAGTCCATCCTAAGGGAAATCAGTCCTGAATATTCATTGGAAAGACTGATGCTGAAGCTGAAACTCCAATACTTTGGCCACCTGCTGCGAAGAACTGACTCATTAGAAAAGACCCTGATGCTGGGAAAGATTGAAGGTGGGAGGAGAAGGGGACGACAGAGGATGAGATATTTGGATGGCATCATTGACTCGATGGACATGAGTTTGAGTAAGCTCTGGGAGTTGGTAATGGACAGGGAGGCCTGACGTGCTGCATGGAGTTGCAGAGTTGGACACAACTGAGCAACTGAGCTCAACTGAACTGATGCAGTTAACATTTCTGAAGAGCTTATTGCATGCTTTCTAAGTTGCTTCAGTTGTGTCCAAGTCTTGTGACCACATGGGCTCTAGCCAACCAGACTCTGTCCATGGGATTCTCCAGGCAAGAATACTGGAGTGGGTTGCCATGCCTTCCTCCAGGGGATCTTCCCAACCCAGGGATGGAACCTTCATCGCCTGCATTGGCAGGTGGGTTCTTTACCACTAGCACCACCTCGGAAGCCCTAGAAAAGCTTAGAGTTTGCCCAAAATAACCTGGAGGAGGAAAAAAAAAACAAAAGCCATGCTCCATTATTGAATAATAACCTGGAACTACTCCCAAATCAATGTAACTTTGATTTCCTATTCAGAATCTTCACTGAATGCCCTTAAGTGAGTTTTAGGATACCATTTCCATGTAAGAAGTATATAAAGACTTTTTTTTTTAAGAGTGTGCTTGGAAGAGAAGCATTTTTATATGTACTACATATGTTATCAGAACTAATAGGTTTTTCCTACCTTTCTCTGCTACTTTCAGCTATTGAATAGCCATTTGATTTAATATAGTGTCTCATGACACCCCCATTTTTCAGTGGTTCTTAATCAACCAGCACCTGAATTTTTCTGCTGAGTGCTTTTTAAAAATTGGCCTACACGGTGCTTTTGATATAAATTTTATAGGGCCATCTTCTTCAGATTTTTCTTTGTCAAACACATTGCTCTCTTTTTTTTTTATTATTCTTACTTTCTTTCTTATGATGATTAAAGTATCACAGGAAATGTATGACTGAGTTCATATTTCCTAACTGTATTTTATGATTAGGCTCAGACAGATGGTTCCTGTCACATCTAATAAAATACTAGAAATCAATCAATAGCCTCTTTATGGTGCACATTTTAGGTTTAACTCCCAGTACCACATTAGATCCTAAGCCTTGTACTCTTTTTCTTTAATTCGTTTTCCCTATTAGTTTAAAAATATTTAGTCCTATTTTTAACTTGTGCTTCATCGCTATGTGGAAGATATCTTTATGAGCTACCTACCCTGTATCCTTTCTGGAATAAATTAGGACGTGTGTAAGTGAATATCTTTAATAAACAAGAATGGAGAAAACTAAGATACTCATCTCTAGTCACCCAACTTTTGGTTCATTTTGACCCACAGCATTATTTTTGCATGGACATTGCTGTAGACCTGTGGGCCCTCCAAAGCGCTCTAATATCGCCCAGAAAAATTAACTCGAGCCCTCTTAAAAACATCACAGATATCCCCTGCATACACATAAATGTTTCCCTCCACCCAGTCAGCATGTATCTTTCTTCTCCCAGCACCACGGGGCACCCTGTCTCCCTGTCTGGGATCCACTGCCTCCTCACAGCAGCTGGGTATCTTCCAATATGGCTGCCACTGCCAGTGATCTTGCCAGCTCATCACTGCACTAGTTCTTGCTGCCCTAGACCTGCTCCAGCCCAGCAAAGGGCTGGAGGTCACCTTGGAGTAGGGAGAGCCTCTCTTTCTCTCCACAGTGCTCTCTGTGTAGGAGTGGAGTGTGTGTGTGTGTGTGTGTGTGTGTGTGTGTGTGTGTAAGGGCACTTCTGGTGGTAGGTACTGCAGACAGATGACAATGAATGCCTGCTTCTGTTACCATGGTGAGCTCACAATCTAATAGGGAAGAAGGTTTATGTAAGGTCTTTCTGTATATGAAAGACTATTATCCCACAAGTGTTATGGTGGTTATGGCAACATACAGGACCCATACATTTTCAGAATAGTTTGTTTTCTGAAGACAGTTACTCGGTGCCAATTTTTGCCTGGGGTTTTTCTTTTAAACATTCCATCACCATTGATAGAAGCAAGTAATCTTCATAATGGCCATTATTCTTTACATGTATCTCAGTTTTTATGACTTTGATGTCAGTTAAGGCTTTCAGACTTTCCAGAGTGTCCCTAGGTGGTTTCTGACCAGTGCTATCTATGGAAGTGGTTTAGATTGAGTTTGAGCTCTCGAGTCAGGCAGACAGGAGTTGACAGACCAGCAATGTGAATCTGGTAACTTACTGACCTCCCCAGGGCGTCCTCACCCATAAACTGAGGGTGACAGTAGCCCCGTCTCATAGGGCTGGTGTGAGGAGTAAGTGAGGTCAGGCCCATGGGCACAGAGTGTCGCAGCTGGCCATGTGCCATGTGCCATGTGCCCGGTGAAAGGCCACTGAGGCCTTGCACCCTCCCTGAGAGACCCTGCAGAGACTCCCCGAAGAGCTTCTGACCGCCTCACACATCATCTTGGGGGAAGCTTTTTTTTTTTTTTTTTCCAAGTTGGAGCATAATTGCTTTGGGCTTCCCTGGTGGCTCAGTGGTAAAAAATCTGCCTTCCAATGCAGGAGACACGGGGTTGATCCCTGGGTGGGGAAGTTCCCCTCAAAAAGGAAACGGCAACCCGCTCCAGTATTCTTGCCAGGGAAAATCCCATGGACATGAAGCCTGGCGGGCTATAGTCCAAGGGGTCGCAAAGGGTTGGACATGACTGAGCGGCTGAATAACAACAACAGCATGGTTGCTTTACACCGTTGCGTTAGTTTCTGCTGAACCACAAATTGAATCAGCTGTATATGCATATATCCCCTCTCTCTTTAGCCTCCCTCCCCCACACCCCCATCACATTCATCTAGAGCATCACAGAGCAGGAAGTTTTATCTCACGCACTGAAGAGAAAGCAGTGCCAGGTGCTTAAATAGAAGTGCTTAAATATAGGTAGACTTTGTGTCATTTTTAGGGGTTTCATGCTCTACCTTGATCTTAGAGGACATTGTTAGTACTATTTTGAGAGAGAGCTCACACACATTGGCTGACGCTCTCCTCCCCTCCAGTCTTTTCTCCATCCGCTGGGCAGTGTGGTCCCTCTAGGCCCAGCTGTGCTCCGGCACTTCTGCCTCAGCCTCTTCTGACCCCACCTTGGACAAACCTGAAGACTGGAGTGGGGATGTGTAGGGCCTGGGCCTCCCTCTCCCTTTCCTGTCTCTCCACTCTGGGGAGGTTCTGGGTCTGTTTGCTTTTATTTTTAATAGCACACTCTGATTTCCTGCCTGCTCTTTTTTTAAAAAGTGAGACTGCGAATATTTAAGAGACGGTGATTGGAGACTTGTCTGGGTTATTTTTATCAAGTCTCCGTTTGTACCTTGGCTGTGTTCCTATCAGGTGTGTCAAATGGACAAATGGCAGCCACGTGATCCCATACCAGAGAGGGATGGGGGCCTACATGCCAGTTGGGAAGCTTTCCTCATTAGGCATTGCTGGCACCTAAAATAGATGACTTGAGAGTTAATAAATAGAGTTAATTAGATGCAGTTCCTTGCAGAAATCTCAGATGCATTTTCTTGATCGTACACAAGACAAGTCTATTAATTATTTGTAATGAGGAAGGTTTAAATAACATCAGGTAATGGCCAATTGCTGGTGGCAATCAGCAGGCAGAGTGAGGCACCCCGGGGTGAGCATCACTTTCTTCCTTGAAAGGGGAAAAGATCTATGAAGACAGAGCTACCGACTCTGGGAGCCTGCAACCTGCTGGGGAAGGCTAAATACAAGTAGATGAAGGATGGAATAACTCAGTGCTTGTGATTGTCAGGACAGTGGGTGAACAGGAAGTTCCCAAGAGCTGGAGAAGATGTGAGTGTTGGGTCCAGCACAAATCACAAGTTGCTTTTCCTAGTGATTTCATGGTGTGTACTACAGACAGTGTTTCGTACTTACAGTGTTTTGTACAGTGTTTTGTGGGTCTCTTGTGAAAAGGCACTCACCTTGATGGTGTTTCTAGGCTGGGATCCCACTAGAAAAGTTTCTCCCTCTCCAGGGGCCTTTGGTACCTGGCGCTTGGCCATGAACAAGGTATTATGTTAGAGTGAAGCATTGTTCTCTTTCGGGTCCTCTTTGGGAACTGTGCCCCTCTGGGAGGAGGGGCCTTGCCAAGTCTTCAGCACTCTGGGATGGACCCTTCGATCAGAAGCTTCTTGGGCAGGAGGGACTCAAGCAGCTTGCAGTTCATGGAAACTCGGAAGGGAAAGAAGACCTCCAGCATTGAGCCCAGTCATGGAGCCCCTTCCTCCCACACTGTGGTCTGGAGCTCCGATTCCCTCTACCTTTCTGTCCCCACCATCCCCACCCAAGGCCCACTCTCTACTCTCCAGACATGTGGGGTTAATTATGCTTCTTAGGGCTGCTGTGACCCCTGCCCAGAGCATGGCCCCAGTGCCATCCCCTCTCCACCTACACCTGTGTAATCAGAGCCCAGGCCAGTAACTTGAAACCTGACAACCTCAGATTACTGAAGGCATGAAGGGGAGAGGGAAGAGTGGGCTGGAAAGCCTCGTGGTATAGGGGTGGTAGAAAGAAAATGACAATTTTTTAAAATTGAGATATTATTTACCATAAAATTCTCCATTTTAGAGTGTACAATTTGACTCAGTGTTAAAGAATTTGCCTGCCAGTGCAGGAGCCACAGGAGATGTGGGTACAATCCCATGAAAAGATGCTTGACATCACTAATTATCAGAGAAAATGCAAATCAAAACTACACTGAGGTATCATGTCACTTCAGTCAGAATGACCGTCATCCAAAAAGACAAACAATAGATGCTGGAGAGGATGTGGAGGAGAGGGGACTCCCCTCCACTGTTGATGGGAATGTAAATTGGTACAACCACCATGGAAAACAGTATGTGTGCTGGGTGCTCCATCGCTTTCATCGTGTCTGACTCTTTGTGACCTGTGGACTGGAGGTCCATGGGACTCTCCAGGCAAGAATACTGGAGTGGGTTGCCATGCCCTCCTCCAGGGGATCTTCCCAACCCAGGAATCAAACCCATATCTCCAGCATCTCCTGCATTGCAGGCAAGTTCTTTATCCACTGAGCCCCTTGGGGAGCCCTGGAAAACAATATGGAATTTCCTTAAAAAACTAAGAACTACCATATGATCCAGCAATTCCATTCCTGGGCTTATATCCAGAGAAAAATCATACTTTTAAAATATACATGCACCCCAACGTTCATAGCAGCACTAGTTACAATAGCCAGGACATGGAAGCAACCTAAATGTCCATCAGCAGATGAATGGATAAGAAAGCTGTGGTATGATATTATTCAGCTATAAAAAGATTGAAATAATGCCATTTGCGCAACATGGGTGGACCTAGTGATTATCATACTAAGTGAAGTCCGAGAAAGACAAATATCATGTTATCATTCATATGTGGAATCTAATTTTTTTTAAAATGATGTATATCTAAATGAACTTATTTACAACACAGAAACAGGCTCACAGACTTTGAAAACGGAAATGTGGGGAGAAGGGATAAATTAGGAGCTTAGGATTAACATATACACACTTCTCTGTATAAAATAGATAAGCAACAAGGGTCTACTGTCAAGCTCAGGGAATTCTACTCAATATTCTCTAATAACCTATATGGGAAAAGAATCTGAAGAATAGATTTATGTATATGTATAACTGAATCACGTTGCTCTACACCCAAAGCTAACACAGCATTATAAATCAACTATACACCAATAAAATTTTTACAAAAAAAAAAGCTCTTTTCCCAGCATCAGTTACTTCCCATTTCCCCATCCTTGGCCTTTGGCAGCCACTAGTCTGCTTTTTGTTTCTATGGCTTTTCCTATTCTGGACATTTCATATTAATAGAATTGTACTACATGCAGCCTCTTGTATCTGACTTTGCCTACTTAGTATATATTTTCCAGGTATCTTTATCCATGTATCAGTACTTCAGTCTTTTACAGAGCATAGTACTATTGACTATATTGTATACCATGTTTAGTTTATGTGATCATTTCATGGACATTTGCGTTGTTTCCACTTTTTCAGTGTTTTGAACGGTGTGGCTAGACACACTCATGTACACATTTTATGGGACATACCTTGGATATATACCTAGGAGTGGATTTTGGGGGCCACTGAGCAACTCTGTGCTTAAGTTTTTTTTGAGGAAAGGCCAAACTGTTCTCCAAAGTGGCCATACCATTTTACAACCCATCACCAATGTAGGAGCGTTCCAGTTTCTTCATACCCTTGCCAGTATTTGTTATTGTCCATCTTTCTGATTGTAGCCATCTTCAGTTCAGCTCAGTTCAGGCGCTCAGTTGTTTCCAGCTCTTTGCGACCCCGTGGACTGGAGCACGCCAGGCCTCCCTGTCCATCACCAACTCCCCGAGCTTGTTCAAACCCATGTCCATAGAGTTAGTGATGCCATCCAACCATCTCATCCTGTCGTCCCCTTCTCCTGCCTTCAATCTTTCCCAGCATCAGTGTCTTTTCCAATGAGTCAGTTCTTCGCATCAAATGGCGAAAGTACTGGAGCTTCAGCTTTAGCATCAGTCCTTCCAATGAATATTCAGGACTGATTTCCTTCAAGAGTGACTGGTTTGATCTCCTTGCCATCCAAGGGACTCTCAAGAGTCTTCTCCAACACCATCAATTCTTCAGCTCTCAGCTTTCTTTATAGTCCAACTCTCACATCTATACATGACTACTGCTCCCCGGGCAGAGCAGTGCCCTCGGGAGCCCTGAGCGAGGGGGGCGGGGCGGGGAGCCCCGCGCGCGTGAGGGCCGTGGGGGGGCCGCCGGTGTGCGGCGGGAGAGTGTTCTCCCCGGCCGGCTGCGGCTCTGGGGGTGGCGGTGGCGGTGGGCGTGAGCCCCGCGAGGGTGGGGGCGCCAGTCCGTAGCTTTGACTAGATGGATCTTTGTTGGCAAAGGTAGCCATCCTAGTGGATGTATAGTGGTATCTCATGTTTACACAATATTTTAAATGATTATTTAAAGTATTAGCATGTTCTATGGTGCAGGGATCTAGGAAAAGCCCTAGGCTTCCTTCTTAATTTTTCCTAGTTATGGTTCTAAAAATAATAGTCTTTGGATCATATAGAAACAGGCACACCCCCGCCACCCAGTCCCTGTAGCACAGCCTTATATATGCACAGTTTGGTGAGTAAGTGACACTTCTGTGCAAAGACATGGTCTTCTTCCCCTGTCTCAGGCTGGACACAGCTCCTCATCCAGGCTAAATGTTTGGCTAGTGGGGAGTGGGCTGCATTTCAGCCCCTCATCCCTATTATGTGGGTGCCTTTGTCCAGGGCATGACCTACTAAGTATACATGGCCTACACTTGGCTGCTTTGAAGCCGAGTAGACCTGGGTTCCAATCTCAGATGAACCCCAGGGGTGTGACTTTGGGTAAATGATTTAAGGTCCCAGGGGCCTGTTTCCTCATCAGTGAACAATAATAATAGTAATACCCTCTTATAGTATCGTGATGCTTAAATGAAATGAACTTCATAAAGCAGCTGGTCCAAAACCTAACAAATCAAAGTGCTTTGTCAACAGTTAATTTTATGTCTCGTCTCTGCCATTTGCAGCATTTTAGGTCTTGTCCTTAGGGATTCAGGGCAGCATTGCTTCCTCTGGAAAACTAGAAAACACCATGGCCCAGGGGCCAAGTCAGCCTTGCATTATACTTCCCACTGGCCAAGAGCAGTTATTATATTTTTAAGACAAAGAAGAAAATGCAGCATAAGAAATATATCCTCTATGGCCTAAAATATTTCCTCCAATCATTGCTATCTGGCCCCTTACAGTAGAAGTTTGCCAGTTGCTGCTCTGGACCTTTTCCGGACAGCCCCTTCCCCCGAGCCCATCCACCCCAACTCCAGGGCCAGATGTTCAGGCTCACGGCCCCAGTCACCTTGGACCTGACTCCATCATAGTCTCTCACACAGAATGCCCGGTGAGACCGCCAGCTCCTTCTTCATCCCTGTATCTCTGGGCACGTAGTAGGAAGTTAATAGACATTAGTTCAGGGAAAGAAAGGGGAGGGTCAGGGCGGACACCGAAGAGCAGTGTTGCCAGCTTCATAATTTTGCCAAGTCGTGGTGTGAAGAGACTGTCCCTTTAAGCTGGCTGTCCTCCTAGGCATTGCATTTTAGCTGAGCAACACCTTTGGCCCAAGTATGAGGGAAACCATCCAGTAGTTTAGTTGGAAAGACATTCTGAATTCCCCCTCGGCTAATGTGCATGGGGTGGACTTCCCAGGAACACATTTCTCTGTGATTCACAGCTCCCTTCCGGAAAAGAAGGTTGGCCTATAGGGAATGGGCCTTGGTCCAACAGCCCTGGGGCCACTCCCAGGGAGAAGGGACCGTGGCTTTCTTTCAGCGAGGCTGCATGAATATAAGATTTGCATCCTCTTGGACAAGCCTGGACTGAAAGAAGGTGTGAGAGTGTTTTTGAGAGTCTAAATGAGAGGAGCAGGCATGACTCTGCCTGCTTGACACTATTACTTTGGGGCATTTTAAAAGAATTCTTTAAGCCTCTACTTATTTTTCTAATATTCACGCTTATGTTGAGTTCCTCTTGCAGAAAAAGATGCTTCACGTTTACCCTAGAGCTTTCACTGCAGTTTTATGGAATCAGCCATTCTAACTATGTTGACATGACATGCCTGCATTGTTTGGTATCTTACATTCTAAACATGATTTTTTGGAGATTTATTTTTAAGAACTTGAGCTTTGTGTGTACGAGAGAGAGAGAGAAAGGGAAAGAGATTGATTTGTGCCCTGACCACTTGTCCCCTGAAGAAAGTCCAAAGGGTCTGAGATGAAAAGACATCAGAAGTGAGCAGGATAGCACATGTTCAAGGAGCAGATATTCAAGGTGCTTTCAGGAATCTGAGTTGAACAGTTTATAACTTCTGGCAAAAATGAACATTGACATTTACAATGGATATGGAAAAAAAATTTTAAAGGAAAGTGACAAACTCATATGAAGGATTTATAAGTTATAATAATTTATTAGTTTTCTACCTAAAAAGAAAAGATAATAACAGCAAAGAAAAGAAATCGTTATAGTTGACAGCAGATTTTTTCCTAATATTTCCAACATATATGTTGTTTGCAAATATATTGACCAGCGGAAGGTGTAGGAAAAGATTTTCAAGCCACAATTCTAAACAGTTTATGTCTAAGCTTACCAAATATTGATATTATTCCCCTGAAACTTCAAAGGAAGTGTTTATGAATTCTTGAAAAATAAAACTGCATTTTTGTCCTTGGAAGCAAGTGATCCTCTGGGTGAGAACACTCCCTGTGACAGATTTGAGAACATGGTTTGGACTTGAGAACAACTCACAGAAGTAGGTCAAAAGTTGTTTACTGACCACGTAAGTTTCCAGGTGCAGAGTGTATACTGAATCCCCTTACACTGAAGTTGCAGAGATACGTTAGTTAGGGCTGAAGGACTCTAGCTGTGTTTCTTAGCAGAGAGAGAGAGAGAGAGAGAGAGGGAGAGTGAGGGCAGGGGGAGGGGTGGTAAGTAAACCTTATACATCTTCAGGAGGGAGTCTTTACCATACCAGATTAAAAACACTCCAGTGAGTTACATTTGACAGGCTCCTGGTGCAGATGCATGCTGGGAACAAACAGGCCACCTCATTCAGCTACCTTTGACTTCCAATCATAAATATTTTGTAAACTACCAAGGAAAGAGAGCACCCTGTTATGTGAAGGGCTTATAAAGTTAAAACACTTGAAGAAAGAAAGCAGACATATTTTGTGAGAACCTTTCAGGGGACATATTTTGGTCATAGATGTAAAATCTTTAAGCTGATCATTCTGCTACTGCAGTATCAGTGCATTGCAGGCTCAGAAGCTGTGGTTAAACCTGGAGATCTTTTCACCATGATTACTCTCGATTATCTCAGAGGATAGCAAAACCTGGAGTTTTTTTTATTATAAAATCATCCAAAAATTAAAAAGGGAAAGGTCTGTATCAGTTAGAAACGCATTTGGCCAAAAGCCTAACTACAGTGGCCTAAACAAGCAAAGAAGATTATTCATTTTATGCAATAAGCCATCCAGGGCTGGTACAATAGCACAGTGATGTCCTTGGGGACCTATCTTTTCTTCTTCCACTGTCCTTATTAGTCTATAGACCTTAGCTTTGGGGTTATCCTTATGCTTGTTTCTTCATTATCACAAGATGGCTGCTGCCCCTCAGCAGGCTTTGTGTCTGTTTCAGGAAGGAAGAAGGAATTGAAAGTCAAGGCAAAGGACTAAAGAAGGATGCTAGATAAGCCTGCCCATTATTAAAAGATTTCTCAAAGGGCCAATTATTGATAAACATTTATATCTCATTCATTTTTTGAATGAATGACCAGAATTCAATAACTCAGTCATTCTCCAGGTTCAAATGAATCTAAGAAGGTGAATATTTTTAGTTTGCTATATTGTTACCTATAATGAAACCATGATTCTATTAAAATGAAAGGAAGAATAGATATTAGGCAGGCAACAGGCAAAGTCTGCCATAGGGCTGGCAGTCATTTCAAAGTATTTTATGTAGTTGATAATAGGTTTGAAAAAGCTAATTATCCATATTAAAGGTGAACAGACTATGAGGATAAGAGGAATCAACTAACAGTACAAAAATAGTGTAACATTTTTACAGAAAATAGTCACTGACAACATTAATGCTGGAGCACATTGATAATTGACCAATCAGTAGTTATTGTATTGCTATTTTGTGCTGGGCTAGGTGTTATGGGAAAAGAAGGAAAGAAAGAGAAGAAAAGAGAAGGGAAGGGAAGGGAGGGAGGGAAGGGGAAGAAAAATCATAGTAATATCTTGAGGTCTCAGCCTTCCCAAAACCTTACAGGCTACTGAGTAGATGAGGCTGGCATTATTGACCGATCACAAGACTGATTAGAGAGTTATAGAAATCATCATGTGCTTAACTAAAGGATGAGTAACTCTGTCTAGACTCACTGTAATTCTTAGTTCAGAGTTGTGGAGGAGATCAGTGTGGCCCAGAAGAGTTAGAGAGGGCTTCATGGAAGAAGTCGGCTTTCTTACAAACTTGTTCACTAGTATCTCAGAATACTACTCAGATCTCCAGGATCTAACTTATAAAAACCCAGCTGAGACTGTATAAACAAACACAATATTGTCAGTGTGTGTATGTATATGTGTATATGCCCATATGTGGGGCTATCTTTCAGAAGAGAAGTAATATATTTACTCATATAACTTAAGTATCTCAATCAGGTATGGCTTGATCCAGGGACTCAATCTGTACCATTAGCCCTGGTCTATTCTTACCTCCCAGGCTTCCCTGGTGGCTCAGACGATAAAGCATCTGCCTGCAATGTGGGAGACCCAGGTTCAATCCCTGGGTCAGGAAGATCCCCTGGAGAAGGAAATGGCAACCCATTCCAGTACTCTTTCCTGTAAAATCCCATGGATGGAGGAGCCTGGTAGGCTATAGTCCATGAGGTCCCAAAGAGTCAGACATGACTAAGCAATTTCACTTTCATTCTTATCTCCCAGTTGAGCAGCCTAACTCTTGGATATATTCTCTCTTTTGGTAGTTAAGTGGATGCCAGCAGGCCCAGGCCTGCACCCAACTCACAAATTATAGAAGGAAAAAGAGCTTGACTTTCAACAGACCTACAAAATCCTGAGCTCGAATCTCACTGAACACATTTGGATCAGGTGCCCATCTCTTAACTGGTTTCTTTGTTCAGTGGATGGATGTGCTGGTTGAGCATGCTTGATTCAAACACCCTCCCCTGAAGCAGGAGTTGGCAGCCCTCCAAAATCCCATGGACTGCAAGGGAGGGAGTGATGCTCCAGACGAAAATGGAGATATTGTTGCTAGAGGATGAAGGAGCAACTAAAATGGTTAATTTTAATAAACTACGGTGAACTGACTCAAATTTGCCGTTAGTCTACCATGAGATTGTGGATATGACTGTAGGCCAAGAAAGATAAATCATAAGCTGATGTTTTAACAGTCAACAGAATAATGGAAATGCATTTTGTTTGTTTGCGGTGGATTTATTTAATTCTTTGCTCATCCTGCAAATAATTTGGGATATATGTAAAATGTAAAACAATGATAAAATATAAGCGAAAGCATATCAGGGACATGGTAAATATAAATCAAAATTAAAACTGTATGGAGACTATAAATTCCAAAAAAATTGCTGTGATTGAACAACCGTTACTCTGAATTTCCTAGTAGCTACAGGAAAAATGAGGCTGTAAGTAGTAACACAGAGAAGGCAATGGCAACCCACTCCAGCACTCTTGTCTGAAAAATCTCATGGGCAGAGGAGCCTAGTAGGCTGCAGTCCATGGGGTCGCTAAGAGTCGGACACGACTGAGCAACTTCACTTTCACTTTTTACTTTCATGCATTGGAGAAGGAAATGGCAACCCACTCCAGTGTTCTTGCCTGGAGAATCCCAGGGACGGGGTAGCCTGGTGGGCTGCTGTCTATGGGGTCACACAGGGTCGGACATGACTGAAGCGACTTAGCAGCAGCAGCAGCAGCAGCAAGTAGTAACATAGTTCTTATTATCTGTGCAGCAGAAATATACTAGTTTTTCAGATAGTGTAATGGAGTAGAGAGCATGAATTTGGGGTTGAATACCAAAGCTCAGTAGTTGACCTTGGGCAAACATTAATTCTCCTAATTCTCCTTTCTCTCATCTTTTATATGGGAGTACTTGTACTCATAGTTTTGGGTTGTTTCACAAGAAGATAATCACGTACACAGTCAGTTCAGTCGCTCAGTGGTGTCCGACACTTTGCAACCCCATGGACTGAAGCACGCCAGGCCTCCTGGTCCATCATCAACTCCCAGAGCTTGCTCAAACTCATGTCCATATAAGCTACCAACAAACAAGAGCCTTGAGATGAGAAAAAAATGTGAAAATTAGGAGACACTGTGGTTGATTCCATCCCAGTCACTAACACAGAAGTGAATTGTGTGACACTGTATCTTATGGCATCCCTCGATGACCACAAAGGACATGATGACCAAATAATATTTGATCAAAGAAGCTCATAATGGGGCCAAGAAATTATGTTCCAAAAGACAGCCTGTGATGTCCTAACTTGGTCCAAGACTAAAAATCCAGAGTGTACAGAGAAATTAGGATTCTGTCCTTCAAACAGTCATCCTAATGTATCGGGTCCATCAGCCAACCTTTTGATAAACAGAGAGCCACTCAAAGACATAGTCCCTGATGGGGGCCTGGAGTGGAGGTATTAGTGAATGATGGACCCCTGTGTGTCAGTGATGTAGGTTGGACATCAGGCCTTGCTAAGACTCTGGTCTAGGATAAGGCTCCTCCTATTGGCAAGGACTGGATTTTACCCCACTGCTCCAGGGAAACACCAGTCAGAGACCCAGCGATGGACGCTTAAAAACCATGTCTTTTCCTCTCTGCTCAATCTTCCTTTATTTTACCACATTTGTCTGTCTTCATATAAACTCCCCTAACAAGGATTTTCTTATTTTTTATTCAGATCAACTCCTTGACAGTTACAGGGAAAACCAGGAATTTTACATCTGATGGGGACTCTCTAGCTGTTAAGACAGTTGTTGCTCTGTAAATTATCTTCCCTTTTTTCTTTCTATTAGATAGTAAAGTCTTGAGGGATGGCAAGTAAAAAATACTTTGGAGAATAATGAGTTTTTTACTTAACGATGTTTGATAGCCTGACTGTAATAATCACTCCCTTCCCCTGTGACTCAAGGTAAAGAATCCACCTGTAATGCAGGAGATGCAAGTTTGATCCCTGGGTTGGAAGGATGCCCTGGAGGAGGGCATGGCAACCACTCCAGTATCCTTGCCTGGAGAATCGCATGGACGAGAGGAGCCTGGCAGGCTACAGTCCATAGGGTCACAAACAGTCGGACACGACTGAAGGGACTGAGCACGCCTGTATGCATAGTAAATGGGATGCTTCATCTATCTTGGTGGGAATTTCTGAAAAAATCTGTTTACCCAGCACCAAGTAACAAATGAAAACAAGAACCAGCCTACAGATACTATGGAAATGGACTCTCCATGGTCAGATCCATGCTGGTGGATTGGGTCTATATTACATGCCACACTTGTTCAAAATTAATTCCTTTATGAAAAAGTCATACCTGTAAAAAGCCTGCAACATATAGGCAGTATGACATTTGTTCATCTGAGAGCAATTTTTTTAATCTTATTACCATCTCTAGCTAAAAATACCTTTTGAATCCTAGATTCTTGTGTGGGGTTAATCTTCCAGCTCAAGTTCACCTTGTTGCTAATTCTCCATCTCATTTCAGTGCGTGGGGGTTGATGTCATTTCATGTAGAAGGGGAATGTATTTCATCTGTCTGCTTCTCCAGCTGTCAGCAAACGTGTGCTGGGAGAAAGCTGCAAGGGTATATTTGGGCCACAACCAGCAAGTAGAGCCTCGTCATTGTTTAGAAATGGTCTCTGTGCCTGCCACTCTAACTCCCTCTTCTGCAGCTGAGGAATGGGGTTTCATGAATGGGTGTTTGAAGAATCAAGAACAATGGGGCCTTTGAGTACTTGGGTATAGCAGGCCCTATTTGTTGCTTACCCCACTTTCATGTCCCCACAGTCTCCTCTTCTTTAGCAGAAATCTGATTTTACTCAAATTTTACTCTGTGAGGAAGGTAATCCCATCCCCACATCAAAGGTGAATCATGAGTAATTTAAGCCTGTAGTGGTTATCTCATTTAATTTGCTAATTGTTAGTTGAGATGTGGGCTGGTGGCTTAGATCTGACTAAGGAAACATGAGGCAAAATTTTCTTAAGACCTTCTTAGTGAGACTTTCATATCTCATAGGAAGCACTTGAGAAAGATAATTTCTTCTTCCTCTGGAGTTTAATGTTCTTCATGTGATGGCTGGAATTGCAGCAGCCATCATGCAATATGAGGAGAGCTAATCTCAGGACAATACTGACATACTAGGAGAGCAGAGCAAAATGGAACAAAAATATGGAATGAATTCTACAGTCTGCATGCCCAAGGACTTCTGTTTTGAAAGAGAATATATTTTCATTTGATTTACTTATTTCTAAAAGAATACAGGGATATTGCAGGTTTCATTTCAGACCACTGCAATAGAGTGAGTAAAGCAATAAAGTGAATCACAATAATTTTTTGGTTTCCCAGTGAGTATCAAAGTTATGTTTACCATATGGAGTATAGTCTGTGTACAATAGCTGTGTCTTTAAAAACAAAGTCCAGTTCAGTTCAGTCACTCAGTCGTGTCCAACTCTTTGCAACCCCATGGACTGCAGCATACCAGGCCTCCCTGTCCATCACCACCTCCCAGAGCTTACATGTCCATTGAGTCAGTGATGCCATCCAATCATCTCATCCTCTGTGGTCCCCTTCTCCTCCCACCTTCAATCTTTCCCAGCATCAGGGTCTTTTCAAATGAGTCAGTTCTTTGAAGCCAAAGTATTGGAGTTTCAGCTTCAGCATCAGTCCTTCCAATGAACACCCAGGACTGATCTCCTTCAGAATGGACTGGTTGGATCTCCTTGCTGTCCAAGTGACTCTCAAGAGTCTTCTCCAACACCACAGTTCAAAAGCATCAATTTTTCAGTGCTCAGCTTTCTTTATAGTCTAACTCTCACATCCATACATGACTACTGGAAAAATCATAGCTTTGACTAGACGGATCTTTGTCGGCAAAGTAATGTCTCTGCTTTTTAATATGCTATCTAGGTTGCTCATAACTTCTCTTCCAAGGAGCAAGCATCTTTTAATTTCATGGCTGCAGTCACCATCTGCAGTGATTTCAGATACTTTATTGTTTAAAAATGCTATCTTCTGTCTGAGTGTTCAGCGAGTTGTAGTAGTAACATCAAAGATCATGGATCACCATAAAAATAGAATAATAATGAAAAAGTTTGAAATATTGTTGAGAATTACCAAAGTGTGACACAGAGACACAAAGTGAACAAATGCTGTTGGAAAACGGCACCAATAGACTTGCTGGGTACAGAGTTGCCACAAACCTCCAATTTGTGGGAAAAAAAAAAAAAGCAGTATCTTTGAAGCACAATAAAGTAAAACACAACAAAATGAGGTGTGCCTGTATATTTTTCTTGCTGTTTGAATTGGGTTGGGTTTTCTGTTACCTGCCAGCAAAAGTGTCCTTACTGATATATAGAGATATGCTATAAAGCGATCCTGAGAATTCTTTAGTCAAGTTCAACCCAGTTGTTGTTAGAGGCTGCAGCTCCTCAGTTTTCCTGCTTTGTCTTTTTAAGCCCAGTGGGCAGGAGGGGGCAACATTAACAGCTGATGAATTTTGCATGATGCGTTCTCCTTGCATATCACCTGGGCAACGCACATGTATTGATGAATGTGAAAAATGCCCAAGAAGCCAACTCTGTGAAGACAGATCAAGCTGGGAGAGCTAGAAAATTCTTTATTGGTAGCTACCAACAAGAATTTGGTAGGATATTTTGAGAAAGGGAAAATGACTGAATTGAGGCTATACAGTTTCTAGAGATATCAAAGCATAGCTTCCTGGCTGCCTCAGCGTTAAAGAATCTGCCTACAATGCTGGAGACACCGGAGATGCAGGTTCTATCCTTATGTTGGAAAGAGTCCCTGGAGAAGGAAATGGCAAACTATTCCAGTAAGAAGGAAATGGCAACCTACTCCAGTATTCCTGCCTGGAGAATCCTATGGACAGAGGAGCTTGGTGGGCTATAGTCCATAGGGTTGCAAAGTGTCAGACATGACTGAAGTGACTGAGCTTGCATGCACCAAGGACATAGCTTAAATGTCACACTCTGTGAAATCTTCCCTGAGTCCCCAAGGCCAAGTTCATCACTCCTTCTCCCTGTACCATATCCTTGACAGGGCTCTTGCCACAGATTGTCAAAGCACATGGTGCCCATGGTTGGTTCACTTGGCTAGACTGTGAGTTCATACAGGACAGGGGACTAATTGTAATCTTTGTTGTATTCACCCATTTGACAATGATTTATTCTGTATCTACTACGTGCCAGGCATTGAGTTGTACTGAAGATACAGTAGTAAGGAAAAGCAGAGGCGCTCCTGCAGCCATGGAATTTAGACTCTAGTCCAAGACAGACCATCAGATCATCACAATAATCAATTAACTTCTTGCCAATAATCAAATGAATGGCACTCAGGAATTATCTGTTGAAACCAGTCACAAAATTTTCAATATTCCACAGGGTCTCTTATCTTCCTGGAGCCTTGCCTAGGGTCATGTTAAGAGGGAAAGTGTCCCAATGACTAGCAAGATTCAGCCACAGTATGCAAGTTCTTTTCAAGCCTCTACTTGCTTGTGCTTGCTAATGTCTCATTGACAAAAGCAAGCTGCATGGCCAGGCCCAAGGTCTCTGTGGGAGGATGTTATACTCCTAATGGATACAGGCTGGTGGGATTGGTTAGGGTCAATTACTGTCCAAATCTGCCACACTATTTTTAAAGTGTTGGTTTTGTTATGAAAACCTTAAACAATGATCATTTGAATCCAAGGATAAGGTTCTTGCTACAAATTGATACTCCCAAGTTTGACTCAGACATTTTAAACAGAAAAAACAGATGATGTGGTTCACAATGAACAGTGGATCTAAGGCTTTGGTCTTAAAGTTTTTACATGGTGCTTTGATGAGAGAGGAGTATTGGCAACCGAGTATGTCTGGTCACCTAGTCTTTGTAATATTTACAATGAGGGTAGTCTTCCCTTGTGAAGACTGTTGAAAATATTTGACTCTTCCCCCAACGAGTAATCAGAGAAAACCATTCTAAACTGAATGGTTGGCCCATACCAGCAGTTCCTGCTATAAATTACGAAATGTACAGTGTACCAGTACTTTCTCCTCTATTACATTATAACAAATGAATTTTTAAATTAGGTTCAGAGTCTAAATTCTTAACTAAAAATAACATAGGACAGATTTAAAGAAATAAAGCTTAACTTGAAGGAGACTTTCACGTCTTAAAAGTTGATATAAAGTGTCTGCATATTTTATCTGAAGAAGCCCGTAATTAAGAGAAAATGTGTTGTAGATCTGAAAAGAAAGTGAAAGTCACTCAATCATGTCTGACTCTTTGCGACCCCATGGATGAATGGTGAATTAAACTATGTATGTGGGTCTAGTGGAAAGATTATCTACCCCAAGGCTTCTACGAAATTACATATTCTGGTTCAAAAGTTAATGTATAAAATCACCTGAACTGATTAATCATTGTAATGGAACAACTCCAGATCTAGAACTAATTTGAGGACCCTGAGTTCTTCTCTGCTCTTAACTGGAAAATCCACAACTCTGATATCAAGGATTTTGTTTAATAAAGACTTTTGGATCACTGAATACATAGCATAGAAGGAAGTGCCAGAAATGGCTAGAATTGGTCCAAATTTACTACTGCAGTACCACGTACAGTGCCTTTGAGGTCAACAAAACATATGAGGCATGCCCACATGCATGTACACACAGACAGGAAGGTGAGAGTCAAATAAGATTGACATAACCATATTGGGTTTCTCTGTTTCATTTTGATAATAAAAACCATGGACAAGGTTTAAGGGACTCTAAGAAGAGTGGTCAGAGGTTTCAAACACAAGTGCAGTGGGCCCACCATGTGTATGTGCAAGCAAGTCCGAGTCCTGGGCAAACGATTTAAAATATTCCTTAGGATGGCTTATCCTCTAAAACTTTTCCATCCTCCCCACGACATGTAGACTTCATTTCTCATTCCTACTGAACATATGAGTATTTCATACTCATGAGCTAGATTGAGGTTTGAAGTTTAGAATTTGTAACATACCACAGTAATGAGATACCCAGATTATGGACAGGTATTCTGTGATTTGCATACTGACCAGAGAAAGAAGCATAAAGAAGGTCACAGAATTAGAACTGAATGTGCCTTTTCCTAATATGTATATTTTCTTCAGTTCAGTTCAGTCGCTCAGTCATGTCTGACTCTATGTGACTGCATGGATTGCAGCACACCAGGCCTCCCTGTCCGTCGCCACCTCCCAGAGCTTACTCAAACTCATGTCCATTGAGTCAGTGATGCCATCCAACCATCTCATCCTCTGTCGTCCCCTTCTCCTTCCACCTTCAGTCTTTCCTAGCATCAGGGTCTTTTCCCATGAGTCAGTTCTTTGAATCACATGGCCAAAGTATTGGAGTTTCAGCTTCAGCATCAGTCCTTCCAATGAATATTCAGGACTGATTTCCTTTAGGATGGACTGGTTGGGTCTCCTTGCTGTCCAAGGGACTCTCAAGAGTCTTCTCCAACACCACAGTTCAAAAGCATCAATTCTTCAAAACTCAGCTTTCTTTATAGTCCAACTCTCACATCCATATATGACTACTGGAAAAATGGTAGCTTTGACTAGATGGATCTTTGTTGGCAAAGTAATGTCTCTGCTTTTTAATATGCTGTTTAGGTGGGTTATAACTTTTCTTCCAAGGAGCAAGCATCTTTTAATTTCATGGCTGCAGTCACCATCTGCAGTGATTTTGGAGCCCAAAAAATAAAGTATATTTTCTTGGTATTTGTCAATTTGAAATTTGAAAATGTTCATAGGCTCATAGTATTGATAGCACTCCCCCAAGGTCACCTGAAAATTGAGTTTTTAGTCAAACTGAAAGTCATTTTTTTTTCTGAAGCATACTTCAAAGTTCAGCTATGATGGTTTAATCATCACTTTCAAAAATTAATTCTGGATCCTTGGGGGAAATTGCTTCTTTGTATGGGATGTCATTACAGTGTGCAGGGTATTACATTCCTAGAAATAGTGTAATGATGTTGTACATGATGGAGGTGAGGACACTAGATAGACCAGAGTGGAATATTTGGGGTACAGGATGCCATTTAAATAACCTACTGAGCATCTGTAGGTATTGTATATCCCTGCCTTAACATCATGGGAAGTGGACAGAAGGAACCTTGAAATCATTGGGTTCAGTACCTCCAGTTTATCCATGAGGAAAATTTGGCCTAGGGATGTTGATCAAGGTCCCATGTTCAGAGTCACTCAACTAGTTTGGGCCAAGGGGAAAATCAGTTTCCTGACTTTCAGTCCAGGGAACTTTCTTCACTTCACCATACTTTTTCTTACATAATATAGCAAATAAAAGTGTTGCAGGGAATTCCCTGGTAATCCAGTGGTTAGGACTCTGCACTTCCAGTGCTAGGGGACTGGGTTTGATCCTTGGTTGAGGAACTAAGATCCTGCAAGCCACAGAGTGTGGCCTAAAACACAAAAGAATGTTTCAGAATATGAATGTAAAGAAAGAAAGTAATAAATTTCCCTTACAGTTTTAGGGAACAACCAAAATAGCATCCTCTAAATGATAAAAAAGATAAAATGGGCTTCCCTGGAGGCTCAGATTGTAAAGAATCCACCTGCACTGTGGGAGACCCAAGTTCAATCCCTGGTTTGGGAAGATCCCCTGAAGGAGGTCATGGTAACCCACTCCAGTATTCTTGCCTGGAGAATCCCCATGGACAGAGGAACCTGGTGGGCACAGTCCATGGGGTTGCAAAGAGTCAGACATGACTGAGCGACTAAGCACAAATGATAAAAGTGACAATATTGGTTCTAAAACAACATTTTACAGTATTTTCATCCCATCAGTTTGTGTATTTAATAGACAGATATTTATTAATTATCCACATGCACAAACCAGGTAGACCCAATCTATTAGAGGAATAAAACAGATGGATTTGTACAGCTATATTTGTCTTTCTGTGGATAGCATTAGACATGGAACTATCTCAAGTAGGAGCAGGGGGGAAGGAGAGAGCATAAAGTTCAGATTTGGCAAGGTTTCTGGAAGAAGATGGATTATGAATAATTAGATGATACAAAGATGTGATTTGAGAGTTGGGGGTAGAAAGAGTTTTCCATGCAAAAGGCAGCAATGAGGGAAAAGAGAGTTCTTTAATGGGTCCTGTGTGTTTCCTCCTCTAGAATGGAGGGGGTCCAGGGATTGGAGAGTCGATGGTGATTAGGAAACAACTGCATCTGTTAGAAGACCTAGAATGACTTGATGGGCAAAAGCCAGTGAGAATCACTGCTGAGTTCTGGACAGCACTATTGGAAGGCTGAGCCCTGTACAGACTTTGGTGTTTGGTGATGGTCTTAAAAAAAAAATCAAAAAACAACAGAGAACTTGAAATGGTTAAAACTGTAGAAGGGAGAAGAAAGCATAAAAAGAGCATAAAGGAAGATTTATTACATGACAAGCCCAAATAAGAATGGGACATATACAGAAATGCCAGAGGTTCCAAAAGAGAATTGTGAGTGCCCATAGAGCTGGAATCCACGGGCAGCACAAATTACTGGAACTTTTTTCCTATTTCTTTGATGAATATATGTGATAAACTGCTGCTGTGCTCAATCGTTCAGTCATGTCCAACTCTTTGCAATCCTATGGACTGTAGCCCTCCAGGCTCCTCTGTCCAAGGGATTCTCCAGGCAAGGGTACTGGAATGAGTTGCTATGTCCTCCTCCAGGAGATCTTCCTGATCCAAGGATCGACCCATGTCGTTTTCATCTTCTGCATTGGCAGGCAGGTTCTTTATTACCACTAATGCCATCTGGAAAACCCCATATTTGACAAGGGAAAATATTAAAATCTTATGTTAATTTCTAAGGCATTTCCAACTGATATCTTGATAACAGTATGGATTGAAATTGATAATTTAGTAACTTCAGAAGAGAGTATCATTTACTGGGTTATAATCCAGCACTAACCCTGGATATTCATTGGAAGGATTGATGCTGAAGCTGAAACTCCAGTACTTTGGCCAACTGCTGCAAAGAGCCGACTCACTGGAAAAGACCCTGATGCTGGGAAAGATTGAGGTCAGGAGGAGAAATGGGGGACAGCGGATGAGATGGTTGGATGGCATCACTGACTCAATGGACATGAGTTTGAGCAAGGACTAGGAAATAGTAAGGGTCAGGGAAGTCTGGCGTGCTGCTGTCCATGGGGTTGCAAAGAGTCAGACACAACTGAGTGACTGAACAACAAGGATGACAACCCCTCTTGTAGATGAGGACACTGAGGCTCCAAGATGCAAGGGGACTAGTTCCTGGCACTGCAGTGTCCTAGGAAATTTTCAGGTGGGGATTCACAGAATGGATTTGAACTGCTCAAATCCTGTGGGCAGTGAGCGCACACCTGTTGCTAAGATCTAACCTCACGACACCGTGGCTATGGCTCTTCCCCTCATTGGTATGAGGAACCATGGAATGGAGGTGCTGAAAAATCACAGAGTGACTTTTATTCCTTAAAGAAAATCACTTCATCTTTAGCATAATATAGATACTAAGGGTCTAATGCTTTGATGGTGTGTAGTATGAATTTCAGTCAACCTACACATTTAGTTGGGCTTCCCTGGTAGCTCAGTGGTAAAGAATCTACCTGCAATGCAGGAGACCCAGGTTCGATCCCTGGGTCAGCATGATCCCCTGGAGAAAGAAATGGCAACCCACTCCGGTATTCTTGCCTGGGAAATCCTGTGGACAGAGGAGCCTGATGGGCTACTGTCCATGGAGTCACAAGGAGTCAGACATGACTTAACGACTATGCACGCACATTCAGTTAACCAGCACTTGTGTGCTTGCATGCTAAGTCGCTAAAATCGTATCTGACGCTGCAACACTATGGACTGTAGCCTGCCAGGCTCCTCTGTCCGTGGGATTCTCCAGACAAGAATACTGGAGTGGGGTGCTATGCCCTCCTCCGGGGCATCTTCCCAACCCAGGAATCGAACTCACATCTCTTAAGTCTCCTGCATTGGCAGCCAAACTCTTTATCTCCAGCACCACTTGGGAAGCCCATTAACCAGCACATTTGTTCTCTAATCATTCTAGGGGGTGGGCCCTTACTGTAGTGTGAGCAGATCTGTCAGGTTAGTCATGACTTTGAACTATGGATGAGAGGACAGCAGCATTCTGGGGCGTCCACGACAGTGCCTTTCACCCAGACTCTTCTCCAGTATCATGCAGGCAACCTTCTCCCCCACCATAATCCCTCATAATGCTGTTCGGAACCAGCCAACAACTTAACATGGAAGGCTAGGAGTCTACTACAATAGTGGTTCTTCTAAACGGACCTAGAGGTAGCAGGGCCCCAGAGAACCTCTCTAGAGCCAGCCTCCCGACCCTCATCATCCTAGACTTTCTGATTCAGTTAGTCTCAGAGTGGGGTCCAGAAATCCGGAGTTTTAGAAGTTTCATAGGTAATTCAAATATATAGCCATTCAGGAACTACAGCTTGTAACATACTATATTAAATATCGTTTTGCAAAGACTTGAAAGCAGGATTGATGTTCATTCTTCCGACAAGACCAGTCCCCAGAGAGACCTATAATCATGGACTATGAAAAATCTAGGTCCAGACCAAGTTTGCTTTTTACCTAGAAAGGCTTCTTTCTCTGCCCCATTTCAAACCTGGGGGAAGTTATTGAATTGTGGATGTCATCTGGTGGTAGTTACTGTTGTGCTCAGGATTTTGGAAAGACTTCTGTTTATTTGGCACGCTCCACACAAGCCTGTCAGGCCCTGGGGATTTGTGGCATTTGCAGAACTTACAAGGCAGGCAACATAAAAATATATAAGTCACTGAGTGAAATATTTGGGAGCTCCCTTCACTTTTACAAATTGGCCATAAAATAGAAACCACAGACATAACATTCGTATAACCATAGTTGCCAAGAATGAAGAATCACTTGGGGTGCAGGAGGGAGGGTGCGGTGTGGGAGAGGGAGGGTTTTTGTTGTGTGCTTCTTGTAGGATACACAAAGAGAGAGTAAGCATTGAAAATTTGTGTGCAAATGATAATAGGGACATTAAAGTTGAAATGCCTAACAATTGGCAAATATCTGTTGAGGAAAAATGGGGATTTTGATCTAAAGAGGGCTTTAGACATCTTTTCACAGTCGTTAAGTTTACCATTTGAGGGTATTCGCTTGTCTTGATAGACATTTTAAGTGCATTTAGGATTTTATATACATTTCACTATGACGTATTGCTTCCTGTTTTTTCCTTTTCTAGTGAAGTGGGTCACAATATCTGAGGCAGCTGTGACTGCTTATAATAGATTAGGGGAAGGAATACAGGGAAAACTACATCCATCCTGCTCTTCCCCTCCTGTTAGCTGCTCTGACACTCCAGACTTACATTAGCTTATAAAATGCATCCTGAGGGAGGAGCAAGAGAGGCCAGTCGACTCCTGTCAGCTCCAGCTGAGCATCTGGGGACATAAGTAATGGATGAGTAATGCCCGATGATGCTGGTTGTGAGCGTAGACTGTTGAACAATAGCATTTAATGAGACTGGACACATTCAAGACATGACAAAAGAAATAGCATCTCTGTTGCAGAAGCCAAACTAAAGGTCATTTTCACCTTTTGATGTTTTATTATATTAAATAGAGTGTCATTTTGGGGTCAGGTTAGCTGTAAGCTGGATTTTAGTTGTTTTGTGGTACTTTTTTAGCTTTGTGACCTTGAACATACCAAATGATCTCTCCGGCCTTGGTTACTCGTCTAAAAATAGTCCATCTCACAGGGTACTTGAGGAGATGAAAAGACAATATAAAGCTCTAGTCAAGTCAAACACAGATTGGGCTGTGGGTGGGAATGAAAGAGACTAGTGGTACAGGGTGGGGAGGGAGTTGGAAGGGGATGGATTAATCGACATTGCCTCTAGACCTCAAACTCTGTCATTGTGTGAATCTGTGATCTATGGGAAAGAGGAGGGCACACAGGAGAATCACTTAGGTACTATTAGTGATGTTTAAATTATTTGAAAATTTAAATTCTTAGAGAAATGTACACTAGGGTGAAGACAGTTACGCTATTTGATTCACTATTGTTAACAAAGGTTTTAAAAAATTTACATGGCACAGAGCCTGCACAGGGGGTCAGGGTCAGCCCTCCACAAAAATCTGTCCTGTTTTTTTTTTACCATCATTTCAGAAAGTACACATCAGAAAAGATGACAAAGTTGGTAAAACAGACTTCAGGAGCACATTTATAGTTCTACTGAAAACAAGGATGAGCAGCAACTCATTCCCATTCTTAATTTTAACACCTATCCCAAACCCCCAAATCAACTCACTGATCTGGCCTGACTAAATCTGCCAGTTTCCAGTGAATTCCATAGGTTTTTAGAAAGGATTTAAAAGCCCCACCCTAAATTTGAGAAAGGTTATTATTTTTGATGGTGTACTATATGCTGTGGTTCAGACAATAAAGAATCTGCCTATAATGCAGGATACCCAGATTTGTTCAGTCCCTGGGAGGGGAAGATCTTCTGGAGGAGGGCATGCCAATCCACTCCAATATTCATGCCTGGAGAATTCCATGGACAGAGGAGCCTGGCAGGCTACGGTCCATAGGGTCGCAAAGAATCGGACACAACTGAGGTGACTTAGCACACACTCACTGTGTTAATTAACCAAGAAATTCAGGAGAAATTATTTCCACCTCAGGTTTCTAAGTGCCTCTGTTCTTCATCTAAACTTTCTAAGATACATTTTATACTCTTAGAATAAAGTACTTAATATGTAGTAACTCACACCTTCTAGGTCACCAATTTAGTTATAAAAAATGTTGACTAAATTGTTGTTCTATGCTGTCCTAGGAGACAAGGAAAAATGTATTCATCCAATTCTTGAACAGTTTAATTCCCCAAAGAAATTAAAAGTTGTGTTTATTTTGGCAGCTTTATCACAACCACAGTCTATCTCCCAGCCTGGTTATTACAGAAAATCCAACTTACAAACACTATTAGTGCAGTTCCACTAGATGTGAAACCCAGTTCAACCTCCCTGGGTCATAATCTCATGATAAGAACTAAATGATTCATCCGACTATCTGAACTTCTACAGTTATTTCCAGAGAATAGACTTTTGAGGTGCTCACTGATTGAACAGACCTATTATATTGATGGGCTTTTTTACCCTGATGACTTTTATTAGCATTTATCAGCTGTATTGGAAGATTATCCTGGTCTCACAGTTTAGTGGAATCATTGTGTTAATGTTAAACAGTACATTAAGCCCCTCAGAGCTGCCAAGAACCAATCGATGTCCATTGAGACACTATGTAGCCAAGGCATTTTCTAGGCACCGTGAGGACACATGGATCATGGCATCTGGTACCATCACTTCATGGCAAATAGATGGGGAAACAATGGAAACAGTGAGACTTTCTTTGCTTGGGCTCCAAAATCGCTGCAGATGGTGACTGCTGCCATGAAATTAAAAGATGCTCGCTCCTTGGAAGAAAAGTTATGACCAACCTAGATAGTATATTAAAAAGCAGAGACATTACTCGGCCAACAAAGGTTCATCTAGTCAAAGCTGTTTTTGCCAGTAGTCATAGATTGGAGAAGGAAATGGCAACCCACTCCAATATTCTTGCCTGGAGAATCCCATGGACAGAGGAGCCTGGTGGGCTACAGTTTCTGGGGTCGCAAAGAGTCGGACACAACGGAGCGACTAACACACACACATGAGGACACATAAAAGAAGATATTATGACTGACCCTAAGGAAACAAAGTATTGCTCATTTAAAAAATGTATATGTGAAGAACTATATCAAAATGGTATAGGACTGGTTGCTAAGTAAGTGATATTAGTATTATATTTTACTCCAAAGACAATTAGCCTTGAAGCTCCACATTTACAAAATGCTGCTCTGCCTATAAAACATTTTAAGAAAATTAAACCTATAATTACAAAGGCAAAAATTCAAATTGCATTCCATAGCCAAGTTTGGGGTATATTTAGATATGTTATACTATACTCTCTAACTTTGGGCCTTTTACGGCCTTCTGTTATGGATATGTGCTGAATGATGGAATCTTTTGGTTATTTTATTTGTCAATTACTGTTGAATGCCCAGCATTCAATATGGAAATAATGTCTTTAGTGGGATTTAAATATTTAGGCAGATACTTTTTATAATTGCTTCTTAGTCTATCAGAATTTTTATAACTTGGCAATTAGAAAAGAAAAAGAAATAAAAGGCATCCATACTACAAAGGAAAAAGTAAAACTGTCTCTGTTTGCAGATGACATGATCAAATATATTGAAAATCCTAAAGAATCCACACAAAGAAACTATTAAAGCTAATAAAATGAGTTTGTCAGGGTTGGAGGATACAAGATCAATACACAAAAATCAGTTGTATTTCCACCAGTGAGCAGCTAATCCAAAAATTAAATTAAAAAGCAGTTCCATTTATAATGCTGGTTTAGTCACTAAGTTGTGTCCAGCTCTTGTGATCCCATGGATTATGGCCCACCAGGCTCCTCTGTCCATGGGATTTTTCAGGCAAGAATACTGGAGTGGCCTTGCTAAAAACTAGCAAGGGGGCACTTTTTCAGTCCCCTTCTGATGTCTATGTCAGAAGCTTTCTCCTGTCTCTTTTATAAAACTTTGTTACCCACACACACAAAGAATACTGGAGTGGGTTGCCATTTCCTTCTCCAGGGGATCTTTCTGACCCAGGGATCAAACTCAGATCTCCTGCACTTCAGGCAGATTATTTACCACTAAGCTACCAGGGAACACCATTTAAAATAGCATCAAAAAATAAATAAAAGAATTATAGGGCTTGTACACTGAAAATTGAAAAATATCAATGAAACAAATTAAAGGAAAATCCAGTAAGTGGAAAGACCTCTATGTTCATGGATTGGAAGACTTAATATTATTAAAATGGCAGTAGTCCCTATATTGATCTATTGATTCAACACAGTCCCTGTCAAAATCTCAACTGCCTTTTTTGCAGAAATTGACAAGCTGATCCTAAAATTCATAAGGAAATGCAAGGGACCCAGAATAGCCGAAACAATCTTGGTAAAGAAGAACGCAGTTGCAGGGATTCACCCTTCCTGATTTCAAAACTTAGAACAAAGAAATGGTAACCTAGATTCTGTGGTACTGGCATGGCATAGGATAAACATATAGATCAATGGAATAGGACCGGCAGTCCAGAAATAAAACTGTAGTTTTATGGTTAGTGGGTTTTCAGTAAGGGTGCCAAACAATTAAATAGAGAAAGAAAAAAAAGTCTTTTCAAAAAAATGCTGCTGAGGCAGATGGATATTCACATGCAAAGGAATGAAGTTAGATCACTAGCTCACATCATACACAGAATTAACTCAAAATAAATCAAAGACCTGAATATTAGCACTAAAACTATGAAACTTCTAGGAGAAAACACAGGTGTATATCTTTGTGACCTTGGATTAGGCAGTAGTTTCTTAGATATGATACCGAAAGTGCAAGCAACCAAAGAAAAAGTACATAAACTGGATTCCATTAAGATTACAATCTTATGCTTTGACATTTCAAGAAAGTGAAAAGACAATCCATAGAATGGGAGAATATATTTGCAGATCATATATTTGCAAATTAAGAAAAAATATAGAACTTTAAAAACTCAACGGATAGTGAACAGGACCCTACTTACTGCACAGGGAACTCTGCTCAGTGTTATGTGGCAGCCTGGATGGGAAAGGGAGTTTGGGGGAGAATGGATACATGTATATGTATGGCTGAGTCCCTTTGCTGTCCACGTGGAACTACCACAACATTGTTAACAGGTTATACTCCAATATAAAATAAAATGTTAAAAAAAATTTGGAAAAAAAAAAAAACAGTGAAAAGACAAATAACCAATTTTAAAATGGGCAGTGTTTGAATAGACATTTGTCCAAAGAAAATATACAAATGGCCAATAAATACATGAAATATGCTCAACATCATTAGTCATCAGGGAAATGCAAATCAAAACCACAATGAGATACCACTTCACACCCATTAGGATGGCTATAATAATAATAATAATAAAAACAGGCAATAACAAGTGTTGGCAAGGATGTGGAGAAATTGAAACTCTCATGCATTGCTGGTGGGAATATAAAATGGTGCAGCTGTATTAAAAACAGTTTGGCAGTTCTTCAAAAAATTAAGCATAGAGTTACCATATGATCCAGCATTTCTACTCTGAGGATTTACCCAAGATGAATCAAAAACATATGTATACACAAAGACATATAGACAAATGTTCACAGCATCATTGCTCATAGTAGGCAAAAGGTGGAGACCATCCAATGTCCATCAACTGATAAACATATAAACAAAATATGGCCTATCCTTACAAGGCAATACTATTTGGCCATATAAAGAGATGAAATACCAATTCATACTACAACACTGATGAACCTTAAAAACATTATGCTCAGTGAAAGAAGCCAGACACAAAAGGCCACATGTCCTGTGATTCCATTTATATGAGATTTTTGGAAAGCTATAGGCAAAACCCTAGAGACAGAGAGTAGATAGTTTCAGCGAATCAAGATAATGAGGTAAATGGAAGGGATTGCTAATGGGTATGGAGTTTCTTTGGGGAGTTTCTTTTCCAGTGCTCTGGAATTAAGTAGTGGGGATGGTTCACAACTCTGTGAATATACTGAAACTCACTGAATTGTACACGTTAAAGGGTGAATTTTATTGCTTTTAAATTATGTCTCAATTTTTGAAATTACTGTTATTTCTCCCAAGCACTCTACAGATTGTTCTAATAAAATATAACTTGCAAAAGAATATTTTCATTAAAGCACCTATTTATATATTTTGTTCTGAAGGAAAAGATAACAGTGACTTCACAGTCAATATTCTAGATGGCATGAAATGTTACCAGTTTTAAGTGTCAAGGTAGATGGAGGAATCCAACGGTTCTCTCACATTACACTATGAAGAAGAATCCCAGTTCATCGTGTCCATTCTCGTTAGCTTCGTATGGGCCCTTCTCATTTGCTGTTGTTCTTCAGTTGCTAAGGCGTGTCTGACTCTTTGCGAGTTTGACCAAATGTTTATCATTCTGCAGTTGAGGGAAGAATCCTCAGTGTTTCAATCCCAAAGCCTCTCATCTGCTCTCGTTCGTCCCCAGGTGCTGCCTTTCCCAAGCCAGGTGGTGTACAACAGAGTGGGCAAGTGCGGGAGTCGGACCGTCGTCCTGCTTCTGAGAATCTTGTCAGAGAAGCACGGATTCAATTTGGTCACGTCAGACATTCACAACAAAACCAGGCTTACTAAGAATGAACAAGTAAGTTGTCTTTGCTTCTTTTGCACAATTAGTGGGTGCCTTCCGGAACACCCTTCCACCCCTACCAAATGAATACCAGAGTTACAATATCATACTGTATTTTTGCCACCGTGTGGGAGGAAATTTAAGTTGAGGGTTCTGACAGAAGTCTGTAAACCAGGAAGTTTCCCTGAAGGGATAATTTTATTAAGACCAATGAAGGATAGAGTACATGGTCATTGTCTGTTTGGCTAAAATTAGCAATGCTTAAACCTCACATAGTTATACCACTGAGCTATAGGGAATGCTGACATGTTGGGAGCAAAAATAAGAAAACTTGATTTTAATATTTCTTCCTTTGCATTTCCTCACCAATGTCCTAAGTTTTTATGGTTATAATAAAGAGAAAACCCTCTTTGGGCCAGGAATCTGGTTGGTTGATGGGGGCACGAGCTTCCTATTATGGTAAGTTCAGGGGATCTTGAGGCGCCAAAACAGCTCTTGGCCTATTCAGTGGTTGCAAAAGAATTACTCCACCTCCTGGGAACAAATCTACCCTAAGACGCTGACCCATATGAGGGCCATTCGGATGGTAGAACAGGAGTGCTGGGTTCTGCCAGGAAGCTGGGAAGACAGATTCCATTTTGTAAGCTGACACCAAAATAGGATTGATAGTCTCCATTGAGATGCTTTGTTAGTGTGGACAAGTTAGGCCTAGTGCTCTCATAATCATTTTACAGGGTTAAGTTTGTTAGCTTGGTCTCAAAAAGTTGCTTTGGTCCTCTTAGGTATTTAGAATGGGGGAAGAGTATAATTCAGGGCAGGCTTTCCTGGTGGCTCAGTGGTAAAAAAATCTGCCTGCAATGCAGGAGACCTGGGTTCGATCCCTGGGTTGGGAAGATCCCCTGGAGGAGGAGGGCATGGCAGCCCGTTCCATTATTCTTGCCTGGAGAATCCCCCTGGACAGAGGTGCCTGGTGGGCTGCAGTTCACTGGGAACCACAGAGTCGGACACGACTAAAGTGACTAAACAGGAGCAGCAGGATAAGTCAGGGCTCTTCAGAGACTAGTACCAGCAAGATGGAGATATATCTATCAAAAGATAAACAGATATCGATGGATAGATGGACAGTCAGACAGGAATGGAGATGTACTATGAGGAATTCACATATGCAATGATGGAGGCTGAGAAGTCCCACGCTCTGCCATCTGCAAGTTGAAGGCCCAGCAAAGCCATTGGTGAGACTGCGCTCGAGCCCGAGTGTGAAAGCCTGAGAAACAGGCGAGCCCACGATGTAAATCCCATGATGTAAGGGCAGGAGAATACGATATGAGATGCCTCAGCTCAGTCAGTGAAGCAGGAAAAAAAAATCACTTCCTCCTTCTTCCACATTTTGTTCTACTCGGGACTTCAAGGGATTGGATGAGGCCCACCCACACTGGGGAGGGAAATCTACTGAGCCCGCTGATTCAAATGCTCATCTCCTCCAGAAGCACTCTCATAGACACACCGGGAAATACTGCTTAACCTGGGCATCCCTTGGCCAGTCAAATTGACACATGAAATTTAACCATCACACCACTCAGTGACTAGGTAAATTTAGGGAATAAACAAGGTGCATGGTTTACTAGGGTGAGACCCTAATACTATGTCTACTTCTTTCTTTACACGATCTTCACCTTTCAGGCATTCAAAACCTCACACACACAGGGACTATGCAATAGCCTTCCTGTCTCTCTTGTCACAGGGAATGGTAGGACTGTTTTGAGAGTGTAAGGCTGCCAGCAGCACTTGCTATAATGTCTGTATGTTGCTATAATGTCTGTATGTTTACTGTCTTCCACAGTATAGGATCAAAATGCCCATTTCTTTGAAAACTTCCATCAAAGGGTCTCTGAGTAACAGGTCTAAATAGTCATAAAGTGAAAGTGAAGTCGCTCAGTCGTGTCGGACTCTTCGCGACCCCATGGACTGCAGCCCACCAGGCTCCTCTGTCCATGGGATTCTCCAGGCAAATGTACTGGAGTGGGTTGCCATTTCCTTCTCCAAAATAGTCATAAGCAATAAGCAAAAAAAATTTTTGAGATTAGATAGCTCAGTTGGTAAAGAATCTGCCTGCAATGTGGGTGACCTGGGTTCGATCCCTCGCTTGGGAAGATCCCCTGGAGAAGGGAGAGGCTAACCACTCCAGTATCCTAGCCTGGTGAATCCCACATGCTATACAGTCCATGGGATCACAAAGAGTCAGACACGACTGAGTAACTTTCACTTTCACTCTTTCACTTACAAGTTCTGCGGTAGGTGCTCAATAGAAAAATTATATTCGGTGACATTTTAAGATATCACATTCTATCAGTAATTTTCATGGGGTAGGTTCTCTGATTTCCTTATCTGATTGAAGAACAAATATAATTAGGGCTGGTTATGCCCTTTTTACTCCCTGAAAGAGAGCAACTATAATAAATAGCCTATACTATTGGAATGTTATTATAAATAAAAAATTTGGTTTTCTTTTGAGTCTTTCAGTCAGCTATCAGATTAGACTTAGAAGTTCCTATGTATGGAAATTATGCTCAGTTCTTAAAGCCTAACAAAGCATAGCATCTGGACTTTAGTTCCCACTGCAGAAAAGTGTAAAAACCCAGAGGGAGCAAAGTAATGAGAATATTAGACCCTAAGATGTTCAGGAAGGCCCTAGAAAAACAAGCACAAAATATGATATTTGAATACACTCTGGAATTTTAAACAAATCAACCTACTTTGTTTCCTATGATGAACTGTAAAGGGAAGGACTTAGATTAAAAATGAAGAATAATTTACTGCTGCTGCTGCTGCTAAGTCACTTCAGTCATGTCCAACTCTGTGCGAGCCCATAGACGGCAGCCCACCAGGCTCCACGATCCCTGGGATTCTCCAGGCAAGAACACTGGAGTGGGTTGCCATTTCCTTCTCCAATGCATGAAAGTGAAAAGTGAAAGTGAAGTCACTCAGTTGTGTCTGACTCTTAGCGACACCATGCGAGCCCATAGACGGCAGCCCACCAGGCTCCTCTGTCCATGGGATTTTCCAGGCAAGAGTACTGGAGTGGGGTGCCATTGCCTTCTCTGGAATAATTTACTAATGGTACACAAATTGTTAAGTCTTTTAGAAAGGGTTAAAGCCAAAGTCATCCTTTCCTCTAAAACAGAGGTTAGTTCTCATCTGTTTGGAATGATTGGCTTGTCTGGAAGCCAAGGAATAGACTAGACAATCTTTTAAGGTTCTTTCCAGCCCTGTGATTCTGTGATATATTTATACAACTTCTGCCATGATCTGTGTGTAATTAGTTGAAACATTTCTGATTCCTGTGGTCAGTGTGACCTAGAATATACTTCATTACTTAGTTATTGCCGATTCCTATTAAATTATAAGCAAGTTTTTTAAAACTTAAGGGAAAGGTATAGATACGGTAGAAAAGGCAAACAAACAATTCTGATGTTAAAACAAGCATAAGGATAGTGACAGTTGCCTCTCTGGAGCTAGCTGACTGGGCTGTGACATACAAGGGGAGCCAGGAAACGCCACGACAAGAAACCCAAGTCTGAAGTAGTTCAAGGAAGACCTGAAACCAACTGTCAAGAATGTTTAAAGAAACTTTCTTTGTTACATGCATCCTTTTTCTAAAGATTCAAAGTGCATGAAACAAGTAGAGAAAAATTTTTATTTTAACCTAATATATTCAAGAAATAATCTGTGGTGTGAATAGCTCCCTTTTCTTGGTAATTTATTGAAGGAAAGGGGAGTATGTGATTTAGGAGATGAGTTAAAATTTTATAGTCAGTGGTTCTTAACATGAAAGAATAGAACTCTGAAAATGTAGTTCCCATGGCAACATTGTTCTATAGAGTTAATGACAAGTCTGCTTTGGTGCGGTACGAGTTAAATGGACTCTCGCGGGCTGGCCCGGGACTCTCTCCACCATGTCGAACATTTCTTTTATGAGAGAATGTGTTCCAAGTTCCAAACTACTGACTTACAAATGAACTTTGGAAAAGTAACCACTTATGAGACTGGAGACTGGAATCATCTGTATCATTGCATCCATACACAATGCCATCTCTCTGGGCTAGAGTCAAATTCACACATACATTTCTCCCTGGAGGGTAGCTGTCATCTCTCTCTCACACACACACACACACACACACACATGCACACACATACACATGCACACACGTACACACACAAACCCATCGAGTACTAGACTTTTAAAAATCTATTTCATGGAATAAGACCCTGAAGGGATTATTAAAAAGGAAAGAGAGCATGAAGACAGCAAATGTTACAACATCAATAAAAATCCCATTACATCTGCCCTTATAAGAAATAGAAATGCCTTTGAAGTTAATATTTTAGAAAACTGCCTCCACAGAAGAACATGGACAGCTGGTGCTGGCCAAATGTTGGACCTTTTGCAGGGCATATAATGGGAACTCAGGATGACATCATTTGATTTGTGCTCTAAAACCAGATTTAAATCGCTTGGGCTAGTTTAGATACTTTCTTAGAAAACAGAGATCATGTACAACCTAAAAGATAAAGAACCGTTTTCCAGAAGGCAGGAGGTGTGATTTCCAAAAGACTCATACCCATCTTTGTTAATGGTCTGAGCCTATCTTTCAGAATGCTGCTCTGAGGATAATAAAAGCCAATATGTCAGAGGCATATCACAGACATAAGAAGTCAAAATGATTTCATTCCTGTTGGAAAAGGGCAAAAACTGTTGGCATATGAACCTAAAAGGTGGAGAAAGCAAATACATTTCCAATTTTTATTTATACTAAAAATTTTTATTTTTATTTATTTATACTATGTGTGTGTTCAATCACTTCAGTCGTGTCTGACTCTTTGTCTCCCCATGGACTGTAGCCCCCCAGTCTCCTCCGTCCATGGGATTCTCCAGTAAGAATACTGGAGTGGGTTGCCATTTCCTCCTCCAGGGGATCATCCCAACCCAGGGAATGAACCTGCATCTCCTGCTTTCCAGGTGGATTCTTTACTGCTGAGCCACCAGGGAAGTCCATACTGAAGCTATGGAGGATTCCAGACTGAAATAGCAGCACCTGCTCTGTGCTAATCATTTTACTATTATTTCATTTAATTTGTTTGGACCTAAAGCTAGACCAGTGAGTGGGTACGATTTCCTGTTTTATGGATGAGAAAACTAAGACAGCCAGATGAAGTCACTTTCCAAATATAATAAACTGACTGTCCATGGCACTTGGGCTTGAACTTGGGCCCTCCCGAATTCAGGAGCCACCCTCCTAATGCAGTGGATATCTGCTCTGGCTGCACAGCAGGATCTTTTTAAAACAAACAAACAAAATGTTTATTTTTTTATGTATTTTTGTCTGTGCTGGGTCTTCCTTGCTGTGGACTTTTCTTTAGTTTTGGCAAGCAAGGGCTACTCTCTGTAGTGTGTGAGTTTCTCTTTGCGGCAGTTTCTCTTGTTGCGGCTCCCAGGCTCTAGAGTGCAGGCTCAGTAGATGTGGTACATGGATTTAGTTGCTCTGTGGCTTGTGGGATCTTTCTGGGTCAGGGATCGAACCTGTGTCTCCTACATGGGCAGGCAGATTCTTTACCACTGAGTCACCAGGGAACCCCCAGCACAGCCTTATGATTATGTAGTTGCTGTAGCCCTTTTCCTGGAGATTCTGGGGTAGAGTCCAGAAAAGTTTGTATTTTTATTTTTTTGATCAAGCACCACAGGAGTTTCAGAGTTAAGGTGGTTGTTGTTGTTTAGTTGCTAAGTCATGTCTGTTTCGTGATCTCATGGAGTGTAGCTGCCAAGCTCCTCTGTCTGTGGGATTTTTCAGGCAAGAATACTGGAATGAGTTGCCATTTCCTCTTCCAGGGTTCTTCCCGATCCAGGGATTGAACTTGTGTCTTCTGCACTGGCAGGTGGATTCTTTACTACTGAGCCGCCAGGGTTAAGGATCCTTGTCAAAACCATCATATCAGCATTTCCCTAAGTGTGTTCCTGAGAAATTTAGTCTCCTAAGACATTGGGGAAAAAAAATGAAAATATCATGACTTAAAAAGTTTGGGAAATGCTATCTCCTTGTCCCCCTCTAGGAAAGTCACAACAATATTCACATTTTAAAGACTCTGAGAATTCGTTTAATTAAAAACAAAACAAAAAAGTCGGTTTGATCAGCTTTCACCTAAAGTGTCCCAGTCTGAGTTGGCCAGGGGACTCTTTGTAGTGTTTGTGGCTCTCAATTGCATCCCACAGAACTGAGTCACAGTTCAGAGCTGGTGGACCAGCCTACACACTTCCATCAGTCATACCAGTAAAGGCTACTCTTTCACTATAAACTCCACATCTGCAGTGACTCTGTTCACTAGCCATTCAAATGACTAAAATCTTGAAACGTATTCAAAGAACAGTGGATACAGCCCCTATGTCAGTGTGTTCTAGAGTGCCGTACCCTCTTCGTCAGAAACAGAATTTCTTTATGGTGTTTTAATTTCCCTTCCCCACTGCTCTCAGCTACTGCACAGTCCATGTCTGACTGTGACTACAAATCATTGCAACTCTAGAAAAGAAAACCCACTGAAAGAAACCACATTAGACTTGGAAACCGTCTTGGGGCCACTGGGATTCCTCCCAGGCTTCCCTAAGGCAGAGTCAACTGGCCTCTGTTAAAAGGCAAAGGTTGACTCATTCATTTTTGAGGCTTGTCCCACCACTGTTTATTTGTTGTGATGAATATTCATTGAGGACCTACTGTTATTGTTGTATATTGAGCATCAGACAGCATACTAGATGTTTGTGCATCTCATTTTAATCCTTTAAGCAACATTATTAGGAAAGTATTATAACCCCTTTAAAAAGAAAAAAAAAACCAAATGCTCAAGAAGATGTGGGAGAATAAGAATTGAAAATGAACTGGGATCAAATCCCAAAGAACTTTGAATGTTAGGCTAAGAAGATAGAACATTATTCATGGGCAGTGGGAGGTCAGTAAAAAAATGGTTCTTAACCATCATGGGCATCAGAATATTCTCAGGAGCTTTTCACACATATTTCTAGGTCCTACAATGAAATTCTGAGTTATACTCTTAATGGTGGCGCCCAGGTATTTGTATCTTGTGGGAGAGCAGGAAACTCTCCAGGAGATGCTCAGGCACAATTCTAGTGAAGAATCATTGCAGGAAAGGCTCTAATTATTAGAAAATTTTCCTTTAATTAAAGGGAATCCTCCACTAAACAAGAAAAATTCCTCTTTCACCCGAGAATCCCTTAAACCTCTGAAGACATTTATCCCAGAAGCCTAACTGTTGCTTGAGATGTTTTGGAAAAGTCTCCTTAGAATGACCCTCAGAGTTCCCTGACCTTAGAGTAGGAGGGATGTGTCCACAGGCATCAGAGCTGCTCCAACCGGACTTTGGAGTCAAACCAAAATTAGCTGAGTCCATCTCCACGCCACAGGGCTAAGTTCACCCAGTGCTGCAAACAAGGTCTTATCTTGGAGTCCTGTAAACAAAAATCTGAGTCTGCTAGTGAAAACTCAGTGCAGAGAAAAGAGGGGGAAAGGGAGAAACCACAAGCTCTGAAAAATTAAAATGTTTTCTCCTCTGGTTCAAGCTGTAGCCACGAGATTGATTTTCTCTGTTCAGATGCAGCCTCCTTGCCTTGGTCACATCATTGCTCCTCCTGGTGGTCGTCATCTTCATTGCAGGCATGTGTTGTACTGACTCCTTAGCGAGGAGCTGAAGGTGGGAGGACCATCCTACCTCCTTCAAGAGGGGCTTTCTTCATGCAGGAGGAAGAGGGAAAGGTAACCAGAGCCCACAGCCATCCTCCTGGCCTCTGAGGTTAAAAGGCCAAGGAGTTCTCCTCTGAGCTACTCCTTATTTGGCTTTGATGTGTAAAAGCATGTCTTTCCTTTCATTTAAGATGTTGTGCAAAATTATGGGACATCTAGTTGTTTACGAGTGACACAAGAACTCCGATCAGAGTAGGGTCAATGCTCTGTCAGTTACTGCTGACAAGCATCTCCCAAGGAAGTCTTTTACTTACTAGCTGTGTTCATAGAACAGCAGGTAAAGGTTTTCTGCTCTGTCATCTCAGCCAGTTAGGTTGAAAGCAAAAGATTAAAAGCTACTGCCTGGCACATCCTCTGCATTATAAATTCTGTTTGATTCTTGCCTCTTTTTTTTAAACTTCAGTTCTATCTCATTCTCAGATGTGCTGTGATTCAACTTCTTCTTTTAGATCCATTCCATTACAGAGTTATTTTTCATTCTTTTTATTTGTAGTATTTTAAATTCATTCCTGGCTTGTTACACTATTTTCCCACCGAGAACTTTAAAAAATATTCTCTCTGATATTTTGATGCTTTTATTTTTATTACTTTTAATGTGTTTCCATCTGTTAGAACTTTCTTTTGATTTTTCAACCCCTCACATAAAAGATAGAAAATTCATCTTTATAAACCCTCTTTAGTCTCCAGAGTTATTTTGCTAACCGACCCCTTCCTCCCATTTTAACAGGTTATATACAGATCAAAAAGCAGTGGGAATGAGGAGATTGTAGTTTAGTGATAAGCAGCAGCATTTTTGGTGTCAGATAGACTTGGGTTGAAATCCTGGATCCACTTTCTTGTAGCGGTGAGATCATAAGCAATCTCTGCAGCTTTCCTGTGCCTCAGTTTCTTAACCTGTAAACCTTGGATGATAGTTAACTCATGGAGTCATTTAAAGATGAAATGCCAGTATGTACATAAAGAGCATCTTGATTCAGTGACAGCCTGGAAAACACTCAGAAAAGGATAGTCTGTTTTGTGTTGTTACATCCTAGATGGTGACATAGTAAAACTGTTAGCTCCATGTGACACCACGGTAATGAATGCACAAATCTGTCCCAGAAAGCCTAAATTCAGAGTCTTGGTGATAATTCTGTCTTTAGTGAACTGTACATTTCTTAACTCCAAAAATCTTTTTCTAGAGGGGGTCTGTGCCTGCATGCTAAGTCACTTCTGTCATGTCCGACTCTTTGCAACCCTGTGGACTATAGCCCACCAGGCTCCTCTGTCCATGGGATTCTCTAAGCAAGATTACTGGAGTGAGGTGCCACGCCCTCCTCCGAGGGAATACCCCCCCACCCCGAGAGATCGAACCCACGTCTCTTGCATTGGCAGGTGGGTTCTTTACAACTAACACCACTCGGGAAGCCCCCCAGAGCGGGTACTTTATTGAATAAACAGTTACAGGTATGTATTCTATGTAGGCACCTGGGCTTGGCTTCTGGGGGATAAATAAAATCTGGCCACCACCCTCAAGGAGCTTTCCATCTGGTTCAAAGCCAGGACACAAACCCAGCTATAATGTAATGTAAACGGAGCATGTCCTGGGAAATTCTCGGAGTGCTGCAGGAAGTTAAAGAAGACAATGTCATCTCTAGCCAATGATGTTCAAAATGAAACCCATTTCCCCTCCCTTCTGGAGGCAGATTGCTTCCTCCTGCAGTGTTCCCATCTCCACAAATGGGTACCACCACATGTTCAGACCCCAGCCAGGACTAAGAAGGAAGCTCCACTGACCATGCCCTCTCCTTCCCTTATGCTGCCAGCTGCTACAAGTCTCAGCAGTCTCCCTCCTTAATGTACCCAAATCTCTCCATCTGTTTTCCCTTCCATGAACTTCATTCCTTGTTTCTGAAACTGATGAGCCTTAGAGTCTCCTGGCATGCTTGTTAAAACGCAGATTGATGGGCCCCACCTCTAGAGTTTCTTCTAATTCCATAGGTGTGGAGTGAGGCCCAAGAATTTGTGTTCTTATTAAACACATGTCCTGGGCTTCCCTGGAGTCTCAGTGGTAAGAATCTCCTTGCCAATGCAGAAGACATGAGTTCGATCCCTGGGTCAGGAAGATTCTCTGGGGAAGGAATGGCAACCCACTCTAGTATTCTTGCCTGGGCAAGCACATGGACAGAGGAGCCTGGCAGACTACTGTCCATAGGGTCACAAAGGAGTCAGACACGACTTAGGGACTAAACAACATAAGCAGGTGTCCAGGTGATACTGATGTAGCTGGTATGGGAACCACACCGAGAAGTGATGAGTCCATGACCTCGTCATTTCCTGTTGAGGTTATTTCTGTCTTCCTCACTAAACCTTCTGCTTCTAATCCTTACTCTCTTCTTCACATTCTTCACCTGACCTTAGATCGGAGAGAAGAAAAAAAAAAAAAATCCTTTCTGGCTGTGGATTGCCCAGAGGATAAATGTCGAAATCCTTCATGAGACCAGCAAGGCCCTCAGTTACCAGTTCCTCCCTTCCTCTCTAGCCTTGTCTACTGCCTTGCTGATTCTGTGCCTGCCCGCCTGGCAGTTTTAATAGCCAAGTCATTTTTGTGTTTTGTGCTTTGCATCTGCTGGTCACTCTGTCTGCCATACTGTGAGTCCCTTTCTTCTCTTACTGACTCCTGTGTATCCTTGGAAACCGCTGAGAAACACCTCCACACAGAAGCATTACCTGTCCATCTGCAGGTCAGGACAGGCATCCCACCTCCTTGCTTTCTACCCCATGATCATTATCACATGATGATACCTGCCTGCTCATCCACTTCTTCCACAAGTCTCTGAGCTTCCTGAGAGCAAGAACCAAATCGTTTATCTTTAAAGCCACAATCCAGAGTGGCACCTGGCCTGACATAGTTGAAAATCAATGGTTGTTGAATGAAAGGAGAACTTCAGGAAGGCTACCTGGAGGAGGCAAGCATTTTAGCTAGTTGTAAAGAGTGATAAGAATTTGGACATGCTGAGAGAAGAGGAAGAACATTCTAGAAGAAGAATCTTGAGCCTGAGTTTGGACATGGTCAGTCTTGCACATGGTGTATGGAAGGAATATGGAGGAGTCTAGTTTGGCTGGCTATAGGATGTGGGATCTTGGGAGTCAATTGAGGGAGATAGTAAAGATAAAATTAACTTGACTCAGCAAGGGATTGAATATGGGAGTCCAGGAAAGACCCAAATCAAATGTGAGGTTGAGAGAACCATTAACCGGAAAGGAGTAAAGATGGATGAGGATCAAGAGTGTGGTTTTGGCCAGGGTAGATTTGGGGATACCATTAGGACACATTCCACTGTCTTGTCTTTCTATGTCTTCCCATTGATTTTATTCAGGTTTTGATCTCCAGGGCTTGGTAAGCACCCAAAATAAATGCTGAATGAATGAATGAATTCAGTGGAATCAAAATAAAGGCTAGCAGTGGTCCTGCATGAGCCAAGACAAAGGAGAGTTAGTTTCTGTGATAATTTTAAGTAATGTCCTTGCCACTCACACAGATAAGACTCAGGTGAGAGAAAGGTAGGCTGCTGGCAGCGCTGGGAAAAGCAGGGGGAACTCAGGTGATGGCCAGCAGGCGCTCAGGAGACGGTTGCTTGTCACTCAAAATGGGGAAGGGTCGCATTTGTGAGGGCTTCCCAGGGGGCGCTAGTGGTAAAGAACCCACCGGTCAGTGCAGCAGATCTAAGAGACGCGGGTTTGATCCCTAGGTCGGGAGGATCCCCTGGAGGAAGGCATGGCAACCCACCGCAGTATTTTTGCCTGGAGAATCCTGTGGACAGAGGAGCCTAGCGAGCTACAGTCCATAGGGTTGCCAAGAGTCAGACATGACTGAAGCGACTTAGCATGCACAGCGTTTGTGAAGATGGTCAAATGACACCATCTTCACAAACCGTGAACACGATGCCGTGGACTGAAGATTGTGCTGCATCATGTGGATTTTCCTATCTCGTGTGCAGGACAAAATTCATGGGAGCAGCTGAAATGTACAGTCTGACTACCCTATACTAAAGCGATAAATCCAAGCATTAGTAAGTTTTATTCTCTATTTAAAGAGATGTCTAGAAAGAGTTATGCATTGTCATCACTAATCCATTTTTCCTCGTGAAATAGACAGCTTTATGACTATTATGACACTGTTCTCAAAATCTAACCACTACTGTTCTTCCCTTAAATTTAACACATTGACATGTGTTTAGAGAATGTAATATGATGTTGAATATATGAAGGAAACAGGTTTTCTTCTGACCCATTTTTCCAGTCTTGTGTAATCCTAGAGGGCTTTCTCATATTACTCTTATGTGTACAGAGAAATAGCTGAAGAAAAATAATCTAAAGATTAAGGCATTGAATGGTCACTATTTTAAACATACACACAGTTATGCTTCTAAGCAGACAACCTCGGCAATCAGTTACCTTCGGCTGTGCTTCCAAATCAGTAATTCTGCTGGTAGATCTATCAAAAATCAAGATTCATAATGTGAAAGAAGCTGGAAGTTTTATTAACCAAAAACAAGAGCTGGGGCATGCAGGGGGGTTGTAAAGGATAAACAGAAGATAAAGAGGCAGGATTCAATTTCCTTTTACATGCAAGCTTGGGGACAGGCAGACCATTATTCACCCATGCCTGCCACTGACGAACAGAAGCCCTGGGTTATGAACTGCAAGTCATCTGCTTTTAAAATTCAATTTCATTTCTTCAAACAGTCGTTGTGAGCACGAATATCTAATGAAAGGGTTTAGGCCACAACGTCCTAGTGTAACCATCTGTAAGTCATGGACTCATTGGAATTAATTCATTTAACAAATATTTATGGAGCATTTCCGTGTGTGTCAGCTCTAAGCTAGACAGGAGGGAACAAGGCAGACCAGGTTTCCGTCACGCTTGAGACAAACCTAGAGTTCCAGACTCCGATTTTATTGTTGTTGCTACTATAGTTAACACATGAATGACCGTTTTTGTTTCCAGTTTTCAACTAGAGCTATTGCATAAAATATGAAGTGCTGCCCTTCTGATGTCTGTCCAAAGTAGCAATTTCCAATGTGCTTCTTAAAAATTCCAGAGTGTCAGCTTTGATGGGGCAAATAAGAAAATCTAAGGAAAGTGGAATTCAGGAAGTCAGGGAGTCATAAGAATGCTTGGAATTTCTAACAGATTTTACTAAACATTTTCTGCATCATGACATGTTCCAGAAGACTGTAAATGTTAGTTTGTACAAATTAAAACTACTTTTTGCCTTGCTGATAACTGCAAATAAATAATTCAGATGACCACCCACCAAAACCTGAGAACATTTTTTGGGGAGTGGGGGGGTGTTACGTGCTCCCTCCGAAATACTTGCTTTGTAAATTTTATAATCAAAGGGAAAAATAATGAGATAGTGCCTCAGTTTATTTCTACTTTTCAATTCTGCAGAAATAGTTTCAAATGCTTCTGTGTTTCCCAGTAAGATCATTATAGAAATGTAAACTAAGCATTAACCTTTGTCTTGATTTGACTTTAAAGGAGAGGATTAAAGGCATTTTCTTACTTGGATTTCAGAACAGCAACACACTGACTTCTCCAGTTAAAATTACTTAAACTGTCACTTTTATTTCATGATGGCAATTAACTAAATTAAATTCAGGATTGCACATTGCAAGAGCTTCTTTATTTTATTTAGTAAGGAGACTTATGTAAAGTTCATAAATGTTGCACAAAGCATAGCTGTTTAGCCTCGGTTCAAGAAGTAGTAAGTAAGGAAAAAAAGAGTTGGGGAGATAACCTTTAGCTTAATATAGCTTGGTAAATTAAATCCTATATATGCTAATTTTGTACTTTTTTTTAATAGATGGAACTGATTAAAAATATAAGTACTGCCGAACAGCCCTATTTATTCACCCGACATGTTCATTTCCTCAACTTCTCAAGGTAAGATATTTTCCAGTTTAATGGTTTTTTCATTTCTTTTGGGTACTTAGTCTCCTTCTAACAATTACTTTAAAATCTACCTTCCTTTCCAAGGTAGTGTAATTGCCCTTCAAAGGCATTTTTAATCCATTTATTTTTTCAGTAGAGGGGTCAAAATTTGAAATATTTGGTCAAAAGCTTCATTTCTTTCTAAAAATACTGCTCTTAAGTCTTGTGAAAACTTGAAATTATTTTTAATGAGAAGCCACTTGACCTTATAGTTCTCTAAAAAAAAAAGTTTTGTATTGGAATGAAATAGACAAGAGATGAATATTTTAGCAGATATATTTCATTGCACATTTTTATACAACCTGCACCCACACAGGACTCTGGGAATAACACAGAGGTGGAATTATGTGTATTTTGTGTGTGCTGTGCGTATGTTTAGTTGCTAAGACGTGCCTGACTCTTTGCAACCCCATGGACTGTAGCCTGCCAGGCTCCTCTGTCCATGGGATTTTTCAGGCAAGCATACTAGGTTGCCATTTCCTCCTCCAAGGGGTCTTCCTGACTCTAGGATTGAGCCCATATCTCCTGTGTCTCCTGCAATGCAGGCAGATTCTTTACCCGCTGAGCCATCAGGAAGCTAGGCCCAGCCTCTTTCTCTACATTTTGAACACTCTGTTTCATTTCTCTGAACCTTGCATGTTTGATGTTGGTGGGTATTTTAGAAATCTGTGCTTTTTTCCTCTTCACCTGCAAGGACCTTTTGATAATAATGTAAACCTCACATTTATGTGTTTTGATCCTCTGTTAAATTGCTAGCTGCACGTTCTGGGCATTTTCTTCCCCAGGGATCCCTTAGCACAGGTTTCTTGTCACTGTACTTTACTGTAGTTCTCAGATTCCTCCCCTAAGGCAGGCTGAGCTCACAGTTGAGGCTGCCAGAGCACGAGGTCCTGGGGCCAATCTGCTGACTAGCCCCGGACCCTGGGCTTCCCCCATCAGCCATCTGACCAGCCCTTTCCTCACTGCTTTTCCCATGGGGATAACAGGACCTCACAGGCTCACAGAAGAATCCTATCTGTGCTGACCTCATGGCCCCGAGGGCCAGCAACCAGGGAGGCTTGAGTTTGCATTGGGCAGCACTTTGGCTGCCCTGCCCCAGGAAGCCTAACAGTCTGCAGGGCTGGGAGAAGAGTTTAGCCTTCAAAGAACTTTCCTGCTGTGCAGCGAGCCTTGTGCAAATGAAGTGTAAAGAGACTGAGATTCAGCAAAGCAAGTTACTAAGCAGCAAAGAGGAGTTGCTGCCTTACCTTTGAAAGCAAGTCTCCCTTGAAGTTCCCCAGCCTCTCTGATACCCAGAGTTCTCTGGGCTGGTGAACAGGTGAAGAGGAAAACATCTGCAGATTATCCTGGATTATCCTCAGTGGCCGGAATCGGGGGGTGGGGGTGTGTGTACTGCGTCCACAAGAGCTGTGTCTCCAACCACATTTCTAAAGTGGCTTGTCCGGGGTATGTGCCTGTCTCCCACTTCCCTGGGGCCAAGAACATATAATTAGACATAATTAGATAAGGAGGACTGGGTAGCTATTTTGGGCCATGTGTTTTACGACTTGTAGACAGCACAGCACGGCCCCTCTGACCCCTTGATCCTCTCATGCACTTCCTTCCTTCCTTCTCTCTGCATCACCCCTGACGTCCTCATTCATTATTCTTTCTTCCTCTTTTTACAACTTTTATTGGACTATAGTTGATTTACAGTGCCGTGTTAATTTCTGCTGGACAGCAAAGTGAATCAGTTACACATATACCCAGTCTTTTTAGATTCTTTTCCCATGTAGGCCATGACAGAGTATTGAGTAGAATTTCCTGTGCTCTAAATCCTTATTCAGTTCAGTTCAGTTCAGTCGCTCAGTCGTGTCTGACTCTTTGCGACCCCATGAATTGCAGCACGCCAGGCCTCCCTGTCCATCACCAACTCCCGGAGATCACCCAAACTCATATGCGTCAAGTCGGTGATGCCATCCAACCATCTCATCCTCTCTTGTCCCCTTCTCCTCCTGCCCCCAATTCCTCCCAGCATCAGAGTCTTTTCCAATGAGTCAAGTCTTCGCATGAGGTGGCCAAAGTATTGGAGTTAGGTCCTTATTCGTTATCTGTTTTATATATACTAGTGTGCATATGTGGAGAAGGCAATGGCACCCCACTTCAGTACTCTTGCTTGGAAAATCCCATGGATGGAGGAGCCTGGTAGGCTGCAGTCCATGGGGTCGCTAAGAGTTGGACACGACTGAGCAACTTCACTTTCACTTTTCACTTTCATGCATTGGAGAAGGAAATGGCAACCCACTCCAGTGTTCTTGCCTGGAGAATCCGAGGGACTGGGGAGCCTGGTGGGCTGACGTCTATGGGGTTGCACAGAGTTGGACACGACTGAAGCGACTTAGCAGCAGTATGCATATGTCAATCCCAGTCACTCAGTTCATCCCCCCATAACCCATTAACCATAAGTTTGTCAAACCTCATTCATTTACTCCTCTTGCTTCCAGGGCAAATCTTTACAACCAAAACAAATTACAATGCAACAAGTTTTCATAGTTAACTCGCGATATTATAGCACTCTAATTAATACACCAACACCAGTACCTTAATTGGATCAGCAGAGCGTGGCACAGTATGCTACTGCTAAGTCACTTCAGTGTCCTCCTGCGCAGGCAGGTGGATTCTTTACCACTGCGCCACCTGGAGGCAGCCTCACCGTGTCTCTAATGTAACACTTTCAGGTCAGGGCACTGCTCTGGCTGATTTCTCCTCCCTCCATCCCATTGTGTTCAATTAAACACATACATATTGAGGACCCTGCAGTAGGACGGGGGCTTCTGCAGGGAACAAGAAATGTTGTCCTTGGGACCTCCCTGATGGTCCAGTGGCTGAGTCTCCACACTCCCGATGCAGGGAGCCCGGGTTCAATCCCTGGTCAGGGAACACGACCACGTGCTGCAACTAAGAGATCCCCTGGTGGTGGTTTAGTCGCCAGGTCATGTCTGACTCTGCGACCCCATGGACTGTAGCTAGCCAGGCTCCTCTGTCCATGGAATTCTCCAGGCAAGAATACTGATGAGTGGGTTGCCATTTCCTTCTCCAGGGGATCTTCCCGACCCAGGGATTGAACCTGTGTCTCCTGCACTGGCAGGTGGATTCTTTACCGCCGAGCCACTGGGGAAGCCCCAAGAGTTCGCATGCAGCAACTGAGACCCAGCACAACCAAATAGATAAATAAATCTTAACAACATAGAAAAGAAAAGAAATGTTGTCCTTGCCTTCAGGGAACTGCAAGTTCTTCTATTAAGGAAGGAGTGGCGTGAAGTGTGACGAGCTTTAGGAGAAAGAATCACCTGGTGTTCCCAGGGGAAGTGGGAGGAGCAGGAGCCACTGCCGATGTGCCGGACAAACGAAGGGGCGGGGCGTTGGCAGCCTGGGGACCAGCATAAGCGAAAACTGGACAAAGAGAAAGATGGAAAGGAACCCTGTAAATGGGAGTCTCAAGCATGGGCACAGCAGAAATGGAATGGCAGTGATGAGCTGTAAGCAGGACAAAACAGAGGCCAGTCTGATCAGCTGGAATAAACTCATGCTGACCGTGGGCTCAATCTCACCCTCTCTTCCCACCTCACATGCACAAGGCCCATGGCCTCAGCTACAAGACCTCCATAAACATACAGAGAAGGACAAATTGAACTTGAGTACACTACAGGACTGTTACTAAACATGGGGATTTAAATTGTCAGCCTTTCTTTTTCAAGGGAACAGTTATATTTCAGGAAAATTTCTTGGATATAAACAATGAACTGTGGGCATGTAAGGAAAGTCCCCAATTATACAATTAACAGAGAAAAATATCTATGTTGGGGCTCATTAAGAGGGCTTTCATGTGCTTTGAAAACTGAGTTCTATATTTTGAATTATAAGACATAGAGACAATTAAGCTGCTCTTAAGACATCTACCTTGATTGCTGCTGACAGGGATTGTTTCAAAGAAATATTGTTTTAAGAGGTTATTCAGTTCAGTTCATTTCAGTTGCTCAGTTGTGTCCGACTCTTTGAGACCCCATGAATCGCAGCACGCCAGGCCTCCCTGTCCATCACCAACTCCCGGAGTTCACTCAAACTCATGTCCATCGAGTCAGTGATACCATCCAGCCATCTCATCCTCTGTTGTCCCCTTCTCTTCCTGCCCCCAATCCCTCCCAGCATCAGAGTCTTTTCCAGTGAGTCAACTCTTCACATGAGGTGGACAAAGTACTGGAGTTTCAGCTTTAGCATCACTCCTTCCAAAGAATACCCAGGACTGATCTCCTTCAGAATGGACTGGTTGGATCTCCTTGCAGTCCAAGGGACCCTCAAGAGTCTTCTCCAACACCACAGTTCAAACGCATCAATTCTTTGGCACTCAGCCTTCTTCACAGTCCAACTCTCACATCTGTACTTGACTACTGGAAAAACCATAGCCTTGACCAGACGAACCTTTGTTGGCAAAGTAATGTCTCTGCTTTTGAATATGCTGTCTAGGTTGGTCATAACTTTCCTTCCAAGGACTAAGCATCTTTTAATTTAATGGCTGCAATTAAGAGAAGAATTGATGCTGCAACCTAATATTGTTTTTGATGTTTTATTTCTAATCTTCCTTACATTGTTGACATGCAGCAAAACACTTGCGGGGGAGCAGAATGTAAGAATGAAAGTCTAACCTTGTTCCCAACACTTTCTTTTGTACTCCTGTGTTCTGAACTCCTGAAGTGTATGGCATTATACCAAAATGAATCTCCCCCTAGTTCTTCTTTTCCAGTAAATATGGTATTCTTATCTTGGAAGTTAGATACTCTGAGTGCTGTAAAATGCTATCCTGCGAGTTTCTGACAATTCAATAAATTTCATTTATTCATTGTCTAGGCATCTTGTCCTGTTCCATCTTTTCCGCCCTTTTTTAGACCTAAAATAAAGGTAAAGGTGCATGCGCTGTCGTGTCCGACTCTTTGTGACCCCTTGGACTATAGCCCACCAGGCTCCTCTGTCTATGGGATTTCCCATGCCAGAATACTGGAGCGGGTTGCCATTTCCTCCCCAGGGGACCTTCCCAGCTCAGGGACTGAACTCAAGTCTCTGGCATCTCCTGCATTGGCAAGTGGATTCTTTACTGCTGAGCTTCCTGGCACCTAGATGGAACAGGCTCACCATACCCATTTTTATCAATTCAACTGTGGAAAACAATACTATCAGACCAAACTGGTACTTTTGTAGTTGCCTCAGGGAAGACTTCCTGCCAGAGGAGATAAACACTACAATGTCAGCAGAAACCTCAGATCGGTTTGTATTCCTGAAGATTTTCACCACTCTTGCAGTTTTTGAGCCATCTGAAAGTTGAAGCCAGACAAATGTTTTTCACCTGGTCTACCTAGAGAACTGAATCGAAATTACTTTGGCCTAAAAGATGCTATTTTGTTGCAATGTTTTAAGTACATCACTTAATATTTGTGTACTCTTGTTTCATGAGCCTGTTCACAGTTGTCAAAGTCAACTATAGAAATAGAATTTTTGCAAAAGTTCAACTTCCCAAGACCATCTCTTCAAGTATGTCTTAGATCAAGACTGTGACAGACAATTCATCTTCCCTGCTCCTGCCCATATATTTCATTTGTTTTGTAAGATTTTTTTTTTCTGATGAGGGAAGTAATTCTTTTTCCAATCTACAGTTTCTCTTGACCCTCAACTTGGTTCTTGCATGGAAAACACTGTGAAGGCTTGTGTCAGAGTGCAATGCTATGAAAATAGAGTGAGTGGTGAGATTATCTGACCTCAAACTACCACTTCTCTTAACCCTGTGTTTTGTCTCTTCCTTTCTCACCCATGACCCCCTCACCCTTCTTTGCATCCATTTCTCTTTCCTCGTTTGTCTCTGATGGTGGCTCCAACGCCAGCACTAACTTGAGAAAGCAAAACATTTAAAAATCAATCCATCGCTAGAGAAGCAGGCAGGGTGCGTCCAAGGACACCATGTGAGTTTTGGACACGTTCTTCCCTTCAAGGGGGGTCCTGGTTACCAGTGTGAACAAAGTCTGTTCCCTCATGGCATCATTTAACAAAACAAATCTGATCTTGCTCATTCCATAATTCAAATGGGTTTCCACATTTTATTTCTAAATGTTGACTGTTTTCATTCTCATTAGCAAAGTCATCCCTTTTGTGTCCTGCAAATCTTTTGTAATGGTGACAGATGCCTCCAGCTTTGAAGAGGGCATCAGACAGAAGCCATGTCAGCATTTACTGAATGCTGTCTTTACCCACCTAAACATAGCCTGAAAGTTCGATTTTCAGAATGAGAGTGTTCTGTGAGTTTATCCTGTGTAGACAAGGCCGGGCTCATCTTATGAAAACGGCGCTGTCCCCCTTTTCTCTTCTCCCTCCACAGTGAGTGGACTCTGTGGGCCCATCAAGGACTCGTATAATCTGGACTTGCCCTGAGCTCACCTCACGGCCCCCCTCGAAGGGCCTTCCTCCTCCTCATCGCCTTGCTTCCGGCCTCTCAGGTCGGCTTTCCTTTCCCAGCAGGAAGCTGACGTCAGGTGCCCCACCCCCACCCACTTGTCTCCACCCCCGACGACTTGCCGGAAGCTCCCGCCCCTCTTACCTCAGGACACTCTCGGAGCGTGAGTGGCTCAGCCCCTGCTTGCATGGTATGATGGCAGGTTCTGTCATGGGCACCAAGGACCGCAGTGTCCACTGAATGAGGCTGTGAGGATGGAGGGAGACCCTTCCACTTGTTCCCGCAAAGGGCCATTAACTAACCACCTCCCCCTCCTCCTCCCGCAGGCAGCCCCTCACCCTGCCCCCCAAACAGCTACAACATTTTCCATGATGGCCTTTCTTTCACTTTAAAGCGTCTCCTTAGTCACTCACCGACAGGGATCAAAGCCTGGGCCACTAGCCTCCGATACTCTTCATTTTTTGATGAAGTTAACAGCCCAGGAATAACCTCTACTTTTTTTTTTTTTTTGGCTGTGCTGGATCTTCAGCACATGGGCTTTCGCTAGTTACAGAGCTTAAGCCTAGTTACCCTGTGGCACGTGGGATCTTAGTTCCCTGAGCAGGGATTGAACCCACATCCCCTGCATTGGAAGGTGATTCTTAACCACTGGACAAGGAGGGAAGTCCCAAGGACTAACCTCTACTTTTAGGTCACAGATGAAAAAGAAGATATACTTTCAGTAGAATGGAACTTGCCAGGGGTGAGGAGGAAGCAGGGAGACGGGATTTATTATTTAATGGGCACAGAATTTCAGTTTGGGCTGATGAGAAAGCTCTGGAGATGGGTGATGGGTTCTGGGGATGGTTGCTCTACAGTGTAAATGTACTTAATGCCACTGAAATGCACCCTTACAAGTAGTGGAGAAGGTAAATTTTGCCTGTGTATTTTACCACAACTAAAATATATATATATATATATATACTTTCAAATATATATATATATATATATATACTTTCAAAAGCTGTTTGCAGTCATAAAACTACTGTTGTAGGAGGACATGCATGCGTGCTAAGTCACTTCAGTCTGTCTGACTCTTTGTGACCCTATGAACCCTTTAGTGGGCCGCCCTGCGTGGAATCGTAGGACCCAGCTTTTATGCTAATTAATATAGTCATTCTTTACAAGACCAAGGAAGTACAGTTGAGGTTTTTAAAAGCACATTGCAGTTTGAGGGTTGAATTGCATTCACCATCTGCATGCTTTGTCTTTCTAATCCCTAACCCTACTACTCTGGTTACTCTCTATCATGGATATGAAGCCCAGTTTAATTAAGAAGAGACTGATGCATCCAGGGTGCTTGTGGTTATCTGAGGTTGGCAGAGCCGACTTCTGGAACTAGTTAGTTGTTCATGCAGCTGTGTGAATGTCACCTTGTGTACGTCTGGAAGCTGACAAGAGTTGTGTTGGCCTGGCTAACTCTGCTCCTGAGCACTGTTTTCCAGTGTCTGGAATGGCATTCATACGCCTGTGCCTGAAATCACACCATCAGAGTCATTCCTTCGCGTGACTCTGGATTCTTCTCTGTGAAGATTTTCTTTGAAAATGCAAGCACACACACACACACACACACACACACACACACACACAAAGAGAACAGCATTCTCTAAATTAATACACAAAATAAATAGGATCCGTGACTCATTATATCTACTTTCCTTTACCACGTGCATGTGCTAAGTCTCTTCAGTCGTGTCCGACTCTGCAACTCCATGGACCATAGCCCACCAGGCTTCTCTGTCCGTGGGATTCTCTAGGCAAGAATACAGAAGTGGGTTGTCATGCCCTCCTCTGGGGGATCTTCCCGATCCGGGGATTGAACCAGCATCTCTTATGTCTCCTGCACTGGTAGACGAGTTCTTCACCTCTAGCGCTGCCAGACCACTGTAATAGTGGCTGAAATTCATGAACTGAGACACATCCACCCTGGTTTTTGTGTCTTCATTGGTTGAGCGCCTACTGTGTACCATGCTGTGTCTAAGGACGTTGTTCCTGGCTTCTGGAGTCACAAGTCTGATGGGAGAGGCAGACCCGGACACACAGTGCTGGAAAGAGCACTTGGAGCCAGAGGAGGAAGGGACTGACACGAGTATGGGAGTTCACTGGGGAAGGATGTGGTGGTGATTCTGGGCTGCGTTTTGAAAGGTGAAGAGTCTGCCAGCTGGAAAGGTGGGAGCAGGGTCACGCCAGTTTGTTTTCTCTGAGCTCTTTCTGACCCTTGACAGAATGTCTGGGTGTCCTCATCAGAAGGTCATGGGGTGAGAGAAGCCTGTGGGCCCCTCAGGAGGTCCCCAGAGCGAGACCTCTGCCCAGAGCTCCGAGTGGTCTCCCAGGCTCTTCAGGGTCATTGCTTCCAGGCAGTTCAAAGAGAAGGGGGAGGAATTTTTAAGACAAATTTAGCCAACCTGATCCTTTTGCCTGGGGAAGGCCTCGCTCTTAGACCAGCTTTCAGTGCATTTGTCTAATCCCTTTGTGGAAGGAATTAAAATGCAACACCTAGACACTGGCTTTATTTTTATCTGAAATCCCTCGCCATCATTTGAGGAAAATTGTATTGATTTTTGTTGTGTTCACGTTATTGCTTACATTGTTACTTGCCTCAGCTCTGGAATCTTCTTTCCACGGTTCAGAGCACAGATTCTGGAGCCAGACTGCCTGGGTTCATATCCTGGCTCAGCCACAATTTAAGCACTCCCTGCCTCTGTTTCCCCAGTATAAATGGGGATAATTACGATTTCTACTCCACTGAGGTTTTGTGGGGGCTTCCCAGGTATCGACAGTGGTAAAAAAAAAAAAAAAAAAACAACCAACCTGCCAATGCAGGAGACATAAGAGATGCGATCCCTGGGTCAGGTCAAGAAGATCCCCTTGGAGGAGGGCACAACAACCCACTCCAGTATGCTTGCCTGGAGAACCCCATGGACAGAAGAGCCTGGTGGGCTACAGTCCATAAGGTCACAAAGAGCTGGACACAACTGAAGTGACTTAGCACACACACATAAGTGTTATGAGGCTTCAGTGAGTTGGTTACAAAATATTTACAACAAGGTAAACAGGGAGCATTTAATACATCTTGGCTGTTATTCTCCACTTCCTGCAGAGCCCCTAACCTGAGACTGTTCTAATTAGAATGTAGAATAAGTACCATATCCTCCAGTGAGGCGTTCAGAATTTACCAGGCAGTCAAAACATTCCATGAGGGTCAATGGGTCTCTTCCAGACACTGTTAATAGATACAAAACCCAGTTCAGTGGGGCCCCTCCCTGGGGACCTCTAGCCTTGTGAGAAAACGAGATCATATCTATACCTTCACGGTGACAATTCCTGCATTTTGTGCAGTGCTGACTCCCAAACAGTCTTCACAGCCTCTCAGTAAGTTCCTGGAATATCCTGCAGGATAATAAGAGTTTCCACCAGGAAACACTGCCTGCTGGTTTGATTGTTCACTGGTGGCGCAGTGGTAAAGAATCCGCTGGCCAGTGCAGGGATGCTGGTTCAATCCCTGTGTCAGGAAGATCCCCTGGAGGAGGAAATGGCAACCCATTCCAGTATTCTTGCCCAGAGAATCCCATGGACAGAGGACCCTGGCGGGCTGCAGTTCATGGGGTTGCAAAGAGCTGGACACGAGTTAGCGACTGAGCAGACGAGGTCCTCTGGTGATGATGTGTTTACCTAGAGGGGAACCAGTGTGTACGTGGGCTTGATTTTCCTCCAGAAAGGATGGTTTGTAACCAGCTCCATGTTTGTGTGCATCTTAGGTTTGGAGGAGACCAGCCTGTCTACATCAACATCATCAGAGATCCTGTCAACCGGTTTTTATCTAACTATTTTTTCCGTCGGTTTGGAGACTGGCGAGGAGAACAGAATCACATGATTCGCACCCCCAGCATGAGGCAGGAGGAGCGCTACCTGGTGAGTCCTGTCACCTCAGATATGTAGCCCCCGCCTCAGGGCCATCTGGTCCTTGGGCTCCATGTGATGAGGGCACCGCTTCAGGAAGCAACCTTTTGCCAGTGAAAAATTAATTTTCCAGATCATTCAGATCCAAACAAACATTTTCTCAGATGACTTTCTAACCTTGTTTTCCTGTTTTCCTTTAGTGTTGATTTCAGGTCCTGGAGAAAAAACCGTTTTTCCCAGGGAATCCTGACCAGCACTATTGTTTTGGTGCATTTGGGAATTTCTCTTAAAAGGTCACAAAGTGCTTACTCACACCTCATCCCTTTCAATTTCCACGATAGCCCCATGAGGGAGGGGTACTTTGAGAGGAGGACCCTAAGATTCCAAAAAAAATGTGAACACAACCATGACTGACTCTTTCCAGGTCCTCTTACTCCAAGTCCAAGGTTCTTTCCACCACAGCGCACCAGAATCAGGCATCCCAGTGAAATCTGTTGGCTTTTCCAGACCTTATTTTGGGACCCTCAACGTCACAGGGATGTTGATCTTGATCCCAAGAGTTGCTTCCACAGCTCGAAGTTGGTAACAGATGAAAGTAGTGCATCTTATTGTCAGCTCCAGAATAAAAGATGTGTTTCCCACTAGTTTGTGACCTAGATTGACAAACGCTTGCTGAGGGCTTAGAGCCTGGTGTTAAAGAGGCTGAGACCCTGGCCTCTGTGTCTGCAGGAGCCTGTTGGTTTCACCCAGACCATCCTGGGCTTTCAGGCCCAGAAGAGAGAGAAGAATGTATGAAAGGCTCAGTGCAAATCTGCCTCCACTGCTGGCATGCAACACAGAGCCCATGCCCACCACTGCTGTGTGCACAGAAGCATCCTTCAGCTAAAGAAGAGTAGTGTTAGTTACAGTTCCAGCACAAGTTCTCTTTCCTCATTTGATTTTAAAAAAGCATAATAACAGTATGCATTTGGAGGATGGAGCATTTTTCAACAATATCACTTTCATGTCTTAAAATCCGCAGTTAGAGTTGAGAAAATTGAGATGCACAGAAGTATCTTATCCAGTGCTACACAGCTAGTTATAGATGGGCCAAGACTAGAAACAAAGGCTTTTTACTGGCCATTCAGCATTTGTTCAACTACCTAATGCTTCAGGGACGTATTCTGATGTAATATTTTTAAAGCGCCTTTTACTTTTTTTCTCTTTCCATTATGATGGCAAAAACTCTTATCTCTTCCTTTATATGTTATGAATATGGCTCTGTATTTTTTGTTATGACAAGCACGTATTTTTTATAATGACAAGTACATATTCAGAGTATAGAACCACTTACTAGAGGAATAATGTCTTTATTGTTTGTATTGGACCCGATTCACCTGTTATGTTTTATGAAAACATAGAGCATATTCCATGTAATCAAAATATCTTGCAAAGTTTCTGTTCAAAGTTTTGGTTCGATCCGATACTAGTGAGAACCAAGTTACAGCAGAGGATGCCAAAAAAAAACCAAAGATTTGAAAACAAGTTTTATGAATCTTACTCTTCAAATATTAATGTAGGTAATAAGTAAATTCGTAGTCTACCAGATGGTGAAAAGTGATCAGGGAAAGTGAAGGGGCAGTCCCAGGGATCTGTCATGTGGGCAGGGGGTAGTGGTGGGCAGGGGACCAGCTGCAATGTTAATAAGCAGACCAGGGAAGGCATTGGATCTGACATAGAGAGGGGAACTGGAGCGAAAGCCTGATGTGGGCACTTGTGCGTGTCATTCAGAAACCAGGAGGGAAAAGGGGATGACTGGTATAGAGTGAGGGGTGGGGGCAAGGAGGTGGCAGGAGGTGAACTTGCAGAGGTAAGTCTTGGAGACCACGCACCATATAAGGCCCTGTGAGTTGCTGTAATAACTTTGAATTGAGAAATAAAATGAATACCCCCCAATCATACACACCTTTTTTTTTTTGAAGGATAGTTGATTTACAATGTTGTGTTAGTTTCTGCTGTATAGCAAAGTGATTCATTACGCACACATATATATATATATATACATTCTTTTTTGATACTCTTTTCCCCTGTGGCTTATCATTGGATACTGAATATAGTTCTCTGTACCATACAGTAGGACCTTGTTGTTTATCCTCTCTATATAGAATAGCTTACATCCGCTAACCTCCCATTCCATCCTCCCCCACCTCCTTCCCTTTTGGCAACTACAAGTTTGTTCTCTATGTCTGTGAGTCTGTGTCTCTTTCACAGATATGTTCATTTGTGTCAAATGTTAAATAACACAGAAGTGGTTATCATATGGTATTTGTCTTTCCCTTCCTGACTTCACTTGGTTTGATCATCTCTAGTTCTATCCATGTTGCAGCAAATGGCTTTATTTCATTCTTTTTATGGCTGAGGAGTACTCTTGTCTGAGGAAGGCAATGGCACCCCACTCCAGTACTCTTGCCTGGAAAATCCCATGGATGGAGGAGCCTGGTGGGCTGCCGTCCATGGGGTCGCACAGAGTCGAACATGACTGAAGCGACTTAGCAGCAGCAGCAGTACTCTTGTCTACGTGTACCATGTCTTCTTTGTCCATTTCTCTGTCGATGGACATTCAGGTTGTATCCATGTTTTGGCTGTTGTGAATAGTGCTGCTATGAACATAGGGGATTACAGTTTTGTCTGGATATATGCTCAGGAGTGGGATTGCTGAATCATATGGTAATACTATTTTTAGTTTTCTGAGGAACCTCCATGGTGTTTTCCACTGTGGATGCACTAACTTACCAACCAACATTCCCACCAACACTAGAACGGTTCCTTTTTCTCCAACACCCTCTCCAGCATCTGTGATTTGTAGACTTTTTAATGATGGCCATTCTGACGGATGTGACGTGGTACCTCATTGTAGTTTTGATTTGCAATTCTCTAATAATTAGCGATTCCTTAGTGGGTCAGTCAGTAAAGAATCCACCTGCAATGCAGGAGACCTGGTTTTGACCCCTGGGTTGGGAAGATCTCTTGGAGAAGGAAATGGCAACCCGCTCCAGTGTTCTTTCCTGGCAAATCCCATGGAGAGAGGAGCCTGGCGGACTATAGTCCATGGGATCATAAAGAGCCAGACTCAACTTAGCATCTAAACCACCACCCCCAGTAATTATTAACATTGTGCATCTTATCATGTTCCTAGTGGCCTTTTGTATTTTTTCCGTGGAGAAATGTCTGTTTAGGTCTTCTGCTCATTTTTCAATTTGTTTTTCTGTTGTTGAGTTGTATGAAGTGTTTGTATATTTTGGAGATTAAGCCCTGTCACAAACTGTACACATCTTAATCAGTGATTCTTCCTCCTGAATCTCCTCTAGAAAGCTGAGCCTGCCTCCCAGCAGGGGATGCATCACCTCACAAGCCCACAGATACCCTCAGCAATTCTCTCCCTTTTTTCTGGGGGTCCAGACTCCTCCCTCCTGCTCTAGACTTATATCTGTCTGAAGCCTTGGTTCTTGTTCTGAAGTCTCACAAGCCTCTTTACACGGAAACTTTCCAGGGCATTTGATTGAAAATAGGGTCTGTGGGGGGGAGAGAGAGAGAGAGAGAGAGAGAGAGAGAGAGAGACCTTAAAGTTGTGCAGTGCACAACCTACCCAACTGTACGTGGATGTTCCAATATTCTTCAGTGCTCCCACCAACTGCTGGCTGCCTATATCATTTCTCTGAGTGATATAATGTCTTCACATTTGTCCTCTCCTCCCAGTGGCCAGCAAGGTCTTTGAGAACAAGATAAGATCAGAGTTCCATCTCTGTCCCTGGAATTCAGAAGAGTGGCTGAATTAGCTGTTGTTGTTCAGTTGCTAAGTTGTGTCTGACTCTTTGTGACCCCATGGACTGCAGCACACCAGGCTTCCCTGTCTGTCACTATCTCCTGGAGTTTTCTCAAACTCATGTCCATTGAGTCAGTGATGCCATCCAACCATGTCATTCCCTGTTGCCCGCTTCTCCCCCTGCCTTCAATGTTTCCCAGCATCAGGATCTTTTCCAATGAGTCAGCTCTTTACATCAGGTGGCCAAAGTATTGGAGCTTCAGCTTTTTTTTAAAAGCCAGTAAAATGTTGAAAACTGGTAATGGAGACAAGTCTTGCATTTTTGGAGAGCCTTTATGATATGAGAGATTCTGGGGAAATTCCCTGCCTGGAATTCTACCCTCAGAGATTCACAGGGGCCCCCATTCCACACGTAAATCACTGTGTCCTGAGAAGGGCCCATGTCAGATGAGCTTGGCTCATTCCTTGGCCAGGCCCCAGCAGGAGAGCCCTGAGCTCCCCCCAAACAGCGGAGGGAGAATCGGGGAGCAAAGAGCAAGGAGGGCCCCAGAGACACGTGACTCCTTCAGATCCAGCTCCCGTCTGACCCTGTTAGGAGACTGTTCTCTTGTTCAAAGGATGGTTTGTTTATTTGGAAGAAGCCAGTGTATTGCCTTTTTTTTTTTTAATAGCTGAAACTTTTTATTCCCTCTCCTCGATCCCATTAGACACTTGGAATAAAACTGTCCCCTTTCAGAGCCTGTCCTCATTTTGGCAAGCCTGGGTGGTCAGTTGTTTCACTCAAAAGAGGGTGTTGTTTGTGTCTCGCTGGGGTGCAGGGCAGCTGTGAAGAGACCAGGTCCCCTCAGTGAGGCCCTGCCTGGGGGTGAGGGCCCAAGAGGGGAGGCAGGCGAGCCCAAGTGGGCAGGCAGGGCGACCACCCCCTTGGGGACCGAGCAGCAAGGCCTCTTGCTACTCACACACAGAGTCACGGGCGCTGGCCTGAGACGGGTCCACTGGTGTCCCCACTTGATTCCAGACCCCAGGGCTCCAAAGCCCTTTGTTTTATCCAGTTGCCAAAAATAAGGCAGTTCTGCTCCTGGCTGTGGGCCTTGCAGAGCTGCTTAGCATACAGCTGAGAGAGGGTGGGGTTTGGGGGCTGAAATATTATCATCTGTGATGCCAGGTGGTTGGGAAGAAACTGGAAATAGGAACAGGGATTGTAGGGTTCCTGAAGGTCAGTCATGAGGAGCCTCTCTTCTCTTGGATGCAAGAATGGGGCCTGGGTCTAGTGATGGGTTAGGGGTCCAGCCCAGCATAGAAGCCAGGCCTCCTGACTCCATACTGTCTTGTTGGATCACTTGGACCTTATGTTTTACTTCCTGGATGGTAAAACGAGAAGAGGAGTGGGCCAAGTTCCATGGTTTTTGAGCAAAATCATTTCATCTGATGCATCTTTACAAAGACATAGCTGTTATGACAATTTTTTTTTCAAATACTCAAGCATCTTAGAGCTATTTCCCATATTTTCTGAAAACAGATTTCCTAAAAGCTTCTACTTCTCTCCAAAAAATCTTCACTTATTTATCAGAAAATGATTTTACAATAAATTATTGCTAGAATGGGTAAAATTCAGCGTATAGCAGCCATGCTATGAAAAGGCAGTTCTCTGGGGCTCGTTTCCCTCTCTCTGGAGCCAGGCACTCGGCTCACCATTGCAGAGGTGGCTGCATCCTTTCTTGGTTTTAGGCTCGGGAGGTGGGGCGGGCGGATCTGAGTGCAGGCGCACGTGGACACGTGCCAGGGCTTAAGACTTTTGTCCAGCCGGAGTCCAGGCTGCTTTATTTCCAGGGCAAGGACATACCTGGCACCCAGAATGCAGTTAAGGAGAATGAATGTCTGCTAATGAAGAGCAACTGTTGTGATTTACAAGCGAGGGAGAGCGTCTTGTTCCCTAGAAGCCACTCCCTTCTCCAGTCCCCAAATTTCCCTGAAAACAGCTGCCATTTCCACTCTGTTAGTTATACGTGTGTGATTTTTTTTTTTTTTTTTTTTGCTTGTTGTTTGCCTAAAACCTGGCCTGAGAAAGGTTCATGGTGAACACTTCTGCAGAGATACCACTTGGCATTTTCAGACAACAATAACAAAAATGTCCAATTGAACTCTTTACCCAAATTCCTGCAACTTCACCAGATGACCGTTCCCTAGGTGATCCGCCATTTGTAGAGCAGAAAGAGGGAAAGGCATTTTCCCAGGGAGAGAACTGCCTCTGTGATGCTGTTTATTCGTCTTGGCTGTAAAGCGTGGAAAGTAATGCATGTTTAAAAGAAAAGATGTGTAATTTACAGCTTCTTAATTCATAAAGAATTCAGTGAATCATGTTGGATTCTGGAGAAGCCTGAACACGGGCCAGCATCAGCAAAGGTTTTCAGAAAGCTATGTGTTTTAATCCGCTTGAAAGCTTTGGACTCTGAGCACCCTTAGCTTTGGAAATGTATCTATGAAATACTCGATTCTGGAAATTTCCACTCAGTCCTGACTGGCTGAGGCTGTCCTGGGAATGAAACCTCAGGCTGTCCCTTCATCCCTCAAGCATCATTCTTCTTAAAGGAAGAAAACGAATAAGGGATTTGGATCATCTGCTTTTTACGTAGTTCAGTAAATATATGTATTTTCCAAAGCTCCGAAGGTAAGAAAGTCATGCTCTTTGTCTCCATCTAGTTTGGATTTGGCCTATGACTGCAGGCTGAGCAAGCGGCCCAGGACATGGTTTACTTAGCTTCTGTTCTCTGCTGCCCCAGCTGGGTGACAAGCCAATGGATTTAGCCTCCACAAACCTTACTCTTCTCTTCTGTACAATGGGACCATATTACCTTGTCTGTTTCACAGGCTTCTCAAGAAAATAAACTGAACATTCTACACAGAAGTGTCCTGAGAGCTAAAACTTTCCAAAACACATTTTGGAATTAATGCTTTCATACCCCTGGCTCTGTCAGTGGCTCCCGGAGACCACTCATTTCCTATAAATCAGGGCGAATGGGGATGTTTATCTCTTTTGGGGAGCCAGCGGCTGCTGCTGTTCTCCTGTGGCTCAGGGTACCCTGGGCCGTGTCCTGAACCATCAGGTCCGCTTCTGCTGAACCTCTCAGATGGCCCCACTAGACCCCTTCTCCTGGGAATCTGTTTCTAAGGAATACTGCTTCTCTGTGTTCCCAACAGCTGGAGACATGTTTTGATCCCAGCCTGCTGGCACCCATTTGTCCCATGTTTATTTACTTGGAAATCTAAGCTGGTGTAGGCAAGTGCTTGTAAAGTCCCCAAAGCGGTGCGTTCTCACCCCGGAGGATGGGGAGGAGAGGTGTACAGGGCCACAGGCTCTGACACACTGAGCCACACAGAGGACGAAGGTGCTACTCCGGAGAGAGATGTCTCTGACATCCGTTCCTCCAGAGGTGTGTTGAAAGCAGGGATCGCAAGTATTTAGAGAACCAAAGACGAGCTCTGTTGGTTTAGCAATACCTGGAGTATCCCTGAGACTCAACCCACCACCGGTTTCTTGAAAGATGGAAGAAGAGGACCACAGTTTGAAGAGCAAAGATGCCTTTAGAGAATGAGAATAGCACACATCTGACCAGCAGCAAGACAATGGGGTCTCAGTCTATACCCAGAGGACATGGCTTCTCTCAACCACCCAAATGAACAAGGAAATAAGTCTTCCTCTCAAGCCTCCGAAAAGGAATCAGCTTTGCCAACACCTTGAGGTTAGCCCAGTGGGACCTGTGTTCAGACTTCTGACCTACAGAACTGGAAGATCAGAAATGTTGGTTCACATTTCTCCCCCTTCTTTTCCTATCTCAGTTCTCTAACCCAGCTGAGAAGGGTTCTCCACTTTTAAGGATTTTTGTGAATCCATTGGGCTCATCCAGACAGTCTAGAATCATCTCCCCATCTCAAGGATTGTAACCATAATCACATCTGCAGAACCATTTTTTGCTGTATGTATATGGTGCCATATTCACAGGTCCCAGGGATTCAGGTGTGGACATCTTTGGGGTCTATTATTCTGCCCACCACAGTGTCACTGTGACTGTGGGGACTGAGGGAACTGTGGAGGGGTTGTGAGCATGACAGGCATTTTGAAACTTGGCTTGTCCCGGTCACTGGTGACTGTGCAGTGACGCCAAGCTAGGGCTGCCGTAGTGACGCAAAGCTAGGGCTTCTCTGTCTCTGGTCTGCAGAACCAAGGGGCCAGTTATACGTTTTATTTTTACTTCTACTAGTGACTCATCCATCCATCCATCCACTCATTCATCATTCATTCATTTATTAATGATTTAGTGCTTTCTGTGTGACGAGAATAATAATCAGAACTGGAAATGAAATGCTGAGCAAAAATAGACCCCATGTCTGTCCTCATAGAGCTCAGAGTCCTACAAGGGAGGCAGGTGTTAACTCCCAAACCACACAAATTCATGTGAAATGTAACTGGCTCACATTTGACAACACAGAGAAACGGGCCACTGTCTGGGCATAGTTGGCAAGTCTAGAGGCCAGAGGAGTGGTGGTTGAACTAAGATGTGAAGGGAAAGAGAAGAAGGAGGAACAGTCTGGACATCGGGAACAGCACATGCAAAGGTCCTGCGGCAAAAGGGAACAAAGTGAGCAAAGGGAAAGAACCAGGGAGGCTAGAGCAGGGTGAACTGAGGGACAAAGGGAAGAGCTGAATCCTGCAGTGTGGGCAGGCAGAGGTTAGACCCCACAGAACTTCCCAGGGCCTGTTCACGAGGACTGGGGAGACTCTAAAGGATTTAAAGCAGGCCTTGGGGGTGGGGAAGCATGTTTACATGGGATCCCAAGATGTACATTTTGGGAAAAAAATGACTTAACTTCAATATACAGTGTACAGAAGGGCTCCAGTTAATCTGAGGTTGCTGCAGTGATCAAGCGGGAGATAAACAATCAAGGAGCAAGTATTTACAGAGTGAGAACCATGCCTAAGGAGCAGCTCTAGGGTAGGGGCAGGGATGGTGATGGGGAGCATTTACCGTGGGGAGCACTTCACTGTCCTTCCATTTGCTGACTGCCTGGTTGGCAACAGAAAACCCAAACTTGAGGAACTGTCATTGGCTGGGGCATGATTAATTAGGAAAAGAATGCTGCAGACACCAGCCTGAGAATTCAGGAGAGGAAAGAAATCAGTGAGCTGGGCTCACTGGGGGAAGCTTCCTAGACAAGGTGGGAGCTAAGATCTGGGGACAGATTCAGATTCAGGCAGGGGTGAGGGTCAGGAGGACTGCAGGAGCGGAGCGTTTGTGCCAAAGCCCGAGAGCCTGAGGCTTGCTCTGTGGTCAGCCGCCCAGCTTGGCTGGAGCAGCGGGTTTCGAGTTTAGGGTTTGGGACTGAGAAGCGATTCACCAGATGTCCCCGAGGAGGCTGCCAAATCAAGTTTGCCTGACCTGCTTGCTCAATGGAAGCTCCCATCAGGAGCACCAAACCCAAGCTACCAGAGCACAGCCAGGTGCATCCCGCTGGCCACCTGTCAGCTGAGCTCATCTGCTCCAGACCCCCGCCCCTCACTGAGTCAGCCACCAGCTGCAGCTGCCCCCTCACTGGGGGCTCAGGCCTGCACCCTTGCTGGGACGGGTGGCTTAGATTTATGAAGGTGGTGGCTCTCAGCCTGACCGCTCTCTGGAATCATCTGGGAGGCTTTTAAAACTCCTGTTGCCTGGGTCCCACTCCCAAAGATTCTGGTTTAATCGGTCAAGGGTGCAGGCTGGGCTCTGGGATTTTTTAAAAACCCTGGAAGTGATGCCACATGTAGCTAAGGCTAAAAAATAATTACTGAGAAATAACTGCACATCCATTCTTGGCTGTATTAGCAGAAGTTAGTTTTACTGACAGATGCACCTCCTGAATATTTTCTAGAAGCTTACTTTCTGTATCCGTTACATATTTAGAAAAAGCTCTATTTACCTTCCCCTCAGGAATGTTTTTATTTGTTGGACTTTTAATTGGTATGTGCAAATATACGACACTAAAGGAGTTTGATGGCATAGTGTTAGGTATGTTGTATTTATGTATACTCTGTATGGGTCTTAAATCAGGCTTTCTTTTAAACTGAACTAATTAACATTTATTATATAGAAACCAAAGAGTATATTATACTATACATTTAAGATCTCACTTCAGGAAGCATGTTTTAGGCAATAAAACAGAGAATAAGTACTTTGATGAACAAAATATTTTATTTAACATGAGAACATCTTTTTGTTTGGTCAGTGGAGTCATTTGGAATCCATTACCATTTTTTCTAAAGAGATATGTGTCACTCTTCAAATGCAGGCCAGTTTGTACAAATACATATACATGTTAAATTTAAGGATGTGGGTGAATAGGGCTACACTTTAAATGCAGTCGAGAAATGTTCTTTAAAACACTGTTCTTTAAAATGCAGCCAGGGAGCTTGCTACTCAAAGAAGTTATGGGGTGAAGGTTTATATAAAGTGAAAAACTAATGACAGTTTATCAGTGTTAGAATTTTGAATTTCATACCCTAATACTTGTTTTTCAGAACCTGGCACACCTTTGTAGTTGTCCTCAATTTGCTTTGCCAAATTGTAATATTTTTTCCTACCAAACTGTTTTACATACACAGCATAAATTCCCCAAAGGCAGAATGACCTCTAAGTGTGTTCTTAAAAATAGTTTGCAAAATCTGAAGACAGACAGGAAAAGTAAGCGCAAAACATCTAAGAGATTTATTGGAATCTCAGCTTGAATTCTAATTGCAAGTACTTATGAAAATGTCAATATTAACATGAAATAGCTGGCAGTTTTTCTAAAAAATGTAAATTGAATTAGATAGTGCGTAATTGGAGAAACGCTTGCTTCACTCAGGCTCTCTCAAAACAAGTCTTCAAATCTGTTAGCTGCAGCAGCCTTGCCCTCTAATGGCTGGAAATTGAAGGACAAGGTGAAATACTTGTGACTGCAAGGAGGATAGAAGCTAAACAGAGGGTATGGCAGACTATACGGCACCGTGTCGGAAGACTCCTCCCAAAGCGAGGGACTCGGTGTAAAGTCAGGACCAGCATAGTCTTAAAAAGAAACAACTCAATGGGTGCTGAGGGAAGGGAAGACAAAAGCATGCTAAGTGCCTTGGAGCTTCTGGGCCATCTTCAGTAGAAATGGTACTATAGATGCCCGATGTCCTGAAATGCAACTGAGAGGTCAGCTCACCTCATAATATTAAAACACTGAGAAGCCTGAAAAAGTTATAGAATAAATAGTCAAGCCTGGAAATTGTGATAGTCTTGGCTTAATAAGTTTTGCAGAGCACACGTAACAATCCACTTTAGTTCCCTTTTATGATTGACTAATCAGTGTCTCAGGCAAGGTAGAAATGGCATCAGTATGTCTGGTTTGTCAGGAGTATAATAGGAAGTTTGTTTTATCCCACATGACATTTCCATTATCTAGGATGACAGCCAGGAATGAATGAGCCAGGTGGGGGATCCACTGGCTATAATGTCATGCAACCTCTAGGCACAGACCACTTTTTCTCTGACCCTAAATCCATGCAGATATTCCTGAATTAATGAAAGAATTTTAACCAAATCCTGCTTGATTTCAAGACAAAGCTTTTAAAAAAGTGGCTCCAACTCCGTGTTTCATATTACAAGGAAAAAATACAATGGAATTGTATCAACATTCAGCTAGATGTTTCTATACTCTTTTTTTTTTTTTTTTTGCACTGAAGAGGAAGGTTATACCAGTATGACTTTTAAATGTTACCACTGCCCCTTCACCACTCTGTAGAGTTTTAAACACTCACTGCTGGTTTTTAAAATAACCTCTTGGATGAGACTTGTTAAGAAAACCAGCAGATGTATAAAAGAAATTATCAAGTTCAATAAGAGGTGGTGGCAACTTTGTTGACAATGAAATCTCACTATGATTATGGCATTCCATATATGACCCACTACTAAAGAGTAGAAACCTGTGAGATTAAGAAAAGCGATCTAAACAAAAATAATAGGGAGTTCCCTGGTGGCCTCCTGGTTAGGATGTCTGGACTTTCACTACCGTGATGCAGGTTCAGACCCTGGTTGGGGAACTGAGATCCCTCAAGCCACCTGGCGTGGCCAAAAAAAATGCCAAAACAAAACATAAGATTAGCCTCAGTCAACCCTGATTACTGCTAATCTTTATTTCTCCGGGAAATTATTACTTGGTGTGAATTATATTTATTTTTTACTTGCTAATATAAGTAGTACATTTTACTTGCTAATATATATTGCTTCTAAAGCCTTCAAATTGTTTCACATTTGTGTATATCTTGCATGTTTAACTAAGATGTAATTTTCGTAGATGGTATAACATGATCTCCTCTTTTAATCTCAGCACCCTTCACAGCAACCTGGCAGACATCCAGCCCAACTTTCAGTATACACTAAATAACAGATCCAGATGTGGGCAGAGCATCAGTGTTTATCTCTCCTCTCCACTTGCATGTGCAACTTAAATATATACTGAACACCTACAAGGCATCAGGCCCTGTGATAGGAATAGCCGTGGCAAGATGAACATCCACCCCTGCTTTCTGCCTCCACCACATGCAAAGAAACCCATCTCCTCTTATATTCTCTTATTAGTGAATGATACCCCTCTGGGTTCAAGAAACTCAGGAGTCGTCCCTGCCTGCTTTCTCTCCCCAAACCCCTCAACCCACATGCAATTAGCCACCAACTTAACCTGGAATCCTCCTGAAAGCAGAGCCTGAGACAAGGGTTTGGGTGAAGGTTGTTAGAATTCAGACAGGGATCCCAGCAAATTCCAGGAGACAGTGGAGGACAGAGTCTAAGTCTTAGCAGAGTCTAAGTTTGCTAAGCAGATTCTAAGTCTGCTAAGACTATCAGTTCTTCCCTTGACTTGGCTCAGATCATTCCCCATCATTAACAAAGTCCTTCTCATGTTCCTCAGTAGCCTCATAGCTGGGCAGCGTGGCTCCCGGTCACCTGCCAACCCACTGTCACAGTGTCTACTGTGCACATCTGATATAAGGCTTCCCTGGCTTAAAACTCTTTTGTGTTTTTCTTCTCCCTAGGCATAATGTTAGCCATTGATATTGCTGTATTATCATAATTATTTAGTCAAAAAGCATCATGACTACTTGTAAATCTACAACTATCTCAATAAAAAGACTTCAATGAAAAAAAGCATCACAAACCAAGAGACAAAGGATAGGTTAACCAATGAATAGCACAGGAAAAATGGAAGTGAGAATGAGCCAGTTTTGGAAACAGGACGTGAGAAGCATGGTTTTATTACCATTTGTTTCATTTAGGAAACCAATAAGATTGGAAGGATAGGGTCAAATTATTCAAAGTTTTGAAAGCTGCAGAAAGGACTTGAGAAGTCATCATAGAAGGCAGGACTCACCAAGCCTCTTGAGCCAGGAATTAAATGACATAATGCGAAATGCTGCTTCTAAGTTGTGTGTTAAACTTAGAAAGATCTTCTCTTTGAAGCTATTAAAAGAATTATCCATGGTGTCTTCCAGTTGTAATTCTTATTGTTTAATTTAAAATCTTTGGCCCATCCCAAATTTATCCTGCTATCAACTGTAACATATCAGTTCAAAATCTCTTTTTCCCCAGATGGTTAACAGATTATCTCAACGACGTTTATATAATAATTCATTTTTTCACACTAGCCTAAAGTGACACGTTTAATATATATAATACATTTTTATTTTAGGAGAGATCAATATTTTGACTTTTTATTTTGTTCCATTGGTCTCTGTCTTTAAGTATAGTAACACACAATTTCATACTGTATGTGTGTACACGCGCTTGTGTGTAAACTAGCATGTAATTATATAATATACATCTTATTATATAATATACAATAATATGACTAATATAATTAATGCTATATACAATAACTATTATATGGTAAATATTTTATTTGATAACGTCTAATTGCTTCTCATTAACCTTTTCCGCAGATGTCCTAGCTCTTTTGTCTTTGTTGATTTGTCTATAGAAACTTTAAAATCAGCTTGTTCAGCTCCCTTCTCCCCACATATATCCTCAGAAAACCTTACCATCGTTTATCGGGTTTACATTAAGTTTTAGACTAACATAGGGAGAATTCACATCTTTATGTTGAGTCTTATTATGTGAGAATATATTTTGCCTTTTCCGTTTGTTCAAACATCTGTTAAATCCGTTGAGAGGGAGTGTTATATCCCTTGAGAGTGCTTTAAAGTTCTCTTCATTTAGATCTTGCACAGTTCTTAAGTTTATTTCTTGGTATTTTATTTTTCTTGTTGTTGTTGCTACTTTTGCATATTATCATTACTGTTAATTAAAGTCTATTTTTATTTTAAACTCCACCAACTTGCTCAGTTCTCTTACTGTTGGTAGATAGATTTTCAGGAAATTCTTTCCAGTTTACCAGCTAACATTATATCCCCAGCTAACAATGATCATGTTTTCTTTCTTTTTCTCAATTTTTATAAATCTTATCCAGTTGTTTTTGTTAGTGTCTCTAGAGTACGGTTAAATATAATGGTGATAAGCATCAGTTTCTTATGGGTACCAAATAATTGAAGTAAAATTAAATCATTAATTGTCTACTTTTATTTATTTTTGTGTTTTTTCTACTAGGCCATAATTTAAAAGATCCAGACTTTTGGAGATTTCATATCAGGCAGAATATAAGCAGCAGAAATCTCAATGTCTAATGGCAAAAAAAATCAAGGGAAAAAGATAGAATATTTCCTTAACCCTCCACCATCGCCTGCATGTAACTTAGATCCCACTATTAACTTAGCAACCCCTGAGTGACTGCCTTCTCAACAGCCTGTTTCACCCAGATTTGTGAAAGAAAGCCTCATACTTGTGGTAAATTTAATGTTGGAGTCCTTTCTAGAGGTCTCTGGGCTGTATATGATCTTGTTTCTTTCCCAATGGGTGTGGTTTTCCTGGCAGTCAGCTTCTCCGTGACCACATTTAATAAGTTATAATAAATGCAGAAAGAGTTCATCCTTCACAAGTTTCAATACAAAAGAACGATGAAAAACAAGTAGAGGCTGAAGGAAGTACCAGGTTCACATTTTACTTTGCTTTAAGATATGAATAAATGTGAAACTGAATGTTGCCAGGTTAAGATCAGCTTTGGCTGAGTGTGGCCCATCTCTGTCAACAAGGCCACATGTCAGTCCGTCTTTTCTGACTTGTGGGAATGCTACTAGAGGACCAGAAATGCTTTTGAAAGGCCCCTGACCATACCGGACAGCAGGAAGGTGAGGCCTCTTTGCCTGGGACCCTGTACTTTGTTTCCAATTCACCCGTTTAAATATAAATATGGAAACAAGTAAGCCAGGATCCTTGAGAGGAGCCTTGACTGTGGACCCTGGGATGGGTGATGCTTCTTGTTGAAGTTTTGAACTTGAGAAGCACTGTGGGGAACTTGAGTGACACTGTATCTCCTGCCGTGCTCACTCATCCTTGTGTGATCAGCAGGTTTGCTGATTAATTGTTGTGTCTCTTTCAGTTTGGGAAATTAAGTTGAAGTCAGCAAGTAAACCCCTAACTTGAATTGTTTTGACTTAAGTACGTACGTGAGACTTTGACTTTGTCATTTCCAGCTGCCCCCCTCATTAAATTCAGATCACGAATATCATACATTGAAAGTGAAAGTTATTAGTTGCTCAGCCGGGTCCGACTCCTCACGACCCTATGGACTGTAGCCCGCCAGGCTCCTCTGTCCATGGAATTCTCTAGGCAAGGATACTGCAGTGGGTTACCATTCCCTTCTCCAGGGGATCTTCCGGACCCAAGAACCAAACCCGGATCTCTTGCGCTGCAGGCATATTCTTTACCGTCTGAGCTGCCAGAGAAGCTCTAGTATCACAGTGAGGATATGCCCTTTATCTTCGTGAGCAAACCCCAGATGTGACAGCCTGCGTGACAAGGCTTGTACCACTCTCCTCTTGTTTCCTCTGTCCTTTCCAAGCCTGAATGTCAGATATCCTGGCTCCTGATGAGCACATATCTTTCTTGCCTTGTATACATTCCACTTTTTGTTTCCCTGGAGCGCATCCGTGTAGGAAGGGTTTCATCAAATTTACTGCGTATGGGCAGGAACTTCTCTGTCTTCTTGCCAACATTTCTTCAGCACCTAAAAAGAAAGTTTTTCTTTGATTAAAAGGAACAGGGTCTGGCAAGAGTAAGTGCTCAAAGATTATTTGTTGAATAAATGACGAAACGAGTATCTGATTGATTCACAGTTTGATAAATACATGATCATGTCAGTGTATTGGTTTTCCCAGGTGGCCCTAGTGGTAAAGAATCTGCCTGTCAGTGTAAGAGATGCAAGAGACGTGGATTCGATCCCTGGGTAGGGAAAAGCCCCGTAGTAGAAAATGACAACCCATTTCTTCTCGAGTTTTTCCCTTCATATAAATGTGCACAGCTGTATTTTATGTAGAATCCCTCAGTTGCCTCCAGGCCACAACCGATGATTACCATGGGTTTTTTTCCTAAATAAAATGGATGCTTAGTTGTTATCAACTGAGCCATTGTCTCTGCGGATCTAAGGGCAATTCCCAGGGCACAGCAGATCTTGGAGTTCACCTCTCTATTATAGCTGATGAAATTAAGTTACACCAGTTTAATTAGACTAATATTTTACTATCAACTGCAAAAAGGAACACTTCTGCTAGGTTTAGCAGCTGTGACAAATAGTAATTTTAAACTTGAGGTGTATAGCACTTGCTTATTGATAAGTAAATAAAAATATTATCAATAATCCAGCAAAATTTAATTTTCAGAAATGTTTCTTCCTCGTGAAAAAGCTCTTCTAAACTGGAGAAAGGCATTGTCTGCTTCATACCCTACGCCTGAAGACTACTTTGGTTTCCACTTTTCGTCCGGTGTCAGTTTTAGTATTTCTGCTGCTGCTGCTGCTGCTAAGTCGCTTCAGTTGTGTCCGACTCTGTGTGACCCCATAGACGGCAGCCCACCAGGCTCCCCTGTCCCTGGGATTCTCCAGGCAAGAACACTGGAGTGCGTTGCCATTTCCTTCTTCAGCTAAGATACCTCAAACAATTCTCTCTAAATGTTATTCGTGGAAGTCAGGCTTCTGCCGGAGCAAAATCTGTATTTATTCACAAAACCACATTTCGCATGGAGAATTTTAAACTCCAGTCGAAATGAATGATTTTACATCAAGGGCTGAATAACACCAAGTTTTCAAAAGGCTTTTCTTTTGAGAAATTCAAAGCTTCTCATTAAGTCTTTAGTCTTCCAAAACTGTGCCATTTTCTAAGATAGCCTTATTAGTCTCATTTTGCAAATGCCAAGATTATGCAAAGAAGCTATTAAATATCTTCCAGGGTACTTGACTTAGGAACAAACCATCACTGATAAATTAGAAGAAGAGGCTACAAACAAAGCAAAAAGAAAACACTTGGCAAGGAGGAAGCTAAATGTAAGAACAGGATTTGTCCTCAGGGCCCTTTAACATGGGGTTCCAGGGAGTTGAGGAAAGGGGGCAGGGAAGACTTTAATTAATCATTGCACTTTTCAAGGCAGAAAAGAAGGCTATCTCATCTCATCCACTCATTTAAGTAATTAGGACTGGAGCGTTAAGGTTGGAAGCACCACATGGAGTTGTCATCCTTATGATGCTGTAAAGGCTAAGCCATATTGGATATTTATCAAAGAAAGTTAATTTAGGAATAGAATGGCACGAATGGGCTTCCCAGGTGGCTCAGTGATAAAGAATCCTCCTGCCGATGCAGGAGATGAGAATTTGATCCCTGGGTCAGGAAGATCCCCTAGAGAAGAAAAGGGCAACCCACTCCAGTATTCTTGTCTGGGAAATCCCATGGACAGAGGAGCCTGGTGGGCTACAACCCATGGGGTTGCAAAACTGTTGGAAACCACTTAGCGACTAAACAACATAATAACAACAACAATCATGAACAATGCAATACAGGAAAGTCTGGGAAGTAGCCCAGTGCAATGCTAACTGACTTCAGCTGTGTCAGATTCTTTGCAGCCCACCAGGCTCCTCTGTCCAGGGGGTTTTTCAGGCAAGAATACTGGAGTGGGTTTCCATTTCCTTCTCCAGAGGATCTTCCTGACACGGGAATCGAACCCACATGCCTTATGTCTCCTGCATTGGCACTAGCACCACCTGGGAAGTAAGGGTGAACATTAAGCTCTGGAACAAAATTAGAAAGCCTGGAAGTGATGGTCATCTCCTAAACTTTTCCAATCCATTGCTCACCAGGCTACTTATTATGACATCCTAGTTCAATTTCATGCTTGTCCAGAAAGGGAAGACACACATGCGTGATCTCATGTAATCTCTCCAGCACCCCTCTAAGATAGTTATTATGCCCATTTTCACAGATGAGATGCTAAGGACTATAGGAGTTAAGTCACTTGCTTAAGTTTACACAGCTAATAAGAAGCAGAGCCAGGGTTTCAGCATGCTGGAGCTGGCTTGGCCTGGCTCTGAGCAGCTCTTACATTTTCAGGAAATTTTCAACTAATTACTATTTCGGTTGACATCAAGATGGTGGCTTGAATCGGGCCACGGTAGAAATAGTCACACCATGGAAATTTGCAGATGCTAAAAAGGTAGTTGTTGTGAATTTACTGACATATCTCTTATTTGAATCCAGGTCATCTGACTCTAGAGTTGCCCCTCAAACTTCTATGCTGCATCAAGGTATATAGTGATTTTCTGATGCATTTCTGACTCCAAAAATTCCTTAAGCCACCTTGTTTCCGCTGACTGCCTATACAAGGGTGGTCAGGCCCTGTCATGCCCATGTCCCTCTCTGCGTTCCGCCATCACCACTGTGTGCCCGGCTGCCTTCCTACACAGAAAGTTTCTCCAGGATAAGAAGATAAAATATCTTATACTTGCTTGCATTCCAGCCCCTGCACACCACCCCACTGTTGAGTAGTATTTACTGTGGAAGGTAACACTGATATATGCACTCACCTCTATTGATGATTAGGGATTAGTAGCATCTGTGGAATAATTTAGAAAGGTGTTTCATACAGTTGTATCTGTCACCACTCCAATGAATTCCTGCATCTTTCATTTATAAAGGTAGATAACTACTGCAAAGTGTGTTTCAACCTCAGGATGACCTTTGAAGAGAAATGTAACGTCCATTACAATGATGTGGTTCATATGCTTCCTGCCTCCTCCCACCCACAGACCAGGGGGTATATTAATTACCTGCCTGCCTGGCCACTGGCAGCTTATTGTGAAACTGTGTATCCTCCCAGCTCTGCTCTCTCCAGCCTGGGAAATAAAATATGCCTGCTGCAGTGGAAGCAGGGAGGTACATATGAGCTTTCAGAGTTCCGGACTCTTCTCTGCTTGTGTCATGCGCTCCAGTCTGAGTGGAGCATCTATAGATGCTCAAGAAAGGTTAAGATGCAAAGAAGCCTAGGAACTCTGGCCACTGTAAAAAGTGATGTGCCCTACCTGGCCCTGAGATGTCAGACTTGGTCTTCAGGGTCACTTCAAACTGCTTAATACATGAGCTACTAAAAATATTTCTAGTACACATGAACCAGCTAAGGAAGCTGATGCCATGAAATCTGTTTCCGTATGAAAAAATGGGTCTCTCATGGAAGCAACCTTTACCCTCAAGCAAAGATCTTGGAAATCTTTGGACACTGCAAAAAAAAATCTGTAAATCACCACTTCTGCACCACTTCCAGAAATGTTTCTTCCTTGTTAATTTATTTTAAAACACTTTTTTTTTTTTGGAGTGCCTGTTATGAGATGGATCCTTTTCTCAGCACTCGGGAACCATTGGGGAATAGAACAAAAATTGCTATTGTTGTGGAGCTCACGTTCAAGTTTTATTCGTTGCTTCATTGGGGAGGTGTGTTCATTTATTAATCATGTATCATTCAGCCAAACAGGCACTACTCTGAGCCATGTGTAATGGTGGGAGCAACAACCAATGGGGAAACAACATAGACTGTCTAAGGGGAGAGGCAGGCACATGGCCCTTGGGTTCTAGTACCTATGAACATCAGTGGACTGCTCTGGAAGTCATGTGCATGAGGCTTCCAGGAGGAGGTGACACGAGTATTGCTGGATATGTAGAAGGCAGCCAGGAAGAGAGGGCATAACTTGAAGCAGCTTGTAGCACAGGAGGAACTGAGGGTCATGAAATTTGCTGTGGCCGAAAGGATGAGGCGGGAACTGGAACCCAAGATTGGACAGATAGGCAGAGCCTGCATCATCATGCTTCATTAATTTCTTTTATTTAAAAGACAGTTCCTTCAGGCTCACTTCTGCTGGTGTTCTCCTTTGAAAGACGGGCAGGAAGCCAGAGGAGACCGCTTCCTTGGCCTCTAACGTGCAGGTGTAGACCTGCCAAGTGATCACTTTGTGTCACGCTCCCTGCCTCCTCCCAGCCACACTCCAGTCCCTTTCACCATTATATCTCTTCAAAGAAGACTTCTGTCTGTTCCCTAGGATGCAGCAAGTTCCCTCCTCTTCCACATTGCCCTGCTTCTGGGTAATTCACTGGTAGTTCACCAGCCCATCAGACAGCCACTTAGAGGCTGCACTTTCCCACTCGCATGCTAACATCCCTTTACCACCAGGGAGTGAACCAAGAGTGAGCTTTACAGTCACCTCTGTGCCTCTGGAATGGCCCTTCTGGAAACGTGGGACCCTCATCAGTCCTTCATCAGCCAATAAAAATGGGATGATAGATGTCCAAAGTCTTTGAAAATGCAAGAAATACGTAATTCACAGTGCTCTTGTTATTATTTGACACCTATAAACTTCTAAAGAAGCAGTAAATGGCTTTATGGGCTCTTCATGAAGGTGAGGTTCTTTGGCCTCACTGAATGCCCCCATATAAAAACCTTGGTTAAAAAGTTAAAAGGGCTCAAAAGGATTTAGGACAGTGAAAGGAGGGAAGAATTGAAGCAGAATATTGAAGCCAAAAATTTCAGGCCTTCCCTCTTTGAAGGAGTAGGTAAGCCACAGCAAAAGTCACCTGGGTCTCTGTTACTTTTTATTAACTTCATTAATATTTTACGACACTTATAGACTGATTTGATAGAAGGCTAGCGCTCAGATATGCAGATGACACCATCCTTATGGCAGAAAGTGAAGAAGAAATGAAGTTCCTCTTGATGAAAGTGAAAGAGGAGAGTGAAAAAGTCGGCTTAAAGCTCAACATTCAGAAAACTAAGATCATGGCATCCAGTCCCATCACTTCATGGCAAATAGATGGGGAGACAGTGGAGACAGTGGAAACAGTGGCTGACTTTATTTTTCTGGGCTCCAAAATCACTGCAGATGGTGATTACAGCAATGAAATTAAAAGACGCTTACTCCTTGGAAGGAAAGTTATGACCAACCAAGACAGCATATTAAAAAGCAGAGACATTACTTAGACAACAAAAATCCATCTAGTCATGGCTATGATTTTTCCAGTGGTCATGTATGGATGTGAGAGTTGGACTATAAAGAAAGCTGAGTTTTGAAGAATTGATGCTTTTGAACTGTGGTGTTGGAGAAGACTCTTGAGAGTCCCTTGGACTGCAAGGATATCCAACCAGTCCGTCCTAAAGGAAATCAGTCCTGGGTGTTCACTGGAAGGACTGATGTTGAAGCTGAAACTCCAATACTTTGGCCACCTGATGCGAAGAGCTGACTCATTTGAAAGGACCCTGATGCTGGGAGGGATTTGGGGCAGGAGGAGAAGGGGACGACGGAGGATGAGATGGTTGGATGGCATCACCGACTCGATGGACATGGGTTTGGGTGAACTCCGGGAGTTGGTGATGGACAAGGAGGCTTGGCATGCTACAGTTCATGGGGTCGCAAAGATTGGACACAACTGAGCGACTGAACTGAACTGAACTGAACTGAACTAGGGCTTCCCTGTTCAGTTGGTAAAAAATCTGCCTGCAATGCAGGAGACCCTGGTTCAATTCCTGGATCGGGAAGATCCACTGGAGAAGGGATAGGCTACCCACTCCAGTATTCTTGGATTCCCTTGTGGGATGCTTCCCTGGTGGCTCAGAGGTTAAAGCGTCTGCCTGCAATGCAGGAGACAGACCTAGGTTCGATCCCTGGGTCGGGAAGTTTCCCTGGAGAAGGAAATGGCAACCCACTCCAGTATTCTTGCCTGGAGAATCCCATGGGCGGAGGAGCCTGGTGGGCTACAGTCCACGGGGTCGCAAAGAGTCGGCGGACATGACTGAGCAACTTCACTTTCACTTTCACTTTCAGCTGGTAAAGAATCTACCTGCAGTGTGGGAGACCTGGGTTCAGTCCCTGGGTTGGAAAGATCCCCTGGAGAAAGGAAAGGCTACCCACTCCAGTATTCTGGCCTGGAGAATTCCCTGGACTGTATAGTCCATGGGGGTCACAAAGAGTCGGACATGACAGAGTGACTTTCACTTTCACTTAGGGCATTAAGGGGCCTCCCAGGTGGTCATACATTGCAGTGCCCCCCGCAACATGGGAGACCTCAGTTTGATCCCTGGGTCGGGAAAATCCCCTTGAGAAGGGAATGACTGCTGCTCCAGTATTCTTGCCTGGAAAATCCCAATAGACAGAGGAGCCTGGCAGGCTACAGTCCATGGGGTTGCAAAGAGTCAGACATGGCTGAGGAACTAACAGTTTCATTTTCAGGGCATTAAGCAGGGGAAAAAGTAACCCATAAGACCCTTACCAAAATAGTGGAAGGCAAAAGTGGTCGTTACACTTGTTCAGATAAACTGAAAACAACTTGGATTGCATTAATAGAAGCATCAGTTGTACTGAGAACAAATGCACAAAAGGAGATAACATGTCACGTGCCTTTCCAGATGAACAGATAACTTGTTAAAGCAAGGCAGCCACATGCCCTCTTCCAAAAAGGAGACATGTAAAACTGAAACATCAAAGCCTGTCCAGGGCCATTAAGCATTCTCATTTGAGAGGTGAAGTCTCTGTCTAATCTTCTAATCTTCCTCAAATGTAAGAGTTAATAAGAAGTTGCCAGTTCGTATGGTAAATAACAACCTTTCCTGAGCTCTCGGTAGTCGATGAGTTTTTACTTTATTTATTCTCATTGTCGTATAGTCACTAAACCGTGTCCAACTCTTGCAACCAATGGAGGTACATTTACGTCAGTGAAAATCCAACTAAAGAAACAATGAACCCTTTGTGAAGAAATGTAACATTAAAAAAAATTAATGTATGAGGTTAGGAAAGTTCAAAGACTTTTTCCTTCTTTGTTCTTTTTAATATTTTATTTGGAGCTTGGCACTAGAGTCAGGACAACCCATGGTAACAAAAAAAGACTTTCTTATTAAAAAAAAAAAACAAAAAAGTACTATATACCAAAATATTTTTTCTTTTTAATCTATTATATTTTAATTCGTTCTTTTATTTAAAAATATTTATATCTGTGTGGCAAATTTATGATTATATTTTCACTTTGTGCTTAACCATATATTCTATAATAAGCACAGGTTAACTTTGTAATAAAAATATTGGACAAGTAAGACTAAGGTTTGACACCAAGGAGATCTTTCTTGCTTTTGAATTCAAATAGTTAAGCAAATTAGTGTAGTAAGATTGAGAAGCCAAAGAAAACATTCAGGCACAAGTTAACTGAATGCTAGTTCTCCATTTAGCCATTTTCCTTGTTCACATTGACGCCAGGGTGTTCTCATGGATAAAATTATAATCCCAGATATTCAGACTTTCAGATTCATATTTTCCATCTCAACTCACAGAAGCTTTATGTGGGGGGTTTTGCAGAAATTTCTCCTTGTGCTTCAGTCATTTGCCTTTTCCCTGTGACAGCCAGCAGAGGACAGTAGTACAGGCTGACCATCCCCAGGCCCTTGGGAAACAGTGCTAGGAGGCTCTGTATTCATGGATTGAGAAGTTCTGTTAAAGCACCAACTTCTTTCTAAAACAATTTGGATCAAACAATGAGACTAGTTGCAAACCACAATATTTATAAGAGGTGTAAATTTGAAGTCTGCAGTGGTATACTTTTAGGAGTCTAAAATAAAAAATGGAAAGAGGAGAGAGGGTGCCAAGTCCACTCAGTTGGGTGTGGAAGCTGATGGTACTTCCTCATTCATTCGAGAAATACTGGCGGAACATCTGCCCTCGGCCAGGCACCTTCTAAGCCCTGGGACTTCTGTGAACAGGATAGAGTCCTACCTCTCTTGGAGCTGATACCTTAATGAGACAAAACAGATAGTAAACAGACAGACAAATAATAGTCAAACACTTGCTCCTTGGAAGAAAAGGTATGACAAACCTAGGCAGTGTAGTAAAAAGCAGAGATAACACTTTGCCAACAAGGATCTGTACTGTCAAAGCTGTGGTTTTTCCAGTAGTTATGTACAGATATAAGAATTGGATCATAAAGAAGGCTGAGCACCAAAGAACTGATGCTTTTGAACTGTAGTGCTGGAGAAGACTCTTGAGAGTCCCTTGGACTGCAAGAAGATCAAACCAGTCAACCTTAAAGGAAATCAACCCTGAATATTCACTGGAAGACTGTTGCTGAAGCTGAAGCTCTAATACTTTGGCCACCTGATGTGAAGAACCAACTCACTGGAAAAGCCCCTGGTGCTGGGAAAGATTGAGGGCAGAAGGAGAAGGGGGCAACAGAGGATGAGATGGTTAGATAGCTTCACCGGACTCAATCAACACAAGTTTGAGCAAACTCCAGGGGATAATGAAGGACAGGGAAGCCTGGCATGCTGCAATCCATGAGGCCTCAAAGAGTCAGACTCAACTTAGCAACTGAACAACAACAGTGGTAAAGAATCCACCTGCCATTGTGGGAGATGCCAGAGACTCGGATTCAATTCCTGGGTAGGGAAGATCCCCTGGAGTAGGAAATGACAACCCACTCCAGTATTCTTGCCTGGAAAATCCCATGGACAGAGGAACCTGGCAGGCTACAGTCCATGAGGTCACAAAGAGTGAGACACAACTGAGCAACTGAGCACACAGCATTAGACTCACTAAATATCTAAAACTAGGTATTAGGGAAATCTTGTTATTTAATACTTTAAACAAGCACGTATATTACCATGAGGTTTCAGTATTTTAATAAATATTTCAATGTATTTGGTTTCCTTCCTACTCTATGTGTTTTATTTTATACATTTAAGCACATTGATCTGAGAAGTGCGTCCTTAGACTCCAGCAGACTGCTAGAGGTCAACAGGAGGGCTTTATGCACACTTCCCCTATCTCTTCAGAGAGTTTAAAGGGCTGAAATTTACTGCAACGAGTAGTTTCCACTGTTCCTTCAAAGACCTTCTTAAGCTAAAAAAAAATTCTTTTGAAGTGTGTGCAGTTGAGTACCGTAATGTCCAGTCAAGTCTGGTCCATTATCTTGATTCATGCTAATGAGCCAACCACTTACCACTGCAGTTTTGCACATCAGCACAAATGTTGACACCATCAAAAAGACAACACCTTAGTAAGATTCTGAAGATAGTTTTGATTTTGGTATCCCTAAAGGAATCTCAAGTCCCGCCAGCAATCTGTGGACTTCACTTTGAGAACCACCAGGCTAGATTAAGTGTCAAGTACAGAAATTCTTTTAAGCACTTAAAACCACCCCAGGGACCCTATTTGCATAAAAATGTTGGTGGTGGTGGTTGTAGTTTTCTATCCAACTCTTTGAAATAGAAGTTTTACCCAAGTTTGCAAGGGGGAGTTTTTTTCAATCTCAGTCAAAAATAATCTTCTGTTGACATTTTTGGGTGGGCCAGCGCTGAAATACTAGTCAGGAAGTATCTCTTACAACAGAGACAGATGGCCCTGTCAGTACCCAGTACGGAGGAGTCTTCACCTCCTTTGTGTCATGAACCCTTTTAGCAGTCCAGTGAAGCCTACAGACCTCTTCTCAGAATAATGTTTTTAAATGCATAAAATAAAATACTTAGATTACAAAGAAGACAAATCATATTGAAATACAGTTATAGCCAGAGACTGCTTTGCAAGGGTGGGGGCATCTCTGTATTCCAAGTTAATAGACACCTTCCCTCAGTCTTTACTGACAAGGAGAAACAGCTAGGGATGACTTTTTTTTTTTTTTTTAATGCACTTGTTTCCATGTTAGTTAACATCTGAAATCTCCAAATTCTGACTGTCAGTGAGATAGATTTAGACCTAACGAGTCCAAAGCAAGAATGTGGAATAAGAAGTTTCTCCTCCACCTTCTATAAGACTGAGCAGTACATGACTCCTGCTAAATACAGACTCTTTTTTATACATATTTTATTTTTTAATTGGAGGATAATTGCTTTACAATGTTGTGTTAGTTTCTGCTATACCACAAAGTGAATCAGCTATGGATATACATATTTCCTCTCACTTTGGAGCCTCCTTCCCACTCCCACATCCTCGAGAATGGTCCTGAGCTGTAGGTAGGAAGATCTTGCTTACTGCCTCGCTAATAGTCTAGGACTATCAAGAATTCTCTGCTAGAGTTTTCTCTAAAACTCTAAGAATTCTCTCTAAAGTTTTAATTAGTTAGTCTTTAGTCGCTCAGTCATGTCCAACTTTTTGCACCCCATGGATTGTTCTCCACCAGGCTCCTATGTCCATGGAATTCTCTAAGCAAGAATACTGGAGTTGGTAGCCATTCCCTTCTCCAGGGAATCTTCCAACCCAGGGCCTGAACCAGCATCTCCTGCTTCAGGCATTCTTTAATGTTTGAGCCACCAGGGGAACCTCTTTTTCAAAAAAAGAATTGTTTCACATCAATAACTCCCTTCTTTTTCTCTGCTCCTTAAATCAAAGCAGGATCCTTAGGCTTTTGAGAAGCTACCTAACCTTTAGTGCTAAAAGTAGAGAAGCAAAGAATTTACAGTATGGTTACCTTAAGAGTAAAATCAACCATAACCCCATGGTGAAATTTTCCACTCTTCTGATGAAAGGTTTGTGAATTATTTAAAATAACCCCCTTATCCCCTTCCATAGAAGAGAATGTTGGTGCTGATAATTGAAGACAGCTGATAATCCAGAAATCCATTATATTTAATTTTGGAATTAATAACAGTATTCTTGCATCGTGGTCTCCTCTGATTGTGTTTTTCTTGGGCTAAGGTTGAAATGAATTCTCATTCTTTGACTTAAGGGTGGAGAGGTAAGCTGGTGGTTTGAAAATATCCCAAGAGTAGGAAGCCAGCCTGCGATTTTAAATTTGCCACAAATAATCCACCAGGTGGATAATCACTGCTTCTTTAGTCAAGGGTTTCATTGTGGTCCTAGTAAGTTTTTCATGAAGGAAATCATGCCGCCTCTAAACCACAGCACTCCTTCTGGGCCCCACCACTAGGCTCTTTTCGTTTTCACCCCATTTTCCTTACATTTCTCACTGCATAATTTTCCTGTTAGGAGTGAGCAGAACCATCGAGTCTTATATTTCCGCAACTGCTTTATCCAATGGTGCCGAATCCTTGAGAGTCCTTAATCAATGCTTTCAAATCTCAAGCCACCTATTCACTCTGGGGTTCTTTCTGTAGCTTACAAAGCATTTTCAAATGCACTTTCTTTAATCCCCACAGCCATCCTATGAAAGAGGTGCTACTATCCTTTGAACCTGTGGGCTCAGCGGTTGCAGTTGGGCCATGGCCTGTAGGCTGTTAGTTTCTGGACCCATGTCCCCTGCATTGGAAGGGAGATTCTTAATCACTGGACCACCAGGGAAGTCCCACTCACCTTATTTTATAGACGAGGAAACTGATGCTCACAAAGGTGAAGCATCTTGCCCACTGTGATCCAACTAGTAAATAAGAGACCAAGACTCAAACTCAGAGCATCTGACAACAAATCCAGGTTTCCTTCTCTGCCCCACAGCTCTGTCCCATAACTGGTCTAGTGTCATTAAAATCCAGCTGTCCTTTATCTACCAATGTTATTCTTGTCAGAAACATAGGATGGCAAACCATAAGATCCTATATTTTTTCAGGGAGTACTCAAAGTTGAAACGGCGATGGCTAAGCCAGTGGGATGTAAACTGGTCAACTGTGAGTCCTATTGACCTGCAGACATGATTGCTTCACTCACAATTTTTGTTTTATGAATGAAATTAGGAGATTTCACACAAAAATTCAAATTTCTTGCTCTGCTTGGAAAATCAGGTGATTGGGCGATCCCTGGCACAAAATCCACACGGCAGTGACAGGCTTGAGCAGAGTAGCACCCGCCCCCTCCAGACAGTAGGTGGGCTTTCCCAGTTTGCTCCAGGCTTTTCCACTCAGACAGCATGGACGGGTACAGGGCCCCATTCGTGCATCCATGTGATCTGACAGCACTAGTGGGCACTGGGGTTTGCCACCCCTGCTCTAGAACATTCTTTCCTGTGGAGCAGGTATGCGCTGTCTATAACACAGGGCCCAGTATATATTGGAAGCCCAGTAAGGACAGTGTTGAATGAGGGCTATGGATCTTGTAATAGTAATTTAATCGTACACTTTGAGAGCCGAAAATGTTTATCCTGGTCATTACAAAGAATTGGTTCCAACCACCTAAGTCATCACAGTTGATTGTGCCTTTATCAGTCATTCATGGTGAGAGAGAAAGGGAGAAATAACCCTTCCTTCCAAATATGTTTAATCAGTTTTTCACCAGGAAGACCCTGCCTTTCTTCCTACATATTCTTCCATGTGTGTGTCTAAATGATAAGCATACTTAAACGTTTAGTCTGTGGAAGTGATCTTTGCATCTTTGGTGTGACCCATATGTTTTAAATTGAGGTGATAAAATATTTGCTTTTCTTTGCCTTTGGTTCTCAGTTTTAGAGACTTGGAGGAAAAAGTATCTGGGAAACTTTGATACTTTAAAACTTTAATAATCCTTAATTTTAATAAATGTTTTATTTATGTGGGTAGATAAGTATATCCACTTACAGTATAGTGATTTGAAATTTTTCATTCTTTATAGAGCATTAGTCTATCCCATGGACGGAGGAGCCTGGTAAGCTGCAGTCCATGGGGTCGCTAAGAGTTGGACACGACTGAGCAACTTCACTTTCATTTTTCACTTTTCATGCATTGGGGAAGGAAATGGCAACCCACTCCAGTGTTCTTGCCTGGAGAATCCCAGGGATAAGGGAGCCTGGTGGGCTGCCGTCTATGGGGTCATGCAGAGTCGGACACGACTGAAGCGACTTAGCAGCAGCAGCAGCAGTCTATCCAGGGACAGATAATACATCGAAAAGAGGAAGAACATCAATAATTGAAAGGAAAAGGAAGTAAAAGAAAAACTATCATAACATAGCCCTTAAAAAATAAAAATTGGGGTTTACATTGATTTGTTAAATGTCATCTCTTAGACACAGCTACACATAATAAAAATATGAGAGAACTGATTACAAGAAGCTTTGAGAGACATCCCAATAACCAGTGTGAAAAAAGGGACTCATCTTGTAGCTTTTTTTTTTTTTCTTGAATTCTATGTAGTTACATTTCATTCTGGAGCAGAAATAATCCAGGGAGCAGGAGCAATGATAGGATCAGAAATGAGGTCTCCAGGCAAACTTGGATGGAACATTGCTAAGTCACTTCAGTCGTGTCCGACTCTGTGTGACCCCATAGACGGCAGCCCATCGGGCTCCCCCATCCCTGGGATGCTCCAGGCAAGAATACTGGAGTGGGTTGCCATTTCCTTCTCCAGTGCATGAAAGTAAAAAGTGAAAGTGAAGTCACTCAGTCGTGTCCGACTCTTAGCGACCCCATGGACTGCAGCCCACCAGGCTCCTCCGTCCATTGGATTTTCCAGGCAAGAGTACTAGGGTGGGGTGCCATTGCCTTTCCCGGAACATTACAAAGGTGAAAGTCTGAAGATTCATAAAGGTCTCTCACCCACCAGAAAACAGTCCAAGAGGCCTTAAAGTCATAAGAGAAAGAATGTGAATGAACGAATGCACGAACAAACAAACTACAAAAAAATAAAGCTCAGGGCAAAATAAGGCAGTAGGAAAAAAAGGCATTCGACTGAGGGTGCAACTATTCTTATAGTATTTTTTCTGGTTTTGTGTGTTTTTTTTTGGTTTTTTTTTTTTGTTTGTTTACATTTCACTACACATTATGGAAAATTTCAAATATTCATATAAAAGAGAATAGTCCGGTGATCCTCCATCACCCAGTCAATTCATAGTCACTCATGATTAGAGGGTCTCAAGAAACTGAAATTTCCAGTGCATTTAAAATAATCATTCTGACTATTTAGTTTCAATTTCTCTTTTTTAAATCTGTTGTGGATTCTTTATGACCTTCTGAGCTGGGACTATGGGGCCGCAGAAAGGAGAGGCTGGAAGCCTAAAAAAAAAAAATCCACAAACATGTTGTTTATGCCCTGGATAACCAGAAGTTGAAAGTGTGACTTTTGTGGTTTGTTTTGGCCTCATAGGCCAAGACTATTAGACTATTGGATGTGAAAGAAAGGAGAGGGAATGCTGAACCTCTTCAGCTGGGAAGGCAAAATCATCAAAATTCTATGAGGTTAAGACAGTTGCTGTGGCTTTTAGAAACTTGTGTGGCCCAAAGGAGTCATAAATCATTTTTATGGTATAAAACCCTTGAAGAACATACTTGTTTTCCCAGGAATGCCTGCCATTCTTATACTCACAAAAGGCTCATGTCCCTCAAGAAGCTCAGTTGTAACCTGATTGGTCTGCTCAGCATTGCCCCCGGGAAATACTGAACCATGTAGGGACTTAGCCCATCTCTGAGGCTTCTTTTAACAGGTGAAATGAACAGATATGAGCTGCATGATGCATTTCTTTCCAGTTCATAATTCAACTTTAAAATCTGCAATGGCCCTTCTGGTCCCTGGCCTAAGTTTTAACAGCATCTTTTCCTTCTGGGGTTACATAGAAAGCAGTCAAGAGTTAAAATGTATTTCCATGGTCTTGTTAAGATCCAGAGTGGGGAAGCTATAGATCCTTTAGATCCCCTGGCCATCCACTCAAATGATACCGTACTACCACCCCTACAGAAAGCCCACAGAATGGTGACCTGTCTGTTTCCTATGTGACTCGGTAGGAGAGAGGGGGAGTAGACCTATCCATAAACCCAACTTCCTGCTTATTTTAAATGTTTGATCCACATCTCAACATTAGTCATATTAGAAGGTCATTGAGCCCCATTGACTGTGTGCTTCCAAATAGAATCCACATAGCCCCTTTCTGCAGGGACTGCTGCCATCCCTAGGCTGGGCTGAATGCTCAGGGCAGAACCTGCAGGGGATCAGGGGGCTGGTTAGCCATGACAGCACTTTCAGAGCTCACGGCAGAGCCACCGGTGGCAGAGGTCCACCACGTGGATCTTTCTGGGCCTTGGAGACTAGGATCACAAAATCCCAAAGTCATTATTCCTCTAAGTGGAGTGCACATCTGGAAAGTACCTTTTCTAGGAGGGGGTAGGATAGAGGTCATTTAATGACATTTCGGTCTTCCAGATGTCGACTAAAAAAAGTATCCACAATGATATATCAGTATCCACAATATCATTTAAAGACTTTTTGATTAAAATGCAACAGTGCTTGCTTTCTGGGTTTCACTTTGCTGCTGAATTTTTTATGATGTTGTTTATTGAAAAGCAGCACTGTCTTCTGAAAGCTTTGACCAGATTCCCATGGTGATTTGCTAGGCATAGCACAATTCAAATTAAGATTTCATCATCTTCAAAGGCTACTTTTATGAGCTATAAAAGTGCACCTGCCTGGCTCTGTGTGGGTGCCATAATACAGAGGAGAGGCATGAAGCATTTCTTCCAAAAGTTTAGAGCCTGTATCATACTAATAAAGAAAACCTAGAGCGAAGATTACACCATTTTCATGTTTGTGGTTTACTTCAAATATTGGAACTTTTGGCAACACTTGAAGCAATTAAAAGACTCAAAGTAATGCCATTATAATAGAATCATTGCTACGATATATTAATGTCTTGCAGGGTCTGTAAGAAGAATCCTCAGAACTCACACTGTTTGAGGTCTGGCTTAAACTGTGCTCTGGCCCAGTGCCTCTGACATCCTTATGAAGCAGAAATGATCACATTTCAATAAACATGTGATCTTGCTTTGGCATGGCCTTGACATTTTACCAAGATCCTTTCCTCTGACTCGGCAAGATGCACTCCTTATATCCGTCCCCCACACTTCTGCACTCAGGACTCCTTCCAGTAGAACTTCCTGCAGGAAAAAAAAAAAAAAAAAGGCATGAACAGCCCATGCAGGACCCCAGACAAGATGGTATACTGATTTTATGCTCCCTGGACCCCCAAACACATAACAATGATAGATAGAATATTTAAAAAGGAAATACAAAGAGTGCCCCCAAGGCTGGAACAATACCAGAGGAGTGAGCAGCGGTGGAATCACAGGCTGGCTGATCTCTGGTCCAGACTCAGGTGGTGGCAGCCATGCATTGGGCTCCCTGTCAAGATGGAGGCCAGCACCAGGCTCCATGCCACAGCCTGAGGTGGGCAGCCATACTTCCCTCACTCTCAAGCAAAGAAAGCCAGACAAAAAGGCCACTGCCCTGTCACTGCGACTATGGCTTTTAAAGGGTAACCCTCGAGAGGGAGTAAAACAAAGTCACGGCCTCATAAGTAAGAAGTGAACCAAATTTTTCCTTCTTGGTAACCAGATCTGTTATTCCCATTATTCCCATCAGAGACCTAATAGCCCTCTCTACCTCTTTTTCCTGAGTCTTCCTTCAACTAGTCACTGAATTCAGTTCTCATGATTTATGATTCTATAAAAATTTATGCCTGAAAAATTTTTCAAAATGAACTTTCATTCCCTATGAGAATATCCCCATTATTCTCATAGGATGGGAACTTCAGACGAGACCTGGTCCTGGTCTGGTGCCAGGAGTCCTGATAGGAGTAACTGCAAAACCAGTACAGAAGAACAGGGACTGGAAGGAAGAGAGAGAGGGTGAGAATGAAAATGAATCTCCTACTCAAAATGAGCCTACAGGCCAAATAATCCAAGCAAGCACATGAAAAAAACTCTAATACCGAGAAAAGCAACAGAATCTACTGTTGAGACAGAAATTCATTCCAGTTATCTTTACAGAGCAATCTGGCAGAGACTTTAAAATAAGTATGCCTAGGAGGTTGGAAAGATAAAAGTGTGAATAACTTCCACGAAGAGCAGGAAATTATATGACAAACACTTGAAGCAAGAACATCATGATATTAATAAATAATTAATAATAAATCTTGAAAATGAAAAATATGGTAATTGAAATAAAAACTTTATGGTCGTGGAAATAAAAGCTTAAGAAATGGAATAAACTTTGAACTGAGTAGAGTGAAAGAGGAACTTTATGAATTAGAAACTAGGCATGAAGAATTGATCAAAACTTCAATTCAGAAATGTCAAGAGAGAGAGAGAAAGAAACAGACAGAAGGAGCAGTTAAAAGATGTGAGAAAGGTGGTAAACTTCCAACAGTCAGTCAATAGGAGTTTCAAAAAAGAATGGTGAAATGGTAGGGAAGCAGTATTTGAAGCTATTGAAAGATAAAATAGTCTAAAATCGAAGGTGTGATTCTTCAGACTGAAAGCATACATAAGAACTGAACAGAATAAACAAAGTTAAATTTACACTCAAATATTTTGAAATTAAGCTGCAGGATATCAAGGAAAAGGAAGACAAGCGGATGACTAGTGAAAGAAGCATAATTAGGCTGAGAATCAGATTTCCCATCAGTAACAGTAGATACCAGAGGACAGTAGAGGAATATCTTCAGAGTGCTGAGGAAAATGATCGTCAACCTAGGATTTCATAGGGGCTTCGCAGGTGGTGCTGGTGGTAAAGAACCCACCTGCCAGTGCAAGAGACAAAGAAACATGGGTTCTATCCCTGGGTCGGGAAGATCCCCTGAAGTAGAAAATGGTAACCCTGGAGAATCCCATGGACAGAGGAGCCTGAAGGGCTACGGTCCATAGCATCGCAAAGAGTCAGACACGACTGAAGCACCTTAGCACGCACACATGCAAAATCAGATTGCTTTAGACTATATCAGGGCATCATAGATGTAAACTTCATAAGACAATTCTGGCTGAACGTTTAAAATCAGAATCCCAGGTAAAGTTTGTCTTGTGTTTCATTTCTAATCAACAGCATCAAGGAATTAATTGCCCTCTCTACCTCTTCAGGGGCGTCCCTGGTGGCTCAGACGGTAAAGCCTCTGCCTGCAATGCAGGAGACCTGGGTTCGATCCCTGGCTTGGGAAGATCCTCTGGAGAAGGAAATGGCAACCCACTCCAGTACTCTTGCCTGGAAAATTCCATGGACAGAGGAGCCTTGTAGGCTACGGTCCATGGGGTCGCAAAGAGTCGGACACGACTGAACGACTACACTTCTACCTCTTTTTCCTGAGTCTTCCTCCCACTAGTCGCTGAATTCAGTTCTCATGATTTATTATTCTATAAAAATTTATGCCTGAAAAATTTTTCAAGATGGGCTTTCATAAAATGTCCCACTTGTATAAAATTTAAGGTATCCAAAGATTTCATAAATCCACTGGGGCTAACCTCTGCTTAAAGACATTCTTGATGCAGATATGCCAAACGTTGTATGTAGAAGGAAAGGAAACGATTATTAGCCCCAAAATTTGCAATTATGAAAAGGAGTGACTGATAATGAATTCCACTTTTACTTTTGAAAATGTTTGTACAAAACTGGGTTGGGCCCAGTGTTTTTACACTAGGATCTGTAGACATTTATTTGCCTAATAAAATAACCACCCAGGCTGGCAAAACTCTGCATACTTGGCAGTCCCTTCTGCCCAGGAGCCTGGAACAGCATTGGCCCAGCAGGTGTGGCTTTCAAAAGGTTCAGAGGGTTGAATTCAGGAAGTCTGCCCAGCACTCCACCTGTGTACAGTGTGCCTTCCCGAAGGCCAGGTTCATTCCCAGCTTTTCTTAGGTTCAAAATACCTCTATTCATTCACAATTGATAATGAAAACTAAAATAACCAAGGGATTGACACTATACACCAAAATTATAACATTTCTTTTCAATAAAAGAGGCTATATATTTTTAAAATTAATGTATTTATTTTAATTGGAGGCTAATTACTTTACAATATTGTAGTGGTTTTTGCCATATGTTGACATGAATCAGCCATTGGCATACATGTGTTCCCCATCCTGAACCCCCTTCCCACATCCTTCCCCATTCCATCCCTCAGGGTCATCCCAGTACACCAGCCCTGAGCACCCTTTCTCATGCTTTGAACCTGGACTGGTGATCCGTTTCACATATGGTAATATACATGTTTCAGTACTATTCTCTCAAGTCATCCCACCCTTGCCTTCTCCCACAGAGTCCAAAAGTCTGTTCTTTACATCTGTGTCTCTTTTGTTGCCTCGCATTGTTATCATCTACTTTTGACCTGTAGAATATAGATACTCTATAGCATTTAACACTATTGTATACATATGAAACCTACTCTTCTGCTTGCTGGCATGGGTTTGGTAGCCCTCTTTCCTTTGGTGGTGGTTTAGTCACTAAGTCGTATCCGACTCTTGCGACCCCATGGACTGTAGCCCACCAGGCTTCTCTGTCCATGAGATTCTCCAGGCAAGAATACTGGAATGGGTTGCCATTTCCTTCTCCAAGGGAATCTTCCCAACCCAGGAATCAAACCTGGGTCTCCTGCATTGCAGGCAGGTTCTTTCCCAACTAAGCTATAAGGGAAGCCCAAAGGGTGAGGTAGGGGGAAGAACAGAACTCTCAACATCTTGGGCCTTCAGAAGGAAAGGAAGAAGAAAAAATGTTTTCCTAGATGTGATTTTTTTCACAAGCTGCTCTTTGATCATAGGACCCAGTCATGATCCAGCTAGTAAGATCTGACTTCTTGGGCCCTAGGATTGGAATCACCTGCTTATGTAGGGCAATGGGATGGGTGGGGTGTTGGGGGGCTCTTTCTAGCTGTTCCAATATCTTGAGCCTCTGTGTGCTGGTCTGAAATAATGATTTTCAGATTTAGAAACTTTGTATCAATTGAAACCTTATAAAAAGCCCAATACATAAACCCAGGCAAAGCACAGCTCTTCCGGTTTGGATAGGGCTGGGGGACCTGGAGTCCTGTCCATCTGGGTACACCTCCCCCACCATGGACCATGTATACCTCAACTTTTCATTTTTCTGAAACTTCTTAGACCCTTCCTTTCTGGGCCCAGGATTAGCCATAGGTTTGGAGAGGGCGTGAGGATGCAAGATCATGGAATGAATGAGAAACATACTAGAGACTCCACTTATTTTGTCTTACTAAATGAGCCAAGTCCCAGGCCCACTGGTAAGAGGTATGGAGATCTTTTTGACTGGGGACCAAGGATGCTGAGAATGCTACAAACCACACTATGTAAGTTGCGTGTGCTTTGTCTGCTCAGAGGGTTCACCAGGAGTTGCCTTGAAACTGCTGTCAGGTCCTGAATTCTTCCCCAGCTTCTAGATCCTTTCTTTCTCTACAAGTGGACTGGAAGATGCTAACTCTTATTCTGCCTGGAATGCCGCCAAAACCTGGGCCTCCTATGGGACCAGGGGAGAAGGAAATCGCAGGCAAGGGAGACAGATGAGCCAGGCATGGAATTCCCTACTGGCACAATGTTGCTGCTCATGAACAGTAACCAGCTTTTCAAAATCTCCCGGAGGTTCTTCTTTAAAATGGAGATTTCTAGCCTGGTCCCCAGAGAACCCGTTTACATCAAGCACTCTGGAAGGCCTGTCTGGGAATTAACATTTTTAACAGGTGCCCTGCCTGGTTGTTATTCCCACTGCATTGTCAATAAGAATTCTTCCAAGTTTTTCACCAGGGGGCTGATGTGGATGAATCTGTATTTTAGCTGAGTTAGTGCAGCAACTCTGTGCAGAGTGCATTTGGGCAGAAGAAATGGAAGGAATGCTGCGTAGCAGCAGGTGAGTTGAGCTGGGATTGAGGTGTGGAATGGGTTGGCGAAACCTTTCAGGGGTCAAGTTGCAGGGTGGGGCCGCTGAGTGCCATGGAGAGTAAGGGTGAGAGAGGAATCAGGGAGGACCCGCAGGGATCCTGCTGTAGTGCCTGGGGTTTCCACTGGGTGCTGTGGGGTCTTTGGCACTTAGTGTTATTCATCACAGTCCAGCCAGTGAAAATGTTACGGGAGCAAACCAACAGAAGATGATTTTGCTAAAAGATCAAAGTGAAGGAAGATGAACCCACAAAGAAAACCTAGAGGGTGTAAGTGTACACTTTTTAAAATAGCATAGTTTAGAATAAATTTCAACCAAACTGGTCCTTTTTATTGTAGTTTTGGCAGTTAAATGGACTCAGTTATCTGGAAAGTATATTTATATAAGATATCTCATTTCCCTAATAAATCGAGAGTATGGTCACAGTGGGGTCTTAGGTTTATACCCAGTCTTAAAAGTGAGCTAGATGGGCAGGAGAGCGTTTCGTGGGTTGCCGTGGTAGATACCAAGATCCAAGGACCAGATAAGAAAATCATAGATCAAGCACTGGCAAGGGGTCCAGTTTGGCTAAAGTCATCACCATGATGATGACCTTAGAGCAGATTTTAAAATATATATTAAGGTTTTCGTTTAAAGCAACCGTACCCTAGAAGTACTGCGTGGGAAGAGAAAATGAAATTGCATAATCCTTTTAAACGATATATGTATGAAGAGAACAAAGGTGACTGTAAATCGACAGGAGATAGTAAAGCCTAACACTAAAGATAAAATGATTAACTCTAGGAGAAAACCAAATGGCCCTGGGGGCACTGGACAGTGCCCATGAGAGCAGGATTCTAGAGGAGCAGCTGTGTTGACACTTGTCACAGTTGGTGGCCCAGGAAACTGAAAGGTCACTCTCTGAAGATCTGGGTTCCAGTAAGAGTGGACCATGTGAGTGGCCAAGACCAGCCTCCTGAGGCCACAAGTTCTTGAGCTGCCGGGAAGCAACACGACTTGGGCACTGTGGCTAAGCCACAGGCAGCTAAATGCGTTGGTCTTCACAGCTTGTTTCTGGCTTCCGCTTAGCCTTACACCTGAGTCATCTTTTATTTATGCCCTCCTATAGCATTTCCATAAGCTGGTTGTGGCCAACACCATTCATCAACCTAATGGGCTCAAATGGAACTCTTTGAAATCTCCCAGGACATGTCTTGCTCTAAGAAAGAAAGGTTAACAGCGATTCTTGAACTCGGAATTTTTGTCTTCCCATAAATTGACCTCGGGAGGTTATTTGTGGATTCCAATAGAGGAAACTCCTTCCGAGGTCCCTGTGGTCCTCGGCCCTTCCCACCCCCATAAGCTGATGTCCTCTGCCCACTCCTGCGAGATCCTGGGCCAGGATCTCTGGGGACAGCATGGCGGTTGTATGTCTTGGCTTAGTTCCTCTGCCATTTGTCCATTCATTCCCTGAGTATTTATTGCAGCCCTGCTTTTTCCAGGCAGGGTGCTAAGCACTGGAGATGCAGCGAACAGACATCTGTGCTCTCCTGGACTCACCACCTAAACAAACAATTACACAAGTTCTTATTAAAAGGCAACTGGAAAGTGAACTCGGGGGAGCGCAGGTGCTGTGAGAGTTTCTGTGGGAGGCTTTGGTGGACTCTGTTGCCCCACCCCTGGTGTTAATGCAGGTCTCTGGGGGGCTGACTGTGTATGGGCAGGATCTCTGGTCACCCCCTAAATCACCATCGCATTACTCAGCTGTTTACTGTGAAATGTCAACCTCAGAGGACAGACCCTCTGTCTCTGACGATGACGGCCCTCACTGGAGTGTCCTGTGCCCTGCTTCTCACCCAGCTCCAGGCTCCCTCCCTTTGAGCCCAGCCCAGTTACTGGGCGCTCTGACCTGAGGCGTAGGTCCCTGGGGGACGCCAGCTGCCGGAGGATACCTGGAGGGTGAGCATCCTCAAAGCAAAGCCCAGTCACCCACCTACACAAGTTTTACTTTGTTTTCCAATGTGTTTGTTGTTGTTAAGTTGCTAAGTTGTGTCTGATTCTTTGTGATCCCATGTGGTGTAGCCCACCAGGTTTCTCTGTCCATGGTATTTCCCAGGCAAGAATACCAGACTGGGTTGCCATTTCCTCCTCCGGGGAATCTTCCCAACCCAGGGATCACACCCAAGTCTCAGGTCTCCTGCATTGGCAGGCAGATTCTTCACCACTAAGCAACCAGGGAAGCCCTTTACAATGGGTACCTCTCAAAACTTTTCTGATGATAATACTGAAATACATACATTACAACAAAAGCTAACACTTAAAAGATGAATCAAAGTACAAGTTCAATATATTCCCACCTTCCATTACATCCACCACCATAAATAACTTCTTTGAACAGTTTGGTGTTTATCCTTCCACGTATTTGTGTCCTTTTGTAAACACATGAGTTTATTTTTGTGTTGTCCTACATGTTCATATTGTCCTATAATCAACTTTGTTTCATCTGCAAACATCATGAACAGTTTTCAGGACAGTGTGTGAAGATCCTTCTTTTCCTTTCTGGGTGCCCCGTGTGTGTTTCCTCGTAGGAATGCACCAGAACTGCTCTGTGAATCAATCCCCCATTAATGAACTGTGAGCTCGGCCATATTTTGTTGTCATAAATCTTATAGCAATGAATAGTCTCATACATACATCTCTCTGTGTCAGATTCTTCCTAGAAAGGTATTTTGGGTCTAACATCCTGCATTTTTAATGGGCTTTCATACACAATGAGGTGCTCTTAACCACCCTTCCCGTCATGTATGGCTGGATGTGCTGGCGTTCACTGTTCGGTTTGCTTCTAGTAAGTTCCTCTCTGGGAACTACACACCTCTGCTTTCCACGATAGGCCCAAGTGTTTAACTACAGTCTGTTTTTTGCCGAATCTCTTTATTCCTGTTGAACTGTGTAATTTATTTAATTGTTATATAAACCAAAGAAGCATGAAGGAGAAAAGAAAAGGTTGTCCTAAAAAAAAAAAAATAGTTTAAGTTTTGTTTTTCTAACCACCAACTTGAACTAAAAACAATTTTTAAATAAGTAACCATTTACACAAATCATATCAAATTTAGTGGCTTCAACTGACTTATAAACTCCACTGACCGTGGGACCATGTTTGCTGAATCTCTTTCTTCCAGTTGAATTCATTATTGGAATTGTGTAATTTATTTAACTATTACATAAACTAAAGAAGCATGAAGGGGAAAAGAAAAAGTTGTCCTAGAAAAAAAGACATGTAAGTTATGTTTTTCCAACTACAAGCTTGAACTAAAAAAAAATTGTTAATAACTAACCACTTAAACAAATCATATCAGATTCAGTGGTTTCATCTGACTTATAAACTCCTTTGGCCATGGGACCACTCTTATTCCGCCTTGCCAGTAATAGTTCTGAAAAGCATCCCACAGCTGTTTGTTTTGTTTGTAAACTGGGTTATCTTTTCTCCTTAGAAATACCTAAAAACTAGACGTATCTTTCTTTCCTTTTTTTTTTCACTCAGTCATGTCTGACTCTTTGCGACCCCGTGAACTATAGCCTACCAGGCCTCCATCCATGGGATTTTCCAGGCAAGAATATTGGAGTGGGTTGCCATTTCCTTCTCCACAGGCATGCCTTATCTGGGGTATTCAATGTAATCTGCCTTAATGAAAGTGGATTTTTAGCCCTCTTTTTCATCTCCCATCAACCCACTGTAAGCTCCAGTAATGCTGACAAAGACCCCACGTTCAGCCTCATAGAAAATAAATTTTCTGTCCGGAAATTACAAATTTGCTATCTGGAAATCACAACTGTTGCCTTTGAAAGTAGAGAATGTCTTGTAGGCAAACATCCACTTTCTAACCTAAGATAACATTAGAAATGGTTTTACAGCCCCTCCAAAATTTACAAACCTTTTATGTGACTATGTTCAATACTTAAGTATTTGTTATGGGCTTCCGTCAAGAATCCACTTGCCAAGCAGGAGATGTAGATTCAATCCCTATGTGGGAAAGATCCCTCAGAGAAGGAAACGGCAACCCACTCCAGTATTCTTGTCTGGGAAATTCCATGGAGAGAGGAGCCTGGTGGGCTACAGTCCATGGGGTCAGGGGTTGCAAAGAGTCAGATATGGCTTAGCAACTGAATAACAACAAGTATTTTTTGGACATGTGGATACACAGGGAAACACATTTCTACAAGGTTGGCTGTATAAGGATCTCTGATGAAGTCTGGATGAACTAAGAATTAAATCATACTGAATCCATTCAACAAATATTTGTTAAATGCCCACTATATACTTTCAAGTTTCTCATAACTGCTGGGGCCACAACTAGCCACAGCCAGCAGGACTGCTCCAAGATGCTTGTGATCCAGGCAGAGACTTCAGGTCACGGGGAAACACAAAAATTCAGTTAACTCAGCAGAACAAACATGCTCTGAAATGCTGGGACCACGTGTGCACCTGCCCGGTGGAGTAGGCTAGTGTGAGGCAAAAAAAAAAATCTTCTCACGAACTCCGTCAGTTTTCTACATCTTCTCAAAGCTTTTCCATGTCATTGAAGTATCAATTTTGCTTACCCTCTTGATGCTTGGCAGAGCCCTGCAGAGACCACCAGCCTTCTCACTGCTGTGTTTTCTCTTCTAGGACATCAATGAGTGTATTCTTGAAAACTACCCTGAGTGTTCCAACCCCAGATTATTTTACATCATTCCGTATTTCTGTGGACAGCACCCCAGATGCAGGTAAAGACTGACACAGGCTCATGACACACTTACGTGGACAACGATGGTAGGAAACCCACCAGCTGGCGCTGCTCAGGCACCTTCTGTGTCCCCAGTCCCCCTGCCTTCTGGAATTCAGTTAATATTTATTGCTTATCTCTCAAGATAACATTTGAGACTCTGAATGTCTTATAAATAAGGAAATTAACAAAGCAATGTCTGGAGCTTTGGGGACCACCCCTAAGCTGTGTAACTGAAATGCCAATCAAGCTCTTCTTCATTCTTAACATACACCTGTCACTACCCAGCTCGTGAGATAGTAAAACCCAGGGGGGTGCACCCAGCCTGCTCCTCTGCAGTGACAGCTTCACTGATGGGTGTCCTTGCAGGTGTGGTGTGCCTAACTGGGTCAAAACAGGGATGCTCACTTGGAAAATTCCAGAGTGTCTCTCTCCTGAGACACTTAGAGAAGAAGAAAGTACTTTTAGTGATCACTCCTCAGCCTTATTTGGATGCCAGACCCTTCTCTATAAGGTGACTCATTCAGACACTTTGTGTGGTCCACCCACATCCTCTGCATCCCTAGGGAACTTCTTAGGAATCCCCGCCTAATCCCAGTCTCTGAGATGGGGTCCAGGCTACTATGACCCCCTTCCCCAGGTAGTTCTGATCCAGCTGCACTGGAAACTCACTGTGCACTAGATGTGTGTAGCCTCCAGAAGAAATGGTGGTAATGATGAATATTATCTTTGATTGGTGGAAAATAAACCCAGATGCCAGAAGTGACATTTCCCTCCAAAGGAGAGATTGATTAGAAGGTCATTGATTAGAAGGTCTAAAGAGACTGGGGGTTGGGAGCAGAGGACACGCAGCTGTCTTAAGTTGCAGTTTATTTATTCATTGTACTTTCTGCTGACACTGTGGTTGCTGCTTAGATATTACCAATGTTTTGCTGAATTTACCATTTTGTTTATGGTCAGAATTCTGGGGCTAGACGTGTCGCCTTCATCATAAACTCCTGAGTTCAGGAGGCCTCCCTCACCCACCCCGCCTCTGTAATACATGCCTTCTGCTTCAGGGTCAGGGCATCAGATCCTGGGAAGATCTGGGGCCCAATGTCTCCCTTTCTGACACAATGAATGTATTTATTCCGAGAAACATGATTGTAACTCCTTAAAGTACTTTTTAAATTGTATATTTCCCAGCCTTGGGGCGAGGACTTATGCTTTATCTTGGTCCATGCGTGATGATTGTCAGAACACTTTCAAAATGTCACCTTCTCCCACTTTGACAACAATTATTTGAGCTAAATAAGGATTATTTTTAAATTTTCAAAAAATAATCCTGGCTTCCCAAATCCCCCAAATGGTAAAAACCAGTCAGGCCTGGAGCCTAGTTCCTGAGATCCGCAGGCTGGGTTCCTTACAGTGTTGTCGGCTCAGAGATCTGCCTTACAAGTACAAATTAGGCTGTTTCCCTTCTGTAATAATAATTTCAAAAGTTTGTCTTTAAATTTCTCAAAAGAATAAGATGATTAGCAGTCATGACCTGACACCTATTTTGATTTCTACAGAAATCAATATCAATAAGTTTCCTATGTCTAAACTTCTCCCTTTATGGATTTGGTTTGATCCTTCTATTAAAAAGGTCATTCTAAAAAAAAGAGAAAAAAAAAAAAGGTCATTCTAGGGACTTCCCTGGTTCAGTGGTTAAGACTCTGTGCTTCCAGTGCAGGGGGCATGCGTTTGATCCCTGGTGACAGAACTAAGATCCCACATGCTGTGCAGTGTGGCTAATAAATAAATAAGCCGTTCTAATCAGCATTTGTTGATATCTAGCTGCCTGGGCCCATATAACAAACATTTATTTGGGGCTCACTAAGCTCAAGAGCCCCAGGCCTGGTACTATGCAGGGGCGATAATGCTGGAGGAGAGATGGTGGGCAGGGGCCAGTTGGACCACGGCTGGAGATGCTGCATCTGGGCTGGTCCCTGAAGGAAGTGGGATTTGGACTTTTGTGAATGGGGGCAGGTAGGAGAAAGGAGAGACTTCCAGCATGTTGTTGCTGCATTTGAAAACCAACCTTTGATTTAAAAATCATTTTTCTACCCATAAAGGGAGCCTGGTGAATGGGCCCTTGAAAGAGCAAAACTGAACGTGAATGAAAACTTCCTGCTTGTGGGGATTCTCGAAGAGTTGGAAGACGTGCTGCTTTTACTGGAAAGATTTTTACCTCATTACTTCAAGGGTGTGCTCAGTATCTACAAAGACCCAGGTAACTCCATCTGTAAGCATTTCTTCTCTGTTCTGAAGGTTACTCACTTTGAAAAGGAAACTCAGGAAATAAAGACATGGAATCACCTCCTCTGTTAGTGAAGGAAGGTTCCCCTGGCTTCAAAGCAAGGTTAGAACCACAAGATACAGATCCCAAAGCCTTGAGCGTCAGGGCCAAACAGAAACTCACAATGTTTTAAAGGCCTGATGCTTCCATGTCTCCCTCTGGAAAATGAAACTGGCAACATTCCCGTCAACATTGTCCTGAACGTGTTGCTGGAGCTTCCGTGGATGGAAAGGTGGGCAAATGGGAGGGAGCCATCGTCTGATGCGCTGTCTCTGGCTCTGTGTCCATTTAACAAAAATTAATCCTGACACGTAGAACAGATAAAGTGGCACACTGAGAATACAGTCATGATTTTCCTCTAACACATGCAGTGGTTTCCAAATAGAAACGAGAAGCAGAAGGCAGCAGAGTGATTACAAGGGTTGCCCATGGTGTTGCTGTAAATGTGATTACTTTGAGAAACCCATTGTGTATTTCTCTTATTATAATTTTATCTCAAGAAAATGACAAACAACATTGTTTCTGCCCTGTTCTTCTTAATCTACTGCTGCCACAACACTGCCTAGTCACTAATGTATTTATTGTTTGGTTGTTCTGAAACGGGAGGTGTTATTCTGCCTTGTGGAAATAAGGCCCAGGGGAAGGGCTCCCCCACAGCCTCTGCCCCACACGCCAGACAGCCAGGCAGAGACCACGAACTACATCATAAGCAGGTACTGATGCCCGGGGGAACTGGTCCTGTCTACAGGGCCCCTGACTTCTGTTTCATGGTAGGTAGGTGGTAGGCGGCCCTACCACCACCAGGGACTGGTTGGCGGGAGGTGACTGCCTTGGTCTCCCAACTCTCTTATTCAGAGAACAATTCCCACGTACTGACATCAACGACCTCAAGGTGTGCTCTGCAGTGTGTCTCTGAAGCAGGAAGTACGGTTGGAAGAGCTAGAAGCGTAACAAGCTCTGAATGGTCAGTTTTTTAAGTAGGGCCCTCCTTTGCCCATTCAGCACTTCCCCTGGGTTTTGTGTTCTCCTTGGGCACCTTCTGTGAGGTTTATCTATGGTAACACTGAAGGCCCAGCAGCTCCACAGTTGCCGTGCCCTGAAGAGTGGCCACCTCCCCAGAGGCAGGGGACGGGAGACGAGCATCCACGCCCTCCAGCTTCTCGAGCATTTGAGCCTCTGCAAGGACGAGACCCCCGCATTGTCTTCTCACGGCCGCAAACCCGAGAGCTGGCCTCAGATAGGTTAACAGAGGCCACTTGATCTTCACACCAGAACCAGTTCCCCTGGGCCTTTTCAGTCTAAACTCACAGATGGCGGCATGCTAAAATCACTGCTCTCGCTCTTTATAACTGAGTAGACCAGGGGATAGAGAACAGAAACACCGAAGTCTGAGACCCTTAAAACTCTGTAGATTAAACTGACTGTGAAGTTGGATTAAGATGCAAACACTCCACTGGCCAGGTGCTTGTCTTATTTTATTTAAAAATTCAGGTATGTATAGACTTTTTGTAATCCCCTTCCAGCAAGATGAAGAATATTTAGGCCAGTCTCACTGCTGAAGAAAAAGAACTAATAACAATAGTTGAGGAGCTGGTAAAAATAACATCTGCTAGTCAAATGGGCCATCACTTATTCTAGAATGGAAAGATAGTCATTAATTCTTTCCAATCAGTACTAAGGGTTCCAATCACCCACCATTTAGAGAAGTTAAGAACTTCCCTAAATAATATCTCAACTGTTCGTATACCCCACCCATTCATTTCCTCTAAGAAGTTATGCTGAGGAGTAAATTTGTCCCGTACCAAAAATTTAGTCTTTGAGAAATTTAGTCTTCATAAAGTTTTAAAGAATATATTTGATATTAATGTTTGCATTCTGTGGAGACCCAATTAAACATATCTCAGAAGAACTTGATGATAATAAATACTCAAGATGGAATAAAAATGAAAGTTTTTGCCTGATGGGTAAGCAAGAGTACATGCTCAGGTATTTCTCACCAGCCCAAGGGCATTTGTGAGGCGGAGGCAGTACCTTGGAGCAAGTACTCAGTAAACTCTGCCCAACTTGGACGTGAATTTGAATTGGGGAAACCGAAGCCAAAATAGAGTTACTGGGTAAGAGCAACTTCCTGTCATTAAATTATACAGTCTCATTTTTCATTGATCAATTTCAATTACATTTGCTCATTCCTTACCTTTCAAAACTGAGAGGCTTGGAGCCAGCTCAAAGAATTGAAAAGACTAAGATTCATGGTCATCCACCAAAATGTGAGCAGAAGGGCCACAGTTTACACTTCCTGAGCCACAAGGGTTAACTGGTCATGAATGCTTTTCCACCTTAGCTCTTAAAAACAGACATGCTGTGAGGTACCAGTATTTTTCTTAGTCATAGTTCCTTTAGGAGGTAAAATCACAGTGGTGATAAAGGCCAAAGTAAATAAGTAAAATAATTAAAGGCAGGAAATAAGTGAATATCTGTGATAAGAACAGCTCTTTTATTAGCATCCCTCATAGATGTCCTTGACCTGGTTAGTAACCCAGCTGTTCCACTTCAGTGGCCCAGTCTAGCATCCAGATGTGAAACTGTAGGACCTGACTTTAACTCACAACTGTCCTCCTTCCTGAGGACTCGAAAGCTCAGGTGTCCAATCCTTTTCTCTTATATTTTAAATACTTTCCTTTACTAGCATTACATTAGTATTCATCTTCAACTTGCTTCCATTACGAATGTAAACATTGGAGCCACAGCAGAGAATTCCTAGATTTTTGTCGACTGTCCTTGTGAATCTGGCCACCAACTACTACAAAGGAGAATATGTGTGATTCCAAACAAATGGCTTCCTTACTAACTTCGAGGGTCTAAGTTCATTCATAAATCAAGTGCTTTGTCTTGTTTCTAAAAAAAAAACAACAACTGTTTACACTTGAATATTTTTATAAACGATGATGATGTGCCGTGCTAAGTCGCTTCAGTCATGTCCGACTGCTTGCGACCACATAGACTGTAGCCCTCCAGGCTTCTCTGTCCTTGGGATTCTCCAGGCAAGAATAGTGGAGTGGGTTGCGATGCCCTCCTCCAGGGGATCTTCCCGACCCAGGGATTGAACTCACATCTCTTATGTCTCCTGCATTGGCAGGTGGGTTCTTTTACCACTAGCACCACCTGGGAAGCCCAATGATGATGATAAATAGAAGTACAAATTCAAATATTTTTAAACTAGGTATGAATGATAGACTCCTATTAAGAGTATAGCAATGTAAGGTTGGAGTTTATTGGCTTTGCAGTGTTCAAATCTGAGGGTATTAACATACAAAACTTAAACTGGCCAGTTTTTAAAAACAGTTATTCTTTAAGGAAAGAACTGAGTTGGGAGTTCTCTTTATGCAGTGGTTCTGCCCTTGCAGTGGGCTTCCCCTGTGGCTCAGCTGGTAAAGAATCCACCTGCAATGTGGGAGACCTGGGTTCGATCTCTGGGTTGGGAAGATCCCCTGGAGAAGGGAAAGGCTACCCACTCCAGTATTCTGGCCTGGAAAGTTCCATGGGCTGTATAGTCCCCAGGGTTGCAGAGAGTCAGACATGACTGAGCGACTTTCTCTTCACTTCTGCCCATAGGACCCAGAGCACATGCAACTTTGGGTGGTTGATCGCTAGCATCTGCTGGATCTATTATTATGATACTAAGGTATTACATAGAAGGTTTTAAGGCACCTCTTTCTACCTTCTCTTGCTTAACACAATTAGAGAGTGAAAGTGAAAGTCACAAGCTAAGCCACAAGGGAAGCCCAAGAATACTGGAGTGGATAGCCTATCCCTTGTCCAGAGAATCTTCCTGACCCAGGAATCAACCGGGGTCTCCTGTGTTGTAGGCGGATTCTTTACCAACTGAGCTATCAGGGAGTGCTTTTCCCCTGAAGAAAAAAAAAAAAAAAAAAAACCATCCTAGGCAGTCTCACTGCCTCCTCAATTCCCAGGTTTAGTTATGAGGCTGTCGCCACCTAGAGGATATGGCGAGCCCAGGCTTCAGTGTTCATTCAGAATCCGCCCTTCCCTAAGAGAGGGATCCCAGCTCACTCTCTGGTCATGCTGTCCATCCCTCTTTCTCACACCATATGCATTTCTGTCAGGGACACAGGCTACCACAATGATTAGACCACAGGCTCTAGAGTAGACAGCCTGGGTGTTAAAGTCCATCCTCCGCCTAACCAGACAACCAGAGGTAAGGTGTAACTCCTCCACCCCTCAGCTTCCCCGTCTATTTAAGACACGTAAACAATACTGTCTACATCAGAAGGTTGTGGTGAGATACACCTGATCAAATCCATGTAAAGCCCTTAGCCCAGAGCTTAACGTATGATAGTGTCAGTCCTCAGCTGCGACCAACTCTTTGTGACCCCATGGACTGTAGCCCACCAGGTTCCTCTGTCCATGTAATTCTCCAGGCAAGAATACTGGAGTGGATTGCCATGCCCTTCTCCAGGTGATCTTTCCAACCCAGGGATCGAGCCCAGGTCTCCCGAATTGCAGGCAAATTCATTACCATCTGAACCACCAGGGAAACCCCAACATATGATAAGTGTTCAAAACTTAACTCTTAGCCTGCCAGCCACATTACAGGAGAGAGACAGGGCCTGTGTCTGGGAGGAACTAGGGCTTCCACTCTCTTTCTGTAACTTCAGTGTGAAAGAAAGAAATAAAGGAGAGAGGAGGAGGAGGAACAATTATATTCTGGCCAATACCTTATTCTTAAATAATCATAGGGGAATAAGTTTAATAGAAATATTACTACAATGACATGCTCAGGGACTGAAAAACTTATACCATTCAAGTCACTGGGGATTTTAAAAAAATAATCTATTTTTATGCCTGAACACTTATCAGAAATATCAGGACATTAAAACTTCAACTTTAAATGAAACCCACTGTTGAGATGTGACCAGAGCCAATTACCATTAACTTGAGCTGAATGTTGAATCTTTCAGACTGTTCTGTATCGTGTTATTTAGTGGATATAAGATAGGCATTCAATGATTTAATTGTGAATGGTGTTTTCATTTTAACTAGGACCCTAAGATTCAGTTCTTGAAAAACCTTTATTTTCCATATGCAGAATTACATGATCAGAACGCTATGACAAACTTTATCCAGCAGATGGCAGGGTCTCTCCATTTTTTTCAAGGAAGTGCCTGCGGCTTCCTAAGTTTCCATCTGCAGAGAGGCCTTTACAGAATGCTTGGAGGCAGATGTACAATTATGCCCAATTTGGGGCCTAAAAATGGGATCATATCAAAAAGATTCCAAGTACAATTGATTGCAGTAGTCCAAAGTGCATTATATGACTGCTGATGGGCTCAGGAAGTGGGAGGTGGTTTACAGTCAAATAAGTTTGTGTGGGTTAAAAACATTTATTGTTTGTTGTTCATCTCAAAGTCCTGTCTGATTCTTTGTGACCCCATGGACTGCAGCATGCCAGGCTTCCCTGGCCTTCACTATCTCTTGGAGTTTACTCAGATTCATGCCATTGGGTTGGTGATGCTATCTAACTATCTCATCCTCTGCCACCCTCTTCTCCCTTTGCCTCCAGTCTTTCCTAGCATCAGAGTCTTTTCCATGGGTCAGCTCTTCACATCAGGTGGCCAAAGTATTGGAACTTCAGCTTCAGCATCTGTTCTTCAGGGGTTGATTTCCTTTAGGATTGACTGTCAACCCTGGTTTTATAAAAGTCATCCATCATTCTATAATAATTGGATTAAACATGCTGTTTTTCATCTTTTATTTCCTACTTCTTATTTCTTTTGTTGTTAGAATTGTCGTTGAGTTGCTCAGTCGTTTCTGACTCTTTTGCAGCCCTATGGACTGTAGCCCGGTCAGGCTCCTGTGTCCATGGGATTTCCCTGGAAAGAATACTGGAGTGGGTTGCCATTTCCTTTCTTTGGGGATCCTCTCAACCCAGCAGGTGACCTCAAATTTCCTGCACTGCAGGTGGACTTTTTACCCCTGAACCATATTCCATTTACTCTACGACAAAACCCCAAAACATTCTGGAACCTCACAGAATGGTTGAGAGAGATTCCAACTGTCTACAGGCACCAATGAAGTTGTTTTAAGAACTCAATTATTGTTCATAAAAATAGGACCCTGCTCTATTATTGGTTCATCTACCATCAATGTTCTCCATAAAGATCTATTTTTCACCAGTCATATCCGAGGCTCATATTCTAATCATGTTGGTACCACATTGTGTGTGTGTGTTTGTGTGTGTACATCAATTCATGTTCAAACTGCTAAATCACTTATTAAGCAGCAGTGGTATTTGAGTGACTAATCTTGCATCAGAACATCAGCAACAGTTCTTAAACAACAGTAATTTGCATATCAATTTGCAATTTATAAAGCACTTCCATTAGATGATCTCACTCGATTCTTACACGAATCCTCTGAAGTTGAGAAAGACAGTCTTAGTCTCATTTTCTAAACAAGGAAGCTGACAGTGGAGGAGTAGAATAGCTTGCCCACAGTTACCAAGTCCCAAGTGACCAAAGACATTCAAGTCTTCTGTCCCCAGAACCACCACTAACTCCATGAACCTATGACCCTCCAAAGATGCTTCATACTCAATCACTAATGCAGAGCATTAAGCACCATTATGTCGTAAGCATAATACAGGTTAGTAAGCACTGTTGTCCTGAAGGAGGGCCTGGAATCCCACTCCAGTATTCTTGTTTGGAGAAACCCATGGACAGAGGATCCTGACAGGCTGCAGTCCATGGGGTTGCACAGAGTTGGACATGACTAAATCAACTTATCATGCACGCATGCAAGCACCCTTATGTATTGCACTTGAAGGTAAAAGCTTGATAATAAAATCTAGAGATTATCTCTATTCAACATATGGTCTGATTTTACAGTAATTTAACTTTCCCCCAATAGTCCTATTCTGTGAAGGATAATATTTAAATATCAGGTATAATCTGAAAATACTAGAAAAATTCAACAAACACTTTCAGCAAATGTTTAAGTGTCTGTAATGCACTCCAGTCCTGGGGAACAGCTGTGTAAAGATAAAGAAAACCATGTCTGGACTGAGCATCATCACAAGCAGGGCTGGAGGGACACCTCCTGTTGAAGATATTTGTGTCTGGCCTTGAAGGGTGCATAGCTGTTCACCTGGCGGACATGGAAAGAGGCAGGTTACAAAGAAAAAATGTAAGTGCAGAAAAAAATGTGAGTGTGGATGTGAAGGCATAGGAGTCCCAAGTGGGGGAGCGTGAGGGGCGTTCCAGCCCACCTCGGCCCTTGCCTACTGACCTTACCTCTTGGATCTGAGTCCTCCTTTCTTCACAGCTCAGTCACCCTGCTGCTAAGTCAGTCCTGCCCAAGGCAGGAAAAGTGCCGGCGGCCTTAGACCTCCATGCAGTGCAGCCTGGAGCTGAGTCACTCACACCAATCCCAGAACCAGAGGCCAAGCTGCAGTTGCCAGAGGGCCATGTGTCACCCCCGCCCTTAGCCCCCCAGGTTCCATGCCCTCTGCTATGTCTGACCACCTCCCAAGGATCCCTCTCTTTCTAACAGGATACTGCCAGGCTCCTGGGTCCCTAGGGCTGGGTTATTCCTCTTGGCTTCATTTCTGGTTTCCACACCCAAGATCTAGCCACTGTCTAGGTCTAGGGTACCCATTGGCTTCAGTCGGCCCTGCACTGTTCCACGGGGTGGAGAGAGGTCCCACAAACTCTCTAGACACAACCTACTGTCCTCTCTGACCCCTAAGTTCCCCTCTCTGCCCACCAGCATGGACTCCTCTCCTGTTGGCAGCCAGTCTCTGAGTTAAGGGTGAGCTGGCTGTGTGCCCTGACGATACCTCTGGCCTTCCTCGCTGGGAGCTCTTGGGATCATCCCTTCAGAATTTTCCCCTAGTCCCCACCTCCCACCCCATGCACCCGGGGAAATCGATCCCTTCTAGGTCCCAACCTCGTGCTCTGGAGAGCCCCGGTGCCCCTCACAGTGTAGCCAGGCATGGGTGTACAGGTTGTGCGGTTTTGTCTCTTATGATTCATTTCCCTGGACAAAAAGCTGGCTAATAATATCTGAGTGTGTGTTGGAGTTACCAACATTCTTCTGCGTTTAGAGGTGAATTTCTTCTTCTTGCAAATTTAATCATTTCTACTTTGAGCAGTTTTGAGTTGAACTTGACAGTAATATGCTTTGCATTGAGTAAGAATGCTACTGAGGGTGGAATTAGTCACCACAGATTTCAACTTTTGGACTTTCCTGGTAACTCAGCAAAGCTGAGATCCTCCTAGAGCCTGGGCCAAGAAGATTAGAGACCTGATCCCAGAGGGTGAAAGTTGATCTTTTTATAAAAGACCCTCTGAGCTTCCTGTGCTTCTGTGCCCAAACTTCCAAGATCCATACCTGCCCTGGTGCCTAACGTGGTGATGTGGAAAGAGCCTTAGACAGAGACTTCCAGAACTGTCTTTGTGCCCCTGAGTCATGATCTTGCCTCGATGACAGTCTTTGCTTATAATATGTACCCCCCACACTGAGCAAAGTTCAATCCTTACCCATTTAGCATGACTCAACACTTTACAATGGCAACTTCTATTTTTGTCCAACTAATCTTGTTCAAATAAAAATATCATTTCCTGGTCTGTATTTGTTTAATATCTCAGACATTTTTATCCACATATAATAACCTAAATTTTCACATCTTGTAAATGGTGTTGGACTTTGAAAAGAACTGCAAGCATACCTGTGTACAGAACCCTGCAGTTCTTAGTGGTTTCTTGTGAGCTATATTAAGCACATTCATTTCACTGTCCACAAGCCCACAGGGAAATCTAGTCTAGTTTCCCACTGAGAGTAGGGACATTTTGCTTGCTGAGTGGGAGCTTCAGATGCTCTGAAGTGTCGCTTCTCCAGTTTTTACAATATGCTTCTAAGTACTTCTCTTGGCTTGTCATAGCCAGACACTACTGGAGCTACTTGTCAAAACATGCTCTCCTAGAATTTTACCTCCCTGTTTTTTAACTATAGTTGATATATTACAGTGGTGTGTGCACACTCAGCTGCTTCAGTCGTGTCCGACTCTTTGCAACCCCATGGATGTCGCCTGCGGGGTGCCTGTGTCCATGGGATTCTCCAAGCAAGAATACTGGAGTGGGTTGCCATTTCCTCCTTCAGGGCATCTTCCCAATCCGGGGATCGAACCCACGTCTCTCATGTCTCCTGCATTGGCAGGCAGAGTCTTTACCCACTGAGCCACCTGGGAAGCCCCATATTAAAGTAGTACATGCATATAGTTCAAAATCCAATAGTACTCAAGGATATATAATGAAAAGCGGTTGTTTCCTATTTCAACCCTTTCCGCTGCAGAGTCTGGTTTTGAAGAGGTAAACACAGTCAGCACAAGTAGCTGTTGTTTTCTGATAACCGCCACACTAATTATAACTAGTATGCACAGGCTTGTTTCATTTTTGTTGTGTTATTGTCTTGATTTATTTATTTTCAACATTATTTAGTTCTCTTATTCCACCACACTTACCTCTGCTTCCTTCCCCCACTATGTTCATAATATGGCTATATCCACATTTTACATACATATTCCTTATTTACATTACTATAACTGAATATATTTGTTGGACACTGATCCAAGTAGGTCACAATCATGTCAATTCATTTCTTGCATGACTTATTGTTTTCCTTAGAATTGATTATTGCCTTGGATTTTTTAATTTGCCCAGGTTTATTTATACCTATCAAAGTTTTCATGTGTGCCACTAGATCTGTTGTATCAATATTACTCTTGATGTTTTTCAATATTACTTCGGATAAGTACATCCATTCCATTCCTGCTCCCCCATCCCAGGACCACTCCCCTCTTTCCCACCCAGAGATCTGACTTTCTGCTTTGATCTGGGCTGATTACTCAGAAGCTTCCTACACAGCTCTCCTGCAACTTCCCTTTACCATTTTACAGAATGTATTGTATCCCTGGTCTCCCAAATCCCTCAAATTCTATTTCTTGATTTAATAACTCCATTATTAAAGTCGTTGAGTCGTTGCATATCTGAAAAGCTCAGTGTTTTAGTATCTCGTTTGATTGCCAATTTGGTTTGTCATGGATTCTCTCGTATATACATTCCATTTCCCACATCTGTTTCTCACTTTCTCATTCTCTCTGTCTCTCTGGAGTGTTATTTTTATTCCTTTCATGAAAATTGACAACAGTGTGCCTCAGTGTGCTGAGTAGTCGACAGACATATTTAAGCTTAAAACACATGTTTTTTTCATTTCTGGGAATTTTTCTTGTTTTACTTCTGCATCATTTACTGCATAATTTTATCAGCACTATTTTCTGTATTTCAGCTTTGGAATGCTGTTGGTCAGATATTGGATCTTCTAGATGCAGCCTCTCTATGTGCTTTATTATTTTTTCCTCTTTTAACTTCCATCTCATCAACTTTTTCTCTCTGGATGAGTTCCTCAATTTGTATTCCAGTCATTCTGTTAAATTGTCTCTTTTTCAAGAACTCTTTGTTACTCTTCTTTTCTTCTTTTTGCATACTATCTTGTTCTTGTTTACCGAATACAATGCCACCTTAAATCTCGGAAAATTACAGAAATTTTAAAAAAGTGTTTTCATCACTTTCTTACATTATCTCTATTTGCTCCATACTCCTTTACTGTTTTGGTTGGTTGCGTGCTTGCTAAGTTGCTTCACGCATGTCTGACTTTTTGTTACCCTACAGACTGTAGCAGGGAAGGAAATGGCAACACACTCCAGTATTCTTGCCTGGAGAATTCCATGGACAAAGGAGCCTTGTGGGCTACAGTCCATAGGGTTGCGAAGAGTCAGAGATGACTGAGTGACTAATACACACACACACACACACACACACACACACACACACACACACAGACTGTAGCCCATCAGGCTCCTCTATCCATGAGATTCTCCAGGCAAGAATACTGGAGTGGGTTGCCATTTCCTTCTCCAGGGGATCTCCCTGGGGATCTTCCCAGGGATTGAACCCACATGTCTCTTATGTCTCCTGCATTGGTAGGTGGGTTCTTTACCAATAGTGCCACCTGGGAAGCCCTTGGTTGGTTTGGGCATCTCTTTTTCAGTCCAAAGTCTTTCCCCTGGTGGTCTTTTCCAGAATTCAAATTTGAAGGTGAGACACAGGAGCTCATTGAAAGTGACCTGTGCAATAGGGGAGACTTATCAACTCATGGACCCACTTGGGATGATCAAGCAGCCATCAGGTTTTGCTGGGAAACAGTTGTTAGTGATTTTAGGTCTTTTTTTCTCTGGAGTTTATTCAGTTTCCCTACTGCAGCATTCCCCAAACATTCACTTGAGGGATGGGAGGTGAGGTGGAATTAGGAGGCCAGGACGTATGTCTGGTTGTTGGTGTGGGAACAGGGGCGGAAGGTCCATGTTCAGGCACCGTTTGCTTCACTGTGCTCAGCTTAGTCCATGCTCTCCTCTCTCCCCAAATTCTGGGTTAGCAAATCAGTCTGGAGCCTCTCCCCAGATTCTTTGGTGACTAATTCTAAGACTGCCTGTTCACAGGCAATGGAGAATAGGGGAAGACCCACGGTGAGATACCTGATGCATGTAGGTGTGGAGGGAATTTAGGGTCCAGTTCCTCCACAGGCAGAGTACCTGTCTCATCCTCAGTTTTTCCGTCCGGGCTGCCTGGTGCTACCTCTCTGTCTCTCTGGGGTTGTGCAAGGTCATTGACCCTCTTGTCGTATGTCCCCCCTGCCAACACCCCAGTGCATTTACTCTGCTCTGCTACCTCCAATGCATTCCTCCAGCCACTGTCCATCTTCCAGAAGTTGGTTAAGGGCTGTCTTCCATTGAAACCCTTCTCCAGTTCTTTGTCCTTGTGATCCAGCAATCTTTTTCTAAAATTATTATCCTTTACGGTCTCTTGGGTGAAGACTTTCAGAGGAGAGGCATTGAAGGCCTGTCGTCAGCCTACTGCCTTTAGCTCAGCATGTGCTAATTACCTGAACTTTAAGATTCTAATACCAGTTTTGTGTTTAGAGCTTGTAGCTGGATCTGTTATACCTGTTTCTTTCATGTGACATCTGCATAGCTGTGATGTGACTGAGGCTACCATAGCCCTGCCTTCATCATCGGTGCCCTGGGATCATAGTCCTGGCAGAATTCCAAGAACAAAACAAACAAACAAAAACAAGATCCCTTAATGGTAGCTTACTAGTTAAACCCCTCTTTTTTTTTTTTAACTGAATGATATTTGCTATGATGAGGCTCCAAACTACTATATGTTTTTAAAAAAATCACCTGGAAGACAGATCAGAGCCATCCATATTGAGATTTATTTAATGGGAGAGAATGTAAGTTATGAGTTGATTAAAAAAAGGCACTCTCCTGATCAGAGGCAGTACTCAACCATCCAGAGCTACCAATCCAATGTAACTTGACAGAAACACACGCCACCGTTTCGTGGGCTGTCATGTGTCGTTTCCCTAACCCAGTGCAGGGATCGCAGCAAAGGTATCGCAAGCCTGGGGAGTCGGGGCCCTGTCCGTGGACGCTGACAGTCAGCCCACGTCCAGGAGAAAACGCAGCCATTGAGAGGGTTTCTCGGCAGCAGCTGCTCTAGTAGCAGTAGCAGCAGCTCATATAACAAATGTTTCATGACGAACGCAAACAAAAGCCAGCTCTGAAATTCCAGCCACGCCATGTCCAAGCCAGTTCAACATCGTATAACCACTCCGTTCGAGTTTTTTCCCTTCTCTAAATGCATTCCATATGAGCCGTGGTGTGGGGACTGCTGGGATCTCCTGCATTCACTCAGAAGGCTGTTTTTAAAGCCCAGACTGAAAGGAAAGTAAGTCAGTGGGAAAACAAACTCAAAGAAAACACTGAGACTCAGGTGTGGGGGTGTGTTTGTTCTCCCCAGCCAGCCATGACCCCCGGAATGGGGCTGGAGGCTAGGAATCCTTTAGCCGCCGCCCCTCCCCGCTCCTTGGAGGCCTGGGGGAAGGACTTTGTTGCAGTGAGGCCCCAAGTCTTCACTGGCCCTGGATAAGCACCGCTTCTCAAAGTGTGGTCCAAGGACCCATGCCAGCTGCTTGCTACTAGTCCATGAGGAGATAAGGCAGAAACTGAGAGTAAGACTTTAGAAACTTTGATGGTAATTTTGCATGGCTCTGATTATTTAATTAATTTATTTATTTGATTTTTGGCTGTGCTGGGTCTTCGTTGTTGTGTGTGGTCTTTCTCTAGTTGCAATGAGGGGGACTGCTCTGTAGTTTTGGGGCACAGGCTTCTCACTGAAGTGGCTTCTCTTGTTGCAGAGCACGAGCTCTAGGTTACATGGACTCAGTAGCTGTGGCACACAGGCTTAGCTGTGGGATCTTCCCAGACCAGGGATGGAATCCTTGTCCACTGCATTGGCAGGTGGACTCTTTACCATTGCACCACCCGGGAAGTCCCTGGTTATTTTTTAAACAGCTCGTTTTTAATGTAGTTGACAAAAGCATCAATCTGAGATGGACTACAGTAGGAAGAATTCAGAGATCTTTTGAGAAGCAAGGTTGTGGATTCTCCCACCAGCTTGGACTGCCCAGGTTAGCCAGTTGAAAGGTCATCCAATTGACAAGCCCTGTCTTAAGGCATTTGGGGCTTATGAGGCCCCATGATTCTTGCATGTGATTTTGCCTTCTTGGCTTCAAAGCTCAAACTGGTGTTCCACAGCAATGACCAAACACCCAAACTCAAGGAAGTGTGATACATTGAGAACTCTGCTTTCCTAAAACTGGAGCCTTGACCTAAAACCTTAAAAAAAAAAAGTCATGATTCACACTACATGCATGCTCAGTCATGTCTGACTCTTTGCCACCCCCACAGACAAGCCCGCCAAGGCTCCTCTGTCTGTGGGATTCTCCAGACAAGAATACTGGAGTGGGTTGCCATTTCCTCCTCCAGGGGACCCTCCCGACTCAGGCATCCAACCTGCCTCTCCTTATCTCCTGCATTACAGGCAGATTCTTTACCACTGAGCCACTGGGAGATCCACAGTAGGATAGCACTTTTCCAGTAAGCAGAATACTTAGACTTATGTTGACTCACTTATCCCTCATAACCTGGTTAGGTAGAGCTGTAGGTTGAATTGTGCCCCCTGAAAATACGTTAGGTCCTAAACCCGTGTATCTGAATGTGACCTCATTTGGGAAATAGTGTCTTTGCAGATATAATCACATTAAGATGAGGTCATATTGGACTAGGATGCACCCTCAATCCATTGACTGGTTTCGTTATAAGGACAGAAAGATTCAGAGACACAGGGAAGAAGGCCATTTGAAGACAGAGGCAGAGTGGAATCATGTTGCCGCAAGTCACAGAATGACAAAGAGTGTCAGCAAGGATAGTCAGAAATTAGAAGGAGGGAAACTTCTTCCCTCGAATTATCTGAGGATTAGCAGTTTATGGTAACTTTATGACCGTCCTAGGAAACTAATACAAATAGAAATCTTCATCCCATTTCCAGATGAAGATCTGGAGACTCATTGGTAATAAGATCTGTCCATGTTCAAAGCAACCAGCAAGTAGCAAGATCTGGATCTGAACAAAGACAAGCTACCCAGTGGGCTTCCCAGGTGGCACTAGTGGTAAACAACCTGCCTGCCAATGCAGGAGACGTAAGAGATGCGAGTTTGATCCCGGGGTTGAAAAGATCCCCTGAAAGAGGAAATGGCTACCCACTCCAGTATTCTTGCCTGGAGAATCCCAAGGACAGAGGACCCTGGAGGGCTATAGTCCATGGGGTCGCAGAGTCAAACACAATGGAAATGACTTAGTACACACAGGCACACATCCAATACACCAGATTGCTTCTCTTGGTTGGGTGAAGGAATTGGGAGAAAAAGAAGTATGTGACATTTGGAGAAAGTTAAATAAGTGACTACAATAACGCAATGACATATGATGAGGTTATTGGAATTTTGTTTTGAATAACTGTTCACTCTGAACAATGAGTGAAAAATCAGACACACTATTGTATGTATATTGTACAATATGTGTCTTTAGCACACATGCAACATGCTTAGAAGAACAAACTAGAAGGAAAACAAAACAAACAAATAGCCATTGTTAACTGTGCTTGTGTAGTTTTGGTAGTTTTCGTTTGTTCCTCTCGACTTTCCCGTCTTGTCCCACTTTGCTGTAACACACGTGTGTCACAGATGCCGCAGAGCAGCACGTCCCAACACTGCTCTGCGCTCTCCATGTATCTTCCTAATCATCACAGAAGGGCAGCACACTAGATATCATTATCCAAATCCCACAGAGGAGAAAACGCACCCAGATGGCCTAAGGACTCTATCTGAGGCCTCACAGCTGGGGAGAGGCAGGGCTTGCCCGACTCCAAACCTTGTGTGCCTCCACCACACTTCCACCACGTGAAAGTGGCCGCTTCCACTTTCTTTCTGTGTCCACTTTCTTTCTGTGGACAGAAGAAACTGTCCACAGGGGAGAGGATATATATGGATAGGTGTGGCTGATTCGTATAGTAGAAACTAACTCAACACTGTACAGCAACTAAATTCCCATAAAAATTAGTCCAAAATTTTTTAAAAAGAAGAAACTATCACCATGGCCCCTTCAGGCAGGGCTTGTTCCTCCTTGCTCATTTGCATTATATTGCATTGTATGAAACAGAGGCCTTATCCTTTGGGCATTAACTCTGCAGAGGCTTCTTGAAGACTGGCGCATGGCTGCTACCTTTCTGAACCCCCACAGCACCGGCTGTAGAATGCTGTCATAGGGGATGCCTGGCTCTCCTCCCACCCTTCCCTCCTCTCTGAAGCCCCCCATCCCTCCTCCCCCGCAGAGTTTTGGGAACACCAGATAAAGCAGTTACTGAGTGTTTCTGGGACAGATACCTGGAAGTGCCTAGCCTTGGTGGCCAGGTGTTATATTTCTTCAATCCCCAAACCTGAAGGCTAGATGCAGCAAGAGCAAGATTTTGCCGCTGTTCTCTGAACCTTTCCAATTTGAGTAATTCAAATGTTAGCTATAAAAAAAACTTACCTTGCTTTAAAATTTTTATGTATTTATTTCTGACTGTACTGGGTCTTCTCTGCTGTGCAGGCTTTTCTCCAACTGCAGCAAGCAGGGGCTACTCCCTAATAGCCGTGCTTGGGCTTCTCACTGAGACGGCTTCTCTTGTTGAGCATGGGCTCTGGGGCATGTGGACTTCAGTGGTTGTGGCTTCCAGGCTCTAGAGCACAGGCTCAATAGCTGAGGCACACGGGCTTAGTTACTCTGAGACAGGTGGGATCTTCCTGGACCAGGGATCCAACCCGTGCACTGGCAGGCAGATTCTGTACACCGAGCCACCAGCGAAGCTCTTAAGGCTTTCACACACCGCGGTCAGGGTGCCTCGTCAGTATCATTCTGTCACATAACCAGAGGCCAGGTTCCTCTGTCACTCATGCTTCCCTGTGAGAGGACTGGACCCTCCTCATTGTGAGCAAAGGACATCGGTCCCGCACTTTTCTAGACAGAGTCTCCTGCTCTGTGCCTGCCTGCAGCCTCCCCTGTGTGCCGTCCCTGTACCCTAATGCCCTCTCCATGCTAATAGCCCTTGGCACCTGAGCCATGCTCTCTCTCAAAATTTAGCTGTCTTGTGGCCCACTCCTTCAGAGCCCTGATAAATAATTCTAGAAATATGAAGGAATTAACAGCTGACAGTAACAGTTGCTTTTGAACTGTGGTGTTGGAGAAGACTCTTGAGAGTCCCTTGGACTGAAAGGAGATCCAACCAGTCCATTCTGAAGGAGATCAGCCCTGGGATTTCTTTGGAAGGAATGATGCTAAAGCTGAAGCTCCAGTACTTTGGCCACCTCATGCGAAGAGTTGACTCATTGGAAAAGACTCTGATGCTGGGAGGGATTGGGGGCAGGAGGAGAAGGGGATGACAGAGGATGAGATGGCTGGATGGCATCATTGACTCGATGGACGTGAGTCTGAGTGAACTCCGGGAGATGGTGATGGTCAGGGAGGCCTGGCGTGCTGCGATTCATGGGGTCGCAAAGAGTTGGACACGACTGAGCGACTAAACTGAACTGAACTGAGTAACAGTTTATGCTGCCCAGGGAAATTTCTAACAATAATGATAATAATAATAAGCCCTAGAATGCTTTGCTAATCAACAAAAAGTTATTGAACTAATATTCAATTAGTTGAATTGAATTTTATGTGGAATTTCTAATTTAATCCTCAGAACAATCCAATGACATAGGTACTTTCATTACTCCCATTTTACAGATGAGTAAGCTGAAGTTTAAAGAGATATAGGTGACATCACTGTTTTATTAGGAGATTCCTTAAGGGGGAAGAATCATTTTTAAAAGATTTTGTTTTAGGGAAAAAAATCACTTTAAAAAGATTTTGTTTTATATAGGAGTATAGTTGATGAACAGTGTTGTGTTAGTTTCAGGTATAAAGCGAAGGGATTGAGTTATATATAGACATGTTTCTATTCTCTCTCAAATAAAGAGGAATCATTTTAGATACATTTTATTTTTATTTTTAAAATATTTATTTATTTATTTGGCTGTGCTGGGTCTTAGCTTCAGCACGCAGGATCTATTTCCCTGAACAGGGATGGAACCTGGGTTCCTTGCTTTGGGAACGTGGAGTCTTAGCCTCTGGACAACAAGGGAAGTTTCATAGATACATTTTATTATATATGAACTAGGTATGATTTTAAGGAGTTCTTTAAGAGGAAAAATGTTGCTTTATCCATCTAAATCCAGTGCACTGGCAATATAGGGAGGGGATGTGAGCTTCAGTTGGCCATTAGGCGAGTTTGTTATTTTCTGTCTTCGGTACTTCCTTCCACTTATTGCACCATCATCTAGAACAGAGGGTGAACTTGGTCGCCCTGGGGTATGGTAATAAACTCTTCATCCCAACAGGTCATCCTAGGTCCCATAGCCTGGGATTTGGATGTAGCCACTGCACATCCAGCCTCCTGTGGTTTAAGATGCTCTTCCTGAGGTTGCCTGTCTCCTTCAAGGGGAGAAATCATTCGTGGTAGAAATACAGGCTTGTGCCTTGCTGCTAAGAACAAGAGTTTTCTGTATAAGCATGGACTTTCATTAGCACCAGGAAACCATACCATTTATAGGACAATCTGCTGTGCCAGCAGCAACTGTTCTCAGCCTGAAGCTCCCCTACATGGTGTTCAGGGAATGCTTACATTGTCTCACCCCATCCATTTCATGTGAACATACTCTAAGTGCCTGCCTTTGGGGGGAAGCAAAGCATTTTCAGACTGGCAACAGACGTTCCCAACCCCCCGAACAGTGAGAATCACAGTCTGTATGTAAGGCCAGCCCTGCAGGCCTCTCACACTCTGTTTCACACCTTCCCTTTCCAATGGCTGGTCTCTGGGAAGCCCTGCCCGCTTGACAACATGCCCATCCAGCTGGACCAGGAGCCCTACCGCAGAAGAGGGGGCCCCATGGCTGTGAGCTTTGACACAGATAGGCCAGATTAATGGAGGACTATTGGACTGACCTGATGGACTGACGTGGGCCATCTTTTTTTGGAGCCAGAATATCAAGCTGACGCTCCAAATGGTGGAGGCTTGTGTTTGTTCAGGGTGGATTTTTGGCTTGGCCACCCTTGCAGACTTCCATGTTACAGCATAGGGTATTGTTTGCCTAAGCAAAATAGGGTATGTGAGTTGGTTCCTGGCATCGATCATGGAAGATTAGCTTGCTTTCACCAACCCAGAGTCAGTCCCCATGGCTATCAAGAAAGACCACACAACTCCCAGAGTGTCTATAAGTAGATACCAAACCGCATGTGTTATTATTCTTGATCTTAGACCATATTATTATTAACTTTGCTTTGGTTGAAAGTGGCCCCATCAAATAGTTAAAAGAGAGTTTCACAGCCTTTAAGTGACTAGGGTACGTCACTTTTAAAGATGTTTTTCCAGAAGAAAATGTTAAATCCCAAATACATTTTTGGCTGAGTAGTTTGTTTTAATGGTCCAGAGTCAAAAACTGTAACTTAATTCCCTGTAAAACTTAAATCAATTTCTTGAGGGTTCCGCTATACAGTTCCCTCTGTTAAGCCTGAGATTCCTACTAGTCTCTAACTTTTAGTGTTAGTATATTCCTTTAGAATGCCAGTGTTTTTTCCATTTTAAAAAGTTCTTTTGTCGGTATCTGATTTCTATGGACATACAGTAGCTTACTTATGGCCTCAGTTGTGGTATTGTGGTTATAGTTTCCCCTTTTCTCTCACTCCTTTTTTCTTTAGTATCTTGAAGAAACCTGTGGCCAAATATGATCTCCATCTAGTTTTCTACATCTCTGAGTTTTGCTTTCTGAAGGCGATGAGGGTGGATGGGAGTGTTATTCAGAATTCTGCATCTATAGATCAAACTTTCTATTAAACATGACTGATGCCTTCCATGTCTCATTCAACCATGGGCCTTAGTGGTAACCTGGCATCTGCACCATGCCTGCGGCTCCAGCTTAATACCACCAGAGACAAGAACACCGGGCCCCGCTCAAAGGCGGTAACGCAGCTGGAGAGATCCTCTGAAAGATCCAAGTGGTTTTCAAGTTTGCCTCATAACGTGCTCGGTAGTCTGATGTTTTGAACACAAATAGCCGAAACTTCTCCCAGTAACACGTGCTTTGGATATCAGATTAATATGGAGCAGGAAACACTTGCAAAAAAGAATCCACCCAAAAGAAAAGGCCAATATGCCAGCATCAAAGGCTTCAAGTTTTGTTTTACAAAATGGAAAAGAGTATTACCCTGTACTGAGCACACATTGCTGAAATAATCAATGTCCAATCAACGATGTGTCCAATCCTGTCAGTTGCTGACTATAATTCTTTATGAGGGGGTAAACTAATCTGGGACTGTTTTCAGATTCAGAGAGATTTAGGAGTTCTGAGGCTGAGTCCCAGGACAAAGTCTTAAGTGTTGGTGTGTGGACAGGCTTTTCTGCTTCTTAAAAGCTATCATTATTTATTTAGGGCTCAGAAACCTTTGTATTTGAAGTTCATCTTTTTTTTTAATGAAACTGGTCTCTCTTGTGGGATGCTTTTATGTCACTTATTTTCCCATAGGTTTCCCTTCATTTTTTTAGTAAATTTCTTTCTTTTCCTTTTTTAATAAAGTGCAATGCTATAGAGGAATAAGGAAAAAGGATTTATTTGGCCCACAAATGCAATTCAGTGTCACAAGCCATGTTTGTGAACATCTTTCACACGCCTGAACTTTCTGGTCTCAGGCAGAACTCTTAGGAAATGACTTCTTGGTGGGATAAGGGTGCCCGAAGGACTCCTCCCCATGGTGGTCATGCTGACTCTCTTGTCCCCCCAGGGACCACCAGCCTGGGAAGTCCCCAGTGATTCCAGTGCAGTGTAGCCACCTCACACTCTGGGCAGCTCTCTCCTGGGACTGAAAGACTGAACTTGAAGTCAACCAGACTCTCTGAGAGAAAGCAACAGTGTCTTCAGGAGCAGGGCAACCCCTTCTATTTCATGTTTTATTTATTTAAAGGAAGACCGATTATCCTACAGCATCACCATTTTGCCACCCAAGGCCTTGAAGGTCTCCTTTGGGGCTTCCTAGGTGGTGCTATTGATAAAGAACCTGCCTGCCAATGCAGGAGACATAAGAGACACAGGTTCAATCCCTGGATTGGGAAGATCCCCTGGAAGAGGGCATGGTGACCCACTCCAGGATTCTTGCCTGGAGAATCCCATGGTTAGAGGAGCCTGGTGGGCTACAGCCCATAGGGTCACAAAGAATCGAACACAACTGAGTGACTAAGCATGCACACAAGTTTGGAAGTTTAAAGTCATTTCAATTATAACTAAAGAGAACCATGCCCCAGAAAATCTGCTTGGGAGCATTATGGAAATTTTCCCAGCTCACCATGGAGAGCACAGATGCCAGATTGCTGGGCGCCAGACATATGTCTCTCAACTGCTATTGTTTCCTGCACACGACAGTCAAGAAATATTCAATAGAGAATTGGAAGGAGATTTTCCTCTCAAATCCACATAGAGCTTTAACACACTTAGGATATGCGTGTGCTTGGATTCATCATTGCAACCCTAGCTGTAGAGTCTGGAATTTTGCTTGGTGGGCGACATCTACCAGTGGGCAGCGGTGGCTTCAGTCCTACTCTGGAAACTGAACAGAAGAAGGCTCAGAGGTTTTTGGTTGGGTTGTGCAGGCCACTCGCGGTGAGTGTTACAGGTTGAACCCTCAGCCAGTCTACTTACCAAGACTGAGGCCTCCACTGCCCCATAGCAGGCTGAGGGCGTAGCTGAGCCTCTGAGAGTCTGGTTCACTTCATTTTGTCCTCTACAGTCTGTTAGGAAGCTAACAACTGCTCTTCACAGAAGGCTTCTTTTATGAATATATACACATAAAAGTGAAAGTGAAAGTGTTGGGCACTTGGTGTGAAAGTGAAAGTGTTAGGCACTCAGTCGTGTCCAACTCTTTGTGACCCCATGGGCTGTAGCCCACCCAGGCTTCTCTATCCATGGGATTCTCCAGGAGTGGGTCACCATGCCCTCTTCCAGGGGATCTTCCCAACCCAGGGATTGAACGCAGGTGTCTTATGTCTCCTGCACTGGCAGGTGGTTTCTTTACCACTAGCACCACTTGGAAAGTCCATATATATATATATATATATGTATGTATTTATATAGGCCGTGCCACGTAGCTTACGGGATCTTTGTCCCCTGGCTAGAGACTGAACCCAGGCCCTTGGCAGTGAAAACGCCGAGTCCTAGCCACTGGGCCACTAGAGAACTCCCAAGGCTTCTTCTGTTAGCAAGGTTTCCTTCTCATTCCCTGAGATGAGAAAGAAGTATAGACACAGGTCACAGTCATCAGCTTTGAGCCAATAGACTTGGGCTTGAAATCAGCTCTGCTTCATAGCAGCTGTTTAACCCCAGACAAGTCTCTTAACCTTTCATCCTCATATGAAAGAAGAGGATGGTACCCTCACCAAGCTGTTTGGAAGATTAACGGAGACAATATACTCCTGCACAAATGTAGCTTCCAGGGCACTTTTCAAACCATCTCATCTGATTCCTCACTTTCAGTCTCTCACAGGGCAAGGTTTTCAACAAGTGCTCACACTAGCCCAGGCTTTGAGTTTCAAAGGCGAGCCCAGCACAGTGGTTCCAGAGTCTGTTTGTCATAGTTCTGAGTTCCAGTATTTGCTGGCATGCTCCATGGTGGTGTGTGGCCTGAGTCCTCTGTGGGATTCAGCTTTTCCTGTCATAATAGAACTGCCCATTTAGTGCCTATTGCTTTGAGCGGCTTGACTTTAAGGCAGTGTCTCTTGTCAGGAATTAAGGAGGGATTGTTTTCCTTCTGCATGATTTTGAGAATCACCTTTGAAATCAATAGAGTTGTTTTCTTATGCAGCTGTTGAGGGCACATGAAGTCAACCGACCACATCCTGCGGCACATTCCCACTTGTTCTCGTTTATTTGCAATAGAAACCAAGAGAAAGTACAAACACACCCCATCTCAGATGCAAATTGAAGCCAGGCTGTGTTTCCACATATCTGTAAGATGGAGTAAGTAACCTAGTGGAAAAAAGAATGGTGCTAATACTTAGGCACATTTTACTAGTAGTTGCTAATGCCAAATTAACAGTTTTAAGAGTTAAGGAATTGTTACAGAATAGTACTTTGATTAGAACCCTTATTTCTTCAATGTACTAGAATTAGGATTTTATATATACCAGGCTTCACTAGTCAGAGTCAGGGAAACGTGTGTGTGTGTGTGTGTGTGTGTGTGTGTGTGTGTGTGTGACTCAGTCATGTCCGACTCTTTGCAACCCCATGGACTGTAACCCACCAGGCTCCTCTGTCCATGGAATTCTCCAGGCAAGAATACTGGAGTGGGTTGCCGTTCCCTTCTCCAGAGGATCTTACCAACCCAGGGTTCGACCCCAGGTCTTCCTCTTTGCAGGTGGATTCTTTATTGTCTGAGCCACCAGGGAAGTCCAGAGAAACAGAATTCCATAAATTTGTGGAGCGTTTCAAAACATAAAAATCCTCTTGGCTTGGTGAAAGTTAATCTTTTGTGCTTCTCCCACCCTTTACCGTTTATGTATAGTGTGCTTTACATAAGCTCAGAATTTTTCCTCAATAGTTCTAGCCCTCGAGAGACCCCAGAATTTCTACTTGAAATGTGAACAACAAACTTTACTTAGGGAACAACCACCACCACAGAAATGTACAACAGGAAGATAATCCGTGTCCCTGCCTGAAAATATAGAATATTGTAAATATGTCATTTTTCACAAATAATTTTTCGCATATAATTTCTTTTCTTTCTTTTTTTGGGGGGAGGTGGGGCTTCTGGGATCTTAGTTCCCCAACCAGGGATGGGACCCATGCCCCTTGCATTGGCAATGAGGAATCTTAATCCCTGGACTGCCAGGGAAGTCCCTTAGCACATAATTGGAAGAAAAAATTTAAACTTAAAGTGATTCTCAAGCTTATCTAGAAGAATAAACATGTGAGTTAGTGATTTTTTTAAAAGAAATGAGAGGAAATTTGCCCTACAAGATTCTGGAATGTTAGAAAGTTGCTGGGTTTAGTGTGATGATGCAAAGGCACAAGGTCAGACAGACAAATCAATGGAACAGAAACAGATGCTGGTGCAAAAAGTGCTGTGGTGTAATTTAGAGACCATTACACAGAAAGAGTAAATAAAGGTGTCATATAGCTGGCTAAATTTTCAGAGAAAAAGATGGAATCTCATGTTATATTATAGGGCTTAATAAATTCCAGATGGTTCTAAAGAGTAGTTTTTTGGTTTTTTTTTTCTTAATGGAAACAGTAGAAATAGAAGAAAACTAGGTGGCTATTTTTGTGATGATGGGGTATTGTGATGGATTTACTAAGTATAAAAGCAACAAAACACATACATACATACAAAGAGAATAAAGAATATATACATTTAATTAAAAGTTTAAAGTGAATATGTTTAACACACTTAGCAAAATTATTTTTTGCAGCAATGATAAGATTTCATATTGTTAACATCTTATCATTAATATTAATAAAGAATTTTTATAAATCCATAAGGAAAACAATAATAGAAAAAAATGGAAAAATACAAGTGGCCAATAACTATTTTAAGAAATAAGCCCACCCTTACTAATAAGCTAGGAAATGCACGTTAAAAAGGACACCTTGGTTTTTTTTATGTTAACTAATTGTTTATTTTTTTAATATGTTTATTTTAATTGGAGGCTAATTGCTTTACAATATTGTATTGGTTCTGCCATACATCAGCATGAATCCGCCACGGGTGTCCACGTGTTCCCCATCCTGAACCCCCCTCCTACTTCCCTTCCCACACCATCCCTCTGGGTCAGCCCAGTGCACCTTGTTTTCTATTAAAACATCTGTCACAGGCACCAACACTGGCAGAATGAGAGAGGCTCTAATGATGAGGATTTTGCAGAGAAATAGCATTCTAGGAGACTGCTAAAGGTTAGGACAAATTACTACAAGCTGGGGTAAAAATAATTTAATAATAAATATTCAGGGTAATTTAATAATACATATTAAAACTCTTCAGAATGTCATAGCTGGAGGAATGATCGAAATATCCTGTATCTTGATTGTGGCAGTGGTTTCACATGTATCTATAGCTATCAAAACTCATAGAATTGAGTACTTTCAGTGTGTGAGTATGTTAGTCGCTCAGTCATGTCTGACCCTGCAGCCCCACGGACTGCCAGGGTTCCTCTGTTCATGGGGATTCTCCAGGCAAGAATACCGGAGTGGGTAGCCATTCTTTTCTCCAGGGGGTCTTTCTGACCCAGGGATTGAACCTAGATCTCCTGCATTGCAGGTGGATTCTTCACATGCTCTCAAATACATTTAATGGCATAGGTGATTTCTCCAAATGTGATTGGACATGAAGTTCAAGAGAAAAAGATACCAACAGTGTTTAAAATATGGCACCAACTTTATTTGAAAAACTGTATAGACTCAGGAATACAATTAAATTGGAATAGCTCAAAGATTTCAAGATCATTATTCTATCTCTGGGTGATAGGAATCCTAGTGACTTTTTCCTTCATTTCCCAACTAATACATAGTGAGCATGTAAGTAGAATTTTAATTTTTGGAAAAGGATGATTAATTTTAGGAGAATAGTTGAATGGTCACATGCAATTTATATGTGAAAGAGGGAAGTAGAAACAACGCCCACTAGATCTCTATGGCATTGCTAGTATTGAGCAGACCTTTCATCCCTTCTCTCTCCCATATTCTTTTCTGCACATGCAGCCACATGGAGCAGAAAGGGACAAATAAGGAACATCATTTCCTGGGGGGCAGCACAGATACCTGCAGATGGCATCCAAGGCCCAGCTTTTTGTCACTTCACCAGCCCCACCCCTAAAGATGTCCAATCTGTCATCAGCAACTCTCCCTTGGAATTCTTTGAATTGCCAACCAAATTCTAGCCAATGAACCCAACTTTGGATACACACACACACACACACTGACACACACAGCTCTTTCTGAATATTGGAGTTCTGAAATGGTGTAAGGGTTTCTAACCCTGAAATAGTAAAATTCTATAACTCCACTTAACTTGTCAAATAGCCTCAAGATTTTTATCTTGCTGTATGAACTACAGTGTAAACACCAAAAGGGCAGGAAGTAGCTTCCTAGGGCTGACTCCTTGACCTTTTGGGGCAGTCATATAGATATTAAGATGGTTTAATTACAGGAGGTTAGCTCATAGATCTCTTCTATTGCAGCATGACCATCCTTAGTCTGAAAACAAATTGACTTTACTCTGCAGTAGGTGACTCACTTTCTGCCCCACAAGTCATCATCGTATGAAGATTAAACGTCAGTATCAGGGTTAGCCAAACCAGATGTGAAATGTGCAATTATTTTCGTGTCAGAGAGTGAAGTTTAAATATGCATCCTTCATTTGTTTTTAATTGAGTGATTACAGATGGCACCTAATAAAGTCTTCATGCTATGATATCTTGAGGTCATTGATTTATGAGTTTTGCTAGGTGTAGACACTCCAAATTCTGGTCAACCCCCCTGGCATTCCATAGCACGATTCTAAAGGAATGTTAAAATGACATTTTCCTGTTTACTTTTTCTTTTGACTGATGAGGATCCTTTCTGAGAGGTAAACACTAGTGCTATTCAGGAGTGAAGGTTAGACTTTGTTGATACTTTTCAATCAAGTAGATTTTAAAAACTGCTTCAAAATGAAGTGGCAGAAATTAAAAGCCATGGACTTTTCCTTGGATGCGTATTAGCCATAATCATCATATAGATTGATTCTGAGTTTTTATAAAAGTAATGATCAATTGCACACACACACACACACACACACACACACACACAAACAAGAAACTTGAAGGACTTCCCTGGTAGTCCAGTGGTTAAGACTTTGCACTTTCACAGCAGGGGGTGAGGGTTCAATTCCTGATTGGGGAACTAAGATCCTGCATACCTCACGGTGTGGCCAAAATAAAATAAACCATAATGCCACCGTTTAAAAAAATAAATGTCAAGAGTCAGGAGATGCAGGGAAATGGAATGTGAAGGTAAACTGTTATGCCTCCTCCCATTTGACTTGGACTACTGCGTGATCATTTGACTGTCTCTAGTTCTTTTTCATTCACTCCAGTGTTCTTGCCTGGAGAATCCCCTGAACAGTGGGGCCTGGTGGGCTGCTGTCTGTGGGGTCGCACAGAGTTGGACACGACTGAAGCAACTTTGCAGCAGCAACAGCAGCAGTTCTTTTTCACTTTGTTTAGAGTGTTTGTAAAGGCCATGGGTCAAGGCACCAGAGTCAGGGCAACACCCGGGCAGGTGGTTCAGCCAGGCTAGGATGGTGGCTGGGACAGAAGGCACAAGCAACTCAAACACTGGACACATCGGGTGGCTGCAATCTGGAGACAGATCAGGAAGGCAGCCCAAGAAAAGATGACGACAGGGTTGGGGGTGGGTGGTAAAAGTCACGGCCACAGCCCAACAAAACCCAGAAGACTCAGGGTGGAGTATGGATGTCATAAGCTGAGACCAAGCCTCCAGAAGTTTAGTCATCAGTGAAATCTCAGCTTCACATGGAGCTATAGGTTTTACACAGCCATGTTCATGGGGAAATACCTATGTTCAAAAGTAGAGAACTCCAAAACTGCCCTCGGCAGTCCTTGGTTAGCCCTGTGAAATAGAGCTGGCTGGAAAAGACCTAAGGAGTGAAGCAGCCCATTTGTCCTTCTTGGGAGCCTCTGCCAGATAGTGTTTACTATTTTCTGGGGGAAAAAAAACTGGAGGGACTTCCCTTGGTGGTCCATTGGTTAAGACACTGTTCTTCCTCTGCAAAGGGTGCAGGTTTGAACCCTGGTTGAAGAACTAAGATCCCACATGCCACGTGGTGAATGTGGTCCAAAAAAGGGGAAAGCCAGCACAGAAAAGGAAACGCCTTGGGACTAGATCCGATTTTCCTAACACTAATTCATGGATATTATTGGGTCTTTGGAGGCTTCCCTCATGGCTCAGACAGTAAAGAACCTGCCTGCAATGCGGGAGACCCAGGTTCAATCCCTGGGTTGGGGAAATACCCTGGAGAAGGAAATGGCTACCCACTCTAGGATTCTTGTCTGGGAAATCCTATGGACAGAAGAGCCTGGTGGCTACAGTCCATGGGGTTGTAAAGAGCTGGACACGACTGAGTGACTAACACTAGGGGTCTTTTGACCAACCATCTCAAATCGATTCTCTTTGTGTTTTATTATTTAGCTAAATAGCATGTTATGCTATAAGAAAGCAAGTCTGAATTGGTTTTGATCAAATTACATAGCCAGGGGACTAGGCAGAAGGTTGAATGCACAGCTGCAAATCTCAGCAGGGCCATGTTCTGTCCATTCTAACTTGAGCATTTTATTGTATTTCCCTAAACTGCCCACCAGTATAATAATGGGTTGGGGAGAGTTTCTTACAAAATATTCCATTTATTTCTTCTCTGAAAGCATTTCAGATGCTGTAGTCATAAAATTTGGTGTGTTTTTTTTTTAAGTTTGTTATTTGTCCAGCCCAGGCAAAATGCAGCAGAAGAGAAAATGGATAGAAAATAGTCCTACCCAAATGGAACTCTGGAGAGAGAGAAAGACATGAAACATAAATTTTTGACATTTGAAGCATTATATAGTCAATTCTAGATTGTGTGATATTAGTTAAGCAAAAGGAATAGATTATAAAACTAGTTAACATGTAGGCAAGAAGAATCTATCTATAACCGTACATGAATACTCTATGGCAGGGGTCCCCAGTCCCTGGTATCCAGTGCTTGATAATCTGAGGTGGAGCTGATGTAATAATAATAGAAATATAAAGTGCACAACAAATGTAATTCGCTTGAATCACCCCAAAACCATCCCTCCCCTCAACTCCCAGTCAGTGAAAAAAATTGTCCTCCACAAAACTGGTCCTTGGTACAAAAAAAGCCCGCTCTAAGAGATACAAATCTTTACTCTCACTAAACCACCAGTTCTTAAAATTTTGAAGGAGCAGGGCTTCTTAAAGTCTTGATGTCCCTAATTGCAGGAAGCATAATTTATCCACTGTTTAAATTAAATTTAAACAAATTATTTTGTTTCTGTTGGGAAGATAAGCATTTTTCTGTTGGAGTAGCAGAATATTGCTCCTCCAAGAGAATAAATTTTGAGAAAGATGATAACAATAATGCTGAATATCAATAATTGCTGTTGTTACAGTTAACACCTATTTGGAAACTTATTGTGTCCTAGGCACACTTTTAAAGCCCTTTAGATATATCATTTCATTTAATCTTAATAACGTCCCTATGAGATATTTACTATTATTATCCCCGTTTTGCAGGTCAGTGAGCCAGTCATCAGCAGAGCCAGCTTTCAGATTCTGGCCTGGGTTTTCAATACCCTCTGCTCTTGCCCTTTCTACTGCCTTTCCATGTAAAAGGCAAAACTGAAACCGTGAATCTCTGAGGGAGATAGGTTAGTTAATAAAAGTTATGATTCTGGGAATTTTTTTTTTTCTGTTAAATTCTTAGAATCCAGGGTTTCTGGAAAGCTTGGAAATTCTGTTGAGATGATGTTCATTTATATGCTAGATATGTTACTTTGTTCTGTTTTTTTTTTTTTTTTTCCTGGAGAAATACATTATTAGTTGAAATAAGCTGACTGCTTTAATAAGGTCCTTGCAAAGCCTCAGTCTGGTGAACAGTAAAGTCATTTGTATCAGTCGTGCAGCAATTTTGCTTTTGAGAAGGATTTTAATGAATCGGGGAATGGAATTTAAGAAAGCAAACAATCCAAGGAAAATCGCTTATTTTTCTAAAATAGCAAAGCAAAAATTGGAATCGTTTCCAGTCTAGTTGCTGCAAATGTCTGCTGGAGTCTTAAAAATTCTTAGAGTACATGATTTATCATATAGAACAGAAAGGTGATTAATGAGCACTTCTTTAAGATCTTTTTTATGATCCTATCATCATTATTTTAGTTGTTTAGATAGGCAAATATTCCATGATGTATTCACTGTTAAAATTATAGCAAGTTGACCTTCAGTAACATTTATTTTTAAAGGTATTTTTCAAAATATACAACCTACAGATATAAATGTGATTACTAAGTAGTGAAATCAATTTTTTTAAAGTATAGTTGATTTACAGTATTGTGTTAGTTTCTGATATACAGCAAAGTGATTGTTATATATATTTATATTTATTATATATCTTTTTCAGACTCTTTTTCATTATAGGTTGTCACAAGATATTAAACATATCCCTGTGTTATACAGTAGAACCTTGTTGTTTTATTTTATATATAATAGTTTGTATCTACTAAATATCAAACTCCTGACTTATCTTCCCCCCCTCCCTTTCCTCTTTGGTAACCATAAGTTTGTTTTGTTTCTGTTTTGTAGGTAAGTTCATTTGTATCATATTTTAAATTCCACATAAAAGTGGTAACATATGATACTTGTCTTTTTCTTTCTGATTTACTTCACTTCAATAGATAATCTCTAGGTCCATCCATATTGCTACAAACAGCATTATTTCATTCTTCTTATGACTGAGTACTATCCCATTGTATGTATACACCAGGTTTTCTTTACCCGCTCATCTGTCATATGTCAGTGGAAATTTAGGCTGCTTTCATGTCATGGCTATTATAAATAGTGCTGCTATGAACACTGGGGTGCACGTATCTTTTCTAATTAGAGTTTTCTCTGGGTATATGTCCAGGAGTGGGATTGTTGGATCATATGGTAACTTTGGTTTTTTTAAAGAACCTCTGTCCTGTTTTCCATAGTGCCTGTACCAATCTACATTCCCACCAACAGTGTACGAAGGTTCCCTTTTCTCCATACCTTCTCCAGCATTTATTGCTTATAGACTTTTCTTTTCGTTTTTGCTTATGGACTTTTTAATGATGGCCATTCTGACCAGTGTGAGGTGGTGATACCTCATTGTGGTTTTGAGTTGCATTTCTCTAATAACTAACAATGTTAATATTTCTTCATGTATCTATTGGCCATCTGTCTTCTTTGGAGAAATGTCTATTTCAGTCTTCGGCCCATTTTTTGATTGGGGTTATTGATTTTCTTAATATTGAGCTGTTTGCATATTTTTTTTAAATTAAGCCCTTCCTTGTCTGCTGCACCATTTGCAAATATTTTCTCCCAGTCCATAAGTTGTCTTTTCATTTTGTTTATGGCTTCCTTTGCTGTGCAAAAGTGTATAAGTTTGATTGGGTCCTATTTGTTTATTTCTGCTTCTATTTCTTTTGCCTTGGGATCCTAACCTAAGAAAACATCGCTATGATTTATGTCAGAGAATGTTTTGCCTATGTTCTCTTCTAGGAGTTTTATGGTGTTCTGTCTTATGTTTAAGTCTTTGAGCCATTTAGAATTTATTTTTGTGTATAGTGAGAAGGTGTGTTCTAACTTCATTGATTTACATGCAGCTCTCCGGCTTTCCCAGCACTACTTGCTAAAGAGACTGCCTTTTCTCCATTGTATAGTCTCGCCTACTTTGTTGAAGGTTACTTGACCATTAGTATGTAGGTTCATTTCTGGGCTCACTATTCTGTTCTGTTGATCCATATGTCTGTTTCTGTGCCAATACCACACTGTTTTGAAGACAGGGAGGGTTATGCCTTCAGCTTTGTTCTTTTTCCTAAGTCAATTTAATAATATTAATTTGATTTTGTTAGCCTGTTAAAAAATTATTGGCTGTCAAATATTTTTACAAAGCCCTTTGTTACTTAGGAAGATCACTGGCATGATATGATTAAAGGCTATGAATATCAATAAGCTTAAAAACATTCCATGCCAATATTCAGGGTCATATTTCATTCATTTAAAATTGTGGCATTTTTTACTATTTGCTGTGTTCATTTTTATGTCTAAAGACCTATCCTGTATGTGGAGTAGGGATTTCCGTGACAGTTATGAAAATGACCTTATTCACCACCTGCTGCCATAAGGCGCAAGGTCGAGTGTCAACTGTTTTCAACAATTTGACAGTGTATGTCAATGTATTTATCATACATTAGGAAAAATTAGTCACTCATATATCTATCTAACCAGGGGATGAGCTAACGGTGTTGTTATTGTTCAGTTGCTCAGTCGTGCCAGACTCTTTGCAAGCCCATAGACTGCCTCACACCAGGCTTCCCTGTCCTTCACTATCTCCCAGAGTTTGCTCAAACTCATGTCCATTGAGTCAGTGATGCCATCAATGGTGTTATATGGAACTAGAAACTGATTCCCTCATAAACATTCTAAGTAGAGATAAAGAATTATGTGCTCAGTTGCAACCATTAACTTCTCAAAGAATCAGATCTGCATATCTCAGGGAATGCACAGAGGTCATGAGGGTCTAAAAGCCTTCAGTGACCCTCAGGGTACTGTCCTTTCAGCCCAAAATTGCTAGAATTGAAGCTTATGTCTAGGGCCAGTTTTGGACTGTCAGGCACGGTGACCAGAAGCACAGGTTGTGAGGATCATTGGACTGAGCCTGGCCATGATCACTGCTGGGGACTTGAGAGAGAGAGAGAGAACGGTGGATCGTATGCCACTACCTATCACTCCTGCCAGAGCACCAGCGAAACTTGGGGGCAGGAGTGACTCCCTGCACAAATACCACCCCATTCCATCATGCCCAGTGGCTCTCCACCTCCTGCTGCTTTGGACTCGGTGGGATAAAAAAAGAAGGGGAGAAAGAGAAGTTCTTATGGTCCAGAGGGTTCTGCAACACTCAGAAAAGAAGAGTGAGATTAAATCTATCCGAAGAAGAACCAAAGCTCTTTCCGTCAACTTCATTTCCAGCAAACCAAGCCTTCGTTTCTTCAGTTCAGTTTAGTTCAGTCACTCAGTGGTGTCCGACTCTTTGCGACTCCACGAACTGCAGCACACCAGGCTTCCCTGTCCATCACCAACACGCAGAACTTGCCCAAATTCATGTCCATAGAGTCAGTGATGCCATCCAACCATCTCATCCTCTGTTGTCCCCTTCTTCTCCTGCCTTCAGTCTTTCCCAGCATCAGGGTTTTTTCCAAGGGGTCAGTTCTTCACATCAGATAGCCAAAGTATTGGAGTTTCAGCTTCAGCATCAGTCCTTCCAATGAATATTCAGGACTGATTTCCTTTAAGATGGACTGGTTGGCTCTCCTTGCAGTCCAAGGGACTCTCAAGAGTCTTCTGCAACACCACAGATCAAAAGCATCAATTCTTCAGCTTTTCTTCTTCATTTCTTATCTCAAGTAAAACCTAAAAACTGATGATTGAGTTAAGTAGTATTATTAAATTAGAATCCTTTTTATGGTAGAAATGGTGCAGTTTTTATGGAGTACATGCTAACTCTTGTTAGCATGTTCTACGATGTTGGTCTTCAACCCCATCATCTCCATGAGCTCATAGCTAAAGGAGGTTATAGACATACTAGCACTGTCTTTATAGTCTCTTGCAATGCCAGATGCTACTGGGGCCAAAAGTGACCCCAATGCTTAATGGAAAAGCTAATGAGACCATACAGGTTTTATTTTTAAAACCTGCTATTTTAGATGAATTTTAGTAGATTTATCTAGTAATGTAAAGGGAGTAAGGCAGTAAAGACAAGAGAAATGTGAATCAGAACTATGGAACTTGCAAAGACTTGAAATGCTCAGCCTTTTGCAAAGGTACAGAAACTTTGCTACTTTATAACATTTGATGGGTCAGAAAGTGTCAGTGATTTTCCTCTCTTCTCCAAAGAGAAAGGTGAGGGAAAGCAGGACATTTTAAAACTGAACCGGGGACTCCTAGTGTCTCTTCATGAGAACCCTCAGCCTCCACAGAAACTCACAAGACATCTTAATGAAGAAACTCAGGACCTTAGACTCTGAGCTGTGAGGGCTGCAAGCAGTGCAGCCAGGAGGTTACCTCAGCTCGGACCAAGTAAATAAATCATTTGGTAAAAGCCATTAAAGTGAAAGGTTACTGGAAAGTCATAAATGAACCAGCCTGTCTTATGGCTGGTTTTGCTAGAATGTAGAAACCATTTGAAATTTTTAAAATGTTTCTCTGGGTATGATTTAAGAAGAGGACCATGACATAACTAACCAATTTCTATTATTATATCAAAATGAGGTAAAAAAATATATAGTATGGATTCAATGCTAATTCATTTATTCAATTTTATGCCGTTCGTTTGTTGTTTTTAGAACATCATGAAACTTCATTTCATGCCCCAAGAAAACTAAAATGTAATGGGTTACAGCTTTTCCGTTTGTTGATTTTTCTCCTTCAAACATCTTTGATTTTCCATCCTTTGAATAGATATTTTTTCCATGTCTTACATGTCATTCAAATTATTCTTTTTTCCTGTCTCCCACTTCACCTGTCTCTAAGACAGTTTCTGAAGTGAACCAGGACTGACAGAACTTAATGATACCTATGAACATTTTTTGGAAACATTAGCATCCCTTTCTTGGCTGCTTCTAATGCACCAGCACGGTCTCTCCAGCATTGCATGCATGTCTGCTCTGTCGTGTCCGACTCTTTGCAACCCCATGGACTGTAGCCCGCCAGGTTCCTCTGCCCATGGAATTTTCCAGGCAAGAATACTGGAGTGGGTTGTCATTTCCTCCTCCCGGGGATCTTCCCAACCCAGGGATCGAACCTGCGTCTCTTACATCTCTTGTACTGGCAGGCAGGTTCTTTACCAGCTGAGTTACTGGGATTCTTTTTAGTTCTCCCCTTGCCTCCCGTCTTACCAAAGAGGAAATCTGGAGCTCAACAACACAATTTCAGGCTCATGTGACATCCAAACCGGCAGCTTGTCCTCTCTCTCCCTTCTGCTGAACATCACAGGTTTCTGCAGCTCCTCACAGCCATTAGCCAGGAAGTTTACATCCCCACTGACCATCTTCGTTTATAAGCCACTAACTGTCAACGCCTGTTGTTCCCCCTCTTCTCCTTCATGTGTCAGAAGAATGAAAGAACTTAATTTTTCTCATCAGAAGACGTTCACATTTCTATTCTACCTCAATAGATATACTTCTCCCCACTATCCGTTTCTAATAGCAGCTTCTGCCCCAAAAGCAATTAATCATTTAAATATCTTCTCTTGGAAACTTGCAGCGACTGTAGCCCACCATCTTTCAAATCGACTCATTGGAAAAGAGCCTGATGCTGGGAAAGATTGAAGGCAAAAGGAGAAGGGAGTGGCAGAGGATGGGATGGTTAGACAGCATCACCAACTCAATGGGCATAAATTTGAGCAAACTCTGGGAGATATTGGAGGACAGAGGAGTCTGGCGTGCTGCAGCCCATGAGGTCGCAAAGAGTTAGACACGACTTAGCAACTGAAAAACAACAATCATCTTTCATAGGCAAGTTCTAGTTACAAAGACAAGTTTCTGTCACAATCAAACCTTTCAAAAAGATAGTGAGAAATGTATTGTTTTATTCTCAGATTACATTTGTAAATTTTAACCTCTTTAACATTCTTACAGTATTTAAATGTTCACAGCAAATATTTACCATTGTTCTTCAAAGTAATAGCCATGGTACCCAGGCATTTTCCCTGAAGGTGGTCTTATACCTTCTGGTATTAGCATGTCAATTTCAGACCTTGCTTAAGTAAACAAATGGATCTCCTCCATACAAAGGGACAGTGGCAATTTCATCTGCAAAGCCATTTGGGCCTTTTAGATATTCATACTGTCTTACAGAGCGTGCAGTCAAAAATCTGACCTCAAGAGGAGGAGACAAAGTTGTTAATTCACATCCTCCTAAGACCTGGTACTACCAGTGTGCTATCAGTTACCCAGATAAAGTAATTTTAAAGTAACATTGTAAATTCTCTCAGTGGAATTAACGGCATCCTTGGAACTTCACTTCAGGCTTTCCTGACTTGGATATGGTTATTTTGAGTAGCACCTCTTATTAACCTAACTTTTTAGTGCCTGAGCAAGAGGTTAAATATCTCGCTTATCGACATGCTTGTCTTCCATGTAACAGCTACTTCATTCAAAGCCCTTCAAGGGTTTATCAAAATCTCACCATGTTTAACATTCCAGAGAGAACATCCAAGTGGCTTGTTCTTGGGACTCACCTTATGTTCACTCATCAAAAAAAAAAAAAAAAAAAGTTCACTCATCAAGACTGATCACTGTGATAAATATAACTCTAAAACAACAACAATGAGAATGAATTAGACCATATTGTGCTGAGAAAATTTATCTAGAATTAATGATAAAGCAAAAGCTGAATATCTAGTTTATAGAGTCCAAGAGTGAGGAACTACTCATCATATGGTAAAATTTACTAAGAATTTTTGTGCACTAAACCATAGCACTCCCATATTAAATGCTATGCTTAAGGACTTTCTATTGTCACAGATACTAGGTACACGATCTTCAAAAAGTCCTATGCATTTTAGGTCTTTAGTTAAGTTATAGTTGGGTTGACACCGTGTAAAGTTAAAGAAAATGTCTTAAAATTTAGGAAAACTACATTACACAAATTTCAGGGTCGTTGACAAAAGAGCTGTCAGAATTGAAGACCTTATCAGCTCTCAGAAGAAGATTCACTACTCAATATCTAAAGCTACCCTTTGTTTTAGGGAGACATGCAAAAAGGCACATGATCACTTATGAACATGGATGTTTATGTCATATTATTCAGTCACAGAAACTGTAAAACAACTCAGTTATGTAACTATAGCAAACTAGCACATGACCTATACAGCATCCATAAAATGGAGCACATAAAAACACATTGCAGGGAATTCCCTGGATGTCAGTAGTTAGGACTCAGCGCTTTCAGTGCTAAAAGCTCAAGTTCAATCCCTGATCAGGGAACTAAGATCCTTCAAAGCCATGCAGTGCAGCCAAAATATATACATATACATTTATATATATATATTGCAAAATATATACATATACATATATATGTATATTGCAAAATATGACTTGGAATAATTAATACTGTAGGTGAATCCTTGTCATCGGTTAAGTTTGCTGCTGCTGCTGCTGCTAAGTCGATTCAGTCGTGTCCGACTCTGTGCAACCCCATAGACAGCAGCCCATCAGGCTCCCTGTCCCTGGGATTCTCCAGGCCAAGAACACTGTTAAGTTTAAAAGACTATAAAACTAAATAAGCAGTATAGCAGAGATCTATTTTACAACTCATATACATAAATAAGAAAAAGACTAGAAGGATATATATTACTACAATAAATGTGATGATATAAAATCACTTTATCTACTTAATCTTTTTCCAAAATCTATATATTTGCATATGTGTGTATGTATATATATGTTAGTATGTATACATATGGTTTGTATATACTATGTACATCATAAGTAGAAAAATGAATTTTTAAGCTGTAAAAGACTTTTCCCAAAATTGATATTTAAAGCTAAAGGCTTATAAACTGCACAAGGACTTTATTTTGATCCTATACATAAGCCGATAGGTAGCTTGATCTACATGAAACCCTAGAGAAGAAAATAATAGAGAAATAGAAAAATGACACAAAGAAGTATCCTGTGGGTGTGTCACCGTCTGTAGTATGTCAGCGTAACTGTGTGTGTCAGCAATTGTCTTTAATACCTTCAGAGCTAGACTTAGATGAAGCAATGTGTTTGCAGGGGAGGGCCTCTTCCCTGGCAAATGAGAGGAGCATGTGTGTGTGAGTGTGTGTGTGTGTAGAAGACAAGTAGCCTAAGCCTGCTAACAATACACAGACTGTGAGGAAGAGAGAGAGAAGAAGCTTGCATATAAAGTAAAAGCAGAATTTATGAGATTGTCAGATGTCAAGACATCCGGACAGAACTACTGGGTCAGTGTTTCTCTTTATCCATTTTGTTCAGATAAATCCATTTGATTAAGCTGACCTCATCGGTCATTGGTAAGGGCTTCCACAATATTGATCCAGATAAAGTAGAAAAGGTAACAAAAATGCATTTCTCAATAAAGGTTTCACACAGAAAGTCTATTTCTAACATTTTCTTCATATTGCCACAGTAAGTCTTCCAATAATTTTTTTTCAGAAATGGATTTTCAAACAGAAATGTTCAGTTCAATTGTTGCAGTGAAAATAAATCCTTCTGTTGTTGCCATTCTCACGCTCAAGCCAGTATTTTAATGGCAAAATGCTGTGTTGGGGAAAGCATGCATGTCTAATTGGGTGGGATATCCTTTCAAAGAAATATAGCAGCTTTTTTATGATCTGGGTCATGAGGCCAAAGCTGGGGAGAAAAGAACAAATGCCCTCCACCCTGTGAACAAGGGCAGCAAGAGAGACTGGGAAACTGGGCCAGCTGACCCGGTGGGCACCGGGAAGCCCCTCACCCCCATTACTCGGAGCTCATGAGTGTGTGAACAGGAGAGCAGGGATGTCTCTTCCAGCCCTGATGCATTTCATTCTAAGCTTTGGGATCTGAGTGGGGTTGGACACCATCAGAATCAGCTGGGGTGCTAATTGGAAATAATTGCATTGTGCAGCCAGGTGTTCACTTGGTCACACAGAAGGACTCAAAGGTAGCCCTCAGTGCCCACCCCTCAGTGGTGCCCCACGTCTCATCTCTCCTCTGATGCTCCCCTCTGACTGAGCCCTTCCGGGCCTGCAGTCAAGCGAGGATTCTCAGATCTCTTGGGAAGTTGTTGGGTGAATTATACACTTGTTTCTCTCTTTATTGTTTACTTTTCCTCCTCTACCTGAGACCCTGTGGTTTCAGCTTTTAGCGGTTCTTATTTTCTGGACTCATTTTTTGTGCTTCAGTTCAGTCAGTTTAGTTCAGTCGCTCAGTCGCGTCTGACTCTTTGCGACCCCATGAATTGCAGCACGCCAGGCCTCCCTGTCCATCACCAACTCCCGGAGTTCACCCAAACTCATGTCCATCGAGTCAGTGATGCCATCCAGCCATCCCATCCTCGGTCATCCCCTTCTCCTCCTGCCCCCAGTCCCTTGCTTAGTAGATACTTAATGCAGAGGTGATGAATGAGCAAACAGAGGCCAGGCAAGAAAATCCTCCACCACCCACCCCCAGCAACTGAGGGTAAGTGTTGTCGAATTGGGTTCCCCAGACCAAGAACCTGGGAGCCCCTCTCACCTCAGGAGTCCATGGGGTTAGGACACTGCCTGAACAATATCTCTAGAAACGCATGCTTCCTTCCAGAGCTGCTTGCCTGCTCTCCTCTCAGTGGGCCCTCGTGACCCACAAGCCAATTGCTTTTGCTTCCAAAATTCAAAGCAAATCAGAGACATTATAACAAGTCTTGGGACTTCCAAGGTGGTCCAGTGGTTAAGACTCCAAGTTCCCAAGCAGGGGGCTTGGGTTCCATCCCTAGCTGGGGAGCTAAGATCCCACATGCTGCAAGCTGTGACCAGGAGAAAAAAAAAAAAGAATCTTTTATCTCATCCATCAAGGGAGCCCAGCACTTTCAGCCATTAAAAAGAAAAAGAAGTAAATCGTGTAACTTTCACTTGGCTACATAGAATCAAGGTGTTCTTGAAATTCAAAGTGAGCTCAATTTATTTTTTAATTATTGGTATTTCCAGATCTGGAAAGAAGATTGCGAAAAAAAAAAAAAAAAATCCCTCTGTTGATTTTACCAACCCCAGGCTCCTAGTCAGCCATGAAGCGCTTTTTGTTCTTTTCTCCCCTAATTGCCTTACCTCTGAGAAGCTGGTCTTAACATGCCATCCATCATCCCAGTGGCAAATCAAACGTGGCCATTTCAGCCAACACACTGCTGCGAGCCACGGTGAGACACATTCATTTCCGGTGCAGGCAGCTGCAGGGGAGCCGCCTGTGTTTGAACTGTGTGGCCTCCCTGTGTAATTCAGGAAATGAGTTTACTCTATCTGTGGTGAGCATCATGTTCACCTGGTTTTGGGAGCAGCCAGCAGGGCGTGGGGCTTGGCAGCACTCCCTCATGCTGGTTAATGCCCCAGCCCCACTCCACCTGACCTTGACTTTCATCACACCTGCCACCCAGAAAAGTATACCTCTTCCCTTGGGCACTGGAAATGTCTGGATGTACTCTGACCTGAGATGTGTAAACCTCCGTTCACTTTTTAAAAGAGCAGGGCTTCTTGGTGGATCACCTCTCAGCTCCCCTGAAGCTGAAGAATTGATGCCTGTCTTTCGATAATGCTTTTTCCCTCCCAGTAGTAAAATGTGGCTCCACATCTGGTTGTTATTCAATTGGTATTCATTACTTTTGCCCATCATCTCTGCTGGACCAGGTTCAGACAAACTCAGATTGTTGGGGTGAGGGGGCTTTGGTAGGTGTGTATTTACTGCAGTCAAGGGAGGGGATGCCAGACCAGCCCAGGATCAGAAAAGATGGCAAGTCTGGGGTGAGGTTTTGTTATTTTGCATATGGTGAACCATCTTGGAGGTCATAAAGCAAGGCCTCTGTCCTCTGGTGCGGCAGCTGGGTTTACACAGTATTTCCAGATTGTTTATTTTGGCCCAGAGCCAGGGCGACATCGTTTTTCCATTATGCTCGTTTGACAGATGAAGAAGGGTAGGGAGGGAGACTTCATGGGGCAGGTCTGTGATTTCCTTGTTATTTACGTTAGAGGGACTTTTAAGAGTTCTGAAGATTATGAACCAGTCCAAATATAATGTCAGTATGGCAAAGCTAGAAAGAGCCACTGCTTTTGCAAAAATCTACATCATGGGCAGTAAAGTAATATCCATGGATGACCTCAGCTTGTGGCCCTGTTGGGTGCATAGTTAGTCACTGTTCTTGCATACAGACAGGTTGCTGGTAAATGATATTTAGCATTACATTTTAAAAAGTTAAGGGTTTTCCTAGTGGCTCATATGGTAAAGCATCCACCTGCCAGTGCAGAAGACCTGGGTTCTACCTCTGTGTTGGGAAGAGTTCCTGGAGAAGAGAATGGCTACCCACTCCAGTATTCTTGCCTGGAGAATTCCATGGACAGAGGAGCCTGGTGGGCTACAGTCCATGGGGTCACACAGAGTCAAACATGACTGAGCAACTAACACGCACACACACATAGAAACAAGTTCTCAGTGTTTGCTTGGCACTGCCCTAGGAGAACAATGAGGAAACCTAGCTTGCTTGCCTTCGACTGGCAGGTATCCTATGCAGATAGGAGCACTTGGTGCTGAATGGAGCCTTTCCAAGGTCATTGTGGAAGTTGCCCTCTGCAGTCCTTTCCCTGAGGATACTCCTAATGGGCTGGTCTGAAGTTCTTCCCCCAGGGAGCGTGTAAGACCAGCCAAAGAGCCACAGTTTAAATTATGTTCACAGCAAGCCCTTTGCACTTGGGTCAAGTGCATGTGATCTGAATGAATGTTTTCCTTCTAAATGAAACATTTTCTTTTGCTGTTGGAGAACTAGCAATTAAAAAGTACCCCAAATGATGACAAATTAAGTAATTGAACAACATTAGTATAGAAAAATTAGGTCACAAAGATGTTTTATTGCCCCAACAGTGTTTAGATTTTTTTAATGAATGACTGTAAATAATACATGTGACATAAACTCATTAGCCACGAGGTCATGGTGTGTATTATATGTTTTTGCATAGGTATTAATGTTTGTAGTAAAAGTCCCTTATTGTAACATTTCTTATTCCATCACTAAGTCGTATCTGACTCTTTCAACCCCATGGACTGCAGCACACCAGGCTTCCCTGTCCTTCACTATCTCCTGGAGTTTGCTCAGATTCATGTCCACTGAGTTGGTGATACCGTCCAATCATCTCATCCTCTGTCATCCCTTTCTCCTGCCTTCAATCTCGAGGTGACATCCAACCATCTCATCCTCTGTCATTCTCTGAGAAGAGATTCCTGTCTTCAGTCTTTCTTCACATCAGGTGGCCAAAGTATTGGAGCTTCAGCATCAGTCTGTCCAATGATATTCAGGGTTGATTTCCTTTAGGATTGGCTGGTTTGATCTCCTGGATATCCACGTATCTGAGCAAACTCTGGGAGATAGTGAAGGACAGAAAAGCCTGGCGTGCTGCAGTACATGGTGTCACAGAGTTGGACATGACTTAGTAACTGAAACCAACAATGAAATGGTCTGCCACTATAACACAGTGCTCTCCAATGGAGTGGCTCGGAAAAGCAAATAATGCTGCCTTTCCTGAAGGACCTGTGAGCCTAACCTCCCCTATCAGCTTACCCTAGAGAAATTTGATTTCTAGACATGGAAAGTTTGCGCAGGCAGGACCTTCCACTAAGGAAAGAATTTAGCAAAAAAAAACACAAAAAAAACATATGTACAGTCAACACCAAAAGTTGCCCTTCGCGTTAATCCAGTCTTACAGATGGATTTAACATACAGGTTTCAAATCAACAAACCTTTATTGAGGGTCGTTATGTGCCAGGCGTGGAGCTGGGCACTGGGGATCTAAAAATGAAAAAGACACAGTCTCTTTCAGTCTGAAAACATTTTTGCTGGCTTGCAGGTTTTTCACCAGATCCTCCCAGACTTACCAAAGCGTTCCCCGTGACTTAGAACACTCAAGCCCTTCTTTTCAACCGATGTCCTTAATGCCAGAATACACACAGGGCAAGGAGAAGTGGGTGGTTATAGATTTCCACTCAATTTGGAAATTAACAGCCAGTGATGAAGCAAAAAGGTGCTAGACTGGGAGTCAGAAAGCTTGATTTCTAGTTTCAGGACAGTCACTCAGGCAACCTTGAACCAGTCCTGTGACCTCTTGCATCTTCAGGTTAAATGGGTTGTTGTGAGGATAGCGAAAACATGCTAATCCACAGAGCTCTATGCAAATGAAGGGATGCTATTTTGATGGGTTGGGGAAAAAAATTCAGGGGAAGGCTGGTTATTGAGCTGTTTATGCCACTTTTTATAAAGCTTTAATAATGCAGAAAGCTGACCCAACTCAGCAGTCTTCCAACCGACATTATTATATAGTCTGGGGTTTTTTTGTCTCTGCCAGCATTGGATGATCAACTGCAGAATTTTCTGTTATTGGGGGTTGGCGGTGTAGAAAGGGGTCCCCATTCCGAGCCACTTCTCAATGAGAAGCCAGAACTTGGGAGCCTGGAAGAGTTTGTCCTCACATAGTCCTGACTCTATGGCTGACTTTGGGCATGTCTGTAAGGAAAAAAACCATCCTTCTTTTGCTGTTCAAATAAAGAGATCAGAAGTTGTTTTCTGTTTGCTTGTTTATTTGCCCTTAGGATCATTTCACAGCTCAAAGCCAGTGCCTAACTTTGAGGAAATTTTCAGCAATTATTATGATTTAATAGGTCTTCTTTGGCCAATCCCTCAAGGTAAATAAGAAAAGTGAAAAAAAAAATTAAAAGCCTCCTGAAACCACAGCTTTCCTTTGCCAAAATGTATTTATTAATTAAAGGACAGAGGCAGAAAAACATGACATAGCCAGCAGTGTCATTCCCAAAAGGCAACTGAACCACAAAGCTAAGCACTGGAATTTATAGACTCCAGTGGGAGCTGAAACGTCCCAGATGCGAGGGTAGACCCAGCATGCATGGGTCTCTTGAGGGTTTTCTATGAAGCACGCTCAGATACTGCCTTTGTCTCCACTTGGCTGTGTCTGCACCTCACAGACACAGCCAAGCCTTCTTCAGGTCTGACTACACCCTCTTTCTTCTGTTGGTTTCTTTTCCTTCACTCCACAAGCATGAGTGGAGGGCACTGTTTCCCCAGGTGCTGAGCTGTGAAAGTACAAGGACAGAGGGGGTACCACCCTTCTCCAGACGTTCTCAGCATAACAGGCTCCATTAGAAGAGCAGCTAGGTGGAACTGGTGGAAGACAGCAAATCCAGGGGAAATTTCTTTTTGAAGTTTCAAGGTGGCTCAGAACCCTCCTAAAAGTTTTCCATCTTTTGGAAACATACACACACACACGCAGAGATGTACCCTATACATTTCGGCTGGCCCACATAGCAGATCTATATGATCGAATAGTTACAGTAGTTATGAAAGAGCCAACTGAGGACTTCCCTGGTGGTCCAGTGGTGAAGACTCTACGATTCCACTGCAGGGGACAAAAGTTCAATCCCTGGCCCGGGAAACTAAGATCCTGCATACTGCATGGCACGGCCAAAAAAATTTTTAATAAAAACTTAAAAAACAAAACCAAAGTCACTGCACTTGAAAAAGATTGCTTCTTAAAAAAAAAAAAGACCCAACCCACGTGGAGTACTTAGGACACGCTCACTGGGCTTGGTCCCTCTACTAGGGGGTTCTGACCAAGGTGAGGACACATTGATGCCATGAATCCAACCGGAGGGAAATGCCCTGTCTGCCCCCATGGTGAGCAGGCCCACGAGCTTGTACTGTGAGCTCCGTCGAACCATAAGAAACGTGAAGGGTTAAGAGTTTAGGCTCAGTAGTCAGACTGTCTCAGACCCAACTTGTGGCTTCTCCGCTTACCAGCTGTGTGACCTTGAGCCAAGGTACCAAATTCCAATGTCACATCTGTAAAATGGTGATAATAAGAGAGCCTGCCTCACTTTGGAAAGATTAAATGCATGCTAGATAACTTAACAGTCCTTGCACTGAAAAAGCATTCAGAAATGCCTAAAGATGATAATGATGATAAAGTCACATTCACTACTGGTAACTCCTATGCCTGGTACGGAAAACTCATTCCATAAATGCAGAAAGTAAGGAGCAAGGGTGACATAAATACGCAAATGAGGATGGGACACACAAATGAACTCAAACTAGAGCCTTAACTTGGACACAAAGCACTTGCTTCCTAGGTTTCTGTAACTCAGAATTCAAAACCTTTTAATTAGAAGCCTAAAATTCAAATTTCTATAGCAGCCAGGCAGGTAACATAAAAGAATGAACTGCCGTTTAGAGTCTGAGACAAAATGGAGAGCTGTGACCTCCAGCAGTGAGGGGTAGCCCTGCTCAGCTCCAGAAGAATATCACCTCACTTTGAGAGAAGCCAGAAATCCAGACTTCCTTGTGAAATAGACCAAATCTTAAAACAACTAAGTCAATTTCTTTAAAAAAAAATTACCCTCAGGTCAAATAACACATAGCCCGCCAGTCAGATCTCAGACTGCCCGCTTGCCTCCCCTGTCTTAATGGAAGCTGCTCTGTATTTGAGTCTTCTTTTGAAATGTTCGCCAGGGGACCCATGAGACGTGAGCGCCTCAACGTCATCTCTGGGGTCCTGCTTCTCAAAAGATCCACATGGAGTTAGTTCTCCACTTCTTGATGGTCATGCTCGACAGTATATACCCACCTCACGAGGGCTGCCTCACTCCCCAAAGGATGCTGCTAATAAGTATGGATTTTTAAAGCATGATTGTTTTCTGGCTGAAATAACAACAGTCTCCAAAAATTCCTAACAACTTCCTCTAGTACTGCTATTACGGCAATCTGGAGAGAGGCTGATCCCATAGTTCACGTAGCTTTGTTTTGTTTGGAGGGAAAGTCTGGCATTTTACAAAAATGTAGAACACTTAGCACTGGAATGACTTTTCCATAGCGCTGATTATTGTAGAGAAAGACACTTAACCATATGTCTTCGAAATGTGATTTAAAAAATTCTCTGCTAACCATAAAAGGCAAACTGCCCTCTAGTCTTTCCATATGAAGGTGATAATTTTCTGCAGGCTCACAAAAGCTGCATGGGTTACAGCCCAGTACTTAGGGGAAACCTCATCACAAACGAGAAACCTGGGCTCCAATTCAGCTCTGTCGCTTACTCACTAGCCATGACCTTGGGCAAGTCATTTAATTTTCAAGAGCTTCTATTTCCCCATCTGCAAGATAGGGGCCACGACACCCCACAGGCTGATTGGGAATATTAAATAAAATAGCATACATGTGGGCATAATCCAAACCCGTAATAGATATTTGCCGTCAGTGTTGATTGTACCTGAATCTCTGCTTCTCCTGCCACAAAATAGCACTCCTGCTTTTTTATTTATTAATTTTTTTTAGCACTCCTATTTCTGACCATGAAATAACCCGCTGGTAATGTCATTTTCCTTCCTATTATTTGGCAGCTCTGTGGAAAACAAAAGGACTACGAAGCTATAACTGTTTCATATAAACTTTAGGTTTTGTGCCCAGTGGTATGAAAACTAGAGGGTGGAGGACTGAATGAAACCGGTCAGAGAGGAAGGAAGGGAGTAGGGAAGAGGCAGGACCAGAGACCTGGGAGCACTACCATGCAAGGGACAGACAGGGGATGAGCCCGGGCCTGGAGCACTGAAGGAGCAATCAGGAGGCCAGGACCACCAGGGAAACACTCCTGCAGACGCCACAGGAGGGCAGCTCCAAGATGGCGTGTGTGGCCTTTGGTGCTGTGAGGTCATGCTAAGAAGTCCTAGAAGGCCTGAAAGATGCCACTGAGTTATCAACAAGGGAGCAAGAGCAATCTGACTGGACTGGAGCACTGAGGGGACAGAAACCAGGTTTTGATGAGTCCTGTCATGTGTACATGTTGAAAATCTGGTGACATTTAGACAACTGACCTTTCCCTGGCAGCTGAGCTGGTAAAGAATCTGCCTGCAATGCAGGAGACCTGGGTTTGATCCTTCGGTCAGGAAGATCCCTGGGATGTCCATATTTTCAAATTAAAAAAACCAAGGTGATTAGAAAGTGGTGAGACAGTCTTTTTCTGTGCTTCCTTCTGAAAGTAACAGGAAATAAAAGATGAAAAGCAGGTAGGTCTTGCTGCTCAAAAGAATGTATCACTTACAGTTAGCCCTGCATCCTGACCGAGTTCCATCAGTTCACATCTCGCGAAAGGGATGTTAGCTGGTTGAGGTGTAGTCATCTTGTGTTGATAGTAACACCTGGAATACGACGAATTCTTTCCCAGCATTGCTGGGCAGCCACTTTTCCCTTCTAGTCCTAGTATGTTGGTTGAGTCTCTCCCCTTGGGAGCTGCCAGGGGCACCAAGTAACTCAGGAGCTCACCACCATCCTCTCTAAGCCGGGACATTGCAGACTGTGGCTCATGTGCACCCCCGCTTCTTTTCCAGAGCATAGGAAACTTGGGAACATGACTGTGACCGTGAAGAAGACCGTCCCCTCTCCCGAGGCCGTGCAGATTCTCTACCAGCGAATGAGATACGAGTACGAGTTCTACCACTACGTCAAGGAGCAGTTCCATCTGCTGAAGCGCAAGTTCGGACTCAAGTCTCGCGTCAGCCACCCACCGTTGAGACCCCAGTTCTTCATCCCCACCCCACTGGAAACCGAGGAGCCGATCGATGACGAGGAACAGGATGACGCAAAGTGGCTCGAAGATATTTATAAGAGGTGATGCCAGCGCTGTGTTGCCTCCAGTGGCTTAATCTCCCTTTCCAGAAAGCGTGTGTGTGTGTGTGTGTGTGTGTGTGTGTGTGTGTGTGTGTGTGTTGGGGGAAGAAAAAAATCCTTAAGGGACGAAATTAATGCTTCACAGCATTAAAAAGAACAAACGTTCCCACAGGTTGGGGTCACTGGGAGATGCCCGGTTTTGCGGGTTTTATTTGTTGTAATTTTATTCTGTGTTTTTCTGGCTCCTTGGGTCCTTCCCAGGTACATTAGACAGCTCCATCACAAGGCATCTTGTCATAAAATAGCTTTTCTTCCCCTAGTATAAATGAGAGAAGAGGGAGAAATAGAGCCTACAGCCCAGTAACTCATCATTTGTCACCTGTAAAAGTATTACCTCGGTGGTTGAAAGTGTCCAGACTTATATATTTCAGCAAAAACACAAACCACTGCAGAGACCCAGGAAGCCTACTCTAGAAGGCTATAAGAGGAAACGGTAAGACAGATAAGGACATCAGAAAGGGAGGATGTCCCTGGATAAGTGATTTCTGCCCACACGGGAAGAATTCTGCCCCTGGTCCATCTCGGGGGACACTTCCACCGAGAGCAACACATGTATTATCTCTGAAAGAGCAAATCGGCTTCTGCCACACCCTCGATCAGTCCAGAGCCTTGAGTACCTCTCAAGGTCAAAGTGCGTGGCAGGCTTCATTGAGACATTCTGTTCACAAGCTCCATTCTGCCAGACTTCAAACTAGCATAGCCGGGAAAAGAATTTGTTGGCTGTTTAAGGAAGAGCGTAGACAAGACAGATGGACTCTGAAGGACATGTGGTCGAGGAAAATGGCATGGCTGTGTCCTTTTTCCCTGGTATGAAACATCTCTCATCAGCATTGTTTTACCTAGAAATCCAGGAACTGACTGTAGCTCTGACACTTGACTCCTGTGGCCTAAGTTCTAAGCCTGACCACAGGGCATGATCTATCAGGCACACCCCTGGCCAGCAGGGTCCCAAGTAGCTGGTACCTTTCACCTTCTGGTCGCTTAAGAGGTACGTGTTTTGGGTGGAAGGTGATACTGAGTTCTGTGCAAGCAGCAGTCAAACTGAAGTCCACTTATTATGGAAGCAGCTCCCTCCTGAGAAACTCTTACTAGGAGGTCAGTAAGAAAAGCAGGAGCTTCTAGATAAGAGACTGCTTGGCCAGCTTCATGAGTAAGTGTCTGCCCCCAAGGTAATCTGAGTAGAAGCTGGGCCCATTCCTCCAAAATATCTCCTCCCCAGCCCATTCCCATCACCTGCCCCCTCTCCGGATGCCTTGGTTCAATCATCAGCAGTCTATTTCTTTGGATTTTGAAATGTCTTCATCTGTGACCATCCCCTTCCAAAAACACGTATACTTCTGGGCAGATAATACATAGTCGGCCTAGAAGCAGCAGTGCAGTGGGTGGTGGCAGGCAGGGTACCAGGGGCAAATTTTGTCTCCTTCAGGTTTTTCCCCTAGAGCCAGCCCTTCAGGAGCACTAGCAAAGTGTGAGTCGGGACTACTTCACAGTAAATAAGACTCAGACTTTACACAAGGTACACATTTTCTACTTTTCAGAAACCAACAAGTCTCTCTAGAACTTTTTCTTCGTTCACTAACATTGGACAGTAGCCAAGGTATAAAGCAAGTCATTTGGAACCTGTCAAGTGTGCACTAAAGCTACTTTATCATGAGATGTATTGAGAAGGCTCCACCCCGCAGGAGTCCAGTGAAGGCTGGGACCACAGAGGCATAGAGTCCAGCATTTGGTCACTTGTGAGCCTCCTTTCTGTCTCAGAGAACTGGGGCAGGAAAGCGATGCAGGGAAATGTGCTTAGAAGAGGAAATATCCTTTGTCCTGTTTAGAGAGACCAGGGCCCTATTGTTAAGGCTTACTTTAAAAATCAACCCAGAGAACAGCTATCACAGTCAACTTAAGAACAAGAGCTGTTGCCTGGTACATTGTGAGTCACTTCTTTGAAACCGCCTATAAAGAACAATCCTTAGTTTACACACTGTGCAATCCCACTATCTGAAAATAAGGTCCGCTGAGTATTCTCTGCTGTTGTCAGAACATCAGGACAATTGGTCATCTTTAAAAAAATGCCTCCTCTTAATGCAAGTACATGTGAGCACTTCTACCTGTGTGTTCAAAAGCAATTATTGTCAGCGGTGATCACTGCAGCATCAGAGGCTGACTGATTTACTTACCAGGACTTGATGTAATTTTGCCCCAACAAACAGCCTCTGGGCCCTAGAAGTCAAGGCATTTCATCAGTTTATTTGGCACACACGACAACATTTCTTTGGCCCTGAGCCCAACACAGTTTGTACTTCATGAAATATATTGTACATTTTACATAGTTTAATTTAAAAAAATACATTTTAAGCTGGTTGATCTTTGACTGCCTTATTTATTATAACCTTTCAGCACATTCCAAGGTTTTAGTTACTCAGGAAGGAGTTAATTAAAATGATTTTATTTTGGTCTGATGGATGTTTTTTAAAAGGAAAATTATTATTATGAACCTTCAGCCTACTTTCCTTGAGTGCCGTAAAAGTGCTTGTAAATCGTTTTGTTTTTGTTTTTTTTTTCAAGAAGAAAGAAAAAATGGTATTTGACATTGATGGAAATTCAAAAGTATATATGGAACTGAAACATTAGCTTAACTAAAATAAAAGCAATCTGTGTTTGAGATGAAGTGTTCCTTCCTTAACTTATTCATTACCCGTGTAAATAAATGAATATAAATAAGTTGACATTTTTTCCCATTCTGTTGACAGCTGGAAATAAAAGTGCCTGCAGATTCTCACTGCCCCCTCAGCCTGCTTAATGGGCCAACGCTTCTTCCTTAAGATGTGATTTGGGGAAAGATGCATTGTTAAAAATCTGGAAACGCCCCTGTAATTAGATGACACTAAGCGACTGCTCCTTGTGTTGTTTCATGTACTGGTTGGTTGGGTGTCAGGGTGCTTGGTTGGAATCCTCAGCCTTGACCAGAGGGATCTACGCTGCTGCCTGTGGTCACATGGGAAGATAAGGCTTGCCATCTCAGGTAGTTTGGTGTGTACTCTGATCTCTTTCCCAAGACGCGTAGTGCCTCTACAGCTGGGTGGCTCTCACGTCCCGAGATGAGCAGCTTCTGATCCGGAAATGCTCTCCCTGAGAAGTTTATCTGGGACTTACAGAGAGACAGGGAATCTCCATGCTTTGTAGACACTGGACACTCCAGTCTGACTCCACGTGACTGTTTTGTAAAAGAAAAGAACCAGAATCTTGGTACTAAATGAAAGCAAAATCTGTTAGGGTAAAATATAACATGCCTTACTTCAAGTAAGAATCTGAGAGTCGTAAACAGCAAAGTGATAAGTGGTTACCTTTCTTTATCACTTAATTTGTCTATAACCCGGTCACGGGCTGTTTGAGTGCACTTTAAAGGCAAAAGGACTAAACAAAACTAAGATTCTGTCCCACTCTGGAGCTGCTTGTGTGGTCTGAAGTTCTTTATAAATGGGCTGTTACCTGCAGGCCTATCCAATGAGCTATTTGGCCTCAAATGAATTTTATAGGTAATGGCAGTATTTCTTAAAAGGCAAAATGATGATCCATAGCCATTCAGGAAAAAGATTCATGTCAAAATGGTGAAACTCCCTTCAAGCAAAAAATAAAGATTTATTTTACTAAAATAACTTACTTCCATCTGGTAACAAAGAAGATGATTTTTCAAAGTATTTTGAATATCCTGCAAAAGAAAAGGCATGTTTAAGCTAACACCAGGGTTAAGAATCTGTTTAAAAAAGACACACACACACACACACACACAGAACTTCTTTCACAGCTCAGAAAGCTCACTGTGGTGTAAACCAGTGTATTCGTTTGCTAGAGCTGTCATAACAGAGTTCCACAGAATGGCTTAAACAACAGAAATTTATTTTCTCACAATTCTATAGGCTGGAAATCTGAGCTCAAGATGTTGGCAGGATTGGTTTCTTCTGAGGTCTCGCTCCTTGGCTTACACGTGCCATCTATTCCCTGTCTTCAGTTGGTCTTCACTCCATGTGCCTTCATGTCTATATCCAAATATCCTCTTTTTATAAGGACCCCAGTCTTACTGGATTAAGGCCCACCCTGAAAAGGCCCACCTTGTTTTTAATTTGATCCCTTCTATAAAGACCCTATCTCCAAATGTTAATCACATTCTGAGGTGGACTGTGGACTAGGGGTCCACATACGAATTTCATGGGGACACCATTCAGCCCATAACACCCAGATTACAGCAGAAAAGTTAGAGCAGATGAGAGACGCAAGCCTAAAAAAATCACAGACCCCCCCGCCCCCCGCAAGCTGCAATAGGATCCAGCAGTCTTCGGGTTCCTCATTTCGCAGATGAGGAAACCAAGATCCAGATGGAAGATGTAAACACATCACAGGCTAACTTTTTCCACTCATATTAAATAGTTTGATTAACTTTTGAGTGTCTACCAAACTAAAACTCTAAAACGGTGAGAGCGCCAGAGTCCATCCACTGACCTAGCATCAGTAGAAGTAAGGCACATTTAGCCCCACTCAATGCCACCTGCCACCTGAAGTCAGCACAGGAGGTGCCCTCTGTGGCTCTGCCAGGAGTTGGTGCTGTAAGATCCTCTTCTCCAGATGGAGGCCCTGTTGGTTACCAAACACTTCAGTCCTCAGAGACTGGTGTCAAAATAAATATTTGAAATCTTTCTGTCTACTCAAGGGACCTGCTGTGCGTGCTAATTCAGTTGCATCATGTCTGACTCTTTACGACCCCATGGACCACAGCCCACCCAAGTCCTCTGTCCATGGGGTTCTCCAGGTAAGAGTACTGGAGTGGGTCGCCATGCTCTCTTCCAGGGAATCTTCCCGACTCAGGGATCGAACCCCCAAGTCTCTTACATCTCCCGAATTGGCAGGCGGTTCTTTACCACTAGCACCACCTGGGAAGCCCACTCAAAGGACACAGTGGTTCTTGTTTCTGGATAAACAGAGTTGGACCGCATTTGCCCATCTCAAATTATAGTTTTATTTTTCTTAAGGGCAAAATGAAAAGTCATGTTCTGCTTCCTATAAGATGTTTCAGGTGGACCCATGTCAAAGAATAAAGTCAAATGCGGCTCATAAAACAAGTTGAAGCTGAGTGCAGACATGCCCCTGAACTAGAGGACAACAAGGCCCGGATCACTCACAGGCCTCCTCACTCCCTGACTGTTACACTCACCCAAGAATTCCTTTCTGGCTAGGGCAGGATTGGCTCACAGCTCGGGCACTGCCAATTCCCAGGGAGCACCCAGGCCCACAGATGTTCGTGGATCACAGAATTGCGAACTGACCACTTGTGCATTTTGGATTTCAACTTGTAAACAGGGGGATTCCCTCCTTAAAAAAAAAGAAAGAAAGAAAGAAAGAAAAAGGGGGAAAAAAAGGAAAGGGAAGAAAAATCAGCACGCAAAGGAAAAGTGTGAGCTAAGTTTTTCCTTTTCCAATCTTGGTGTGTGGGTGTAGCTATCTTCATTCTGACTCTCGCCAGACACTGTATGCTTTGAGCAGGCATGGAGCAATTTGCCTGATGCTGCACTGCCAGAACATTGAGACTTGACCTGTAACATGCCTCTTCTTCCAGTCCTGAGTGGGGACAGCTGGGAGGATGGGCTGCACCAGACACAGCCCGCTGGCTGCAGGGTACAGTTCAGAGAAGAGGCAGAAAGCAGGAAGCAGAATGTTGACTGACCAGGGAAAGCAGCAAATCCCCCAGTTCAAGTCCCAGCTGGTTGATTCCACTGGGTGTTTGAGTAAATCACTTGACCTCCCCAGGCCTGAAGTCAACCCAGCTGGAAAGCATTAAGAAGAAAACAGGACGTCTCTTGACAACCAAGAGCTGCTTCTGGGATGAACCTTGTCCCACCCTCCACCCCCATATGCTAAGAGACTAAGAATCACAGTCCCTCTGGGGCTGACCAAGGTTTTCTGCCCTAAATGCTGTGTCCCCAGCAAAAGAGAACAGAATTACATGTAAGTCCAGGTCTGCAGATGCCCTCAGTCCTTTGTGTCTTAAGTGTCATTGCCCAGCGTACCAATGAGTCGATGGAAAGCAGCACTTCTGAGATGTGACTGAAGCCAAAAGGAAGATGCTCATTCTACTGGACATCCATCAGAGTTATTATCCAAGGCAAACCACTCTGTGGTTTTCCATTTTTTCAACACTCTCTTTGGGAATTTATCTAGCTGTGAATTACAGAATTCCTCTTTAAGTCACAGTTTCTACTAAATACAGGCTTTCTCTAACTCCTTTAGAGTACCCTGTATTTCTGATCCTGTTAATAAAGAGCTTAAAACCATCCTTGTGTATTAGTACAGGTTGTGTATGAGGAAGGGAAAGATAAGGCCCTGAATGCAGAGTTCCAGAGAATAGCAAGGAGAGAGGAGGCCTTCAATGAACAGTGCAAAGAAGTAGAGGAAAACAATAGAATGGGAAAGACTAGAGATCCTTTCAAGAAAATTGGAGATATCAAGGGAATATTTCATGCAAGGATGGGCATGATAAAGGACAGACGTGGTAAGGACCTAACAGAGGCAGAAGAGATTAAGAAAAGGTGGCAAGAATACACAGAAGAACTATACAAAAAAGGTCTTAATGACCCAGATAACCATGATAGTGTTTTCACTCACCTAGAGCCAGACCTCCTGGAGTGTGAAGTCAAGTGGGCCTTAGAAAGCATTACTACAAACAAAGCTAGAGACAATAGAATTCCAGTTGACCTATTTCAAATCCTAAAATACAATGCTGTTAAAGTGCTGTACTCAATATGCCAGCAAATTTGGAAAACTCAGCAATGGCCACAGGACTGGAAAAGGTCAGTTTTCCTTCCAATCCCAAAGAAAGACAATGCCAAAGAATGTTCCAACTGCCAGACAGGTGTGCTTATTTTGGATGCTAGTGAGGGTTATGCTCACAGTCCTTCAGCTAGACTTCACCAGAACAGAGAACTTCCAGATGGGTTTAGAAAAGGCATAGGAACTAGAAATCAAACTAGACATCAAGCGTATGTTGGATCATAGCTAAAGCAAGGGAATTCCAGAAGAACACGTATGTCTGATTCATTGGATATGCTAAAGTCTTTGACTGTGTGGATCGCAACAAACTATGGAAAATTCTTGAAGAGATGGGAGAACCAGACCACCTTAACTGTCTCCTGAGAAACCTGTAGGTCAAGAGGTAACAGAACCTTACATGGAACAACAGACTGGTTCAAAATTGGGAAATGAGTACAACAAGGCTATATTTGTCACCTTGCTTACTTAATTTCAATGCAGAAATATATCATGTGAAATGCCAGGCTGGATTACTCCCAAGCTGGAATCAAGATTGCCAGGAGAAATATCAACAACCTCAGATATGCAGATCATACCACCCTAATGGCAGAAAGCAAAGTAGAACTAAAGAGCCTCTTGATGAGGGTGAAAGAGGAGAGTGAAAAAGCTGGCTTAAAACTCAACATTCAAAAAACTAAAATCATGGCATCCAGTCCCATCACTTCATGGTATATAGAAAGGGGAAAAGTGGCAGATTTTATTTTCTTGGGCTCCAAGGAAAAATTTCAATAAAAGCTGAAAACCTGATAGGATGGGGTACTGTACTTTTTAGAGTCTTGTTTCTCGTTCTCAGAAGTGGCATCACTGCTCTGATGTTGTGGGAGGAATCTGGCAATGATCCTGTGGGCTGGTGATGTGTTCAGCATGGCAAATCTTTCTGAGGATCTGCTTTCCACTACAGAACCGCCACGGGTGGAGACGGTAATATGTTGTGTTACTAATGTTCCACAGGCAGAGGAGAGCTATGGCACTGATCACAGACTTCCTTGCAGCCATCCTTTTTGCCGCTTGTGTCTAATGTACTGCTTCCTTTCCTCCCGTGGCACACTCTCCTATTTGTTCTCTGTTTTTGACTGAAAGTTAACAAAATTCTAGTCCAGTGCATGTTCCCAAAGGATAATTCACAAGCCAGGTGTGTGAGATGTACATGGAAGAAAAGCCCTGTGTTAATTTGTTGAAATGCCAAAGTTCAAAGACTTTCGTCACACAACACAGTGACATTTGCTGAGCATGCCAAGGGCCTAAAGGAATATTGCAGCTAAAAGAATCAGTTTATTGTATCAAATCCTTCATTTCTCAAAACTAATTGCTGTGAAACTCTTACTGAGTAAGACTCAGTAGCCAGTGGAACTAGTATTCTGGAGATGATGCTCTGAGAAGTGCTGCTTTAATGTAAGTCATTTTTTCCTCATTGGAAGGGTCTCTTTCCCTTTGCTATGGTTCATTTTTTGGTTTTCCAATGGTCCATGAATATTCATTGGAAGGACTGGTGCTGAAGTGGCAATACTTTGGCCACTTGATGCAAAGAGCCAACTCATTAAAAAAGACCCTGATGCTGGGAAAGATTGAGGCCAGGGGGAGAAGGGGACAACAGAGGATGAGATGGTTGGATGGCATCACTGACTCAGTGGACATGAGTTTGAGCAAACTCTCAGAGATAGTGAACGATAGGGAAGCCTGGCGTTCTGTAGTCCATGGGGTTGCAACGACTCGGACATGGCTTATTGACTGAAAAACACAACAGTGGTCCATATGCTTGGGGAAAATGTATTTACTGATGATTAACATTTTGGCAAATAGAAGATGAAGGCAAATAACATCAAATAATTAACAAGGGTCAACTTTTAATTTCGCTTATTCTCCCTAATTTCATTTCCCTCCCTCCTGAGAAAATCTTTTAAAATTGTCTGTGCTCTTTAATTTGATTTGGGTCCCTCAGGTCAATTCAGTACATCCATGACAACGGTGCTCAAATCAAATCGTGTGCAAGACATCTGCCTGTCGTCTTCTCTGGTCTGTGGTTTGTTAAACAGTAGGAAGAAAAACAGTGGCAAGAGAGAGATCTCAGGTTGTTCAGATAAGGTTGGTGTTTGGAGATAAGAACACTCAGCTCTTGAACTTGAGCTCAGCTTCTGCACATTGGGGTACCTGTGTTGCTCAGTACACTAGGGGGAGCCGTATTCATAACGAATTACTCAATGCATAGCCAAAAAGGCAAGCTAGGACTGAGGCTGACTGCTGAGGATTTTGGAAGAAATTTGTATTTTACTCTAAGGGCAATGAGAAGCTCCCTCAGGGCATTTCAGAAAAGGAAAGTAACATGAGGAAATCATTTCTTTCTAAATTAATTAGCAAGTGAGCTGATTCTTCTCCCTTTTCCCTGCTCCCCCCGCGATTCACCGCCCTTCTTCGCAGACTCCATCTTCTGAGACGCTGATCCCTGAGAATTGAGCTCCCTGGGCTCCCTGCCTGCTGCCTCTGTGATAGATTTGGCCGATGGGTGGCGTGCAGGAAATGGGGAACATCTGAATGGAATTCTGCCTCTGACTATATAATAGGGGAAGAAATGCAAGGCAAAACTCTTGTTAGTCATCCCGCGTGTGCCCGAGGGATGGGTTGGGGTGTTGGCCATGAGACTGGAGAAGAAGGACAGAAGCCAAAACTTTAAGTTGGTTCCATGACTGATTTCAATCAGTGGAAAACAGTGCTCTGCACAGTAAATATTTGCTGAGTTGAATGCACCAAAAGGAGCTAAGGGAAAATACAGCATTAACTCAAATATTTCCAACTCGGGTAGAGATGTAAGTCATAGAAATGAGATGATGGGGTGAAAGAGCTGACTTAGAGGGTAGAGAGGGCCAGCTGGAATGTGTGGATGTGTTGAGATTAGCCTGATGGCTGAGGCACAGTTCCCAGTAGATGCCCTCCACTCTCCATGAGGCCACAAGCAGTGGGATTGGGCCCCCAATTCCCTCCAGTCAACACCAGAGTGCTACACAGATCTAACCATTTCTAGATGTGCCATGCTGTGAAAAAAAAGGTGGGGAACCCAGTTCTCACTTACTCTACCCAAAATACACACAGTTCTTTTATTTGTTTTCTTAACACAAGTCTTTTCTTTCCAGGCCCTGTGATCCCTTCTCTTTAATACTAATCATTATTTGACCTCCACGTAAGCATGGATAGACACCAGAGCACTGAATCACCATCAATAAGGGAACCTGTTTAATTTTTCTAGCAAGGATGATGGATCAGAAACCTGTCCATCTTAGACTGCTTCAGGCCAATTTGAGAACATGGCAACACTAACTGTCATAAAAGCAAATATTTGACCTCAGCCTCATGAGCACCAGCGTGAATGGACTGGCCATCCATATATCCCAAGAAAAACAGTAATCAGACATTTATTACCATTCTCATTCCGAAAATAATTAACCTGTGCATCTAGAGTCTTCCTCTCACTAAAATGATTACAAGGTCAAAAGTTTCCATAATTATAAATGGTATTTATTAATAACATTGGCCAGCTAAACTGTGATTAATATCCAGTCTTGATATTCATCTTCAAAGAGGATTTTATGTATATTACTTGGCATTCGAATATATACATGCTAAAATTAAAATAGTTTCAAATTAATATTTTTGAATTTGCAAATTAAAACTGCAAGCAGTGGTTTATTTGGATAGTTTAGGAGTCAGAGGTAAATTTTTATTTCAGTTTAACATACTGTGCTGCACATTTCAATAGTTCCAAATAATGTTAAAAAATGCTTTCATATATGTTACATTAGCCCTCTGTATAGATGGCTATATGGATAGGAATATATATGGGAAACTGAAATTCAAAGAGGCAAATTGATTTAGATTAGGTCACAGAGTAGCTGAACTGATTCTAAAAACTTCTGATTTCTTGTCGATTGCTCCCTTTTCTAAATTATGCCTCCACAGCCAACATATAGGAAATAATACTCTTTTTTCCTCATTCATTAGATATGCTTACCACATCATAACTTTGGTGTTCCCCTGGGAGTCCATGGGAGTGCAACATCTGAACTCTTGGCCTAAGAGTTTGATTAAACATAATAGAAACAGCTGCTCCTCATTTACGGCATTTTTTCTTTTCTTTCTTTTTTTTTTTTTTTTGAAACTTTATTCTAGACACAAGCCTTTCGTAGGGAGATTCTACTGGAATAAGACCTATATTTTACCTGGTTTGAGCCTTGCTGTGTCCTACCTCTTCGTGTAAATTTAGTTTCAAGGAAATAAAGAGAAAAACTGCAGTGTGTTTGGACTGAGCGGAAATCTAAAAATGCCCCCTTTTCCCCTTCCTTATACATTAGTGTCCACGGCTTGGTGGCAGGTCATAAGAATGAGAAATGTGCATGTGGGGGCAGAAGGAAAAGACGTAAGAAATCAGGCTTCCCAGCCTCCCACACTTCACCTCCCTCCCCAGAAAGGCTCCCCGCTATTTCATGCCTGGATTTCCGGGCACTAAATCCCTGCGATGGTCAGGTGAGATAGGAGAGATTCCTGTTCTAGTTGTAACTTGCACTGGGGCGGTTGTGAGCAAATCTAGGCCTCCAGCTATTTTCCTGACTGTGGTCAGAACACCAGGCTGAAACCCTGGAGCACCACGAGGGCACAGGCAAGTCTCTGCCAGCTTCCTCTTCGACCCAGAGACTCAGATCCAGCCAACACGCTCAAATCTCAGGGCTACAGATATTTGCCCTTTTATTATGCCCTCTTTTCTCGTCTTCTCTTTTCTATCTTTTTAAAAACAGCATAAATAAAGCATACTGTTCAGTATCACTTATATGTGAAATCTAAAGAAATGATATAAATGAACTTATTTATAAAACAGAAATAGACCCAGAGACATAAAAAACAAATTTACAGTTACCAAAGGGGAAGAGGGAATTTGAGCTTAAGAGATATACACTATATTTAAAATAGATAAGCAACAAGGATCTGCTGTATAGCATAGGAAACTATATTCAATATCTTATAATAACCCATAATAGAAAAGAATCTAAAAAAGAATATATATATATATATATATAAAACTGAATCTCTTTGCTTTACGCCTGAAACTAACTCAACTTTGTAAATCAATGGTATTACAATTTTACAAAAATAAACTAAAATGATTTTGCCTTATGACCCCAACTAGGCCTCCATGCTCCAATGAATAGATAAGATTTATGTTATATTGTGCAAGTAGAATCCGATTTGAGGTTGAGGAAGGATTTTAAAGATAAACTCAGTGGGAGAAATCACAAAGAAAAAAGTATTAGATTCTCTGAGGTTAAAAAAAAATCATAATTTAAACGTAAATAACAAATGGGAAAAATATTTGAAGCAGAAATGGCAGTAAAAGATTGAAATTGTTACATAAAGAACTTATATAAATCAATAGAGAAAAGTAAAACATGTGCAAAAAATATGTTAGTTCTCAGAACTTAGCTCTACCCAAAGCTAAAAACATGGAAAATTTTTAATCCTCATAAATAACCAAAGAAATTTGAATTGAATCAATGTGACATCACTGTTGACACTTTCGTGACAAACAAAGCATGAAAACATAAGACATAAAAGTGGGCTAATGTCCAGCAGAGAGTATAGTGAAACTTTCACTCTGCTGATAGGAATAAAATCAGTGCATTTCTGAAAAGTAATTAAGTAATTCATACAAAAACCCACAATAAAGTAAACACTGAGATTCTAACTAGTTTGGAAGCCTGGTTGAAAATATTGATTTCATAGCTATAAATCCAGGATAGACAAATGGCTCAAAGTCTTTGTTTAAAATATTGTGATAACAAATATCTCTCAACCTTCAAGAAATGTGAGCATAGCTTTTGCTTAGAGTATGCAGGTTATAGTATATTGAACTAAAAAATTTTAAATTGGTCTCATTATCTTATAGTCAGTCTGGGTGTAAACTCTTTCCCCTTGACGGTGCCACCCTAACCAGCCTCCAGGAGTGGAACTGACTCCATCATGGCCTACCTACAGTATTATCCTTGCCAGACCATTTCTAAACTCAATAGAAATTTGCCCATGGAAAAAATACAGTTTTCCACACTTTTAGTAGGGATTTGGATAAGACTGGATTTGAAGAAGCTTTTGCTTGGATGAATTATATTTTAATTTTTAAAAGTCGTTCTAAAATTTCACAGTGTGAAGTATTCCTAAGACAGTTAAGCCATGTCTCAGTACTTTTTCACTACTTTCATCACAACTAAAGATGTACTGAAAAGGAACTGGATATGCTGTGGGGAGCACAAACTCACATGTAAAGTGATTATTCTTACAGAGTATCTCTACCAATTTGCTGAGATTTTTCTCTTTAGCAGAGCTCATATCTTCAGGTTGCCAAATTAATGCAGGGATTAATTTCTAGCTCATTGAGTTGGAAAATACATTTATCTTTCATTCATTTGTAAATTTGTTATCCTGAACATCACACTCGTAAATGAGAGAAGAGACTTGTAATTTTTATGATTATAACCAGGGTTTGAACAAACCTGTTATTGTCTGTTTCTACACAGAGCCAAGAAGACAAGTTCTACCTTCTAAAGGAACAGAACGATCTAAGGACCTGAGCCAATCATGCCGGTTTGTTTCTGATCTTTGAACCTCCTCTTTCCTGCACAGAGCCAGGCACCCTAAGCCAGCCACTTTCTGTGTCAAGAAATATTTTTGATTTCATTTCTTTCACAGCTTGGGTCAAATTTTATTCTTGAGCAGTTATAAATATGTAAGAATACATATATGTTAATATATAACATACATTATATATTATATATAATAATATATAATATAATACCTTTAATATATAATACTTCTGCTAATTGTGTCGACTTGGCTTCAGGTGCCTGAAACCCAACTCTAACTAGTTCAGACAAAACGGAAATCTATTGTTAAGTGTCAAAGGTATACAATCAAAGGAAGAATTGAAAAAAACAAAATGCAAGAAGGACTGGGAAGCAGCTGGGCTCCAGGAACTATCGGGTGTCTCTCTCTCTCGATCATTTGCAGGCCAGCAGGTAATATGGCCCCCTCTCGGCTTCAAAACCCCCAGACCTCATTCACAGCTTCTGTCACCACAGAGAAACTGGCTCCTTGCTAGAATTCAGACAAACCTAGGGGGAAACACATTGATTGGTTTCGCTGAGCCAAGCCCTTCCCCTCCATGAACCAATCAGAAGGTCAGAAGAAGGTTCTCATGGCATGGATCACATTAAGGCCAGAGATGCCTAAATACTGTGAATGAAGCAGCCATCAAAAAGGAGTGTCCGCTAGAGTGTCTTTTTAGATTTGCTTCCCAGGTTCGAGCCCTGGATTGGGAAAATCCCCTGGACAAGGAAATGGCAATCTACTCCAGTATTCTTGCTGGAAGAATTCCATGGACAGAGGAGCTTGGCAGGTACAGTCCATGGGGTCGCACAGAGTCGGACATGACTGAAGTGACTCAGTGCATCTGAAAGCTCTGTTCAGTATTTCTATAATGTCACAAGAAACAGCTATTTTTGTGCAAATTAACTAGTGAAAATGTTTCTAAATTGGGAAAACAAAACAAAATTCAGGGAAGAAAATAAAAACCAACCACAATGTCATCATCCAAATATTTACATTTTAGTGCATATCTTTCCAGGCTTTTCTGTATACATGTAGTCTTTCCTATGTATAGTACATCACTGAGATGGTGTTAAATGTACAAATCTGCATTGTGATGTTCACTTAAATGTAAAAAGATACGCTTAATTAATAACATACTTATAAATCCCTCTAGATAAGGGAATCTATAGTACATCAGAAGATGTGTGAACTTGACATTATATGCAAAACATCGTAAGCACATTGGTGTGTATTTCTCTTGAAAATGGGTCCAAATTTTCACCAGACATTCAGAGTGGTCTGTGACCATGACAGCATTCAAGTTTTCACAGCACTTCCACATAAATTACAATAGACTCAGAACTGCTGTATATTTAATATTTTATTTGCAACTAGTCTCAGGTGACATAAAGATTCATGGCGTTCGGCAGGCACACTATAACTTGTGAATGAATGAATTTAAATCACCAATGTTCAAGCCAGACCCTTAGCTTGTGTGGCTAACACACACACATTTTACTGCCTGGACGACTATGGCTCCTGGGCACTTATAGAACATGGAACAGTGACTTCAGGACAAGGTCATTCAGATAATTCAATTCAGATAATTCAGCGTTTTTAGGCAAGATTATATAAATTTAATAGCCAAGTATTATTGTAGTCTCCCATTCAGGGTGAATTGTATACAGTTTCAGTGGATTTATCCCTCTTTGATTCTGCTCTGGTTAAGCTATTTGATAGTGGCAAACTTTCCTTCTCACCCAGTGCAACATCCTCTTTATGGTATAGAAGTCATAATATCTGTTCCTTTTTGTTGTTCAGTCACTCAGTCATGTCCAGCTCTTTGACACCCCATGGACTTCAGCATGCCAAGCTTCCCTTCACCATCTCTGGGAGCTTGCTCAAACTCATGTTCATTGAGTTGGTGATGCCATCCAACCATCGCATCCTTTGTCATCCCTTTTTCCTTCTGCCTGCAATTTTTCCCAGCATCAGGGTCTTTTCTAATGAGTTGGCTGTTCAAATCAGGTGGTCAAAGTATTGGAGCTTCAGCTTCAGCATCAGTCCTTCCAATGAATATTCAGGACTGATTTCCTTTAGGAATGACTGGGTTTGATCTCCTTGGGGTCCAAGGGACTCTCAAACTCTTCAACACAATTCAAAAGCATCAAATTTTTGGCAGTCAGCTTTCTTTATGTTCCAACTCTCACATCCATACACGACTACTAGAAAAACCATAGTTTTGACTATGCAAACATTTGTTGGCAAAGTACTTCTCTGCTTTATAATACGCTGACTAGGTTTGTCATTCCTAGGCACACACTTTTATCTTAATCTTTGTTTGCCAACTCAAATTGTGATATTTCGCTGGGATACTCTTCCACCTTCAACTCGAACCACTTACATACTTACACTTGCCTTGGGTCTCCATTCTCCAAGAGAGCCTGTGTCAAGCCTAAACAGCTCCAAGCTGCCACTTTGGCGGTGTATTCTCCAGTAAAGTCAGGTCTCCACCTGCTTTGTGACGTCATGGCTGCTACTTAAAACGCCTCTGTCACCCTCAAAAATAAAATAGCCCGTTATTTAACCAGCAAAAGCCAGGTTAATCAAGAACAGCCAGAAGAACTGCAATTCAGGATATGCCAGCTACAGCAGGGCATAGGCAGTCCAGAGAACAAGGAAGAGGTATTTGTTTTTAATAGGAAAAGGAGGGACTTGAGGAGAGCTGAAATAACCAGAGTCCATTGGAGGAGACTGAGAACCCAAAGTATGGAGGCTTCTTATTGGTTGGACTGCCAGGCTCTGATTGGCTGTCATCTGGCAGACAAAACTTTTCTTCTTCCCGCTGGATAGTGAAGTAAGCAACACCTTCCTGCAGGAGAGGTAAGGTAGGCATTAATAGCTTCCTTTTTAGAGTAATTGAAGATGCTTGGTTGGGGGGTGAGAGCTCTGTCTACAGGCCTGTTTCAACCCTAATTTTAGCTGAAGTGAAGTGAAAGTGGCTCCGTCATTTCTGACTCTTTGTGACCTCAGTCCATGCTGCTGCTGCTGCTAAGTCGCTTCGGTCGTGTCCGATTCTGTGCGACCCTATAGACGGCAGCCCACCAGGCTCCCCCTTCCCTGGGATTCTCCAGGCAAGAACACTGGAGTGGGTTGACAGTTCCTTCTCCAATGCATGAAAGTGAAAAGTGAAAGTGAAGTCGCTCAGTCCTGTCCGACTCTTTGGGACCCCATGGATTGCAGCCTACCAGGCTCCTCCGTCCATGAGATTTTCCAGGCAAGAGTATTGGAGTGGGGTGCCATTGCCTTCTCTGGACCTCAGTCCATGAAGTTTAATCAATTCCACATCTCCATTCAATGTCTCCGTTCATTCAAATCCATTTTCTCATTGCCAAATCCAAATCCATTGCCCTGTTGGTAGGTGTTCATCACAGTCATTTTCCTCAGAAATGTCAGGATCCAGTTCTACTCACAGTCTCTCACTGTTGGATTCCCATTCTGCCCTTGTGAAGCAGGATTTAGAGTTTACCTTGATGAGTGAAAAAAAAATGTACTGGTTAAATAGACTCTTTACTACACAGAAAGCAACTAGACCCAACAACTGAGAAAATCCAGCATAGTCAGCTGGGAATTGTAGTCAGCATAGTCACTCACTCCCCGGTGCTAGGGGCTCAGCCTTCAGCCTAGGGGAAACCTTCTGGAAGCCCCATCTGACCCTTGAGAAAGCGCTCCTCCCTGGCACACACCACTCTACATTGTAAATGCCCATGTAACCATGACCTTACCCTCTGGGCCACGCCCTCTGAGAGGGCAAGGACCTTGACTGTCTTGTTCACTGCTGGGTCTGTGCCAGCAGACGGGCACTCGGAATGAATGAGTGAACAAATGGCAAGCAATGAATGAGTCAGTGAATGAATGCACTCTTCCTTGTCTCTGATCAAAGGGAAGGTGGGGAAGAGGGCAGTGAGAAAGAGGAAGGTGAAACAAAGAGGAGCGATGGAGAGAGCAAGCAGGTGACCCTTGTTATCCCTAGGAAACCATCACGAAGGGTCTGACAGGACTAGAATATCCCTGGTCTGCATCTAAGCGATACTCCACGGGTATTTTATTTAAACATTTAAAACTTAGGAAAAACGTGAAGAGAGAAAATCATTCAGTATGGGACTCTCACTCTGCAAGTACCAAGCAGGTAGGTCTAATAAATCACCCTTTTCCTCTGCTCCATGGTGTGTGGAATGATTTAGTACACCCATAAAGCAAACTAAAGGACTTGGAGCTGAGAGACACTCCAGAGGCCTGGAGCTGGGATTCTGCAGACAGGGCTGTTTGAAGGCATGGCTCTGAGGCTTGCGTTGCCCTGAGTCCATGGGAAGACAGAGTTCAAGAGAGGAGCAGTGTCACCAGCAGCTCTGTCCATGGCTAATCAACATGATGGAATGTGATGTCAGCAAGGGGGGTGGGGGGTGCCGATCAGGCTGCAGATTTTCTCAGTCAGTCCCCTGTGCTTCATTCCCATGCAAGGGGGCCATCATGCCTAATACAGCCTAATACAGTTTCATACTGTTTGTAAAAATCATTAGAATGCTTGAAACAGAAAAAAAATACACTCAGGTTTTGCTACACAAAGAAAATAACTGTGTATAAAACAAAAATAAGCATGGTCTCAGCAAGATATTAATTGATTTGCACGTGCTGTCAATCCAAGAAGCCAGAGAATCTAGGAAGGAAAAAATGGAAATGTTAAAGAAAAAGAGGGCTTCCCAGGTGGCTCAAGTGATAAAGAATCTGCCTGTAATGCAGGAGCCACAGTTTCAGTCCCTGGGTCAGGAAGATCCCCTGGAGGAGGAAATGGCAACCCACTCCAGTATTCTTGTCTGGAGGAGAATCCCACCAACAGAGGGGCCTGTCAGGCTATGGTGCACGGGGTCACAAAGAGTCGGACATGACTGAAGTGAATTAGCCCAAAGGAACAAGAGGCTACAGCTTAGAAAAGAGATGCCCTCTCACTAAAATGTCCCTAGGAGTCCTAGCTACAGTTTATCATCAAATTTGGACCAAACGTTCTCAGTCAGCAAATCCTAAATCAAATTTTCCTAGGCTATGGATGTGGCCCTGGGTTCCAGAGCTATGACAGTCTTAAACTACAAAGAGTGCCTTCATATAAAGTAGAGGTCCCAGACTTTTCAAATTTATAGAACAAGAAAAAAAAAAAAATTAACAGAAACATGATCTAAAATGGGATTGTCAGGGGTTTGTTTTGGTGTGGGTATTTTTTGGTCAAGTTAAAACAAAGAGGATGGAGGAAAAAGAGGAAGAGAAGGAATGGGGGAGGAGGAGAGAAGGGGGAAGAAGAAGGTGAGAGGAGGAGGACGGGGGAGGGGGAAAGAAGTAGAGGGAAGTGGAGAGAATGATTATCTCCCATCACCATGATTTTGAGAAAAGAATGAACAGTTACACACACAGAGAAAGCTAAGAACATAGTCTCCAAATTAAAAAGATGTGAATTCTTATTTATGGAAAAAGTCACCCATTTGTATTTCCTCATAGGCAGACTTTGGGAAACGAACCGATGGAATAGTGTAGAATATGGGCTTTGAAGCCATATAGGTTCAAATCCCGACTCGACCACCTACTAACTAACTAGGGCCAGTTGTTTCAAGCTCCCCAGACAGAGCTCTCTCTTCTGTGAGGTAGGGACATTCACTTAAGGTCAATTGTGAGAGAGAAATGAATCCGGCACATTAGGGCTTAAGAAATAGTACCTGCTGTTATTATGGGGTGTGTCCCGCTGGCCCTCCTTATTTCTAAGTGTGAATATAGGTAAGTGTGGGGGTTGGGGCCAAGGGTAGAAAGGAAGGGTCACTCTTTAAAAAAAAAAAAAATATTGTTACTATTATTGGCCAAGCCCCGTGGCATGCAGGATCTTAGTTCCCTGACCAGGGATGGAACCTGCGCTCCCTGACATGAAAGCACAGTCTTAACCACTGGACTGCCAGGGAAGTCCTGGGAAAAGTCACTCTTAATCCTCCTGGCCCCCAATGTGAAGCTGTGCCTCTTTTGAACCCCAAACCATTCCCATCCCCACCCCACCTCCAGCCCCTCTGAGGCCAAAGCTCTGTAGGGGTATTGTTCTCTTCCCTGCTAGGGAATCCAGTTCAACTTATCTCATCTGACTAAAGATGGCGCCTGAAGAGACAAGCTAGGTGGGAGAGGTTTCTGGGTCCGGCCCATCCCGAGATCCTCCTGGGCCAGCCCTGGAAGCCCCTAGGGCTGCTCAGAAACCCATCATTTTGATTTAGAATACAATTGATTTGTTTGCTGGTCATAAAGACAGATGGAGTACATGTTGCCAAGAGATAGAGGACTTGGCCGTAACTGGTTCTTACATTCCGTCGACCTTTTTAGCTACAAGATTTATCTCGGAGTAGAAGATATGGCTGTAAAACGAATGAGAGTTGAGTGTGATTGCACTCCTCCCTAATTTCCTCCTGCAGACAAATGACAAGCAGATTTTAAAGGAAAGCGCTAAGGCTCTGAATTAGAGATGTTCCGGACAAAATGATTTCACCTCCTCACTGGGGTACTCTGAAGTACTGCTTGAAATGTTGATTTGCCGAGAATTAGAACTGAACGCTATAGCTACCTTATTTGAGAGGAAACTAGAGCCCTACGATGAACCAAGGCCCTTCCCAGGTAACCTTTGAGGTGAGCTGCTGGCCTGGCTGGCTGGATATCTGCCCCAAGCTGAGTCTTTACTGTGCATCTCCATGAGCCTCAGTTTCCCAGCAGGAATAGAAACATCCCATATAAAACATTCTCTCCGACAAGCCTGGGGTACAAGTCAAGGAACACTGTAAATTTGAAACAGTTCGCAACACTAGTGCAATATGGTATAAAATTGTGATTTTGGTAATTTACCAGCATTTCAGCTCCTTTCTTTCTTGAAAGGCCCAAAGTTTAAAATTAAAACATATTAAATAAAATAAAGGGCTTCCCTGGTGGCTCAGGCAGTAAAGAATCTGCCTCCAATACAGAAGACCCACGTTTGATCACGGGGTCGAGAAGATCCCCTGGAGAAGGAAATGGCAACTCACTCCAGAATTCTTGCCTGGGAAATCCCATAGACAGAGGAACCTGGAATAAATGCTTGTCTCAGCCCCACAGGACCTCATGGAAACTTGGCTTTCGGCCGTGGCACAATCTAGATGCGCTCAAGGGTCTCCTCCTCTTGAAACGCAAGGCAAAAGGAGTTTCGGCACCATGAGTTCCAGCTCTGCAGCCAGTGGGGCCTCTGGACCCTCTTAGGGTCCCTGTGTTTCCCAGAGAGCATTACCTTCTCTCCTGGGTTCCTGCCTCTTTGTGTTGAGGATTTGAGGAGGGTGCATGGGGCAGAGGAAAGCAACAAAGACAGGTTTTACAGCACACAGGACAAAGGCCTTCAAAGGAGCAGTTGGTCCCACACCTCACCTACTTTTCTCCTGCCTTCCTCTCAACCTCTCCATCCATCTCCCCTTTCCCTTCAGGAGCAAACCCCACAAATTCCTCACTTCGTCTCCTGAGAAGTCACTTCCACTTCCTGATATCTTGGAGCTGGCTGATAGCCAGTGGGCCTCACCCCATCCAAGCAGGCTCATCAAGGCATTATTTTTGCAGCAGAGGCTGATCCTTCCTGAAGAGGTCAGAGGCCAGCTGTTAAAATAACAACACCTGGGTGAAAGAGTGCTGTCATTAGCTGCTGTGAGAACAAACCAGGCCTCCCAAGGTGGTTCTCTCCACCAACCGCATCTGCATCACCCAGCAGCTTGTTAGAAATACAAATTGGACTCTGTGGGAGAAGGCTAGGGTGGGATGATTTGAGAGAACAGCACTGAAACATGTATACTATCATATGTGAAACAGATCGCCAGCCCAGGTTCGATGCATGAGACAGGGTGCTCAGGGCTGGTGCACTGGGACGACCCTGAGGGGTGGGATGGGAAGGGAGGTGGGAAGGGGGTTCGGGATGGGGAACACATGTACACCCATGGCTGATTCATGTCAACGTATGGCAAAACCACTACAATATTGTAATTAGCCTCCAATTAAAATAAATTAATTAAAATAAAAAACATTTTAAAAAAAGAAATACAAATGAGGGGGGTGAAGAACTATTGGGGCAGAAATTCTGAAGGTGTACCTCCAGGATGTTTTTTAAGATCCTTTGGGGGAGTGTGAGGACCACGGAATTCTCTAAAGATGCTCAGATCCTTTGTCTCCCTTACCAGTGATACAGCATCCAGCATAATGCCTGGTGTACAGGAGAATTTCAATAAATGCTTGTTACATTAATGAGCAGACAAAGTACTGCATGCCCAGCTCTCTGTTGCCATATGAAGAGGAAGAAGGAAACAGAACATAAAGCATAGTTTCTGCCCTTGTGACTTGAAACCAGCAACAGTGAGAAAGCAGCCCATGAGCTTGAAGTCACAGAGCAACCAGTCGACTTAGAGATATGCAGTCCATGTCTCTAATGATGCAAATGAGAAAACAGAGGCCACACAAGTGGACTGAGCTGTGAGGGGGCAGAGTCAGCCCAGGACCCGGCTGTCCGGATTTACTGACTGCACAGCCCCTCTGTGGTAAGAGGGTGATTAATGGCTGGATTTCATGGTTCAGGCCTTGCGTCTGTAGGGGCGCAAAGGGAGAACTCAGTGTGGGCTGGAGGAGTTGGAGATGGACGTGAGGTTGATGGGGAGCTTGACTGAGCTTCTTTTCAGAGCAAGAGGGGTCTGGATGAGCAGAGATTTACGGGGATTTTCCTTTCCGGTTTTGGTAACATTCCAAAGTGTGAAGAGAAAACATGCAGGGAGCTTTTATTCAGCGGACATAAATTGTATTTGCCCAAAGAAGGAACCTAGATCCAGCCAAGCAAAGATGCAGGCCAGGCCCGCAGGCCTAGCCGGAAATCGTGGTCGGGCTCTCAGGCCCTCGAGGGGGCCTGTCTCCTCCAGCCCCAACTTGACACTCAAGGGTGTGGGAGCTGAGGTTCATTCTTTTCTCTCCACCTTGATGCTGCTCTCGGCTGTTTCACTTCCCTCTTCTTGGCCACATCTGCCCTGCTGCTCCATCCCTTCTTGGTAAGTTCGGGGGCAACAACAAAGTCTGAGGATTTCTCCGAATTCAAGGTTCCCCCACCCACATGTCTGTGTCACTGCCAGCAAAAGATCCTCTGAGGAGTGGTGAAACCTGGGAGGACTTGTGGTGTGGATGAAGGTGAGTGGGTGGTGTGACCAAGCTCAGTGAACCCTTGACGGTTTTGCTTCAAAGAAAGTAGGCTAGAGTGCAGGGGTGGTACCAAGAAGACAATGCTGTTTTGAAAAGAATGACTAACTTTCAACCAACCGCATATTGAAAACACTAGAGCCTGTAAGTGACATTTATCACGAAGCCTCCAGCAATGATATCTGACACACCATATACACGAAGGAAGGACGGAAAAGAGGAAAAGAAAGTAGTTTTTCAAGAACTTGAAGCGTAAAACACCCATGCATGAGTCGAAAGTTGTCTTTCAAAAGTCTTACAGGTTGGTTAACTCTAGGGAACCCACATAATGGTTAATAAGCTTAAATGGCTTTGTTAGAATCTTTGTTAAGCTAAAGGTAAAAACAGCATGTTTAGCTCCTGAGATGGTAAACTATTCTGCAAAAGAAAGGCTACCTGAAATTAGGACAAATCATCTAGAGTCTCAGTTAATCCTATTTGTTAAGAACATCAGCTGCTTCATCATAGGTTGATGTGTCCAGGGAAGTGGGAGATGAGATGAAGTAGCACATGAGGCATAAGATCAATAACTCAGGAACAGAGCTTCAAAGGCCAAACGAACAAAACAAACAAACAAACAAAAACTTTCCGTGTTATACCGCAGAACAAGAACAAGCAATGGCGCTGGTCACGTAGCAAGGAAATACCTGTGGATTCCAACTGTAGTGAGTAACACATTATCACTGTCGACTGGGGGAAAAGCATACTTGTGAAGGTCACCAAGCATTTTATGATTGGAAATCTAGATGTTCTTAAGAGTTAAGCAGCAATGTACTTAGGTGGAAAAGCACAATTTCTTTCATTTAATGTTTTAAAAATTGACTTACGTCATCTTTTCGTATACTTTTTGAGTTTTGCCTGGAAAGAGGCAACATTTATTACTGTAACTGCCATGGGGCTGGTGTGCAGACAGGGGGGTCTTGACTCAGGTGATCTGGAACAAACCTCAACATTACCCAGAGTTCAGGAAGCCTAATTACCAGTCTGAAAAAAATGAATAGAAGTTACACATTTCTCCCCTTTGAGATCTTAGGAATCATGCAGGTTAACGCTGGGAGATTAAGACTGACGTATGTGCCCTGCCATGTGTGAAAGAGATAGCTAGTGGGAAGCTGCTATATAGCACAGGGACCTCAACCCGGTCCTCTGTGGTGACCTGGATGAGTGAGATGAGGGAGAGGTGGGAGGGAGGGTCAAGAGGGAGGGGATACATGTGTACATATAGCTCATTCACTTTGTTGTACAACATTGTAAAGCAGCTGTGTGTGTGCTCAGTTGTGTCCAACTCTTTGAGACTCCATAGACTGTAGCCCACCAGACTCTTCTGTCCTCGGGATTCTCCAGGCAAGAATACTGGAGTGGGTTGCCATCTCCTCCTCCAAGGATCTTCCCAACCCAGGGACTGAACCCATGTCTCCTCCATCTCCTGCATTGGCAGGCAGATTCTTTATCACTGAGCCACCTCAGAAGCCCTGTAAAGCAACTATACCCCAATAGAAAATAAATTTAAAGAGAAAGTAGCTTCGACACATATACCCCACCATGCGTAAAATAGATAGCTGGTGAGAAGCTGGTATATAACGCACGGAGCCCAGCCTGGTACTCTGGATGACCTAGAAGGGTAGGATCGGGGGACCGGAGGGAAGCTCAAGAGGGAGGTAATAGATGTATGATTATGGCTGATTTGCACTGTTGTACGCCAGAAACCAATACAGCGTTGTAAAGCAATTCTTCCCAGTTAAAAATAAAAAAAAAAAAAAAGAAAAGGAAATTTTTTAAAGAAATTAAAAAATGGAAGTTCAAAAGAGAGTCTTGGGATTTCTGACCACTGCATACATAGCTATGTGCTGTTTAACTGAGAATCTTGATGATCTGGGAATCTTTGCCACCTTCAGTGTGAAGAATTCAAGGATCACAAATAATAAATTAACTCCCATTGATCCCAAGTGGTTGAAGAAAGAAGCAGACCAGTTCATCATTTCATCAGCTCTGTGATTCTTGCTCTCATGATTCGGGCTCATGTCTGGCTCCTCCAAACATCCTATGAGCCCCTGGAGGGTAAATTCCTCATGACTCTTTCCAGTGGGGACTCTGTGCCTGACATTAAGAGACATTCAATTAAATGTGTACTAAAATGTAATTTTTAACATCTTTTCCACGCATTGCAATAATGCTATTCATGTTTAAATTTTTCAAAATATTATTTAATCTTTGTACAGTCGTTATTCCAAGATATTAAACTTTCTCTGTATAGTTAATCATACATTGAAAAGTGTCTGTTCTATGTCAGTCATGTGTTTTGGGTGCCGGTAAGTTTTCAAAAAGTAATAAGACTCAAGAGCTCTGAATCTAGTTGTGTTAATAACTAGCATTTTCTGGTCGTAGATTAACACATATATATGGAATCTGGGGAAAAAAAAAAAACCTGGTATAGACAATCTTATTTACAAAGCAGAATAGAGACGCAGAAATAGAGAACAAATGTATGGATACCCAGGGGGAAAGGAGAGGAGTATGAATTGGGAGATTGGGACTGATGTATATGCATTGCTGGTACTACGTGTGCTAAGTTGCTTCAGCCGCGTCTGACTCTTTGTGACCCTATGGAAGTGTGGCCCTCCAGGCTCCTCTGTCCATGGGATTCTCCAGGCAAGAATACTAGAGTGGGTTGCCATTTCCTCCTCCAGGGTATCTTCCCAACCCAAGGATCGAACCTGTGTCTCTTATGTCTCCTGCATTGGCAGGAAGGTTCTTTACCACTAACGCCAGCTGGGAAGCCCATCCCATTTAACCCATTTTATAGTGCAGAAAGCTACTCAGTACTCTTGGTGACCTAAGTGGGAAGGAAATCCCAAAAATAGAGGATATATGTATACGTATGGGTTTCCCAGGTGGCGCTAGTGGTAAAGAACCCACCTGCCAACTACCAACACAGGAGACATAAGAGACGTGGGTTCAATCCCTGGGTTGGGAAGGTCTCCTGGAGGAGGGCATGGCAACCCACTCCAGGATTCTTGCCTGGAGAGCCCCATGGACAGAGGAACCTGGTGGTCTACAGTCCATAGGGTCGCATAGAGTCAGACATGACTGAAGCGACTTAACGTGCACGTGTATCCATATAGCTGACTCACTTTGCTTTATAGTAAAAACTGACACAACATTGTAAAGCAGCTATACTCCAATAAAAATGGAAAAACAAGCAAACAAACCACAAATGTAGACTCTAAAGGGCTCAAAAAACAAAAACAAAGACACAAACTGAAACACCACATTGTGGAAGCTGCTTTCTAACAGTCAGTCCCGCACAGGGACGTGTCCACTCACTGCCTCTCCCCCTGCTCTCCCGGGTTCTCCTCTTCCCACCCCTCCTCCCCTCCCCTCTCCAGACCCTCCTCTGTCTGCACAATCTTCTTACACATCAGCAGACCACGGAGGAGAGCTTTGTATCTCACTGTAACAGTTACTTGACTTCCCTGGTGGGTCAGACGGTAAAGCGGCTGCCTACAAAGATTCCCGAGAAATGGAAATTTTCTAGGGAAAGCAACACTGAAACACACTCATTGTCAAATGTCATCACAGAATTTGCAATGATTTTTTTAAAACCTCTATTAATGACCTGAACATACACTTGACAAAGTGACTTTATATCATTTTGTAAGACTGAATTGAATTGGGGCAGCATTCTTGATGTTGGTGCCCTCTTGTCAACCAAGCTACAGAGGTTGGTGGAGGGAAGACAAGACTGGGCTTGCAGCTCGGGGCTCTCTGGACTCTCACCCCGGAGGACACATTCTTGAGTTTCTCTTTCCACCCATGAATGCTTTTCTAGAATGTGAGTTAAACTTCTCTGACTGTATCTGCCTGGCCCTGAAAGGTTTGGCACTCTGTTACTTGAAAGGAAATACTTATTATTATTATTATTACTATTCTCAGATTAGTCCCCACGGAAGAGAAATAATGGTTCCTGAGCCAAATGTTTATTCAACTGAGAGGGAGAAAATTCAAGTGGCAGAAGGGAGAGACCTTGTTCTTGCCAAGGGTATGGGTGGTGGCTACGAAGAATAAGATGTTGCAATGCTTACATCACAGATTAAAGTATAATCCTTTCCTTTAATTTCCCAAACTCCACTCTGAGCTGCCATTAGTATAATCTTAGCTAATCTATCCAATGGATCTTGTTCTGCATTTTATACCTTTGGCAGTAGATTTGTGGTTAAGTGAATGTCAAAGACATGCTCATCCACAGCAGCCACAATCCTTAGAGAAGAGGTGGGATGTATACACACAGGGTTATCTCTAGTTGTCTTTGATGAAAATGTTATTTGAAAGACAGCTCAACACAGGCCCAGTTAGTTTCCTGCCTGACACCTAAAAGTCCATTCTACCTGGGAAATAGGAGACACAGGAAAATTAAAAACCCACTGGTCTCTGCTCCCAAGAAACTAACGAATAGGTTGGGAAAGCAAGATCTAAACAGGAGGAAAAATCAGATAGCAATATAATCGGGCAGACCATGAGAAAGCCAGCAAAGTGAAAAATGACCCAGAGCCATAAGTTCAGAAATGGGAGAAAAGACCATAACATTAAAAAAAAAAAATTATGTTAGCAATTTTACGATCTGTCATGTGAATGTAGCCCTCCAGGCTCCACCATCCATAGGATTTCCCAGGCAAGAATACTGGAGTGGGTTACCATTTCCTTCTCCAGGGGATCTTCCCAACCCAGGAATCAAACCTACGCCTCCCTCATCTGAGGCACCAAGGAATCCCCCAGGCATGTAGCTCATCCCTGTTTTAAAAAAACATAAGATTATGATAAAGGACATAACAACTGAGTGTATTGTTGGTCTGGTTGTGAGACCCGAGCTTTAGCATTCGTCCGCTGAGTTGCTCTAGATTTTGGGGACCCGATATATTGTTTTACTGCTGCTACTGATCATGGAAACGGCTAAATTCAATACCTGATCCATCTTAATTCCAAGCCAATACCACGTAAGACAAGAGACAATAGTTTTTTGTTTTTTTTTTCATTTGAGCACATTCCTTGTTTCTATATCATTTTTAAAAAAAGGAGGAAAAATTTGTCCTGTGTCTTGTCTTAGTGGCAGAAGGTAAAATAGGCAGTTTCCGTGTGTTGGTTCAAGGTCACAGCACCTTATGGTTCCTGTGAGGGCAGGTCTTGCCCCAGTGCTGGCAAGGGAGGAGGGGGGCATTCATCCTTACAGCTGTGATGTTATCAACTCTGCCAGCTGCTTCCAGGATGAGAACTCAGGCTTCAAATGCTGTAGGTTCCTGCCCTACTCTCCTCACCCAGACCATCCCCTGAGTCTCCTGTGCTTTAGAGACAATGAATGAACGTCTCATTCAAAGACTAGGACACCTAACCTGAAACATGACTGGCTGCCTTTGTAAAGCAGGAGGGGGCTTCCCAGGTGGCACTGTGGTAACAAACACGCCTGCCAATGCAGGAGACAAAAGAGACACAGGTTCGATCCCTAGGTCTGGAAGATCCCCTGGAGAAGGGCAACCCCCTCCAGTATCCTTGCCGGGAAAATGCTGCAGACGGAGGAGCCTGACTGTCTAGAGTCCATAGGGTCGCACAGAGTCGGATACAAATGAAGTGACTTAGTACGCATACATACACACATAGAGCAGAAATCTGGCCTAAACCGGGCCTATCCAGAGATAAATGCGTGAGTTACAATAGCTGAAAAACATATACAGTTGGTGGTGAATGATAACATATTAGGATGTTTTCAAATAACTTAAAGACCTTTCACTGGTGGAAGACTGACTACCTTAGCTATTTATTGGATCCAATTGAAAGTAGAAACTACTCTTGAAAAAGAGAAAAAAAGCATCTGTCTCTTGTCCAAAACCATGGAAACCATCTCCTTCTCCAAACAATGAGCCTGCTTCCAGCCAAGGCAGCGAGAGATTCTCATTTCTCATGATTTTCTTCCAAATCCCAAACAGCAAATGCCTTTGAAATGCACAAAAGAGCAAGGAGCCTACTGAATTGGCAATTATTCCCGTTCCTCTTTAGTAAAGGAAGGGAAAGATCTGTGGAAAGGGAAAGATCTGTGGAAAGGGAAAGCATAGAAAGATCTGTGCTTTGCTCCTTTGGGGTTCCAAAGACAAGAGGGCCTTAGGACAAGTTAACCCTTCCCATACAGCACTGCTCAGAGCTGCAGAGGGAAAGTGATTTTGCATTTTCGAGGCCAAGGTATGTTTTCTTTTCAGCAGAGGCTTTGTTCCAGGGGGAAACCAAAATGTACTCATTCCAGAATGAACCCCGTAGAAACCACACTGCTTTTCAGCCTGGTTATAGTCAGCACATAGTTTGCCAGTTATAAACCACCCTCCCCCTCATTCTCCAGCCCAGAGAGTCCTCAGTCTGCTTCCCAAACATGCTCTTGCAATAGAGATAGCTCATATAAGCTGGAATTTTAGATATGCACCAAAATGCAGGTCATGTTATCAGAGTCATCCTACGAGGCCCGATCTGTTCACCCAGTGGCTAACCCAAACAAAACTATGAGACAGCTGAGGCCTGATGCTGTGGAGTCTGACCACCTCTCTACCTCCTCATGCCTGTGCCCGCAGACTCAATGCAACATCCTCTTTGATCAGGACTCTTTGTCCGCGTAGAGAGCTGCTGATACACATCTGTGCAGGGTGTTAGCAGCCCAGGCTGGTTTGTTCTCCCCTAAGAGCTTCTCTGCTTCATGGGTTAGGTTGCCCCCGATTCCCAAAAGATCCTGTACGTCTGCTGTCTTGGCACTCTCCCCCTTTTCCAGCCCACGTCATCCACAGGACTGGGAGTTCTGCTCCACCCACGGCTGGGTCCTAGTCCCAGTAAACATTTCCCAAATACTGTTAAAAAGATGATGCTCACGGACACCCATGCTAACTCTTCAGCCATCCTGTGAGATTTCAGTGAAAGAAGTTATCTCAATGAGAGGTGTTTTGAGCAGAGACATCTTGTGAAAACTCAGCAAATAAGATACTATTTACTAATCAGGCATTCCCCGTGCAAAATCTGTAACCTTTGTAGTATCCTGGAGTGTTTTGAGAATATGATTAAATCTATATACCCTCTAGGGCATCCCTGGTGGTTCATTGGTTAAGATAAAGAATCCACCTGCCAATGTAGGAGATGCAGGTTCTATCTCTGGTCCAGGAAGATCCCCTGGAGAAGGAAATGGCAACCCACTCTAGTATTCTTGCCAGGAGAATCCCATGGGCAGAGGAGCCTGGTTGGCTATAATCCATGGGGTCGCAAAGAGTCAGACACGACTTAGCAACTGGACAACAACAACAACAACAAAAATATACCCTCTAGCCGGAAAAAAATTGTGTGAGAGCACACACACACAGAGATACATGCCATCTTATCTGCAATGTCAGCAGATTAAAGGATCCACTGAAATACATTCCTGTATCCCAAACTAAGAACCTCTGCTCCATCTTAATTGGGTACTTTTCTCCATTTATACATTAGACTCCTCCTCCCTAAGGGCAGGAGGAAGTCATGGCTGGCCCTGTGTCTGTCTTGCACTTAGTGGAAGCTCAATAAGTTGTCAGTGATAAAATGCACATGTGCTAAGAAAGGGTGACCCACTGATCTATTGTTCCCGGGTTTTCTTCCCACCTGTCCAGACCCGCCCGCAAAGAAATGGAGCATTGCTGCATTTGCAGAGTGGGGAGTCAGGGTCCTGCTGACCTTCATGTAGCATCAGTGACCCGGGACCCCAGCCCCAGGCCAGTTTGACCTTTGTGCTCCGCTGTCCTCTGTGGTGAGGCAGGAGGTGACAAAGCTGCTTCAGGGGATGGTTTAAAAACTTACGGGCAAGGGTAACTTCCCTGATGGCCCAGGGGTTAAGAATCGGCCCTGAAATGCAGCGAAAGCAGGTTAAACCCCTAGTCAGGGAACCAAGATCTCACATGTGTGGAGCAACGAAGCCTTGTGTCACAACTAGAGAGTCCGTGTGCCATAATGAAAATATCTCACAAGGCACACCAAAGATCCCACACATCCCAACTAAGACCTGCTGCAGCCGAGTAAATAAACACATAAACACGACCCCAAGGACCGTAGCCCACCAGGTTCCTCTGTCCATGGGATTCTCCAGGCAAGAATACTGCAAAGGGTAGCCATTCTTTTCTCCAGGGGATCTTCCTGACCCAGGGATCAAACCCATGTCTCTTGTGTCTCCTGCAATGGCAGGCAGATTCTTTACCAACCAAGTCAAAAACAGGGTTTGTTTCTTTTTTTAAAAATGTAGGAGGGTACTTTTTGGTTGCCACAAGTATTAGAGATGTCAATCCATGTTTATTGGGAAGGACTCCAGGCATTTTGGAGTCCTTTGGACAATATGCAATCCTACACAGCAAGAATTGTTCAAAGTCCCCCATGAGCTCCACATGTGGATGAAAACAGGGTTTGTTTCTTTTTATAATATTTAAAATTCTATGATCTTCGATGTCAGCTCTGGGTTACATAGTGCAAAGTAATCTTTCACATCATTTGAATGCACATTGAATTTTCCGAGAATGAGGCTACCATGTAAGTCAATGTAAGATTGCACATTGTTTGGTTTGGGGCTTCATCAAGCTCATTCACCTTTTGAAAAATCTCAATAGCAGAATTTACACCTCTGATGACATTTGAGTCACCAGCATAGCGCACCGGGATGCATATGAGAGCTATCTCATTCATGGCCATTCTACACAGACCTACAAGCTATGCCTCAACATATCTGCTAGCATAGCTGTGCCCAAGCATTTACACATTTAAATTCATCTTCTTTTCTGAGATTATTTGATATTCATTCTTTACATTACAGTAATGGCATATATTGATTTTTTTTAAAAAATGTGTGTATAGGTAAGTTTTATTATCTAGATATTTAATTCCAAGAGAGAGAAAAGAATATAACAAAAAAGGGGGGATAAGTCTGATAGTGAACTATGGCATTGTCATTTATGTTGGAATTCTTTGAAGTAAATTCTCTCAATTGTGTCCGACTCTTTGTGACCCCATGGACTGAGTAGCCTACCAGGGCTTCCCTTGTGGCTCAGCTGGTGAAGAATCTGCCTGCAATGCAGAAGACCTGGGTTCGATCCTAGGTTGGGAAGATCCCTTGTAGAAAGGAAAGGCTACCCACTCCAATATTCTGGCCTAGAGAATTCCATGGACTGTATAGTCCATGGGTCACAAAGAGTCAGACACGACTGAGCGACTTTCACACCACTTCATGTATTTCTCTAAGGATGCCCAAATGCAGGTAACAGTTGTGTGCTAAATTTGGCTTAAAAAATAACATAAAACCAATTTTTTTCACATACGAAGAAGCCCAGAAACAGGCAGTTCCAATGTTGATTTAGTGGCTGAAGAAAGTGACAATCCAGCTGATGTCTGCTACCTTCAACAAGCGGACATCTGTCCTTGGGCTTGTCCCATCAAGGATGCAAGAGGACTGAGGCCACTCAGGTTGTTTCCAAAAACAAGAAGCACTAATTTTTCCTCAAATGGCTCTTTTTTAATCAAAGAGGAAGATATTTACAGGAAGCACTGGGTAAGACTTCCCTTCTGACTGAATTCACCAAGATTTAATTAGAGGTCCTTGGGGATTCACTTACATCGTCCAATTGTAATTAATTAATTAATTGAAAAAAGAATATATGCAGTTACACAAAACTCACTGTATACATGAAAGTGACAGTGAAGTCGCTCAGTCGTGTCCGACTCTTTTCGACCCCATGGACTGTAGCCCACCAGGCTCCTCCGTCCATGGGATTTTCCAGGCAAGAGTGCTGGAGTGGATTGCCATTTCCTTCTCCAGGGGATCTTCCCGACCCAGGAATCGAACCCAGGTCTCCCGCATTGCAGGCAGATGCTTTACCGTCTGAGCCACCAGGGAAGCTCCATTGTATACATAGGGTATTTTTTATCTAACAGCATCCATCCCAAAGAATAATTAGGGAGCTTCACTGTAAGTTTATTTTAAACCAAGTTACACATCTAGTGGTGATTTGAAATGGAAAAAACATCTGCATAATTGAACTGAAATTTTGTAATGTAACTTTCAAATTCAGTCTAGAGGCCTAACAGGCTATATTACTTGAATACTGAGAATGTGACCTTTTTGAAAAAATGCAGAGCTAGAGCAAAAAGGAATCATTATAGACTGAAGATTCAGTAAGATAACAAGAGAACAATCTGTCCTGTTTCAATCCTATTGATGAGAGTCTGATCTAGTGTATAGTCAGACACTAGAGTCATGAACAGAGAAAGGGGGATGCTGTTATCTCCAACTGCTACCTGGTAAGTATTTAAATGCTCTTCTGGGATGTTCAGCATCATTAACTATTAGGAAAATGCTAATCAAAACCTAATGGGATATCACCTCATGCCTGTTTGATTGGCTATAATAAAAAAGATAAGAAACCACAAACATTAACAAAAATATGGACCAAGGGAAACTTCATACACTGTTGATGGGAATGTAAATTGGTGCACCCACTATGGAAAACAGTATGGAGATTCCTGAAAAAATTAAGAATAGAACGATCATACAATTCAGCTATCCCGTTTCTGGGTGTTTATCCAAAGACTATAAAAATTTCCTCTTTTATCAAAGAGGAAGATATTTATTTGAAAAGATTCTAATATATGCACCCCTATTTTCATCACAGCAATATGTATAGTAGCAAGGATTTAGGAACAACCTAGGGCTTCCCTGGTGGCTCAGTGGTAATGAATCTGCCTGCAATGCAGGAAATCTGGGTTTAATCCCTGGGTATGGAAGATCCCCTGGAGGAGGGCACAGCAACCCACTCCAATACTTTTGCCTAGAGAATCCCAAGGACAGAGGAGCCTGGAGGGCTGCAGTCCATAGGGGCAGCCCACCAGACTCTTCAGTCCAGAGTCAGACACGACTGAAGCGACTAAGCAGTTACAGGGAACAACATATGTGCCCACAGTGGCTGACTGGTTAAAGAAGATATGTATACACTCACTCACACACACAGAAATTCTACCTAGCCATGAAAAGGCAAAATCTTGTCATTTGTGAAGATGTAGATGGACCTTGAGGGTATCATGCGAAGTGAAATAAGTCAGATAGTGAAAGCAAATACCATATGCTTTAATTCACATGTGTGATATAATGTCTGCAGGGCAGCAGTGGAGACGCAGATGCAGAGGACAAGCTTGTGGACAGAGTGTGGGCAGGAGAGGGAGGGACAAACGGAGAGAGTAGTGTGGAGGCACAGACGATACCATATGTGAAATGGATCCTGGGAACTTTTTGTGTTCTCAAGGGCTCAACCCAGCGCTCTGGACAACCTAGAGGGTGGGATGGGGTGGGACATGGGAAGGAGCTTCAGCAGGGAGGGGACATATGTATACCTGTGGCTGATTCATGTGGATGTATGGCAAAAAAAAAAAAAAAATCACAGCATTGTAAAGCAATTCAGTTCAGTTCAGTTCAGTTCAGTCGCTCAGTCGTGTCCGACTCTTTGCAACCCCATGAATTGCAGCACGCCAGGCCTCCCTGTCCATCACCAACTCCCGGAGTTCACCCAAACCCAAGTCCATCGAGTTGGTGATGCCATCCAGCCATCTCATCTTCTGTCGTCCCCTTCTCCTCCTGCTCCCAATCCCTTCCAGCATCAGAGTCTTTTCCAATGAATCAACTCTTCGCATGAGGTGGCCAAAGTACGGGAGTTTGAGCTTAAGCATCAGTCCTTCCAATGAATATTCAGGGTTGATTTCTTTTAGAATGGACTGGTTGGATCTCCTTGCAGTCCATGGGACTCTCAAGAGTCTTCTCCAACATCACAATTCAAAAGCATCAGTTCTTTGGCACTCAGTTTTCTTCACAGTCCAACTCTCACATCGATACATGACCACTGGAAAAACCATAGCCTTGACTAGATGGACCTTTGTTGACAAAGTAATGTCTCTGCTTTTTAATATGCTATCTAGGTCGGTCATAACTTGCCTTCCAAGGAGTAAGCGTCTTTTAATTTCATGGCTGCAATCACCATCCTCCAATAAAAAAAAATTTTTTTAACCTAATAAGCAAATAAAAAACAAAATAAATGAACACACCAAACCAAACAAAAATAAACACATAGATACAAAAACACAGTGATGATTACCAGAGAGGAGGCGGTAGGGTTGAGAGAAAGCAAATGGGGATCAACTGTAGAGTGATGGATAGAAACTAAATTTTTGGCGATGAACACACTGTAGAGTATATAGGAATAGAAACACGATGTTTTACACATGAAACTTACATAAGATTATAGATCAACATTACCACAATAAAAATAAATTTTAAAAATATAAAATAAATGCACTTTTGGTGCTGTGCAATGGAGCCAAAGTTCAACCAGTGGTGATCATATGTCTGGACTTTTCATTCTCAAAAATGTCCTGGTTTGGGTGACAAATGATAAATGGTCACCTTACTAACTGATTTAAAATTTCTAGATTATAAACATGTGCTCATTCCAAACCCTTAGCTTTAGGGCTGGTGAAAGATAAGCTAAGAGAAGGAGAAAGTTGTAGGATTGGGTAGTTGCAGCAGAAGAGGGTTGGGCAGGAAAGAAAAAAGAAAAAAAGAGTAGACAATTTAAAAAAACAAAAAAAACAAATCTCTCAATAGAAAAAAAAAAAAAATCCAGAAGCCATTCCTCTAGGTGTTCTCCTCCTTGGCTTGGAAGGCTGGTGCAGAAGGAAAATCTCACAAGGGCCCAATGAATGGATGGTTTGTCTCCCTCCAAAGAAACTTAAGCTGGTCACCAGTAGCCCAAATAGCCGGTCCTGTTTCTCAGGCAGCCTTTCAGGGCTGCTGAGCGTTATAAGCCCTTCATAGAGCGATGGATTCTAAAGGTGAGTTGAAACTATTTTAAGATCCCTCTGGGGCAGCAGATGGGCAGAATGACAGATGGCTACTATGGTGTAGCTGTTTTCATTCCCAGCCCAACTATGCACATAGCCCTGTGGGTTCATAACTAGTGTGGTCTGTGCAAAATGCATTCTATGAAATATGCAAAGAAGGGAGGGTGGGAGCCAGTCTAAATAAAATAGTTCTTCTAAATAAAATACAGAAATATTGACTAGGCCATAATACAACTAGGCCAGCTGATGTGGAACTCAGAAATCCAACTGAGTGAGAGGGAAGTGACAGATAGTGGAACTCTCCTTTCAGGAGTTTCATTCAACATATCAAAACTGAGACTTCTTTGGACTGGATCAATGTCACCGAATTCTTTGGCCAAAATAATAAGAAATGTTAATGTGGGTCAATAGTTAAGCGTTCCAGTTCTGGATCAGATTGCTTAAATTCAAACCCCAGCTTCACCAATTACCAGTAACTTGAGGCATGCTTCTTGGCCTCTTTGTATCTCAGTCTCCACATCTATAAAACAGAGATAATTATATTACCAACCTCATAAGGTTGTTGAGAAGAGTTGATGAGTGAAATGTTTAGAATAGTGCCCCGCACATAGTGGTGCTTATTAATCTCAGTTGTGGCTCACTAACACCATTCAAAAGTATAATTGCAAGGTTTCATTGTAATCTCTTAAATGTACAACTTGCTATGCTCAGCTTGATGAGCCAGGACAAATTGTTTTTTTTTTTCAGAGATAATATCAGAGTGATATTTTGATAAATGTCCTAGCTTCCTTCCCTTAAGCAGGCTGGGATGAGAAGCTTTGTGATCCAACAAAGCTATTATAAAACATCGTTACAGGATGATACAGCTCTATGGGGCTTCTGTGCTGCCCTCATTACAAAACACTGAGAGAAGAAAGTCATGAGAAATTGACAGAAATTAGAGAGAGTTTTTTCTAAAGCTGGGGAATTAGGACTGGACTGTTTTCATTCCACGAATGTCATCTAAGCATTTGCCTGAGCACAGCATAGAACTCTTCAGTGCTACAAACACGTATATAATGCTAAAAAAAAAAGTTCACCATTCACTCATTTATTCCACAAATTTGTGTTTGTTAATGTTATGGTGGGTTTTTCTAGTGACTTTAACAGTAAAGAATCTGCCTACAAGGCAAGAGACCCGGGTTCGATCTCTGGGCAGGAAAATCTCATGAGGGAGGCCATGGCAACCCACTCTAATACTCTTGCCTGGAGAATCCCATGGACAGAAGAGCCTGGTGGGCTGCAGTCCATAGGGTTGCACAGAGTCAGACATGACTGAAATGACGCGTGCATGCACATCGACATTAATATCATACACCAAAAACTGTTCTAGAGGCTGGGGGATAGAATGACAAACACAGCAGGGTCCTAAGCTCAGAATATGGGGACGCTGACCAATAACAATCCTCGGATGTGGGCTAAACAAGCAACAGCAGGGGGAACTTTGGGGGCCCAGGGAAAGGGTGCCAAATTCAGCCTCTTGACACTTGAGAAGTCAATCTTGGGCACAAACAGGGACCGCATGTGGAAGAGTTTCAAAGTGGGTAATTCCTGACTTTATATCAGATTGGGACCAATAGGAAAAGCTCAGTCAATTTAAGATGAGCAGTCAGGGGAGAAGCAGATCAGATGTAGCACATACCAGCTCTACGCTCAAAATCCAGTGATGTAGGGGTTACTGCTGTCTTTTGACAGATGAGGAACCAGCTCTTAGTGGTAGAGTTGGGTGAAGTAGGTGGAAGTGGCTCCAACCCTTGGCTTTTCCACTGTCAAAGAGGGGCTCAGTTTCAGAAAGACTCATGGGGCTCAGCCAGGACATTGCGCAAGAATACCAAGAGCATATGGTTACATTCAGAGCAATAGTCATCTGCTTCAAATTAGATTATATTAGGAAGCTGACATTGCTAGGTGTCCTTAGGTATGATCAAGCTTGATGAAGATTCAGGCAAATCAATTCATGGCCTGATAAACTCATAGATAAGTGTTCATTCACTCTGGGGAATAGAACTGCCCAGTCAATCAGACTACGTACGACCTTTCTGTACCTGAACTGCCCATATGGCTCCAGGACTTAAGCAAATGAGCTTTGAATATTCTCAAAAATCTGTCTTCCTTAATGCAGAACATCCTAGTTCCTTCTCTCCCAATCCAAGCCTCCTCTCTTTCATCTCTCTAGGTTCCTTGATTGCTCTTGCTCTCTCATTTCTAGGACCTCCATCCTGGGTCAGTTAGAGTTTATGTTCAACTCCAAGGAACAGCAAACTTGACTGACCAATGCTTCACCAAATCAGGAGGTTTCATTTTTCTTATTGGTAGCTGCCAGAGCTGATAGAGAGGTTAAGGAGGGGGTGGGTGGGTAAGGCTGAGATGGCTGCCAATTGTTGCTGCAATCTTGTTATCATAACCATATTCTAAGCAGAAAGAGCAAGGCACCAACGAAAGATGGGCAAGATCTGTGTTTGAAAAGCAAAACTTGTCTAGACATCTCCAACAGACTTCTCCTAGGTCTCACTGGTCAAAGCTGAGTTTCAGCCCACTCCAGCCAAGAAGGAGGCTGGAAAGTGCAGTTTTTAAACTTAGCACATAGTCACCTCATACACCCTGATGCTGGGAAAGATTGAGGACAGGAGGACAAGGGGACAACAGAGCATGAGATGGTTGGATGGCATCACTGACTCAATGGACATGAGTTTGGGTAAGCTCTGGGAGCTGGTGATGGACAGGGAGGCCTGGCATGCTGCAGTCCATGGGGTCGCAGAGTCAGACATAACTGCGAATGAACTGAACTGAACTGAACCTCACACAAATCAGTAAGGAAGATATTCATAGACTAGAACATCAAGCCAAGACAGCTATACAAAGACCACTAACAAGATCACAAGAGAGTGCCATCCTGTGAGAGCACAAGCTGCCTCATAGAATACTGGAGTTTCCCTTCCACGTACTGGTCATGTTGCGGGGTCTTCCACGTGCCAGGTGCTGTGCAAGACTCAGGGCAGAAGTGATGAGCAGCTTATGGTCTGGCCGTGGGGAGATGCACATAAACACATGAAATGATGATATTCCTGGGGTCTCATTTACAGTGTGATGGTTTGGAAATCCATAGATGTGTTCAGTTCCGCATCTGAGGTGGTTCCACATGACACAGAGCAGCTAAGTCCATGTGTCCCAACTAGAAAGCCTGTGCTCTAGAGCCGGAGAGCCCCAACGCCTGAAGCCCAGGCACCCTAGGGCCCATGCTCTACAATGAGAGAAGCCACCGCAGTGAGAAATCCGTGCACCGCAATTAGAGAGTGGCCCTTGCTCACCGCAGCTAGAGAAAGCCGGCAGGAAAAAAATGAAGACTCAGCATAGCCATAAATAAATAAATAAATAGAATTTTTAAGAAATAAATTAACAAAGAGCTTGTGGTACGTTTTAGGAAGTTGAAAAATGTCGGTGGTCCACTTGACTACCACATCATCAAGAATGGAAAACAAAGCATTTATGGAAAATACGAGGATGGTAGAATATTTATAAAATAAAGGGTCAGAATTCACAAACAGTGTCTGATCGCATCATGGATCATCCTTCAACCACTAGCTGTGGGTCTCCATCGCTGGAGTGTTTATAGAGAAGTTTCGGTGCTTTTCCAAACTCAGCACTTTCACCTTGGTGGCAGGCTTTCATGGGGTGAACCATGTTACGTGGTCCGTGCCATGATCTCTTTGCCTTTTTCAGAGCAACTGAAAACAGTTACTCATTCCTCTCAGGATGGTTTTTCACTGCTTCTTAATCTGGGAGCCCCTGCACAATGTTCATTGGCATCTTCTGGTTATACGTTTACTCAGAAGTGGAAAAACTCTCAAGAAACTTGCATTTACCATGCGTAGACCCAGACTCATGATCTAGCCGGTGACATTGTCACCAGAGGCCCTGGAAGTGGGTCCAGGCTGGGAGGTTGCCCTGCCCCGCTGACAAGAGTCTCTCTCTCCAAGGCTGCTTGGTCAACCTACACCTGGCAACCAGTAAGAGACCATCAAGCCTTCACCAGGTAATTTAAATCCTATGGACCTTAAATGTTTTCTGTGTGTGTGTACCTATGTGTGTCTATTTGAAATTTTTACTTTTAAAATATTTTATTCTGAAAAGGAAGCTTGTCTGCCTACCTGCTAAATCTCTTCAGTCATGTTTGACTCTTTGCAACCCTCTGGACAAGAGCCCACCAAGCTCCTCTGTCCGTGGGATTCTCCATGGAGTGGTTGCCATGCCCTCCTCCAGGGCATCTTCCCAACCCAGGAACTGAACCCTCATCTCCTGAATTGCAAGCAGATTCTTTACCACTGAGCCACCAAGGAAGCCGGGAAAGGAAGCATAGGGTACGATATTTCTATAGGGATAAACAGTGCATAGGAACCCAAAGGAGGGACATTCAGTTTGAGGAGGTCAAGTTAGGTTCCTCAGGGAATGTGACAGCTGACACTTGAGGAATTTTGAACTCGTTGACTAGGACCGCTACCCAAACCTATCTCTGGAACCCCACCCTAGACACTGCAGCTGAGCCTTCTTGATGGAGAAGTTTCTTCCTGGGAGAACACCAGCATTACAGGTCACAAACCTTCTCTTGGGACAGTTTTATTCCACTGAGTGTTGATTGCTTCAGCCTAAAATTCAGAAGGTGACTTCCAGAGCCTTCCCACGGCCGGGGCTTCCTGTGCAGACAGGAATAATGAGACGCTCCACGTCTCCACCCAACATGCTAGGATTTTTTCCTTCGATATGGGAACGGCCTCAACTCATTATCAAGATTTCCCAGACAGCCTTTAAATATCATTTTTGTGAGTTTTAATCCAAAACATTTGAACACAGCTTTTTGTTTGGCTTATCTACCATGATTTAAAAACGGAGTTTGGTGTTTTTATTGTTTTCGACTGTGTTAACTTTGGAAGGACTCAGGGCTGGTTTCTTTGCACATTATCCTAAGTATGTCAAAAGGCTTTCATATAGACCCAAGCTACATTCTAAGAAGTGATTGAAAAGCAGACACGGTCCCAGTGCCAGCACACTAACTACCACTCCAGCCAGAAACCAAGGCCCCGACATGGCCTTGCCCCAGCCCAGGAACTGAAAAGGGAGGTTAAGACAGGAGGGGGCCTGAGAAGGTCCCGTGGAAGCATTAGCAGAACCAGAAGGCCAGGCTGTGACCACAGCAAGCAGGCTGTGGGTTTCCACCACGTGTTCAGAATTGCAGAGTGAAAGGATTCTTCGAGGATCTCCTAAGCCCCCATTTCACATCCTTGCTAATGAATTCCCTTGGAATCCTTAGCTAAGGATTCCCTTACTAACAAATCCCTCCCCCCAGCCTTTCCCTGTTTGCAACCAGCAGCCCCAGTCCTAGGCCCATTGTCTAGCCAGGTGTCTTCCTAAGAAGATAATGGTAAGAGATGATTATACTCATCACCAAAGAGCCCTCGGTCCTCTGGTGTACTTTCTCATTGATGTGCTGGTGTGGTCCTATGACTCACTGGTTATGTTCTAGTTTAAACTTTCTTACTTTGATGTTTAACCTGAAAGATTGAAAAATTCCAGTATTATCCAAATCTTAGGCTACTCCATCCTAAAGGAAATCAGTCCTGAATATACATTGGAAGGACTGATGCTAAAGCTGAAACTCTAATACTTTGGCCACCTGATGTGAAGAACTGACTCATTGGAAAAGACCATGATGCTGGGAAAGATTGAGGGCAGGAGGAGAAGGGGACGACAGAAGATGAGATGGTTGGATGGCATCACCAACTCAATGGACATGAGTTTGAGTAAACTTCGAGTTGGTGATAGACAGGGAGGCCTGGTGTGCTGCAGTCCATGGGTTCGCAAAGAATCAGACACGACTGAACTAAACTGAACCGAGGCTACTTAAGTGATCATTTTCAAGGAGCTGGAAAGATTTTGAACTGAAAATGTTGATCCCATCAAAAAACAATTTGCTTCCTTGAATGGAAGGGTGGTTAATGTGCCCTGGGTCTCTAGATGAACATCCCTTTCCTAGAGGGCGCCACTACTTTCATGACAGCTGCTGACTCTCTCTGGTCGCTGTGTTCCCCCAGCCCTCCCAGCCTCTGGATTCAGGCTGTTCCTGGTCTAGTCTGGGGCCTCCCTGGAAGCTATCCCACTTGCCAGTGGTTCAGGAGGTGAGTTCTGAGTCGGTTCTGAGCTGCCCTTGGTTTCAAGGAGCTTGAGTAAAGCCCTAACACCTTTCTTGTTCTCCTTTCTCCTCACTCCCTAGGTTCTGCCAAGAACACAAGCAAACTGTGATGTGGGAAAGTGAAACTGAAAGTCACTCAGTCATGTCTGACTCTTTGTGACCCCATGGGCTATACAGTTCTCTAGGCCAGAATACTGGAGTGGGTAGCCTTTCCCTTCTCCAGAGGATCTCCCCAACCCAGGGATCGAACCCAGATTCCCGCATTGCAGGTGGATTCTTTACCAACTGAACTATGAGGGTTGCAAACCCATAACACGGCAGGCTCTTTGCTAAGTTTTCTAGACACAGTTTCTCTTCAAAGCCTCAGAAAAGCCTAGGAAACAGACCCTATTATAATTCCCATTTGGGAGATGAGGAAACAGGTTCAGAAAAGGTAACACATTACATGACTTGGAAAGGTCAGTCTGGTTCCAAAACCTTAAATCTTTCCAGTCACATCTGAGTCCTGAACGTTCCAAATTGTCCTAAATTCCTGCGATACTCCCATTGTGGGTGAGCAGGGGTGGAGAGGGGAAGACAGAGAAGTCACCATATTCTAGGGCACCTGAGATAAGTCCAGGACAGCAGGGTCTGTGCTGCTGGAAGGAATTTTCCTGAGACCTGTTATTGGCCCAGACAAGGATCACTAGTGGTTACACAACAGTTATGCTCCTCCTAAATAGGGTTAGTATCCATAATGACAATAGTGAGGAAATCCCTGAGCTACTTTAGATATTCAGTAAGAACTGAGAGAAATCATATCTTGGTCTGCACTAAGGTCAGATAAGGTGAGAATGCTGAGCTACTTTGCTCCTGGCAGAAATCACATCGACTCCAGGTGTCTGCACGATTATCTCTTCCTCATCAGAACTGTCACTGGTATTTCTCTGTCTCTCTGTCTCTGTCTCCCTGTTTCTCCCTTTTCCCAAATGACTTCTATTTAATCATTGGAAGCAAATGAAATGGAGCGTTTACGAGAGACAAGAGAACACATCATTGCCTTTTGCAAAGGGCCCTGGGGCAGAAAAGGTCTTCAGTCTGTCCCCTAACTGATCCCCTCCAAGCAAAGATGCCCATAGTGGCCCTCGTGGTCTATCTCAAGAAAAGGGAGCTGGAATCTGCCCGTCCTGTGGGCTCAGTTCTCTCCAGACCAGCATTAGCAGGCCCCCCGTGACCTCTCTGGTCATGACCTGGAGCAATGTCATCAACCTGCAGAACAGGACTGCTGTGTCCACAGCGGTCTTTGTAACTTCTCAACCAATGGCCACCAAATTGTGTCACATCCTCCAGGGCAGCTGTCCCACCAGACCTCACAGTTCTCCTGGGGAGGTTGGCCCTAAGAGAGGTAAGCAGATGGCCATCTCTACTATACCTGTTTACAAAGACGATTCAACATGGGTTGATGTAGAGAAGAAGAAGACAAAATAGAAGGGAAGATTAAGTGCATGAAGCCTCTGAAAAGAAGGATCGATGAAATCTAAGCTCTTCCAATACGTTTTTTGAGGGGGGAGGGAGTCTGTGCTGGGTGTTCATTGCTGCCCATGGGCTTGCAGCAAGCTCTTGTTGGGGCCTGCTCTTCATTGTTGTGCACAGGCTTCTCATTACAGTGACTTCTCTTGCTGCAGAGCATGGGCTCTAGGGCTTAAGGACTTCAGTAGTTGAGGCTTCTGGGCTCTAGAGCATGGCCTCAGTAGCTGTGGCACATGGGCTTCTTGGCAGCATGTGGGATCTTCCCAGGTCAGGGATCGAATCCATGTTGCCTGCGTTGGCAGATGGATTCTTTATCACTGACCCACAAGGGAAGATCTCCAACAGAGTTTGGGGGTGAGTTCTAGGACTTACCAACATTGTTTCTGCCCATTTCAAACCAGGGACCTTTTGCATGTTAGGTGAACATGATGAGGGCTTCCCTGGTGGCTCAGAAAGTAAAGAATCTGTCCACAGTGCAAGAGACCCAGGTTTGATCCCTGGGTCAGGAAGATCCTCTGGAAAAGGAAATGGCTACTCACTCCATTATTTTTGCCTGAAGAATTCCATGGGCAAAGGCAGGCTACAGTCCATGGGGTCACAAAGTGTCAGACATGACTGAGCAACTAACATATATGGGCATATTTTCATAATCAATTCTACTTTCAAATAAAATTTATGATCTAACTAAATATGACAAAGATATGTGACATCTCTAACTGAGGTCCACTGAACCACTACTAAAAATAACCTAATAAAAGAAGAAAGGTAACCTATATCCACTTATAAAAAATTTAATTTAATAAGTGATTTTGATATGACCCAGCAATCCTCCTCCTAGGTTTATATACCCAAGAGCCGTTCACACATAGATCTGCCAAAAGGCATATACAAGGATGTTCTGAGCAGCTTTATTCATAACAACTCCAAACTGGAAACAACCCACATGTCCAGAGAACGGATAAGTAAACTGTGCTATATCCAGTCTCTCTCCTGCTCCCCTAGCCCCTCAGCCAATATGAGAAAACAACCATCTGCAGCCCTGAAGACAGTAGCAGTCCACATTGGAATCCATGTGGGAACCAGCCATGCTGGCACCCTGATCTCTGACTTCTGGCCTCCAGAACTCAGCCCCGTTTTGTGAAGATGATGCACAGGAGCCCAAGACCAAATGCTGGGGCGGCTGAATAGTACAGCTAGAAAGGAGCGAGAGTTGGTCTCCCAAGCCCGGCTCTTCCTTCTGAGGATAGACCGGGTGGCTGGAACAGATGAGATCTTGTCACTTGCAAGCCCATCAGAAGGGCTCCTACAGACCTGATGCCCAAGGTGAGTGGACTCTTACGTGCTCCTTCCCCACTTGGGGTCTCTGCTCTAACCAGAATCACCTCTTTCCTGTATCAGCGGTGAATTCCCTCTAGCTTTCCCTTAGAAGCCTTCCCCAAGACCAAAAAAGAACAGATGTAACCTCAGCACTTTCTATATTTTCTTTAGTTAAAATACCTATGATCCTGTATGGTAACTATTTATCCCTTAATCATTGCTCTTATGTATACTATAAACACACTAAAGAAAATAAATGTTTCTTACAAAAAAAAAAAAAAAGATTGTGCTATATCCATATCAGTTCAGTTCAGTTCAGTTGCTCAGTCGTGTCCGACACTTTGTGACCCCATGAATCGCAGCACGTCAAGGCCTCCTTGTCCATCACCAACTCCCAGAATTCACTCAGACTCATGTCCATCGAGTCAGTGATGCCATCCAGCCATCTCATCCTCGGTCATCCCCTTCTGCCCCCAATCCGTCCCAGCATCAGAGTCTTTTCCAATGAGTCAACTCTTTGCATGAAGTGGCCAAAGTACTGGAGCTTCAGCTTTAGCATCATTCCTTCCAAAGAAATCCCAGGGCTGATCTCCTTCAGAATGGACTGGTTGGGTCTCCTTGCAGTCCAAGGGACTTTGAAGAGTCTTCTCCAACACCACAGTTCAAAAGCATCAATTCTTCGGCACTCAGCCTTCTTCACAGTCCAACTCTCACATCTATACATGACCACTGGAAAAACCATGTAGTGGGATACAATTCAGCAAGAAAGGCTACAAACCACTCCCAACAACACAGAAGAATTTCACAGACATTATGCTGAACAACAGACACAAAAGAGTGTGTATTGTATAATTTCACTGTATAACATTCAAGGACAGGTGTCCAGAATGATTTCTCCAGGTGGAGAACCAAAGGTTGGCTGGAAGGAGAACAAGGAACTTTCAAGATGCTTGTCCTAGATACATGCTATGTCTTGATCTGAGTGGTGGTGACAGAGGTGTGCACATGTTTAAACATGGAACAGCACGCTTCAGATTGGTGCATTTTATGCTCGTCACTATTTGCATGTTACATCTCAATAAAAAAGAAAAGTAGATTTTACATCCATTTAGTGCCTAGGAAAATTCCCCTAGTGACATAAGTTTCCCTTATGTTAAAAAAAGAGAAGTTGTACCAGGCAGAGATTGAATATCACATCAGAATCAGCTGGGAAAACCAACGGGTGAAATCAACAGATGCTTCCTCTGTGGATCTGGCCCCTCCTGAAGTCTCAACAAGGGGCTCAGTCCCACCTTTTCTGCTTTCCACTTTCACATTTTCCTTTCTGCAGCTTGTGACAGAATGAATTGTATCTCCAAGATTCATATACTGTAACCCTTATTCCCCAATATGAATGGATTTGGAGATAGTCTTTAAAGATATAGTTAAGGTTAAATGAGGTTATTGAGGTGGCTTGAGTTAACCAGACTGGTGTTCTTCTCCCCTCTCTCCCTAACTGCACTGAGCGGCAATCTTAGTCCCTTTACCAGGGATTGAACCTGTGCCCCCTGCACTGGAAGTGAGAAGGCTTAACCACTGGACCACCAGGGAAGCCCCCTAACTGGTGTTCTTATATGAGGAGATTAGGACACAGATACACAGAAGAGAGCGCATGAAGATGCAGGGAGAAGACGGCCAATGGAAGCCAAGGAGAGAGACCTTAGAAGAAATTAACCCTGCCAACACCTTGATCTCAGACATCTAGTCTACAGAATGTAAGAAAATGAAATTTCTGTTGTTTAAGGCACACAATCAGTGGTGCTTTGTTCTGGCACCCAAGCAAATGACTAGACATTCTTCCCCTGGTTAAGACAACTGACATCCCCTCTTCTTTCTTCCTGCCAGCTGTGGTGGCTTCACCTCAGCAGCCTTAACTTTATTCCTAACCTGTGTCCAGACCTCAGTGCCAGAGGGTGCTTGGCATTCTGGACCCAGGACACACTCCAAGGGCAAACCATGGTAGACAAACCCTGGAAGCCCACGCCCCAATTTCTGAGAGAGGAAAAAAGAAAATGTAGAGAGAGGGAGGGATGGAGTCTAACAGCTGACAGTAACTCATGCAACATATCAGTCTTCTTAGCTTCAAGCTTCTCCCCAGATGAAGTGACTGCTTTGTCCAATTTGGACATTTTTTCTTTAAATGAAAGAAGTGGGAGATGGAGCAGGTGAGGTCCAGAGCATCAAGGAACTGTGTTTCTAAAATTTTTTAATGTTTACAATTTTATTGTATTTAAGTCTCAAAAAACCATGTGGGTTTTTGAATTTATTTTGGTTGTTTCTTTTGTTTTATGTTAGCCTTGTTAAAACCATGACAGAATGATGTGTACTCCCAAGAAGATAGGGTAGATATAATCTATTCTTTTTGTTAATACAACTAGAAAGCCTGGATGTTTCATATAAAAACCATGAAAGATGGAAAGAAAAGGGTGGATCAGCTAGAGACCTGGGAGTATAAAGAATGATACAGTGGTGAGTTCCGGGGTTTTCTTTTTGCTTCATGTATCCCAGATGTGAGCTGAAGAGGCAGGCAGCTGGGAAATACCAAGGGACACAGATAAGAGAAAGTCCCAAGTGAAGGCAGTCTTCTCCACGCCCTCTCTAATATCTCTCTATGCCTTTTCTATGCCCTCTCCATAACCTCTGTATGCCCTCTCTAACCTCTCATGTCCTCTTTATGGCCTCTGTATGCCCTCTCTATCTTCTATGACCTCTCTATGCCCTTTCTATGGTCTCTCTATGCCCTCTTCATGCCCTCTCTATGATTTCTCTAAGCCTTCTCCATGATCTCTGTATGCCCTCTCTATGCCCTTTCATGCCCTCTTTATGATCTCTCATGCCCTCTCTATGTCCTCTCTATCTTCTATGACCTCTTTATATCTTCTCTACAACCTCTCTATGCCCACTCCATGCTCTCTTTATGCCCTCTCTAGCCAACAAAACAGGGACAGGACCTCTTGGAATGGCAGGTTATTTTAGATAATAACTGTTCTACTCCAGTCAAACACCACAGGAAAAACTGTGGCCCTACTCATGCCAGAAAAAGCCAAGTAAGGAACCTAGACTTTCATCTTTACAGGCTTTAAAGAGGTACCCCTCCCCTACGTACTTCCCTATCCTGCATGGGGGTGATGTCAGAGATAATTGAGTAGGGAGCAGGGACTTCACCCCACTGGTAATAGTAACATGACTCAACAGTAAAATACACATTTACGCATGTGCCTACAGAACGGGTATAATGGACCATATTGGAGCCATGGTAGAATCAAATTAGAAATCATTAACACAGAGTTACTTCCCTTGTGGCTCAGCTGGTAAAGAATCTGCCAGAAAATCTCCAAGCACTTGGAAATTAAATAGTGGGTTACTATGTTTTCTCAGGGGATTGGCCCTTCCACGATTGTATAATCCCTTTTGTCTGTCTCTGATAATTTTCCTTGCTTTGAAGTCTCCTTTTTCTGATATTAATATAACCACTCCTACTTTCCTTTGAGTAATCTTTGCATGATGTATCTATTTTCCATCTTTCTGCTTCCAACCTACTTATATGATTACCTCTGAAGTGGATTTTTTTGTAGATAGCATATATTAGGATCATATTTTTTAGTTTGCTCAGCCAATCTCTGTCTTTTAATTGGTGTATTTAGACCATTACAAGCACTGAATATTTTCCACATATGACTGGGAACAGGGCAAGAATGTCCACACCCACTACTCTAATTCAAGATAATGCTATGAGTACTAGCTGTGAGGTAGACAAGATTTTTAAGGAGATAAAAGACAAACGCATCAGAAAGGGAGAAATGAAACTGTCCCACTTTGTTAGATGGTATGATTTTCTACACAGGAAATCCCAAGTACATACCTCAAAGCCCCTAGAATTAGTGAGCTACGAAGATCACAGGATATAAAATAAACATACAAAAGCCAATTGACACTAAGGTTAAAATATGCTACCATTGATAGTTACTTAAAAAATGAAATGCTTGGGTGTAAACCTAGCAAACCATGTTTAGGAGCTGTATGCTGAAAACATAATGCTGAGGAGACACATCTCATGGGTAAGAAGACTCAAATAGCAGGGATATCAATTCTTCCCAAATTGATGTACAGGTTTAAAGCAATTGATATTAAAATCCCAGCAAGAGTGTTTTGTAGATATAGCCAAAATATTATTCCAAAATGTATATGAATTAGAATAGCTTTAAAAAATTTAAGAAGAGTAAAGTGAAAAAAAAGTCTGTCTATATAATTCTAAGACTTATTATGAAATATGTAATACTACATAATAAGTAATCAAAACTGTATGGTATTGACAGGGGAAAAGATACATACATCAATGGGATCAAATAGAGAACCCAGAAATAGACTTACAGAAATACGCTCAACTGACTTTTGAGAATGATGCAAAACCAATTCAGTGGAATAAAGATAGCCATCTTTAACAAATGTGCTAAAGCACATCCATTCATAGGCAAAAAAAAAAAAGTTATCTAAACCTTGGTCTCACACCTTATACAAAGGATAACTCAAAATTGTCCACAGACTCAAATGTAAAAATATGAAACTTTTAGGAAAAAAATAAGAGAAAATGTTTGCAATTTAGAGCTAAGCAAAGACTTCTTCAGTTCAGTTGAGTCGCTCAGTCATGTCCGACTCTTTGAGACCCCATGAATCGCAGCACGCCAGGCCTCCCTGTATATCACCAACTCCCAGAGTTTGCTCAAACTCATGTCCATCGAGTTGGTGATGCCATCTACCCATCTCATCCTCTGTTGTCCCCTTCTCCTCCTGCCCCCAGTCCCTCCCACCATCAGGGTCTTTTGCAATGAGTCAACTCTTTGCATGAGGTGGCCAAAGTACTGGAGTTTCAGCTTCAGCATCAGTCCTTCCAATGAACACCCAGGACTGATCTCCTTTAGGATGGACTGGCTGGATCTCCTTGCAGTCCAAGGGACTCTCAAGAGTCTTCTCCAACACCACAGTTCAAAAGCATCAGTTCTTCGGTGCTCAGCTTTCTTCACAGTCCAACTCTCACATCCATATATGACTACTGGAAAAACCATAGTCTTTATGGTTTTTAAAGACAGACCTTTATTGGCAAAGTAATGTCTCTACTTTTTAATATGCTATCTACATTGCTCATAACTTTCCTTCCAAGGAGTAAGCATCTTTTAATTTCATGACTGCAATCACCATCTGCAGTGATTTTGGACCCCCTCAAAATAAAGTCCCCCATTGTTTCCCCATCTATTTGCCATGAAGTGATGGGACTGGATGCCATGATCTTAGTTTTCTGAATGTTGAGCTTTAAGCCAACTTTTTACTCTCCACTTTCATTTTCATCAAGAGGCTTTTTAGTTCCTCTTCACTTTCTGCCATAAGGGTGGTGTCATCTGCATATCTGAGGTTATTGGCATTTCTCCCAACAATCTTGATTCCAGCTTGTGTTTCTTCCAGTCCAGCGTTTTCATGATGTACTCTGCATAGAAGTTAAATAAGCAGGGTGACAATATACAGCCTTGACGTACTCCTTTTCCCATTTGGAACCAGTATGTTGCTCCATGTCCAGTTCTAACTGTTGCTTCCTGACCTGCATACAGATTTCTCAAGAGGCAGGTCAGGGGGTCTGTATTCCCATCTCTTGAAGAATTTTCCACAGTTTATTCTGATCCACACAGTCAAAGGCTTTGGCATAGTCAATAAAGCAGAAATAGATGTTTTTCTGGAACTCTCTTGATTTTTCAATGATCCAATAGATGTTGGCAATTTGATCTCTGGTTCCTCTGCCTTTTCTAAAACTAGCTGAATATCTGGAAGTTCACAGTTCACGTATTGCTGAAGCCTGGCTTGGAGAATTTTGAGCATTACTTTACTAGCGTGTGAGACGAGTGCAATTGTGTGGTAGTTTGAGCATTCTTTGGCATTGCCTTTCTTTGGGATTGGAATGAAAACTGATCTTTTCCAGTCCTGTGGCCACTGCTGAGTTTTCCAAATTTGCTGGCATATTGAGTGCAGCACTTTCACAGCATTATCTTTCAGGATTTGAAACAGCTCAACTGGAATTCCATCACCTCCACTAGCTTTGTTCGTAGTGATGCTTTCTAAGGCCCACTTGACTTCACATTCCAGGATGTCTGGCTCTCGGTGAGTGATCATACCATTGTGATTATCTGGGTCATGAAGATCTTTTTTGTACAGTTCTTTTGTGTATTCTTGCCACCTCTTCTTAATATCTTTTGCTTCTGTTAGGTCTATACCATTTCTGTCCTTTATCGAGCCCATCTTTGCATGAAAGACTTCTTAGATGACATCAAAAGAACAATCTATAAAAGAAAAATGGATGAATTTGGACTTAGTCAAAATTTAAAACTTCTGCATTACAAAAGACTAAAGTCACAGACAATGAGAAAATATTTGAAAACCATATATCCAACCAAGGACTAGTATCTAGAATATATAAGTGAAGTGAAGTCACTCAGTCGTGTCCGACTCTGCGACCCCGTGGACAGTAGCCTACCAGACTCCGAGATCCATGGGATTTTTCCAGGCAAGGATACTGGAGTGGGCTGCCATTTCCTTCTCCAGGGGATCTTCCCAACCCAGGGATCGAACCTGGGTCTTCTGCATTGCAGACAGATGCTTTACAGTCTGAGCCACTAGAGTGATCCTAAAATATATATAATATAATATATATATATAGAATATATAAAGTACTCTCAAAATTCAACAGTTAAAAAAATTGATTAGAAAATGAGCAAAAGACATGAAGAGATATTTCATAAAGAGATATAAAGATGACAGATAAGCACATAAGAAGATGTTCCACATCTTTAGCCGCTGGGCAAGTAAAAATTGAAACCACCAGGAGCTATCACGTCTATCAGGATGCCAAGGATGCAGATATATTGGTGAGAATACTGCTGGGAATATAAAATGGTACAGCCACTTTGAAAACCAGTTTGTCAATTTCTTTGAAAAACTAAACCTGTAGCTACCATATGACTCAGCAACTGCACTCCTGGGCATTTGTCCCAGAGAAATGAAACTTATGTTCACATAAAAAACCTGGCCACAAACTTTTATAGCAGCTTTATTCATAATAGCCACAAACTGGAAACAACCTAGATGCCCTTTAGTGAGCAAATTGTTGAACCAACTCTGGTACCTTCTTGCCATGGACTACTACTCAGTACTAAAAAACAGAACTAACCTTAATATATACAGCAGCCTAGATGAATCATTAAAGAATTAAGCTGAGTGAAAAAAGACAATCCTATATATATATCCTATATATCCTATACCATATATGAAATATATGAATATATTTAACATTAGGGCTTCCTAAGTGGCACTAGGGGTAAAGAACTTGTCTGCCAAGGCAGGAGTCATAAGAGACGTGGGTTTGGTCCTTGGATCAGGAAGATCTCTTGGAAGAGGGCATGGCAACCCTTTCCAACATGCAGAGAGGAGCCTGGTGGGCTATAGTCCATGGGGTCGCAAAGATTCGGACATGACTGAAGCAACTTAGTATGCACTCATATATAACATAACTGAAATGACAAAAGTGTAGAATGGAAAACAGTAATGGGTTACAATGGCTCAGGAGGGAGGGAAGTGAATTTGGAATATGAAACATCAACCCAAGGGATTCTTGTATTGATGGAACTATTCTGTACCTTGACTGTGCCAGTATCAGTGTCCTGGCTGTGATACTCTTACTATAGTTTCATAGAATGTTACCACTCGGGGAAACTGGGTGCAAGGTACTCTGGATCTCTCTGTATTGCATCTTTCTTCCTTTTCTTTTTGGCCACACTGTGCTGGGGGGTGGGGTGCATGTGGGACTGGTCTTAGTTTCCTGACCAGGGGTCAGTCCTTGCACTGAGAGCCTGGAGTCTTAGTCACTAGACCACCAGGGAAGTCCCTCTGTATTGTCTCTTACAACTACATGTGATTCTGCAGTCATTGCAAAACAAAAAACTTAATTTAAAAAATGAGAAAGAAAACAGTCAGTACAAGGAAAATAATTCTCAATATAGACTCTGGTTCAGCTTACTATTTATGATCCTGGTGTATTTTATGACCACGGTCTTTCTAAGAGTTTAGTTTGTACTGACTCAATATGGAAAGGAAAGGGATAAAACAGCAACATAAGGAATAAGACATCAGCAGAGGGAATCTGTTTGGCTAATGTAAACTTGCTGCTCACCAGCAGCTGACCCTTCAATGAGAAATGGAACATAACTCTTGGTGGTACTCAAAGTCTATCCAGATGAGGTCCTCCCAGCTGTGTGCTGGCTTCTCTCTGTAAACATTCAATGAAGGAGAAGCTGACAAGGGTCCTGTCTTTATGAGCCCTGTGCATCTGATTCCCAGAAAGAAGGGGAGTGTGGCATGAACAGATTTCAAGATTTGAAAAGACTGTCCTTTAGACAAACATCGGGTCTATCTTTGCTTCTTTAAATGACGGAAGAAGATCGTCTTTGATTTCTGCCTAGTTTCATGGCACCATCAGTCCACAGATGGGGTGGAGTGAGATGAGCGCACATGCAGAATGGCTGCTTCTTTCTGCCCAGAGGCAGAGGAAGTGCAGCCCACCTAGCGTGGGGCATCAGAGGGACATGACACTGGGAAGGACACAGGGGGTGACCAGCACAGCCCCTACTTCTGTGATGCTGGTTCCAATTATGGAGATGCTCCCTTCTCACCCTGCAAGGCTGCGCATGACCTACCTCTTTCCCATTCCTACCTTTCACACTGCCAAGAGGGAAGAAGGTGGATCAGAAAGTGAAAGTGCTCAGTCATGTCCAACTCTTTTGTGACCCCATGGACTGTAGTCCACCAGGCTCCTCTGTCCATGGGGATTCTCCAGGCAAGAACACTGAAGTGGATTGCCATTGCCTTCTCCAAAATGGGAGAGATTCTGCTATCAGCGCACAGCATCTGACCCCTGACCTCCAGCTTCAGTGCAGGATACCTGAAACAAGGCATAGATAAGTCACACATAATACCTCTTAAATGTTTCCCCAAATTGCATGCCCCATACATGGAGGAGAGGAAATACAAACCCCCAGGGGATGCAAGGCTGCAGCCTGAGACAATCCATGACATGCTAAAAATTTCCTTGAGATTTCATGTTTGCATAAAACTCCATACCATACCTGTTTTTATGATTGTAAAAAAATGATTTGTTGAATTACTCACCATCCAGCAACCTGAACTTTCAGAGACATGGTCATACTCAACTCTCAGCTTTGGACGTAGAGGTCATGTCGTGCTGGAGCTGAGGGTCTGCACTCAGGAACCAGACTGCCTGGAGGCAAGTCCAGCCTCCACCTCTGGCAGACTGGATGACCTTGGGCAAGTCCCTCTGTGTCTCAGTTCCCTTATTTATATTATGGGAATTATAGCAATGCCTACTTCATGGCTTGTTGAGAAGATTAAGAGTTAATATGCATTGGGACCTCCCTAGGGGTCTAGTAGTTAAGACTCCATGCTTCCAATGCAGGGGGCATGAGTTCATTTCATCTCTGGTTAGGGAATGAAGATCTCACATGCCACATGGCAAAAAAAAAAAAAGGTAAGTTAATTAAAACATCTAGAAAGAAAAGAGTTAATATGCATCAAACACTTGTGTGTTTGTGTGTTGGTTGCTCAGTTGTGTCTGTGACCCCATGGAACTAGCCTGCCAGGATTCTTTGTCCATGGAATTCTCCAGACAAGAATACCGGAATGGGTAGCCATTCCCTTCTCCAGGGAATCTTCCCAACTGAGGGATCAAACTCAAGTCTCCTGTATTGCAGGCAGATTCTTAACCATCTGAACCACCAGGGAAGCTTGGTACACATGCTCAATAAACATTAGATGGTTTCCTTATGAGTTACTCTCTGGCATTTCACATCAGCTCACAGATCCCACTTAAAAGCAGTTTATATAGCACAGCAGAGATAAAAGGTTAAAAAAATTGCAAGGTAAAAAATCTGAAAAATTATTCCTACCTCAGGATAGTGAATTTAGACACAAAGCAATACGTTTTTGTGGTGTTGGCAGGAATGTCTGGGCATAGACTGGTCCTGTGGTCACTTTAAAGTGAGGGTTCTGAATCCATTCGGTGATCAAACCCTCCTCCCTCTTTTCACCAAGCTGCCGAAGGATCTGTGCTCTGTGAAACACCGAATAGTATAAATGAGAGCACTCAGAGCTCAGGCCCTGCAGTTCTGCACATCAACACTGCGTACTCCCCTTTTTAATAAATGGGTGAATGCTGCATTTCAGCAACAGTGACACTATCCATGTCCTCCACGGCGGCTACTTAGTTGGCTGCGCTCAGGAAGTCTGAAAGGCTGTGGAGAACGTTAACAGGCCTCCAGTGAGGCCTTTCGTGGCAGCTCTTAGTCAAATGTGGGGCAGCAAGAAGCTTCTGAAGCTGGCCCAAGCTAAACACAGGATTTGTCACACGCATGGCAATGACATAAAACTGGTGTGTGACGGTGCCCCTGGGTTTCCTGAAATGCGAGACTCCAGTCCAACCCTGAGTACTGGGGGCAGTTGCTCTGGCTGGTTACCTTTTCATCAAAGATCCTTAGAAGCCAGAATCCTTTGTGCTGCGCAAGAACAGTCACCAGCTGTTTTCTGTTTCCACCGAGGGCGGGACAGGAGGAAATAAAATGGATCAAACAGTACAGACAGGATTTAGCTTAGACACAAGAGAAAACATCCTGACTGGGAGAACCCCTGAACAGTCAAGAAGAGCTATAGGGGAATCATAGAGTCCTCTTCTTTGAATATCCTTTTTAAAAAAGCTGCAACGTGGATGGAGGGGGAGAAGACACTCTCTGAATCAGTGACCAGCAGCCAACATTCCTAAAAGAGGGGGATAATTTTTTACCAACTCCTTATTTTCTGAAATATTGATGGAGAATGAAAGGCCCTCTGGATTAAATGGTGCACAAAACACTCCTGTAATTGTGGTTAATGGCCTTCTATCTTAAACGGTTGTTGTTTAGATACTCAGTCACATCCGACTCTTTGTGACCCCATGGACTGTAGCCCACCAGGCGCCTCTGTCCATGGAATTCTCCAGGCAAGAATACTGGAGTGGGTTGCCATCCCCTTCTCCAGGGGAATCTTTTTGACCCGGGGAATCAAACCAGGGTCTTCTGCATTGCAGGCAGATTTTTTACCATCTGAGCCACTAGGAACCATGCTGTGAATTGCTAGTGTGAGAATTAGAAGACGGTCAAGATTCCCTCCACACTTATCATTCTCTGATCCTGGGATGCCTTTATCTCCCCCAAAATCACATCCTCTGTCTTCAAGAGAAACTCAGAGAGTCCTCAAGGTGAGGCATCATGACATGGTTAAGCTTGTAATGAAGTCACTGAAGGATACAAGCATTGAAACACCATGGGGGTCGAACAGTTACTAGGAACATAAACAGAGCATATATAATTTCAAAAAATAATGAAGAATTTCAAAAAATTTTGAAAAAACTTTATGGAGAATTTCTCTCATTTCATCGTCACAACAATGCTTCAATATCCTCATTCTAGGAAGCCATGTGCAGAAACCGTTTTGGCCCTTGGGATCTTACTTACACCAAGAGCCTAGGAATCCTCACAGGTCCCAGCTGGTAACGGGAGCACTTGGGTGTGCAGTCACTGTGACCCCTGGGGCTTTGCTCCACGAGTTTCTGTTTTTTCTTGAGTCACCCCTCCCTTGGTTCTCTTGTGGCTTGTCTCTTGCACTGAGCCTGTGGCATGAGCCTGTTTAACAGTCATAACTAGGAGAGACCAAAGAGCCCCAGGGATGAGGGGAAGGAGGGAGAGGCTTAGATCAGCTCAGTTCTGAAAACTGGAAGAGAAGGCAGTTGAAAGAGTAAGATCCCAAGGGCCAAAACTCTTGCTGCCTCACCTGGTTCCCACGCCTCCCCAGACCACCACCCTCCTCGCTGATTCAGGAAAAAAACCTTTTAGTCTTTGTCAACACAGTGCTCTAGGCAGTGGGACTGGCAGTGAACATGAAACATTTTCTTCGCTCCACCTACCTAACACAGAGCTGGTTTTCTTTTAAGACATCTCAAACCCATTTGTACCTCAGACATAACATTTATCATAGCAGAACCACCCAACTGGTAAATTAAAATGACAATAGCAAAGGCATGATCAGCTGATCACACACAGCCCTGCTGAACCACCCACCACTTCCTTGGGACTTAGTGCAACCCTTGCTAATGCTCTGAAGCGTTCTTTTAAGTGCACCCCTTTTGCTGCCTGGCCAATTCATGATAGAGCTAGAAGTAAACACCTGTGAAAAGAGAAGAGGCTGCTGGAGAGGGCCCCAGGGGTCTTGGCCTCAAGCCGGGAGTACTGGGTGCTACTCCTAACCCAGGCTGGGAAAGGAGTGGAGCCTTTGAGTGGAGCCTTCACTCCTGGCTCGCTCCAGGGGTCTGACCCAGCTTTTCAGACATGGTGTCCACCTTTTCAATTAAAGCACCTTCAGCCCCAGTGAAACTACACTCCAGCCACCTTTTCCCTCCCCACCTCAAGGAAGAAAAGAGAAGTCTGAAGAACCAAAGAAAGCCTACCCACAGGAAATAACTGCATATCAAAAGCACTGGAAATTGGTGTGCAGAATGGCTTTGCAGAAAGAGTTTGCAGAAGTAACTGAGAAGTAATTCTAGACATTGAAGAGGAAATGTTTCTGAAGAATGAAGAGTCTAGAGGGAGAGAATGCAGAGACAAAAAAAAAGGGCTTGGTGACAACCTTTGGTCACAGCAGATGGAACAGGAGTCTCTCTTTAACTGATGTGACCTGGATGCTAATACCATTTCTTAGGGGGACAAAGCAGGACAGTTGTGCTTGTTGTTGGCCTTTCAACTATTTCCCCTCAAGGAAAGAGGTTAATAAAGCAGTTATGGGTAGGTTTGAGTTTTTCTTTTTCTCTTTTGAAGTGGCTAGTGAGCTATCCTTGCTCCATGTAGGGATTTAATTCCAAGTTCACCTCAGATGAAGTCTAGAATGGTAACAATATAGCTTTTCAGGAAAAGAAAAATTTTTTCACCCTGAGGATATGTTTAAATAGATCTACAGCAAAAGAAAAGATGATGTGGGAAGAGAAGAGCTGCCATGACTGACAAAATACTAAAAGTCAGGGGAAAAAAAGAGAGAGAGGGACTTGAGAAAGACAGATGCAAGAACCTGTAAAAAGACCATGAAAGATCATGAAAGAAGAAGGAAAATGAACAGAATCATGGAGAATGCCTGAACATCAGGACCCACCATCTGTTTATTCCATCTTTTATCTCTCCCATTTGGCAAGGCTGAATCTAAGAGAATTCAGGTAATAAAATAGTCAAACACTTGCTTCACTACACAGTAGAAGCTGTCATATCGTCATTATCAACACTGTCAGCTATAATCAGATGCCAGCTTGCTAATATGGCCCACACTTTCTGCCATGATAACATCAAGAGATGAGAAAAGGAAAAATCCCCAGAGAAATGACAGGAGATGCTGCTGGGCTAGTTCTTGCCTGACTCTGTTGAAAGGCAGTGATGGTGAAACTAAGTCTCCCTAAAAACGAGCTCCCTTGCTGAGTTTATGACTAACCACTCTATTAAAAACTGTATTTCCATTCTTGTCTTGCCCCTGTTCCCCTCAGGATTGCAGAGTATCGAAAAAAAAAAAAAAAAAGCAGGGGGTAGGCAGTGTAAAACTGAACAGGACCTTGTAGGGCCCTCCCAGGTACAAAAGACCCTCCACGTCCCCTGTTGTTGTTGTTGTTGTTGTTTTTTTTTTTTTTTTGTAGACAAAGGCTATAATCTCCTATGCCTTCCTTGAGTTGCAAAGAGCAGACTTAAGCAGTTACTATTTAGGGAAGTGAGAGAATGAAGAAACAAGGGAAAGCAGTCAAGCAAGAAAAGTAATGACCGTTTAACCAATGGTTCAGAGATAAAACAAGAGCTTTAGTTCTTCCTAAATAAATATACGTAACAATCTGACACATATCTCTGAGTTATTCTGAACAAACTAAGATGTCCCCCTTCCAACCCAGGTAGGAAATTGTTGCTATTACCTGCTGCCCACAAGCACATAGACTCCAGACTGGTTGGAACCAAAAGTCTGAAGATTAAGATTTCCAAGATATCATGCTGTTACCTCACAACCAACCAATCAGAAGAAAGTCCAAGAGCTGTAATCCTCACCCAAAACGTTGCCTTTAAAAACCCTTCCCCTGAAATCTGTTAGGGAGCTTGGGTCTTTTGAGCATGAGCTGCCCATTCCCCTTGCTTGGCACCCTGCAATAAATGTTGTACTCTCCTTCACCGCCACCCAGTGTCAGTAGATTGGCTTTGCTGCACAGCAGGCAAGCAGACCCAAGTTCAGTTCAGTAACAGTTTAATGGAGAACTACCTAGAGTTTAGGGAGAGACTCAAAGATAGCTCCACATCTCAAGAGAAAACCACCTTTTGGTACCATCTCTGTGACTTGTAAGTAGGTTTCTATTTTGAAGCACTGGATTTTCAGATAAGTAAAATGTTAACTTGCAAAAGTAGTCTGACCATCCATCAAGCAACTTTCATAGGTTCAGTAGGAGTTCATTAGGAGAAGAAAGCCAGTAAAGAGGGTCTTGACATGGTCTGGGGACTCCAAGAATGTAAAAGATCTATATTCTAAGTAATGTTTGGCTCCTGAGTGAAAGAAGGAACAGTTTGAGGGTTCTGGGGAAAAGAGAGAACACTGACAGGCAATAAACCTGAGTTTCTGACATTTATACAGGAGGCTTTTACATCCTTCATGTATACAAAGATTCTGAAGAAAGATGAGTTTTCCACTGTTAATTTCTTACTCTATCTATAACAAATAATTAATGAGAAAGAAAACCTGCATAAACAAAATTTCTTTTAAACTAACCCATTAAAGAGAGAATTGTACATTTAATTGCTGCACACTAACAAAATAATATACATTAAAGGGAAAGATAAGGGGGGAAAAAAGGAGGGAGAGGGAGAGATTCTAGATAAAGAGCCGTGTTTCCTACCAAAAGAAGTATGCAAACAAAATAGACTGGGCAAAAGACACTAAAGGAAAAGAGAAGGAAGCTAAACAATGACTTTATTGATTTAAGACATGTGGATTTCATTAGAAAAGCTGAATGCATAAAAATGGGTTGTGATATCTGAACCGAGGCAAGGAGCAAAATTAGGTCACAGAGCTCCTCGGACAAAAGGAATGATGAATCTTTATTAGGTAATTGGACTCAGAGGTAGGAGGAAAAAAATAACTCTTTTCCTCCCTAACCCCACTTTGGATAGTTTTTAAGCCTTCAAAGGTAAATCTACATGTTGAACTAAAATGGCAAATCCCAGAGCCCCACTTTTTGATACAGCATCTGCACTGCCAAAGAATCTCTGAGCCAGAAACTGGAGATTCCTGGGGAAAAACACTCATGCTGATATGGAAATAAATAATGTAGAGATCAAAGTAACACTTGTAAGATGCCCCAGTGGCCCCAATGCAAAGCTTCAGCTGAATTTGAAAGTAATAAAGTAGCAATAATAATATTTTTTCACTTGGATAGACATTTTCCTCTGAAGAGCTCATAACCCATGGTAGCTTATATAAAGCTGATATGGTATTCATATGGGAGCCTCATTGTAATAATAATGGACAAGAAACAACAAACACCAAATGGTTTAAATAAGAAATTATGTACTTCAATAAATATTTACATAGAGAGTATGATGGGAATGTTTTTTTTTTTATAAACCTCTTAATTTAATTTTGACCCTTTGACTTGGCAGGCCAGTTCAGTTCAGTTCAGTCGCTCAGTCGTGTCCGACTCTTTGCGACCCCATGAATCGCAGCACGCCAGGCCTCCCTGTCCATCACCAACTCCCGGAGATCACTCATACTCACATCCATCGAGTCAGTGATGTCATTCAGCCATCTCATCCTCTGTCATCCCCTTCTCCTCCTGCCCCCAATCCCTCCCAGCATCAGAGTCTTTTCCAATGAGTCAACTCTTCACATGAAGTGGCGAAAGTACTGGAATTTCAGCTTTAGCATCATTCCTTCCAAAGAAATCCCAGGGCTGATCTCCTTCAGAATGGACCAGTTGGATCTCCTTGCAGTCCAAGGGACTCTCAGGAGTCTTCTCCAACACCACAGTTCAAAAGCATCAATTCTTCAGTGCTCAGTCTTCTTCACAGTCCAACTCTCACATCCATACATGACCACTGGAAAAACCAGAGCCTTGACTAGACGGACATTTGTTGGCAAAGTAATGTCTCTGCTTTTCAATATGCTATCTAGGTTGGTCATAACTTTCCTTCCAAGGAGTAAGCGTCTTTTAATGTCATGGCTGCAGTCACCATCTGCCGTGAAGATGTGGTCCATCGTGTCACAGAGTGGGACATGACTGTGCGACTAACATTTTCTTTCATTGGATATAGGACTCCTCCTGGATGTAAGCTACAATACTTGCTCTTTGCAAGAGCTCAGATTGCAAGGTTGCAAGAATTGCGCCTTTCCTTGGATGTAGATGAAAACAATAGCTCTGCCAGAACCCAGGATAGAACCAGGGACCTTTAGATCTTCAGTCTAACACAAGGCAAAAGTTTTAATTATGAGAAATGGTCTTTTTAAAGTCTTATAGCTTTCTTTCTGCTCTCTTCCTTCCATACATTCCTTTTCCTAGAAATGTCTCACTTTTATCTGTGACCTTGCTGCCTCTTCCTGCTTCCCACCAAGAAGTAGGATCCCATAAGCTGGCCCTTCCCTAGAATGCTTGTGTATCTGATCTCTTCAGGATCTTGTTCCCTTGGGACCAGCCCCAGGGAAGGGCTCCTCCCATCAACCTACACAGGAAGAAGCTATTGGCCAAGTGTTTGATCCCTGTCAGATAATGTGCTGTGCTTTACTGTCTTAAGTCACTTCAGTCATGTACAATTATTTGCAAACCCACGGACTGTAGCTGACCAGGCTCCTCTTTCCATGGAATTCTCCAGGAAAGAATATTGGAGGGGGTAGTCACTCCTTTCTCCAGTGGATCTTTCCAACCCAGAGATCAAACCCAGGTCTCCTGTATTGCAGGTAGATTCTTTACCATCTGAGCCACGAGGGAATCAGATAATACTTACACTCAAATAATTGCCTTAGATGCATTTCAGTATACAATATTATAAGTTGAGCTAAATAACTATGGATGAATTTATTGTCTGAAAAAAATTTAATAGCCTGTTACATTTTAGAGGAGTAAATGGGTATTTAGAGCACGTGATCCTGCCAAATTCTTTGAAACTACACCAACAGATACAACATGTAACCAGCCTGTTCCCAAGGATTCAAGACTTACTGAGACAAGTATAACTTGCATTGCGAGGCTGCTGTGTGGTGTGAGGGAGGGACATAGACACCCGGAGCTGGAAGGTTCCTCCCTGCGTAGGGACCTGTGGGCAGGCACACAGAATAGTGCCTTTGACTATGTTTTGAAGAAGGGTCAGATTTCAGTAGGTGGGTTGGGAAGGATAAAGGCACACCAAAAAGTTTGAGCAAAGCTAAGAAGAGTCTTCACAGGAGCTTGTTCCTCAGACAGCCCTCAGGGCTATATCAGAGCTGCAGGCCTGGATGGTGCAGAGAAGGAAAGGAGAGCTCCAGCATCCAGTCAGCCCACCTCCCACCCCCAATCCCTCACAGCCTCCCTGCTGGCTAGCGTAGTCCAGGCTGTCACTCAAAGGATTCCTGAGAGGGGACTGGGAAAAGAAAGGACTGGGAAAGCATGTTGGGATTCCCATGTGACAGAGCCCAGATGCCAAGCCAAAGAGTTCGGACTTAATTCCAAGGATATTAAGGAGCCTCAGAAGCACAGTAAATAAACTTTTCAGACTCACCTGTGTAAATGTATGTGACTGTGTGGGTACACATCTGTGCCTAGGTGTGAGTGTCAGCTTATGTATATATGTGGGTCTCTGTGTGTGTCTGTGGATGTGTATGGGTGTGTGTGAATATGTCTACCTATGTCTGTATGTGTGTGCATATGCCTAGATGTGTGGGCGTGTGTGGGTGCAATATGTCTGGATGTACATGTAAATGTGTGAGTATGAATGTTGTGTGGGTATGTGTAGGAGTGTGTGAAGGGCGTTGGGGAGAACTGTGATCCTGATGGGCTACTCAGAGTGGAGGGAGTGCTGAGCTTCACGCAGGAGGCGCTTGATGGGCTCTGATATGAACCAATCACCTCCCCTGAGGCTGGACAGAGCCCAGCTTTGAGAATGAAGGCTGCCAACCCCAGAGGCCCCTGCTGCCCTGGTCAGGAGCCCTGGCATGATCCTCTGTGACATCACCAGACCATCAGTGAGGGATAGTGGTCAGTAAAGGATCAGTGCCCTCCCGCTATGTGCTTCATCCCCTAGTGAAATGTATGCCTTCCCTTCCTCATCGTTGTCTCTTCTTCATGCCCTATTTTTTTTTAAATTTCATATATATATATATGTGTGTGTGTATGTGTGTGTGTGCACATATATAACTTTAAAAACATAGATTCCAAGGAAGACATGTGTTGTAGGGTTTTATTTGGATCCTCTTCTTCAAGCTGTCACTCATTAACAATGTGACCTTGAACAAGTGACATCACTCATTCCTCCATTCTACAAATGTTTTCCTAATATATACCTGGCACTGGTTTTGGGGGCTCCAAAATCACTGCAGATGGTGACTGCAGCCATGAAATTAAAAGACACTTACTCCTTGGAAGAAAAGTTATGACCAACCTAGATAGCATATTCAAAAGCAGAGACATTACTTTGCCGACTAAGGTCTGTCTAGTCAAGGCTCTGGTTTTTCCTGTGGTCATGTATGGATGTGAGAGTTGGACTGTGAAGAAGGCTGAGCGCCGAAGAATTGATGCTTTTGAACTGTGGTGTTGGAGAAGACTCTTGAGAGTCCCTTGGACTGCAAGGAGATCCAACCGGTCCATTCTGAAGGAGATCAACCCTGGGATTTCTTTGGAAGGAATGATGCTAAAGCTGAAGCTCCAGTACTTTGGCCACCTCATGCGAAGAGTTGATTCATTGGAAAAGACTCTGATGCTGGGAGGGATTGGGGGCAAGAGGAGAAGGGGACGACCCAGGATGAGATGGCTGGATGGCATCACTGACTCGATGGATATGAGTCTGAGTGAACTGTGGGAGTTGGTGATGGACAGGGAGGCCTGGCGTGCTGCGATTCACGGGGTCGCAAAGTATCGGACACAACTAAGCGACTGAACTGAACTGAATTCTGCTTCTTTACTAAAGTGACTTTTACAAACAAAACAAGGGTAGGGCTTCCTGTCTAGCAGGGGAGCTAGACGTTAAAAAAAATCATACAAATCTATAACTATACACTGGGAAAAATGTGGAATAAAACGTAAAGAATGTTATGAGAGGGTGTATTGGGGGCCTTATTTTCCTTCAGAGAAATAGGAGGATGCTTCCTAATGTTAATCAAAGGTATTGGCACTGAGCCAGTGGGGTTGCTGTGAAGATTAAACAGGTTTGTGCGTGTACCACAGTGCCAGATAAGACAGTGCTTCCTATTATATTGGGTTGGCCAAAATGTTTGTTTGTGTTTTCCATAAGCTCTTACAGAAAAATCTAAAGTTTTTGACGAATCCAATATTATTGTGGTAGAGGCAGAACATTTAAGAAGTGTCCTCTTGGCTCAGGTTCAGGACATGGGAGGAAGGACATTGCCTGCCAATGGCTTCTCCCCTAAACAGAAGGAAGGTTGACCCCAGCAGGGCTGGCCAAAGTAGCTGAGCTGTGACACACACAGGGCCACAGAACCATCACTCAGAAGGAGAGCTGATCCTGGGAAGAGGCTCAAGGGCAAACCACTTACAGGCCCCCAGTGCCAGGAGGGAGCTGTCACCACGAAGTCTCCTGGTTTCCAGGCCAGACCCTGCTCCAACCTCACTTTCCCACCGATACGCAGCACCATCTTGAAGTACGGAGGTGAAACGCGTGTGACCAAATCTGATCCAAGCAAACTGTTCTAAATTAAAAGTATTTCTCAGGTCAGTTCTCAGCTTCTGACCTGTTCAAAGAAGTTGAACCCAACTTTCCCATTAGTAATCAACTAGTAACAAGTGGATATTCTGTATTCAAAAAATCACTAAGAGATTACTATTAAAGAGAATCCTAGGAAGGCTTTGTTTGCTGTGTTGTTGTTTGTTTTATTTTTTAATATAAATTTGTTTATTTTAATTGGAGGTTAATTACTTTACAATATTGTGTTGGTTTTACCATACATTGACATGAGTCTGCCATGGGTGTGCATGTGTTCCCCATCCTGAACTCCCTCCCTCCTCCCTCCTCATACCATCCCTCTGGGTCATCCCAGTGCACCAGTCCTGAGCATCCTGTATCATGCATCAAACCTGGACTGGTGATTCATTTCACCTATGATCATATACATGCTTCAATGTCATTCTCCCAAATCATCCCACCCTCGCCCTCTCCCACAGAGTCCAAAAGACTGTTCTGTACATCTGTGTCTCTTTTGCTGTCTCGCATACAGGGTTATCATTACCATCTTTCCAAATTCCATATATATGCATTATTATACTGTATTGGTGTTTTTCTTTCTGGCTTACTTCACTCTGTATAATAGGCTCCAGTTTCATCTACCTCATTAGAACTGATTCAAATGTATTCTTTTTAATGGCTGAGTAATACTCCATTGTATATATGTACCACAGCTTTCTTATCCATTCATCTGCTGATGGACACCTAGGTTGCTTTCATGTCCTGGCTATTATAAACAGTGCTGCGATGAACATTTGGGGTACACGTGTCTCTTTCAGTTCTGGTTTCCTTGCTGTGTATGCCCAGAAGTGGGATTGCTGGGTTGTATGGCAGCTCTATTTCCAGTTTTTTAAGGAATCTCCATACTGTTCTCCATAGTGGCTATACTAGTTTGCATTCCCACCAACAGTGTAAGAGGGTTCCCTTTTCTCCACACCCTCTCCAGCATTTATTGCTATTTTTTAATTGTGGTAAAACATACGTAACATAAAATTGAACATTTTGACCCATTTTTGGAGCATAGTTCAATCCCATTAAGTGCATTCACACTGTTAAGTAACCATCGCCACCCTCTATCACTAGAACTCCTTTCACCTTGCAGAACTGATGCTTTGCACCCCTTAAACTACATCACCGACTCGATGGACATGAGTTTGAGCAAGCTCCAGGAGTTGGTGATGGACAGGGAAGCCTGGCATGCTACAGCCCCCAGGGTGATGTTGAAGCTGAAACTCCAATATTTTGGCCACCTGATGTGAAGAGCTGACTCCTTTGAAAAGACCCTGATGTTGGGAAAGATTGAAGGCAGGAGAAGGGGACGACAGAGGATGAGATGGTTGGATGGCATCACCAACTCAATGGACATGAGTTTGGGTAAACCCTGGGAGTTGGTGATGGACAGGGAGGCCTGGCATGCTGCAGTTCATGGGGTTGCAAAGAGTCGCACACGACTGAGCAACTGAACTGAACTGAACTGAACCTTGTTCTTCACTCTCCTCCCCACTCCCATCTAATTTTTGCCTTTTGAACTTGATCCTCTAGGCACCTCATGTAACTGGAATCAGGCAGTATGTGTCTGGCTTACTTGACTTAACATAAGGTCCTCATTGTTTTTAGCAGCTTACATATGTCTCTGAGCCTAGGAAACAGGTTAAATTGGGAGTACATCTGGCTAGAGAGGTATCACAGCCAATGTGATGAGTGGGCAACCGAGGCAGACTGCCTGGTGTGAAGCCTGGATCCAACATTATGAAGCTGTGTGATTTGGGGGTGAGTCATTTATACTCTGTGTCCCCTAGGTTTCCTTAAATTTAAAATGGAAATAATGACAGTGCACATTCATGGGCTATTGTGAGGATCAGATAAGCTAATGAATGTAAAACACAGCAATGCCTGGCATAGAGTCTGCTCTGGACAAATGTTAATACAGTTTAAAATAAAGGACATACATGGATATATGTCTAAACCTAAAATTATAAAGTTAATATTCTCATGAAACGTATAATTTAAACTAATTATTACAAAGAAACTAAAAAAAAATGTCGACTCTCAGAAAGAATGCCTTATATTCATTTGGATATTAAACATGAATTTTCTATTTGAGACACAGAAAAGTTTGTTAAATATAGCAGCCCCCAGTCATAAGAAAAAATGAGATAAAAAGATATTGGAAAGGTTTATAAAAGATATGCCCCAAACCACAACCTGACAGACATCACAACCAAAAGGGTGAGCATTCAAGAAGTAGAAAGTAAAACTTAAAACACCAAGTGATGAAGCAAAATAACCCACTATTGCTAATGTTTAGAGGTTGAGTGAACTCTCAAAGGGAGGGGGAGAAAAAACACTATTATTGCATATATTTATGAAAGAAATTTCCCCTTTATTGAGTGAAGAAGTGGCTGTTTTTCTTTGAAAAGCTCATTTTATAGATTCTAAAAAACCAAAAGCTCTCTTTGAATGTAGATATGGCAAATGGAATTTCTTAACTTTCTCAACCCAGTTTTTGTTTTCTCATCAGAGGTCATCCCTGTGGCTTGTGGCTTAACAACGAAAACACACCTTCTAGAGTCCTGTCATCTGCCCTCCTAGGACTTCTGAAGGGGAGCCAAGCTGCCCCATTGGTGGGACAGTGGCTTGCCCATATCATAACTGCTGAGGTTTGCATCATCTCCTCAAATGGTCACAGACTAGCTTTTCTTCCCCCATCCCTTTTATTCATTTGGCACGCAATGAACCTTGGGATAGACCAAAAAACCTAATGTAGTTTACTGTGGAAACATGGAGAGCGCCATATGAGTCAGGTCATGGGTTTAAACATGGGACTGTCAGAGGTCAGGTCCATCCCAGGTCTGAAATCAAGTGGTTCTTCACTTACAGCAGGGCTATAAGGACAAAGAATTAAATTGCTTTGACCCTACAGTGCCCATTTCAGAAATATGGCTTTCTTTAAGAGAGTATACTTACAATTCTCTTAAGTTTTTATTTGGTTCTTTTTTTGTGCTGTACTGGCCCAGTTAGAGTCTTAAAGGGTTTTTCTGAAATGTTTCCTCAGGAAACACATGGAATGCACTCTGACAAGGAAGCCCACATTCCCGCTATTTATTGAGGCTCTTCATTTTCACCCATCAAGTATCTCAGGCCATTACACAAATGCTTTATTTACCAGTAAAGACTCAAGACTTCAGACTCAGGAAAAGGAAAGTGGAATCCCCGTAAAAGGGAAAATGTTAAATTAATTTTATTTTTAAAAGCAGGTTTTCAAGGGCCCTAGAAAATTCCCCTAGAGTTGTTTCAATAGAAAGAAAACACAGTACGCGTCAGGGTATGAAAACAGGAAAGGGGTGCGAGGGTAGCCGCTGTTTGATCATCTCAATCAAGGGGAAATTTGTCTGAGGTAAACAGTTCTCAGAAATAGCTATCATTTCATGAACTTGATTTTTAAAACGGTTGTGGTATCCTCTCAGTCAGGCCTGGACTGAAAGTCCACACTGCTCAGAGACATGGAAGCCGATGTAAATCAGCAGATTATCTAAGGACTGGCGAGAATTAACTTGGGACCCAAAATGGTGATGATTTTACTGCTTAGAGGCAATAAGGTCTAATTGGTGGAGATCAGAAAATAAAAACAAAATAGAATTAAATATCTGACAATACTAGCATGGAGATTGAGAGGTTTTTGTAGGTAAGACATCTGGACACACTTGGATTATTCAAAAGGATAACATTTTAACATTAGAGTCATTAATTAGAAATTCATGACAAAATTTCTAGTAGAGTCACTGAAAGACTAGAAATAGAGGGGATAATTTCCAAACTAGTAAAGGGGAGAAAGTAATACACAGAAGGAAACTCACCACATAAACTAATATAACCACTATATTGCTTACAGTAAAGAAATTACTGAACTAAGCATTTGATTTAAGAAGTTAACTATGAGAAACACAACACAATCCATCCAAAGAGAGTAGGGAAAAGGAAATAATAAAGATAAGAGTAGAAATTCATAAAACAGGAAAAATGAAAGTAGTGTAGATCAAGATGCCAGAAACTGGATCTTTAAAAACACAAAAACACTCTCAGCAAAACCGATCAAGGAAAAAGGTAGATGGCATTAAGACTGAAAAAAGAAAAGGACTAAACCAAAAATCTGCCTGCAGTGCAGGCCTGAATTCAGTCCTTGAGTTGGGAAGATCCCCTGGAGAAGGGAATGGTTACCCTCTCCAGCATTGCTGCCTGGAGAATTCCATGGGCAGAGGGAGCCTGGCAGGCTATAGTCCATGGGGTCTCAAAGAGTTGGACACAATTGAGCTACAAAAATTTCAAACCACAGATATAGCAGAGATTACAAAGATAAAGAAGAATATTATAAACAAGTTTGTAAAAATAAATTGAATACTTGGGTGAAGTAGACAAATTCCCAGAAAAATATAAATGACCAAAAATGAATTAAGCGGTAATAGAGAATTTGAATGGTTTGATAACTACAAGATTAAATCAGTAGTTTAAAATCTTCCCACAATAAAACTCCAAGCCTAGATGGTTTTACAGGTGAGTTCTCCCAAAATTCAGGAACAGATACTTTCAATCTTACCAAACTCTTTCAAAAAGCAGAAAAAGAGGAAATACTACCTCAATTTACTTTATAAATTTATATAATTCTTAAAAAAAAGAAAAAGAAAAAGCTGATACATGAAAATAGAGGCAAAAATTGTTAAAAAAAAAAAAAAAGGTAAACTAAATCCAATATATTTTACATTATAATCAAGTAAGGTTTATTTTAGGAATGCAAAATTAGTTCAGATTCAGAAAATCTATCAATATAAGTGACATAACAGATTAAAGGAAGGAGAGTATGTGATCATAGATTACATAGATTTTTCCTAATAGATTCAGAAAAAGCATTCAGTGAAATTCAGTATGCCCTGGACTAAGAATAAAAAAAGAATGTCCTCAATTCAAACAAAAGTACCCATAGAAAATTCCAGTAACTGTTTTTTTTAATATTGAGGTATTAAAGATTATTTCCTTTGAAATCAAGAATAATTTAAGGACATCCATTCTCACTTCTATTCAGTGTTGTTCTACCAGTTGTAGTCATCCTAGATAATAAAAAAAATGAAAGATATAAAAATTGAAAAGTAATAAATAAAATTATTACTATGCACATATCATATGATTATCTACATAGAAAACAAACAAACAAAAATTTACAAATCATTAACATTCCAGCAAGGTTATTAGACATAATCCCAATCTGTGTTTTCTATACCAATAACAAACAGAGTTTTAAATTTTAAAAAGATACTGTTTACAATATCAAGAATATATATAATATCAATTAGTCATAAATCTAAAAAATCCATGCAATATTTTTCCATAAGCAAAGGTCTATGCATGTGTATTTTAAAAGACAGTTTAAAATATCTAAATAAGTGGAGATACATTACTAACTTCATAGAGCAGAAGGCTCAGTTTTGCAAGGACATCAGTTCTCATAAAACTGATTTATAGATTTAATTAAACTGCAATCAAGAGTCTCAAATGATTTTTCTTGGAAGTTGACAAACTAATTCTAATATTTATATGAAAAGTCAAAGAGCTTATGGTAATCAAGAAGATAGAGACGGTAGGGGAATTTTCTCAATCTGACAGCAAGGCTCACTACAATACTATAGAGGTTAAGATAGTGTGGTCAATCTTAATAGAATGGACAAACAGACCAATGGGATAAACTAACCAGTCCAGAGCCATGCATGTGTAAAAATGAGATATTTGTTAGAAGTGTCATTACAGAGGAAAGCCTGGACTCTTCTCATACAGGGTGGGACTATCAGTTAACTCTATAAAAAGCCATATTTTTTATCTCTATGTCATAACTTACTCAGAAATTAATTTCTGAGGGATCAAGGATTTAAGTGGGGAATGCAAATTAAAACTTTTAAAACACTATCCCTATTTTTAAGAAATATACACTGAAGTATTTATGGGGAAGGGATCATGATTTATTTATCCTATCTTTAAATGTATCAAGAGAGGAAGAGAGAAAAAAAGTGAGGTGAGAAGGAACGCAAAAGAAAGTGGAGGCAAAAATGTAACAATATGTGAATCTGGGTATAAAGTATACTACTGTCCTTTGCATATTTTTACCCTTTCATCTCATCTGCAAGCTTGAAACTATTTCAAAAATAAAGTTTTGTTTTTCCAAAACTCTTTTGGAAGAAAATATAGAAGAACATCTTTATCACTTGGCTTCGAGCCAAGTCATTCTTCAATGCAACTCAAAGTATGAAACTCATCAATAAAATATTGACAAAATAAGTTAGATTAAAATAATGTCTATTCATTGAAAGATGCCATGAAAGGAGTATGAAATGATAATGAAAACTACATGCCATCAACTGGGAGAAGACATTTGCCACATACAAACCTGAGAAAGGGATCAAGTTCATAAATACATAAAGAATTTCTATGATATAAGAGTATTGTTGTTTATATATTCAAAATATATGTATATTTATATATCCTCCTATGTGCTAAGCTCTATTAAAAATATTAAGTGAATGGAAAAATAGGCAAAATATGAACACATAGAAGACACAATGGGGGGAAACCAAATAGTAACAAACATTTGAAGATGCTCGATTCATTTGTACTCAAAAACACAAATTAAAACCCTAATAAGACATAATTTCAGACTGCTATGACTGGCAAATTTTCAAAATCTTGCCAATATCAAGTGTTCAGAAAGACATTTAGCAAGAGGATGTCTTACATGCTGCAGCACAGTAGAAATCAGAGCATCACCTATTAAAAGTGACCCATCAAATCCATTCCTACACACTCGTGCATGCATGCATTCTAAGTTGCTTCAGTTGTGTCTGACTCTGTGCGACCCTATGGACAGCAACCCACCAGGCTCCTCTGTCCACGGGATTCTCCAAGCAAGAATACTGGAGTGGGTTACCATTTCCTTCTCCCCTATACACTCATAGACACTAGCAAATTTCTTGTGCAAACACACCAGGAGATGAGCATACAATTATTTATAACAGCATTATTTGTAATAAATAGAAAGACTGAAAACAACATGAAATTTCCACTGACAGTGAAATGAATAAATAAAATGTAATATAGCCATTGAATGGACTACCAAATAGCTGTAGACAGAAGCATAAATAAGTCTCAGAATATTGGGGGCTGGGATGAGGGGGAATTAAGTCCCTGAAAAAATTATTCAAGCAGTCAGGAAAAGATGCAATTTTTAAAAATGGAGGAGTAAGTTAGACGAAGAGAAGAAAGGACACTGTAGTCAAAGAGACAAGGAACAGTGAGACCTACTTAGAAACTGCAGATGCATAATGCCTCTCTCATTGCACATGTCCCTAGTTCAGACTTCTGGTATACTTGAATTCACTGCTGAACACCTTTTCATGAACCATGAGGACTTCTGTAAGTGAATTAATTCCTTGTTGGGAATTATTGCAGAAAAGTGAAGTTGGAAAACCAATGAAAGAGATAATGCCATTAGAAAAGGAATAGAGACATTTACAATTAATTTCTCTCCAGAAAACCAGATGGGGGAAATTAAATCTTGTGGACATGGATGGACCCAGAGAATGTCATACAGAGTGAAGTAGCTCAGAAAGAGAAAAACAAATATCATATATTAAGGCATATATGTGGAATCTAGAAAAATGGTATAGATGATCATATTTGCAAAGCAGAAAGAGAGACACAAACATAGAAGACAAAAGTATGGATGCCAAGGGGAAGAGGTGGAGCGGGATGAATTGGGAGATTGGGATTGACGTATATAAACTAATGATACTATGTATAAAATAAATAACTAATGAGAACCTTCTATATAGCACAAGAAAGGAACTCTGCTCAGTGCTCTGTGGTGACCTAAATGGGAAGCAAATCCAAAAAAAGAGGGGATATATGTCAACATGCAGCTGATTTATTTTGCTGTAAAGTAGACACTAACACAGCTTTGTAAAGCAACTATGCGTGTGTGCAAAAGCAGCTATACTCCAGTAAAAATCAATGACGTACAAGAAAAGTCCTGTGTTTCTGTCTGCCCTCCAGTGGCATCCCCAAGGAGGAAAGGAGCAAAGATCAATACCAGTCATGCTTTGGGGTCAAGATCACCAAGACGGAAGGAAGCTACGCTAACCTGGAGATTGGAGAGGGATTTTAAAAGTCAAGATTTTAAAACTTAAGATTTTCTCTGAGCGTTTTCCATCTCAAGCACTTAAGTTACTGTATCTCTGAGATCACAATGGGAGTGATCAACGGAGTTTTCACAACTTTTAAAAGAGAATTTTTGTATCCAGAAGGAAAAGTTTACTGTAGCAGAATTTAAAATTAGTACTGAATTTATTAAATCTATAAATCTTTAGCTTGTGAACTTTTTAATTTTTTTAAGAAAAATAGAAGTTGTCCCCAAATAAGAAAAGTTGTTTTTATGTTTCTTAATATTTAAATTACCTCACGAATTAAAGGATTAATTTCTCCTCTCTTAATTACTAATGAAATTTCCTAGACATTTCACACTACAGTTTTATATTTAGCACATCTATAATTAGTGTAACTGTCAAATGCATGTCATGTAAATTTAACAAATTTAATAAGTACGTTTTTTCCTACCATTGAATCAACGATTGTGACTCAAATCTGAAAATATAGGAAACCATTAACTCTAATTCATATATCTTAAAATCAGATAAAATGTATTTAAAGTAGCATAGTAATGACAACACATTATGTTCATATAATCTCCACAAACATGTATCTTACTTATCAGTACTACATTAATCTGTTTATCTTGGATTTATGAACTTATTCAGTGAAGACTGCATTAGCACTCCTGGCTGGTGGCAGCAATGCGCCATTGAGCTCTCAGGGAACAATACATTGAGCCACAGGCCAACACGAGGACTCTTGGTTTTACCTTAGACTATGTCAGTTTACTCAGTCATTTACTGCAATACTTTCATAATATCTTTCTGCTTACCCACACTCCCCTCAAATTCCCTGCCCCACCCAGATTGCAGCATTGTTTTTTAACCCCACAGGAGGTTTTTCTCAGATCAGTTTATTAAGAACTTCCTTAATCTTTTTAATCACTGTATTGGTTTTCATTGCATGAATAAAAGTACCACAATTTAGTTAAGTACTCCTCCACTAATAAATACTTATTCAATATATTATGCAGCAGGGGGAGAAGAGGGTGGGACAAATTGAGAGAATAGCATTGACATATATACACTACCATGTGTTAAATAGATAGCTAGTGGGAAGCTGCTGCGTAACACAGGGAGCTCAGCTCCGTGCTCTGGGATGACCTAGAGGGGTGGGATGGGGGAGTGTGAGGAAGGATCAAGAGGGAAGGGATATATGTGTCCTTATAGCTGATTCACATTGTTGTCCAGCAGAAACTAACAACATTGTAAAGCAATTATCTTCTAATTTATAAAAAAAATTTTAATATATACTGTTCATTCTTTTATTAATATAATCAATGATTATATTATGTATAATATAAAACTCTATACATATGCACCTTTTTTTGTTTGGTTTGGTTTTTTGACTTTACTAAGGTATGATTAAAACTCATAATTTAATGAGTTTTAATTATGATGAATTATAATTTTAACTAATTAATAATGAGTTATAATTAAAACTCAAAAATGAGGTTTAAAACCCAACATTCAGAAAACTAAGATCATGGCATCTGGTCTCATCACGTTATGGTAAGTAGATGGGGAAACAATGGAAACAGTGAGAGACTTTATTTTCTTGGGCTCCAAAATGAATGCAGATGGTGACTGCAGCCATGAAATTAAAAGACACTTGCTCCTTGGAAGCAAAGCTATGACCAACCTAGATAGCATATTAAAAAGCAGAGACATTACTTTATCAACAAAGGTTCATCTAGTCAAAGCTATGGTTTTTCCAGTAGTCATGTATGAATGTGAGAGTTGGACTATAAAGAAAGCTGAGTGCCAAAGAATTGATGCTTTTGAACTGTGATGTTGGAGAAGACTCTTGAGAGTCCCTTGGACTGCAAGGAGATCAAATCAGTCAGTCCTAAAGGAAATCAGTCCTGAATATTCATTGGAAGCACTGATGCTGAAGCGGAAACTCCAACACTTTGTCCACCTGATGCTGGGAAAGATTGAAGGCGGGAGAACAAGGAGAAGACAGAGGATGAGATGGTTGAATGGCATCACTAACTCAATGGACATGAGCTTGAGAAAGCTCTGGGAGTTGGTGATGGACAGGGAAGCTTGGTGTGCTGTGGTCCATGGGGTCGCAAAGAGTCAGACACGACTGAGTAACTGAACCGAACTGAGGTATGATTGACAAATAAAAATTGTATATATTTAAGTTAGATAATATGATGTTTTGGTATACATATATGTTGTGAAATAATCACCACAATCTAGCTAATTACCAGATCCATTATCCCACATAGTTACATTTTGTGTGTGGGGAAGTGGGAAAACATTTGAGATTTTCTTTCTTAGCAGATTTCAAGTATACACTATATCACTAATTACATTCCCCATGCTATACATTAGATCTCCAGAACATATTATCTTACAACTGAAAGTTTGTACTCTTTGGCTAACATCAGACTACAACATTTTTATGTCTTTTCCTTTGTGACTTTCTGTATATTCTTAATAGTTCTCTTGTCATATGTTTCATCATTTCTATAATTCTTAATTTACCCAAGGAAAACCCAGAGCAGGGAAATTAATGCTCTAAATTATGAATTCAGCAAAGCATTGGACACTCTGTTAGAAAATGAGCCAAAAGTTATTCTTAGAATATTAAGTATCTACAATAAATAAAAAATTTACAAACCTCTTGAAACTATGGGGGTGAGGGAATTTCCTAATTGTTTCTGAAAGCAAGGGTTGATAAAATTACTTCAGTGCCAATGTCCTAGTTTGGGCTGCTATAACAAGATGACATAGGCTAGGGGGTTTAAACAACAGAATTTTATTCCTCACAGTTCTGGGGTGGGAAGTCTTAGATGAAGGTATCACCAGCTGGTGTCTGGTGAAGATGGATTTCCTGGCTTGCAGACAGTCACCTTTTTACTATGTCCTCCCTGGCCAAGACAGCCATCATCTCTCTTGTGTCCCTTCTTACAGGGCATTTAACTCTAGCATGAGGACCCCATCCCCATGACCTAATTACCTCCCAGAGCCCCCACCTTCAAACACCATCACACTGGGGATTAGGCTTCAACATCTGAATCTTAGGGGACATATTCAGTTGATAACAGATTGTTATAATTAGCCTAAGATGTGCAAAATGTCACTGCTGTTATCTCTCTCTTGTGTTAACCTCACTGGGTAGACACAGATGCTGTTCCAATAACAGCAGTAATCTGAATGTAATCAGTTATTGCCCCTACCTGCTAATATAAGACCTTGTCTGTGCATGCTAAGTCATTTCAGTCATTTCTGACTCTTTGCAACCGTATGGTTGCCCACCAGGCTCCTCTGTCCAAGGGATTCTCTGAGCAAGAATACTGGAGTGGGTTGCCATGCCCTCCTCCAGGAGATCTTCTTGACCCAGGGATTGAACCTGCATTGGCAGGTGAGTTCTTTACCTCTAGCACCACTTGAAAGCCCAATGTAAGACTTTGGGTGCCCCTGAATTCCATGCCAATGTTTTTGGTAGCCCCCACAAATATCTGATAAATTTTCATAAATAAGTTTGTCTCAGCTCATGCAGCTGAGACATCAATTAGTTTCAGTGTAAGTATTTTTAAATGAATGGCTTGCTCAAGACCCCAAAGCTTTAGTGTTCAGCTGTGTTTCACATGCACGCAGGCAGTCATGGGTGACGTCCTACAAGAAGGTTCTGGCAGGACACAGCTGGAATCCCTCTTAGCGTAGAGTTTGGAGAAATAGTGCAATGGTTCTTTCAGCTTTTCCCAAGAAACCAGATCTAAGACATGCCAGTAATTAACATTTTGAAGAAGACAGAGAAGAAGCAGCAGCTTCTCCTTGTATCCTTGCCTGGTCCCTGAACAATCACATCGTCCTCTCTTCATTCACATTTTGCAATTCCAAAATAAAAGCAAAAACCAAAACCAACCAAAGACATACCAGTCTCTACAGAGCCTCATCTTAGGTCCAGTATACACATTATCCCGGGAGAGGGGATGAAGGGAAGAGGGGACTGACACTCGTCAAAAATGCGTAAGTGTGTCTCAGCTGCCTATACCTAGGCTCACGGTCTTCAATTCACAGAGATCTTCTCAGGAAGAAATGTGAATAAAAGAATCTGGCTCTTATGATTTCAACCATGAACTATGTAAGAAGTATTTTTCGGTCTCCTACCGGGTTAAAGCTCACACCAACCCAGACAATATCCAGTTTATTACAACTCTATTCCCACTGGGGTAGCAGAAACGGCTAATATTATTGTTTTAAATATATCAAAGCCAAGTTTGGGGGGTTATATTTTGTTAGCACAAGCTAATAAGGCAGACTAGCTCCTTTTTTATTCTCCAGAACAATTGGAAGGCGTTTGGGGTTTTTTGGATTTTTTGTTGTTGTTGTTTTAAATCTCAATGGACTCATTTGATAGAAATAAATTTAAGTGTCAGCATGTGTTCTGACCAATATTGACTTATCCATAGAAAATAATCCATTACATTTTCAAATTAAGGTTTATCCAGCAGTTACACACTCGTGCTTGAATTTTTCCGTATTCCCCAATGCTGTTGGGAAATGGTGTTGATGGACTTGCTCGAGGTAAGGTTGCCACAAAAGTTCAATTTGTAAAAAACACAATACCTGAGACAAGCAATAAAGCAAAGAGCAGTAGAACAAACTGCTGCTGTTCACTCGCTCAGTCGCGTCCGACTCTCTGTGACCCCATGGACAGCAGCACACAGGCATCCCTGTCCATCACTGTCTCCTGGGGCTTGCTCAGACTCGTGTCCATTCAGTCGGTGATGCCATTCAACCATCTCATCCTCTGTCATCTTCTTCTCCTCCTGCCTTCAATCATTTCCAGAATCAGGGTCTTTTCTAATAAATTGGCTCTTCACATCAGGTGGCTGAAGTATTGGAATTTCAGCTTCAGCATCAGTCCTTCCAATGAATATTCAGGACTGATTTCTTTTAGGACTGACTGATTTGATCTCCTTGCAGTCCAAGGGACTCTCAGGAGTCTTCTCCAACACCACAGTTCAAAAGCATCAATTCTTCAGCATCCAGTGAAAGAGGAGAGTGAAAAAGTTGGCTTAAAGCTCAATATTCAGAAAACTAAGATCATGGCATCTGGTCCCATCACTTCATGGCAGATAGATGGGGAGACAGTGGAAACAGTGGCTGACTTTCTTTTTCTGGGCTCCAAAATCACTGCAGATGGCGATTGCAGTGATGAAATTAAAAGATGCCTACTCCTTGGAAGGAAAGTTATGACCAACCTAGACAGCATATTAAAAAGCAGAGACATTACTTTGCCAACAAAGGTCCATCTAGTCAAGGCTGTGGTTTTTCCAGTGGTCATGTGTGGATGTGAGAGTTGGACTGTGAAGAAAGCTGAGCACCGAAGAATTGATGCTTTTGAACTGTGGTGTTGGAGAAGACTCTTGAGAGTCCCTTGGACTGCAAGGAGATCCAACCAGTCCATCTTAAAGGAGATCAGTCCTGGGTGTTCATTGGAAGGACTGATGTTGAGGCTGAAACTCCAATACTTTAGCCACCTGATGTGAAGAGCTGACTCATTGGAAAAGACCCTGATGCTGGGAGGGATTGGGGGCAGGAAGAGAAGGGGACGACAGAGGATGAGATGGTTGGATGGCATCATTGACTCGATGGACATGAGTTTGGGTGGACTCTAGGAGTTGTTGATGGACAGGGAGGCCTAGCATGCTGCGGTTCATAAGGTCGCAAAGAGTTGGACACCACTGAGCGACTGAACTAAACTGAACTCACATCCATACATGACTAATGAAAAAACCATAGCTTTGACTATACAGACCCTTGTTGGCAAAATAATGGTATGGCTGCACAGATTCTAATGGCTCTGGGGAAGTCCATCTTACAACAGTGGGGTCAATAAAATGAACACTAAAGGGGGAAAGAAAGAGAAGAAACTACTAGTGAACCACCATGAAACAAGACCAGAGTTTGCTTTTATTTTCAGCTTGTCTTTTGTTCTTGTGGGAATGGTTCAAGAAACCAGCAGTTTCCATGGAACTGCCATCTGATAGTAGCTGTTTATATTCTTTCACTCGTTAATGACCTACAAAGACCCCAACCTAGCATTTGTGATCACTAAGAGTCAATTGTGCATTTCTGCTCCGCTGATATATAATGAAGCCAGTAGGGTTTGTGAAAATGGTCACGCCATCTTTTTTTTTTTTAAACAAATGTTAAGTTTGTTATTAGAGTGTTGACAAGCTTGGCAGAGACTAAAAATATAGTTGCTTTTTGAAACAAAATATTCAGCATTTTGACAGGCTGGGGATTTATTTGGCAATAATTTCTTGGTTAAATTTTCCTGAGGTTTGTTTATATGGCTATTTTGGTTCTTTGTTTTAAGTATATCAGCATTTTCCCTCAGCTTCAATCTATTCTCATCTCAGCATGTAAGAAGTTAACAGGTAGTCCAGAAGTTGATTATTTTAATTCCAGTAAAAACGCAGCTGGCTAAAGAAGCATGGGTACTAGCGCTATTCTTTCTGCTGTCCTGAAAGACCAAGGAAGATGACCACAAACTCAGCCTCATCAGAGCAATTGGGACCACTGGTCCTGATGATGAGAAAAGGGGCTTGGCCGTGGTCACTTCCAAATAATCTATAGGCACTGTTTGTAGATATGAAATGAGAATCACTTGGACTTTGGTTTTCCTAATGTGACAAAACTTCAAAAGATCTTTTAAAGAAACATAACAGGGATATATTTTTATTTAAGGTGGTTGCCCACCTAGATTTTACACTTATTCCAGTGGTACCACCATTCTTCAAAACATCTGTGAAATTCCTATTTGGAGCTGCTCTCAGATACATTTTATGGAATGCATTGGAAAATCAGTCTGGTTAGTTTCTAATCACATATGAATGAGATTAAAAAGTTAAATTACTAAACTTACTTACCAGACTGGGCTCCAGATGCATTTTGCATTTTCTGAATAGCAGATCTTCTCACAAAACCAAAGTTTGCCACCAATAAATCCTTCAAAAACCACATGCCTTGGTCTAAGACAGGAATTCCAATAAGAGAATTCCAAAAGAGATTAGAATAATGGCAGAATCACTGGAATAAGTGTACAGCCTTCCAACCTAACAACTCTGAACCTGGCATTTGGATCTGTAAGATCAGGTACACTTCAATTAAAAACGAACAAAACCCTAGCCTTCTTTCATTCAACTAATGGAGAGTGGATGCCAGGCATTATTCCAGGGCATGCAGTAGCAAACACTGCATGTTCTGTGCCTATAGAAATTGTTCTGTGAGTTTGTTTAGCCTTTGTTCTGTGCCTATAGAAATCTTGAGGGAACCAATTTTAAGTGATCCAAAATGATATTATAGAGTTATGTTAATCTGAGATATTTCAAAAAAGCTGTGCATAGAATAGGGTGCCTGGAAAGTTGGACAGAAGTAAACTGTTGAAGTCCTTTCTTCTGTTTTTGCTGTTTGGCTTTTGTTTTCATTATTTGTTTGCTTGTTTTTGTATTGGTCTTTGAAGCCGGGAAGAGAAGTACCTTTGCGTCCAGCTGGATCTAATTTGAATGCCTAGATAGCCTCCAAGAATTTAGGAGGCTACTCAATCTGGAATATGCCACTGAAACTACCTCCCTAATTCACAGTGGCTACTGTAAGATAAAGGACTAAAATCTTAAAAAGGTTCTTTAGATGCTACGTACCAGCCTCTGCTTTGGCACTCCTGGCCTCCTACTCCCTCTGCCCCCAAATCTCTTTGATGAGCAAGCACCAAAATTGTGGGCTCTGAATCTCAGACTAAGGAAAATTATTCATCCAACTCAGGGATTCTGTCTTTGTTAGACAGCTTAATCAATCATCCCCAACTCTGAAAATATTAACCAGTTATACCCAGCTGTCTAAAACCCATTCCTAAAATCTCACTAATTCAAATTAGTTTCTTGTAACTATCTTGAAAAATGAAGTTTTCCACCCTCTGGAAGTATAAGTTCCTTTCAACACACAAGCGTGTGAATATGTTAGGATGTATAAATTACATACAAATTCTCCACTTTAGTTACCCTTATATAGATGAGTAATGTGTGTGACTGAAATTTAAGGAAATGATTGACACTGTCTATTCTGTTTATTAAATTAATTTGATAATAGAAATATACATGTAGTAGAATTAAATTACTGAGATTAATGGTTCAAGGTAAGTAAAAATTCAAATAATTTCTTCTCATATAGGGACATTTTGTGAACAAAAAGTGAAAATTGAAACTGGCCCAAGCCACTGACTTTTTCTTGTGATTTTATTAATGTCCCAAAGAGCTTTAGGAATATATTTTTAAGTCATGCAAATTTGTACTGCCTTTGACATTCCAGTCACCTCAGTGGTGAAAAATTTAGATAATAAATGATTGGAATGGAAATTGCCTTCAATTTTTGTTCAGATCTAAAGATGGTGATGTAAATTTTTTTCTTCATCATCCAGCAAGCAGTCTCCTGCTGTATCTTGTCTGTTAACATCCTATTACACACCTTCTTTGAATCTATGCGTAGTGAATGCTGTATTTACTCTTTCAAAGTATCTTGTAAATGCATGATCAGAATATAGGTAGACTTCAGTCTTTGGTTTATACACTCATTCTTTAGACATGATTAGTGCCTACTATATGCCAGGACTAATATATGCACTGGACTTTGAAAATATGTGAATATACAGCCTCAGGGAACTTAAAGTCTATCTGGGAAGATGGATGAATAGATTATTAACTATGACAGAATGTGATGAAAACATTAATGAGAACATGGACAAAGTGCTTTGGAGGCTGAAAGGAGACTGAATAATTTATTCTTTAAAAATTCAGGGTTAATCAAAGTTACTTCTGCCACCTTTGGACTAGGTTGAAAGAGTAGTTGTAATGTGGACGAATTGTGAAGACACACACACTCTCACACACACATATGCTCCCCTGTAAAAGTACAATTTCAGATTTCAGCATGAAGTTGTATTGTGTACCCATTTCACAGTTGAGGCAATGGAGACATGCACTTTTCTGGAGTCTTGGTCCATTTCAGGGCTGTCCGGACTGACCCTGGCATTGTCTGGCATGTTTATTGGTTTCCTCTGCTTTGTTTGCTAGAGAATATTGTGTAACAGCGGACCTTCGTGATTTCCAAGCATTCAGAAAAATGCTGTTTGACCACTGAACAAATTCTTCTTGATTGCTTTGGATTAAGAATTGCTACTCTGCTGAAATTAAGCCAAAGGAGCATTCAGGAAGCAAGGTATTTTGTTTGAATGGAACACAAATCAGAGCTGCACCTTGGGGCTGCTTGTGCTCCCTACTCTGAAGCCCTCTAGAGTCTCTAAATCCCATTGCCAAATCTTTGCATCCAGACCTCAGGAACATGGTTTCACAGATCTGCCTGTTCCAAACTCGCACTTCCCATTGCTTTCATTCTGTGGCTTCTAGGCCTGTTTCAAGAATGCAATTCAAAATCATAATTTCATGGAATATTGTGCAATTTTTTCTAATGGAAGGCCACTTAAATTATCAAATTTCATTAATTATCAAGCCATGCAGATGACTGACCAATGGTTAGAATTTGAATGGTCCATGAAAGGAAAAATAAATGGAATGATTCCAAAGTAAATATGGGTTCTCTCATGGCCCTTGTTGGGATTTTTCCTCTTGGGACAGAGATGCAAAGAACAGAATGATAACTGAGGAATGAGAACCACTATTACCTTTTTGCTGTGTCTCTCTGATGAACACACCCCCCTCCCCCAGAGATAACAATGGTCAATTAGGCCTTAAGGCTGTGCTTACTCGCTGTGCTAATTATTCATTGTTAATGTTATCCCCAATATTTTTATTTTATTAAAAGATGCAGAAAGGTTGAAAAGAATGTGATGAAAAAGAATATAACATAGACCAAATAAAGATGCAATAAATTTTAATATTTATATATAATGAATTAATCAAATAGCAATAACAGAGGAAACAACTTAAAGTAAAAGAAATCACAAGGTATATTTCTTGGGCAAAGATGGATTATTTAAAAAGGGTGCTACCTCATGACACAGAGAATACTAAAGTTGGAGGACTGCTTCACCAATCTCACTAAATCTAAATCTCGTTAAAAATAGAAATGTGAAAATAAAGGTATAAAGTTAATAGAAAAAAGTATTGGAGGATTTTTGAAAAAGTCCCCCAAAGCATAAACCATAAAAAAGAAAAATTATTGGATTTGATGTTATCAAAATTGAGGATTTCAAGTTTCAAAAGTCTGTAGTTTACACGAAAGGACATGCAAGAAAGTGCTGCAAAGTGGCAGGAGAACAAAAGGGCCACCTGTATAGAAGTGGGCAAAGGATGCGTGTGTGCCAAGTCTATTCAGTCGTGTCCAGCTCTACGACCCCATGGATTATAGCCTGCCTGGCTCCTCTGTCCATGGGATTCTCCAGGCAAGACCACTGAAGTGTGTTGCCATGCCCTCCTCCAGGGGATCTTACCAACCCAGGGGTCGAACCTGTGTCTCTTCTGTCTCCTTCATTGGCAGGTTCTTTACCACTAGTGCCACCTGGGAAACCCAGGTAAGGATATACACAAACAATCCACAGAAGAAAAAGCCCAAGTAGCTAGCTAGCCTGGGAACAAACATCCAGCCTAACCGGTAATTTTTTAAAACACATAACCTTCAAAACATTGGCTTCACTGGCCTTGCACCAGGACCTCCCCTCTTGTCTGTTGAAGAAGTCATGCAAGAGTGAATGAATATACCTTGAACAGGAAGAACACTAAAGAGCTTCCCTGGTGGCTCAGATGGTAAAGAATCTGCCTGCAATGCAGGAGACCCGGGTTCAGTCCCTGGGTTGGGAAAATCCCCTGGAGAAGGGAATGGCAACCCACTCCAGTATTCTTACCTGAAGAATCCCATGGATAGAGGAGCCTGGTGGGTCACAGTCCAAGGGGTTGCAAAGAGTCAGACATGACTGAATGACTTTTATTTCACAGGAAGAACACTGTCTACCTGTGCACATCTTCCAGTCTCAAGCAAGAGGTATTGCTGGATCTCAGGCCCCGCTTTGTACCCGATTACCTCCCACTATAACATCTACAGTTGGATGTGATTCTGTTTTCTTCTGATCTCCCTAACTTATCTGCTTGTAACCTTTCCCCTACACTAGCCACGTGGTGTCTTCCATTGCAGTTCTTCATGGATTTATCCTACAACTTACCTTCCATGCACGAGAACTCTTAGTCATCTAGAATCCTCTACAGCATGAGCAAAATATTTTGTATATTAAAGAAGTCCAATAAGTATTTACCTATCTGAATTAGGTGAAAATGTGGTATGTCAAACTCCCAGCTAGCAGTCAGGAAAACATACAAACTTTGAAAGTGAATGAAAACAAGGGGGAAAAAGGACACAGTTAAACTAGATCAGCAATTTCGAAAGACTCCAGGGAACACAAATCCTATAAAATACTACCCGAAGAAAGGATCCTGGGTCAAATAATTTTGGAAGGTACCACGTGATAGACACCCACCCAGTCCCTTCGGGGATCACAAGCAGTGATGTGCTGGGGCCAGTTTGTTCCCACTTGCAAAAGTCGATTGCTGAACTTTCAGAAGTTTTGTGAGCCAAATGTTACATGTGGTTATTATTAAAAATTAAATGATATAATTTAAAATAAATGAATTGTATTAAAAACCAAGGTAATAATTACTCAAACCAATGCTTCCTAATTATTTACTGCATCTTGTTTTCATTTTGCTCTTGAGGTTGTATACATCTGTTGTATGTTTCACAGAGTATGTGACACGCATACTGCTCTGTGCATCTCTCCAGCTTCACATTCATTGATGTTGTGTTGGTGGCTGGAAATGGACCTTAGTGGGAGTATTTATACCACAGAAGTCAAACACAGAAATCACCTGAAAAGCAGAGATTTATCTCTGTAGAATTGGTTGTTAAACATTTAACATGTGATTGCCTGATCACAAACATATCAGTGTATTAAAATCCTGATAGCCTTTGGTAAACACACCTGCTTAATCATCTAAATGACTGTTTCAAACTTTATTTACTCATGAAATTCTTTTATTTTATTTTTTATGAAATTCTTTTAATGCATTATGTCTATTAACATCCTGAGACGTCCTTTGGGAAAAACTGGACTAGATGATGGCTAAGGCTTTTTCTAGTTCTTATAGTAAGTCTTCACATAAAAGCTTACTGTACCCACTTCTTAGCTTTTCAATTTATTGATGGAGAGTGTGGATAAAGTTAATCAATGCTGTCTTTAAAAGTAAGGTCAAAATAATTTAAACGGAATCCTACTTCCTACTTATACTTCCTCAATTCAAAGCAATTTGGTTAAGGGCAGAGTATCATATGGAAAGATTCTATTTCTAGTCTGTCTGTGAACAAGGAACTTTAATGCCTCTAAATCTCATTTTGTTCATCTGTAAAATGGGGTACTTCATGGGATTTTTAAGAAAGGAGAGAAGGTTACATATGAAGATTACATGGAAAGCTATGCAGTTATTATGTATGAAAGGAAGTATGAGCTGAATGTTTCCTTCTGAAAGTGGTGAGATGAACGTAGTTCATGAACCATCTTTAGCTGAGTTTGTCAGATCTCAGAAGCCTTCTCCCAAATGCCCATAGCAAAGGGGTGAGATCCTTGGCTCAAACTCCAGAGTAACCTTTCCTGCCCCAAGCAACAGCTCAAATGTGACTGAGATGCCTCCTGGATTCATGGTTGAGCTCACAGAAAACTGGAGCTATGTTTTCAAAAGATCTAATCGAAGCCAGTAATATCCAGACTGGTAGTAAATGTGAAGGGGCCGGGTGGTCTCGGCACAGATGGATTTTGTGGTGGGGGGGTTTTAAGAAGTTGCCCTTATGATGAATTGTGAGCAGTCACAGTTCAGAGAGGCCACACGAGATTAGACTTAAGCCCAGAGGAAGGCGATTTTATCTCTCGGGTCAGCCTAGTGTAGCACAGATCTGCTTTGAAACAACATTTTCATAAGTATGGACATTTTCATTTTTTCCTTAGGGTCTAAAATGTTAACTTATCTCCAGGAGGTTGCTTTCAAATGTGAACATGAAGAGAGGGGAGGAGAGAAAGGAGGAAACAGCATCTAGCTCTCTTTATCTCTTTGACCCAAGCAGGTGAAAGGATGGCAAAATGCCCAGCGCATGTTTCCACCTTGACCAGCCCCTACCCAAGGACAGGGACTCTTCATCTGAGGGCCGCAGGGCAGCCCTTCTTCTGCTTTGCCTGCAGTGGTGACCTGCTAGGTGGCTAGCAACCAGAGCACCCTGGGTACTGACTGGCGGAATGGACAGCAGCGGCGGTGCCGTGAGCCTCATCCTGGAGGCCCAACCTGTGTGCTTGGAGTGATGGGAGCCATGGTGGGAAGAAGGCCCAAGGAAGCGGCTCAGCATCCACCCAGGTGGATGTTGCTCCTATTTGAACAACTGCTCTGAATATACCAGAGCATGCTGGCTGAACGTCAGCCCTGCCTGCCTATACCTCTCCTCAGAAGTAAGACTTTTCTACCAATACATTTTCCCGTTTCTCAGCTCTACCCATGTGGGCTAATTCAGGTATGAGCAGCTACAGAATCATTGGTGTACAAGTACTAATACAATGACCAGCTATGTCTTTTAAAAAAATACTTATTTGGCTGTACCTGGTCTTAGTTGCAATGTGTGGGGTCTTTATTTGCACCATGCTAACACTTAGTTGCTGCATGTGGGATCTAGTTCCCTGACCAGGGATTGAACCTAGATCCCCTGCATTGGGAACCCAAAGTCTTAGCCACTGGACCACCAGGGAACTTGCTTAGGTTAAAAGGAGAGGCACCACCACTTCTTCATTTACCAGAGTGTTCAGGGCTTTCATTTCATGATTATCATCTTATATTATCCTCAGAACAGCCTTATTGGATAAATACTATCACCTTTATTTTATAGATGAACCCTTAGATTATAGATGGTCAAATTACTAGCAAAGTCACACAACTAATAATTTGATAGAGTAAAATTTACATTCAGGTCTGTCTCTGTCCCACAAGGGGCTCTTCTGCCGTACTAGACAAAAACGTGGTTGGAAGGGGACCCTGGATGGGTTGGTTTGTATTTGAAATGTGCACTTGTGGGTGAGTTATTGACTGTCTCTAGAACTGACCAGCCCTGAGAGAGTCAGGCCTTCTAGAGTCAGCAAGGCCACGATGTCAAAGCATCAGAAGACAGAAAACAAGAGGCCTGGTTAGTATCCCAAGGCGTGGGGCACCGGTGGTAGAGAGGGAAGAACACAGAGGGGGAGGAAGATGAACCAGCCTCCCTAGAAGCACCTGCGCAGGCACACTCAGCCTGACCATCTTTCTCCCTGCCCTCATCACTGCCACCTCCATGGGGCTCCGGCACTTCCTACTTCAGTCCAGTTCAGTTCAATTCAGTTCAGTCGCTCAGTCGTATCCGACTCTGCGACCCCATGGACTGCAGCATACCAGGCCTCCCTGTCCATCATCAACTCCCAGAGCTTATTCAAACTCATGTCCATTGAGTCGGAGATGCCATCCAACCATCTCATCCTCTGTCGTCCCCTTCTCCTCCTGCCCTCAATCTTTCCCCGCATCAGGGTCTTTTCAAATGAGTCTACTCTTCACATCAGGTGGCCAAAGTATTGGAGTTTCAGCTTCAGCATCAGTCTTTCCAATGAACATTCAGGACTGATTTCTTTTAGGATGGACTGGTTGGAGCCCCTTGCAGTCCAAGGGACTCTCAAGAGTCTTCGCCAGCACACTTAGCCAACTTCCTACTTAGCCAGCCTTTTCCTCTCCCCGGATCTGCGTCATGCTGTTCCTGCCCACCTCATCCCATCCTCTTCCACAAACACCTGGCTGTGAAGGCTCCCCTGGCTGGCCCTGGACAGCCTGGCTTCTCCATCCTTGCTTCACCGACGGCAGCTACTCTGTCACACTTCAGTCCTTTCAATTAACGTATACAAGCCGGCCTTTTACTGGATACCCACAGGCGGCAAAGACACTCACAGACTCACAATGCATGCATTCATCAGTCAAATATGAACTTCTGGGTCTGGGCTTACATTTCAATGGCCTTTGTGGAACATGGTCTGTGCCCTCTTAGAGGGGCAAGGCAAGGGCAGAGCTCTGAAGCTGGCCAGACTCAGCATTTGGGCAAATAGCTTAAATGCCTTCTGGGTAGAATTGAAGCCCCCTGATTCATCCCTGTGCCATACCAGGGTGGGCAGAAGCACCAAGAGATACCAAGGAGGCACCTCAGAGGTGCTTTTTGTATTCCTCACTTCGTGATGCTGGCAAACTCAACGTGAATCATTTGCAAAGTTAGTTGGGAGAAGGACAGTAATTTAGGGTCAGGGTGGCCAGCAGTTTCCATTGGTTCTGGGGCCATCCTGAGGTCTGCCTGCTCGAAGCCAGTTTAACTTGGATGAGAAACAGGCAGCCAAGCTTCCTTCCCTCCAGCTGACCTTTTGTAAATTGACCCAAAGCCCTAGATCTAAAACCATCATGATTTCTATCTCTTTAACTTCTCATTTTGTTTGTGTATTGAATTCCTGATTTTTTTTCATTGTTTTTCTGTGTTTTCTTGTAGCCCATTGAGCTGAAAGTATAAGAATGGCACTTGTAAAAATCTGAATATTCCTTAATCAAAAAAGAATAGTATAGTTAATTAAAAATAAAGTTATTCTTAATGTTTAAAGTATTTTCTTCTAAAATAGTCAAAATTTTCTATTAAATGTAATAGGCAGTATGGTAATTGTAATTGAGAAAATTAAAATTTTAATAAAATTATTTGTATGAAGTAAAAAATAAATAAAATAAAACCATCAGTTTTCCTAACCTATGGTAAATTCTGAGGTTCTGCCTTAGGACTGGGGAGGTTCCCTCAGTTAGAAGATTTACTTCTAATAAATTAAAGTGCACAGAAGTGAGGCAAACATGAGTATAATTACATAACTGTTTTCTCACTGAGAAACCTTTCCATGTGAGATATTTCAAACCACTTTGGACAAAGCAGCATTTCAGTCTATAATTTAAAAAAAAGACCTGACACAGAAAAATCTATCACAGAAAGCATATAAGCATTGACCTTTTAAATTCTGCTTTTTTGTTATATTTCATATCTCAGAATGGCTGTACACAATATTCTAAATAAAGTTTTACAATAAAACGTGTGTTTAAACTCTTCTGCAGTAAATAAGCCCAGATGACCAGTAGTTATTACAAAATCTAGGCTTTGTGGGAAAGATTTCTTCTTTCTCCAGTTTTTCTCGGCATATTTGCAAAATTGGTAAAGCATGAAGTTCAAATGCCTGAGCTTTTCCCAGCATCTCTACACAGTTTCTGCTTCTCCGGATCAGATCTTTCAATCTCCCCTCTTTGCCCTCTGCCCACTTCACTCTGCCCACATAGAAAAAGCCCCATCCTTTCATCTGTGAGCCACTTACTCATGTCTGCGGTCAAGTCCTACTTCTTTTCTGGCCACAGTTCCGTCTTTCCAATGCAGAACAATGGCAACTGATAGGAAACCTTGAAATTGTTCACCCATTGCTCTCTTGTAAATGGTTACACACTTTGTATGCTTAGACGCTCAACTGTGTCTGACTCCTTTCAACTCCATGGACTGTAGCCCATCACACTTCCCTGTCCATGGGATTCTCCAGGAAGGAATACTGGAGTGGGTAGCCATCCCCTTCTCCAGGGGATCTTCCTAACCCAGGGATCAATCTTGGGTCTCCTGCATTGCAGGCAGATTCTTTACCATCTGAGCAACGAGGGAAGTCCGGTCACACACTTTAATGTTGTTTAACTTTTCTCTGAGTTACAACACATCTTGTCTCCCAGCCTGGACTGTAAGTCCCCAGAGGGCCAGCACTTCTAGCTCTTGAATCCCTAACAGCCCAGCAGAGCAGCCCTAGGAGGTACTTTAAGAGCTGTGAGGTCTTAAGTTTGCCATTTAACCCCTTACTGACTGTGTTCTGCGAGTCCACTTACACGTTTATGACAGGCCATGTGTTTTACTTCTTTCTGGTAATCTGAAACTTTTAGTTCTGTTTGTTTTGGAACATGGAACACATGCAAACTGTTCTGTGAAGAATTTTCTTTCAAATGGGAAGATTAGAAGAATTGAATAAATACGTTCTTTCCCATCAATGACTTTTAAAGATTTATAGACCAATATAAGTTATAGCCTACTCAATGTTACTTCATAAGTATGCCTAACTTATATTTCCGGATTCTGTCGTAATCAAGCTTTCTCATGCAGCAAGACAAGCCAAAACATTTCCAGAGCTGCGATTAAATGAAGGCAAGCAAGATGCCAGTGAGCTGGTGAGGCTGAGTTACCCCGATTTACTTCATTCCCAGAACTATCAGAGGGTTCAGCTAACTGCATTCACTTAAAACATACCAAGGAGGCCCAATCTATGAAACGGTGAGAAAGATTTTGTTTCTATTGCCAGACTTGAAACCAGACCTGAGTGGTACTTAAAATCTCAATTACGCGAGCAAAGGGGCTTCTTTACACTTGAGGAGGGGGGCTTACATCTCCAAGTTGGAATAGGTTCAACAAACAGGGCCTATGAGCCATATGTTGGCTGCCTCTACTCATCATGAAATAGAGTGCCTGCTTCAGCAGCTTAAAAAACAAAAGAAGGGACTCCCCTAGCAGCCCACGCTAACACTCCACGCTTCCACCTCAGGGGGCACAGGTTGGATCTCTGGTTGGGTCAGGCCTGGGGTGTCGACTCAGTGTGCTCATCTGCCCTGATCCTGCGGTTGTGTATGCACACGTGTGCATGTGTGTTTGTATCTGTGTCGCATTTTAGTTGGAGATGGTGGTCTAACCCTTTGGTTAGACCTGAGATTGGGGAACTAAGATCCCACATGCCGTGCAGTGCAGCCAAATGCACAATGATACCTCCACAGACCTGGCTCTCATGCTTAGGGACAGAGCCACACTGAGTGTCCTGTGTCCGCTAGTCCTCTTTTCCTCTGTAGATGCAGGATTCCTGCCATGCCAGAGGCGTGAGCATCTGCCCCAGCACAGACACGCCAACTAAAACGGCCAGCGTTGCCTGTAAGGGTGCTGAGAACCCTGAGTCATTTAGTCTCTAACCTGATGGGAGCCAGGAGAACCAGAGACAGCCTCAGCACTGTGTTTTGAGAAGCCTTGGGGTGTCTCAGTGGCCTACAGACAAGCTTCAGATACCACCATTGCAGAGGGTTAGACCACCGTCTCCTACTAAAATGCGACCCAAACACACACGCACACATGCGCGTACACAACCGCAGGACCAGGGAAGGTGTACACACTGTGTCAACACCCCAGGCCTGACTCTCCCAAGGTCTGACCCTCACCAGGCCTGCCCTGGAGACTGCGTTGCTCAGAATCACTCCACAAGGCCAGTGTCTCAGCCAGTTCAGGCTCCCGTAACAAAATACCGTAAGATGGGACAGCCTCAACAACAGACATCTGTTTCTCACGATTCTGGAGTCTGAGAAGTCCAAGATCAAGGTTCTGGCAGATTTGGTTCCTAGTTAGAGCCTCCTTCTGCCTTGCAGACAATCACTCTCTCGCTGTGTCCTCACATGGCAGCGAGTAGGAGAGAGACAGTGAGGGAACGCATTCTGGCGTCTCTTCTTCTTATAAGGGCAGTAATCCCATAATGGGGGCCCCACCCACCCGGTATCATCTAAACCTAAGTATAGGCAGACCTCAGAGATACTGTAGGTTCAGTTCCAGACCACTACAATAAAGCTGATATTGCAATACAGCAGGTCATGTGAATTTGTTGGTTTCCTGGTGCATATAAAATTTATGTTACTATATGATTCTATCAAGTGTGCAATGTGTCTTTAAGAAAACATCGTACATAATTAACGAATACTTTATTGCTAAAAAATACTAACCAGTGTCTGAGGCTTCAGTGAGTCATAGTAGTAACATCGAAGATCACTGATTGCAGATGATCGTATCAAGCATAACGATCATGACAATGTTTGAAACACTGTGTGGGCGAGCATGCTCAGTCATGTCTGGCTCTTTGCGACCCCACAGACCGCAGCCCACCAGGCTCCTCTGTCCATGGAATTTTCCAGAAAAAAAAAAAAACACTGGAATGGACTGTCATTTCCTTCACCAAGGGATCTTCCTGGCCCAGGGATCAAACCTGCATCTCCTACATTGGCAGGGAGATACTCTCCCACTGCGCCACCTTGGGAAGCCCCTTTGAAATACTGTAAGATTTACCAAAATGCGACACACAGATACGAAGTGAGAAAATGCAATTGGAAAACTGGCGCTGATAGACTTGGTTGACACGGGGTTGCCTCGAACCTTCAATTTGCAAAAGCACAATGTCTGCCCTAAAGTGAAGCACAATAAAACAAGGAATGCCTGTAAGGCCCCACCTCCAAATACCATCACATTCAGGCTTGGGACGTCAACACAGACATTTCAGGGGACACAAACACACAGGCCGAAACAGCATGAGAACTGGGAAACATGATATGAATGCATCAGTTCATGGTGCACCATGTAGCTGAAAGGTCATGAAGCAAGTTCAGGCCTGGAAAAGCCAAATCAGACACAAGCTGCATTTAGGATGGGAGGCAAAATCAATGAGAAGAGACTGGAAATCACTCTTGTCAAGAGAAAAGAAAAAAGCAACGCTGGAGTCCAGCTGAAGTATGCTAATTGCGGAGCACAAGAATGGATTTCCATGCCTCAGGGTCTCCCGAAATCAAGAATCTCCTCCTTCTAGCTCCAGGAACAGTCCTGTCGACTCTTGTTCCAGGGTGCTATCCATGACTCCTGTTTATTGTTCATTCCTGCAGTAAACCTGAGTTAGTCTGAACCAAGATTGACTGGAGTAGCCACTGGCATCAAGTACCATCTCAAAGGCTGAGTGAACTGAGAGCTAACCCACATGGAAAGTTGGCTGCTATGGGTTAAACTGTATCCCCAAAAAGATATGCTGACGTTCTAATCCTGGGAACTTGAGGATATGAATTTACCTCGGGAGATATAATCAAAATGTATGTTAAGATGAGGTCATACTGGAAAGGGGTGGGCTTTTAATTCAATGTGTTAAGAAAAGGAGAAAAAAGACACAGACCCCCACACAGGATGCCTTGTGAAGACTGAGGCAGAGACTGGAGTCCTGCCACCGAAGAACACCAAGGATTGCCAGCATCACCAGAGAGTGGGAGCGAGGAATGGAACAGACTCTTCATGCCCTCGTTCAGAGAGAGCACGGCCTTGCTGACACCTTGGTTTCAGACTTCTAGCCTGAAAGCATGAATTCCTGTTATATTCAGCCAGGTTTTGTACTTCGTCACACTTTTGTTGTTGTTGTTCAGTTGCTAAGTCATGGACTCTTTGTGACCCAGTGGACTGCAGCCTGCCAGGCTCCTCTGTCCTCCAATTTGTTACACAAGTCCTAGGAAATCAAAGGAAATCAACACAGGCGCCCTTAGGGAGTTCAGAAAAGTCCCAGAGTCCTGAGTTTGCCCAAAAAGGGCAGGGGTGGACAGGTGATAGACCAGGAGACTTTGCATGGAGGGGTGTTATAAAGATGCCACCTGGGACTTCTCTGGCGGCCCTGTGATCAAGACCCCATGCTCCCAATGCAGGGGACACGGGTTCGATCCCTGATGAGGGAACTACGGTCCAGTAGTTGCACAGCACAGCTAAATAAAACTTTAAAAAATTTTTTTCAAGCTGCTACCTGCCTGCCTGGGGTGGGGCAAGGAAAAGAGGAGATGAGATGGAGGAGGCAACATGGGGTCCATATGACATTGCTGCCGCTCATATTCCAAATGCTCTTGGAAAACATCAGAGTGTCCAATGAGTAAGCACTGGCTACAAGCAAAAAGGGAGGAGGAGAGGGAGATTAGGGAGGAAAAGGAGGAGAAGAAGAAAAGAATGAGAGGGAGGGAGAGGAAGAGGGGAGGGAGAAGGGAGGGAGGAGGGAAAAGGGAGGGAAGAAAGAGGGAAAGGGAGGAAGTGGACCTTTGCCATCTCAGGTAGCCTATACATGGGTCTCTGGGATAAGAACTTGGATATCTTTGGGGAGCTATTATCCAGCTTACCGCTGGGTCTTTAGGTCAGAGCATGTTTACACAGATAGGAAAACATGGCTTTCTCTACTGCAACTCAGAAAAGAATTGATTCTGTTGAACTGCCTTTCAATTGGAGAGATCATAAAATAGAACTTTCCACACTGATTCTACTCTTTTCCCTTTAACTTCCTATACAGTACCCTGGAAGAAGGAACCTGACAACCTCCACGGTAGAAACGACTTTCCTCACCAACTTTAGGAAATGTTTTCTGAGCCAGCATCACGGTCTAGCAGATTCTCTTTGCTTCATTTTCCACACAGGGAACTGCAAAATGCTGTAGTCAGTACAACAGTCCGCGTTACCTTAAGCTGGCAGTTTGCACCACAGTGTTGGGTCACAAAACAAAAGGTCAATTCAGAAGAGAAAAAAAAATCAGTCACATTGGTTGTTTGACTTTCACGTAGGCAAAACAACCACTTGATTGATGGGCCCTTTCATTTTTCATAGTTATTTTAGCACCTTATAACTACAAGCTAACAGTGTCGTTTATGCAACGGTACAGTAGTCTATTTACGAGGTTATCAAATGTTTTAATTCATCTATGAAACCAACATTAACCACTCCCAACACTTATATTTGCCTACGGCATACCCAACCCTCACCAACCCCCACTCACCATTTTTCCCTTTAACCCAAAGCAGAGTTTTCCATTCAATCGGGTCACTAATTTTTAAAATATTTTACTTAACAAATATTCCCTGAATGTCTGTTATGTGCCAGGCACTGAGCTGGATCCAAAGGCAAAAACTGTAGCAGAGGTCACATCATGCAGATTGAACATTTTTTAGCAAGAGACTCTTAACAGTCTCCTTCCGGTCTGCGTAAAACCAATTTGTAGAGGCTTTCCAGAGTTCAGGGAGGAGTCACTGGCATGATCCGCTTTTAGTATTCTTAGTTAAGCCAATGTAAGGTGAAGTGAAAAAAGTGAAAGTGTTAGTTATTCAGTCATGTCCATCTCTTTGCAACCCCATGGACTGTAGCCTGCCAGGCTTCTCTGTTTATGGGATTTTCCAGGCAAGAATACTGAAGTAGATTGCTATTCCCTTCTCCAGGGGATCTTCCTGATTCAGGAACTGAACCCAAGTATCCTACATTTCAGACAGATTCTTTACTGTCTGAGCCACCTAGATCTTACTATGGTTTGATCAAATGGCACCTCACAGTTTGCAGATGGGTAAATTTACAAAAGTGTCCCGAGTGTCCACAGGGTAGAAAGTGTGGCACTACAACCTCTGAAGTTCCAGATCCATGAACAAGTTCTTGCTGTAGTGTTTTCAAACTTGGAAAAGGAGCTGTGCTCAGACGCTAAGTCATGTCCAACTCTCTGTGACCCCAAGGACGGTAGCCCACAAGGTTCCTTTATCCATGAGATTTCCCAGGCAAGAATACTGAAGTGGGTTGCCATTTCCTCTTCCAGGGGATCTTCCCGATCCAGAGATCGGACCCATGTCTCTTGCATTGGCAAGCACATTCTCTATCACTGAGCCACCTGGAAAAGGTACAGCTCTGAGATAAAACAGGAAACTCTAGCTACACAGTCTGAGAAGAAAGCCCAAAGCACCAATCAGAAATAAGATTCTATTGTACATAAAGATACATGAATATGTATTAGGAGACAAAAATTCAATCAGAATTTTCAATCTGCCATCCTAATATGACTGCAGTCGTTTGAGCTTAACTCATGGAATCGATTGTCCTAAAGGAATTCATTCACCTCAGTGATATTCGAAGGACAATAAGTTACTATATCAGCATGGCCCACACAAACATATATATGGGGCAATTCTGTATTTCACTACCCCTCCTCTTTTGTAAAAGATGTTGTTTGATCTTTAAAATAATTTAAAAAATCGGTATATCTATGAAAATCGCTTTAATATCCAGCTATCATCCAGTGCTTTTGTCATATACAACAAAGCAGGAAATATAAAAGAATGGCTCTACAACTCCAAGAAACCCATGACCTTCTTCGATTGCCCTTAAGGCAAAATACCAGATGAAGCTTTCGTTGATTATTTCATGATATTACTAAAGTAGTATGTTCAGTTCAGTTCAGTCACTCAGGTGAAGGTGAAGTCGCTCAGTCGTGTCTGACTCTTTGCGACCCCATGGACTGTAACCTATTAAGCTTCTCCGTCCATAGGATTCTCCAGGAAAGAATACTGGAGTGGATTGCCATTTCCTTCTCTAGGGGATCTTCCCAACTGAGGGATAGAACCCGGGTCTCCTGCATTGGAGGCAGACTCTTTAACCTCTGAGCCACCAGGGAAGCCAAAGTAGTGTGTTCAGTTCAGTTCAGTCGCTCAGTCAATACCAAAATCAGACTAATTATATTCTTTGCAGCCAAAGATGGAGAAGCTTTATACAGTCAGCAAAAACAAGACCAGGAGCTGACTGTGGCTCAGATCATGAACTCCTTATTGCCAAATTCAGACTTAAATTGAAGAAAGGAGGAAAACCACTAGACCATTCAGGTATGACCTAAAGCAAATTCTTTATGATTATACAGTGGAAGTGACAAATAGATTCAAGGGATTAGATCTGATAGAGTGCCTGAAGAACTATGGATGGAGGTTCGTGACATTGTACAGGAGGCAGGGATCAAGACCATCCTCATGGGAAAAAAAATGTAAAAAAGCAAAATGGCTATCTGAGGAGGCCTTACAAATAGCTGTGAAAAGAAGAGAAGCAAAAGGCAAAGGAGAAAAGGAAAGATATACTCATTTGGATGCAGTTCCAAAGAATAGCAAGGGGAGATAAGAAAGCCTTCCTCAGTGATCAATACAAACAATAGAATGGGAAAGACTAGGGATATCTTCAAGAAAATTAGAAATACCAAGGGAACATTTCATGCAAAGATGGGCACAATAAAGGACAGAAATGGTATGGGCCTAATAGAAGCAGAAGATATTTAGAAGAGGTGGCAAGAATACACAGAAGAACTATACAAAGAAGACCTTCATGACCCAGATAATCATGATGGTGTGATCACTCACCTCGAGCCAGATATCCTGGAATGTGAAGTCAAAGTAGTGGATTAGTGCCATGCTAAGACTGGAGAGTTCCCGTCCCAGTTCTCTTGACCTACTGCTCTATTTGGAGCCCTTGCTTTAATTTCTTTCTGCTTCTTCTCTAAAATAAAGTGTTTAGACTGACTGCTTTTAAGTTCACAGATTTTGTGGCTCTCTTCGCTATCAAGTAAACAGCTTTTCTGAGGTTCCATTTTATGGAGAAGTGATCTAATAAGTTAGAAGCCTCTTGTTGTTGTTGTTGTCCAGTGGCCCAGTTATGTCTGACTTTTCGTGACTCCATGGACAGCAGCACATCAGGCTTCCCTGTCCCTCACCGTCTCCCAGAGTTTTCCCAAGTTCATGTTCATTGCATCAGTGATGCCATTCAGCCATCTCATCCTCCAACACCCTCCTCTCCTTCTACCCTCAGTCTTTCCCAGCATCAGGGTCTTTTCTACTGAGTCGGCTATTAGCATCAGGTGACCAAAATATTGGAGCTTCAGCTTCAGCATCAGTCTTTCCAGTGAGTATTCAGGGTTGATTTTCTTTAAGATTGACCAGTTTGATTTCCTTGCTGTCCAAGGGACTCTCAAGAGTCTTCTCCAGAACCACAGTTCGAAGGCATGAATTCTTTAGTGCTCTGCTGAGGTCTATTGGCAGGACAGAAGCCCCTAAGGCTCCAAAGGGAACACTCCCAGGGAGAAATGGGGAGTTTGGACTGATAACCCAGGCTCAACTCCAGCACCGAGTAGATGGGGAAAGGACAGTGGAGAATACAGAGATGAAAGAGACTGCAGACTCCTTCAGACATAGCCCTTCTTGCACAGAGATTGCACTTGGTTGAGCATGTCAGTGTAAACTTAAAAAAAAAAGTTACCTTCAATAGGGAGCAGATCTAGCTGAGAAAGGGCATCCTTGAAGCATTGGACAAGGACACGTTTGAATATTCAGGTCCATTTTCAGCAGTGAAGCCACTGGAGGGCTGAAAAGGAATCATAGCAACCAAAAACTAGGACCTATAAGCAGACTGAACAGACATTTCTGTTCTTTACCTATCGACCCTTTGAACTGAACAAGTTCCCAGATGCTTAAGGAATTGTGGGAGTGAGGTTAGGTGAGCTCAAGAGCAAGAAATATCAACTTCCTGCAACAGAAGGGAAGTGGTGGCTCCAGTGCATCACTGGAGAAATTAAGGGAAAGACAGGTGGCTCTGTTTGTATCTCAAGGCTATGATGAGGGCAAAGCATCTCTGGTGGTGAATATCCAAAGCTGAGTGACACACTCGGACAATGGTCAAGATGACTGCTAGCGCTCCAGAATGTCTTCAGGCCAGGAAAGAGAGTGCCCTGTGTAGGAAGGAGGTGAGAGTAGAGGAGGGGAGACCTGTGGAGGGTGGGCAGGGGAGATGAAGCTGGAGACGGCAGGGCCACAGCAGAAACACCTTCTAGGTTCCAGATTGGCAGGGTCCTCTTTTTCATGCCATAAAGAAGGCCTGAGAGTGCTGCTGGGCCAGAGCTATGAATTATACCCAGTATCTGTTAACGCAGCTTGTCTCTCGTGTGTGATTTGCCCTTCTACAGATCTCCAGATAGACTGATCGTCATCTCAAATTCCCCATACTAGAAAAGTCACCCAAGGGCTTTTCCTTTTGATCCTCAATTTACTAAAGAACTGCAATATCAAATTTCTTTTGTATAAAACTCCAGCAGCACAATCAGTTAAAGGTCAGCTAAAGTAAACTCTTTTAAAATGGAGACCAAAATTTCACACTAAATAGAAAAACTCTTTGATGGAAACTTACTCTTGAATAATAAAACTAAAACTTATAAAAGATGAATGTTTTCTACTTAACAAAATTTACACTAAATTGCATTTATGCCTTAATTTTAAAAAAAAGATAAACTGCATGATGTTTTTCTTGAGGGCAAGATTATCATTTTTCAAACAAATTACGTGATAAATGTAGTTCACTTGATATTTACATTTGGCTTTTTCAGTATGGCCATAAAGAAAGCTATTTTTTAAAATATCTAGGCCATCATTAATTTTCCCATGCTTTTCTCTTAATCCTTTGATAATCGAATCAGTTTCTGCCTGAGGATATATCCTGGCCTTACTTGTATTAGATTTCCCTCCTTCAAGTGTTCATTAACTGTGTCAAACTCCCATTGTTTAAAACTGTGAGAATCCAGCAATTTTTCCCCTGGTTGCTCAGACTACAAAGAATCCGCCTGCAGTGTAAGGAACCTGGGTTCAGTACCTTGGTCAGGAAGAGCCCCTGGAGAAGAGAATGGCTACCCATTCCAGTATTCTTGCCTGGAGAATTCCATAGACAGAAGAACCTGGCAAACTACAGTCCATGGGGTCTCAAAGAATCAGACACAGCTGAGCAACTAATAGTTTTCATCTTTTTTTTTTTTTACTTGCATTAGATGTCCCTCCTTCAAGTATTCATTAACTGCGTCAAAATCCCATTGTTTAAAATTTTGAGTGTGATTCCAGCAATTTACCATCATTACCGTATGAGTTCTTGAATCTATTGAATATGTGTTTTACTGTTGTTATATTAATATTTGACCATTAACAAGAGACAGGCCATGAAGGCATTGACATGGTAAGCAGAGAAATAGTCTAGTGTTAACCTGGGACAGTCCTTTGCCTAAGGACCGATTTCCTAAGCCCTCAGAGCACTAGTGACACTTTCAGGCCCTGGTGGGTTTTCCTTGCCCCCGACTTGGCTCCCTTATGCATCCTCATAACTGTAGAGATTCTTCTAATGAATAAGAGGATAACAAGGACCTCCCTATAGTTTGAAATTCATATCATCTCAGACACTGAGCTCATCCAACACCAAAGCCAGTGTAGCCCCTAACATACGCAGACTGGAGTAGGGTAATCTGTCCACAACTGTGCTCAGCTTCATTGTGAATGATTTTTATGAAAAATCTCCCAGTCCTGCTCCCCTTACTGCTCCCACATGTTGTTCTGAGGGAACACATCAATAAATCTCCTGTATGCAGACCTGTCTTCTACTCGGATTCCCAGGTAATCTGACCTGCAGCAATCAGTAAACGTGAAGGGACTCACCTGGGGCTGGTATGATTTCTCTGTGCCCAAGTGAAAAATAAATATACCTACAATCACTAGCTTTCTTGATTACCGTAAATAACCAGTGGTACAATATAATGAAAAAAATCCCAATCACAATAGCAAAAAATACACAGAGAAAATAACTAGGAATCATCATAACAAGACAAGCATAAGACATATATTAATAAAACTCTACCGGAAGTCATTCTCTGGTGGCTCAGATGGTGAAGAATCCACCTGCAATGTGGGAGACCTGGGTCTGATCCCTGGGTTGGGAAGATCTCTTGGATGAGGGCATGGCAACCCACTCCAGTATTCTTGCCTGGGGAATCCCACAGGCAGAGGAACTTAGTGGACTACAGTCCTTGGGGTGGCAAAGAATTAGACACGACTGAGCAACTAAGTACATAAGTCATTTTAAAAGATGTGAACAAATGGAGAAAAGTACATTGTTCATAAAACTCAGTCCTGATACAGTGATTCTCTGTAAATCAATCTATAAATTCAATGCAGTCCAAATTTGAAATTTGATAAAAAATATAATAGAAAATTCATAGAAGAATAATCATAGAAAAACAGGGGGGAAAAGTTTAAAGAACAGGAGTGGGGGAACCAGAGAGAGGGTGAGCCTTAGGCGGTCAAATATTACAACATAAAGCCACACTCATTTCACCAGGATTCTTTCTCCTTCGCAGGACCCCAGCCAGAAGCTGAATGCAACCTCTGTTTTGCATCTCCAGGCCCCGCTCTTTCCTACTGTATAGCAAGTGCCTGTTTATTTCGTCTCTCCTGTTCTGCTATAATCTCTCAAGGAAGCAATCTGTGTTTTCCAGACTTGTCTTCAGCACCCAGCCCAGTGCCTGCACAAAGTGACGAACAAGTGAGTAAATGACAGAGACAGTAAAGCAAGCACAAAACTGGCTACAATGGGGCTTAGGTCATTACTTCTAGAGATATCTAGGAGCCACTGTCATTATAACCTAAGTTGATCCTAATGCCATCCAGAGGTAAGTACTCGTATGTTTCCTGTGGGTATGTTTCCTATGGGTATGCCCAGTTTCCTCTGTGCCTAAATTTACATTTAAAATAATGCATGCAGGGATTTCCTTGGCTGTCCAATGGTTATGACTCCATCTTTCCAATGCAGGGGCCGTGGTTTCCATTCCTGGTCATGGAATGAAGATCCCACATGCCACAAGGAGGCTAACTTATTTTTAAATACATACATCACAAGGAATATAGCCAATATTTTATAATAACTGTAAATGGAGTGTAGTCTATAAAATTATGAATCACTATGTTATATTCAGGTCAATTCAGTCACTCAGTCGTGTCTGACTCTTTGCAACCCCATGAACCCCAGCACCTGAAACTAATATAAAATTGTAAAGCAACTATACTTCGGGGAGGAGAGGGTGAGATATATGGAGAGAGTAACAGGGAAACTTACATTACCATATGTAAAATAGATAGCCAACGGGAATGTGCTGTATGGCTCAGGAAACTCAAACAGGGGCTCTGTATCAACCTAGAGGGGTGGGATGGGGAAGGAGGTTCAAAAAGAAGGGGATATATGTATACTTATGACTGATTCATGTTGAGGTTTGACAGAAAACAACAAAATTCTGTAAAGCAATTATCCTTCAATAAAAAAGAAAAAGAAAAAAAATTTAATTAATAAAAAATTTTAACTTAGAAACTAAATAAATGGCTTCCCTGGTGACTCAGTGGTAAAGAATCCACCTGCCAGTGCAGGAGACACGAGTTCGATCCCTGAGCTGGGAAGATCCAACATGCCGTGGAGCAACTAAGTCAGTGAGCCACAACTAATGAAGCCTGGGCCCCCTGGAGCCCATGCCCCACAAGGAGAAGCCACCACAATGAGAAGCCCAGCACTAAAAGAAGATAGCCCCCGCTAAGCATGCTTGGTGTTGGAGAAGACTCTGGAGAGTCCCTTGCACAGCAAGCAGGTAAAACCAGTCCATCCTAAAAGAAATCAGTCCTGAATGTTCACTGGAAGGACTGATGCTGAAGCTGAAACTCCAATACTTTGGCCGCCTGATACGAAGTCAGACATGACTGAGCGACTGAACTGAACTGAACTGATGTATGCTTCGTCGTTCAGTCATGTCCTACTCTTTGTGACCCCGTGGACTGTAGCCTGTCAGGCTCCTCTGTCTATGGGATTCTCCAGGCAAGAATAGTGTAGTGGGTTGCCATTTCCTCCTCTAAGGGATATTCCCGACACAGGGATCGAACCCACGTCTCCTGCAGCTCCTTCATTGCAGGGGATTCTTTACTGCTGAGCCACCAAGGAAGTCTAACTCTGGCTATACACAACTAGAAAAAAGCCCACACATAGCAACAAACACCCATAGAGCCAAAAATAAATAAATAATAAACTTTTAAAAAATAAAATTAAATAATGCTTGCCTTTGTAAACATCTTCATGTTAGAACAATTAAACTGCATATCTGTTTATGTTCCTAAGACTGCCTGACGATGGAAACCTTTAAAGGCCAATATCTCACCCCCTTTATGAGAGAAGATGCTTTAGATGTTGAGAAATAAAAGTTAATATCCTGAGATCTGTTTTTCCCTTGGGAAAGTCAAGGAAGGACACAGCATTTACACCAGGACATGCTGACAATGCCTAACTACGTCAAATCTTATCTACACAAGCAGTAAATCCCCTCACCCATTGGTCTGGTAAGAGGGCAGGCTTGCTCCACCACTATTACCAGCCAAGCTTTTAGCCCTTCTGCTACCTAACAGACTTCATTTCAGGATAGAGGTGATAACGTGCCCAAATAGTACATTTCAAGTCCCAAGGAATTTTAACAACAATGACTACCTTTGCAAAGCAGGAGAACAAATACACTGTCCCGCTGTAAACTTTCTGTACATCCCAGTCATCTGACGACCTGTGCCCATACCTGTTACCTCAGGGCAGGATTTACCCAGGTAATGAAAAGTCGAAACTGGACTTAAGGTTACACACACCCCAAAATGCATTTCATTTTGAGTTGTGCAATACAGCTCCAGTCTACCAACAGTTGACTGAGTAGATTTTAAATTTCAGCTTTTATCAACATATTGCTGAGAACTACAGCACTTCCAACTAGGTAATTGATTTCAGGAAAGCAGAAAGAATATACAAGCTCTAACATGACTATAAATCTGAAGAAAGGAAATTTAGTTTAAACAATTTGTACAACAATTTGTACTTTAGAGGGTCACTGAAAACATAATAAAAGCTCTTCCCAAGTTAGAGGCTTGGGTCTTTCACCGTGTAGTCTTCACATCTGTACAATTTTAAGGTGGGCAGGCAGTCACCTTTCCTACAGATGATCCAGGCCACAGACTTGATCTGAATGCTGAAATGAAGGTTCAGTCCATGGTCCTAGAACTTAGAACTAGACTTCCTGAAGTCTGAGTCTTCGAAGGAAAGCAGCCTTGTTGATGTTCAATTATTTCCTTTGCTGCTTTTGGCCCCAATTATCTCATAACAGGACCTGAAAAACATAAATCAAACATGCGCAAAAAACATGCATAAAAGACCCAGAAAAGCATGCGTATGGAAGAACCTGCATAGAATTTCCACCAGGCTGATGCCTTTTTTATCTTCATATCACCTCTTAAGATGGGGGTTGTTATCACGAGGAATTGTTATAACAAGCCCCAAGATTCAAAAAGAAGATACTTAGGGCAAAGGGGTTGCTGACTTACTCTAGAGAAGGAAAAGTTAAACGTTTTCTGATTTCCCTGGAAAGGGAGAAACATGTCTCCTTTCCCAGAAATCTCTTTGTGTCAGAGATGCCTGGAAATAGCTGTTTCTGGGGAAAGCAATAGGCCGAATCAAAGGCAACACAGTAATCCTAAATCCTGGCAATTACATGTTGAGAGCTTGCCTAGATATTCTAGGTGCCACTGTGTCGCTGACAGCCCCATGCCTATCAGGGAAAAGACACTCTCTCAGTGGGCACCTCTTATAGCCACATTATCCAACTGAAGTGTGATTCTGGAGTACAGTCAGCCTACCCCACTGAGGCAAGTCTCCACAGGACACCAGGCCAGCCTGGGTAGACCTAACCAGCCAGAGCGTGAAGGACGAGGGAAGCAGGAAAGTCATAATACCTGTCTGGTGAGTTTTAAAGCATCACTGATACTAAAATGATGCATGGAGTTCCAGCATCCCATGGCATCCAGTGGGAAACAAAGGCAGTCACCTGACTCAGGAGGGCTGACAGGGATCTGAATTGAGGCTCATTTTAAGCAGAAGCCATGTGGGCTTCAATGCCACAGTGTTAAATCATGAATATAGAATGATCCTGGCTAATAGGATGTCATCAACCCACAGACAGTGTTCACAATCCCAGAATGACAGCAACAAATATTCACAGCACGTCTATTCCTCTCAGCCCCAGACAAGACACATGACAAGTTCCAGCGTCATCCTGATCTGGATGAAGACTGTCCAGCTACAGAAGCAAGAATAACACTCTTTAAATCAGAAGAAGTATGTTTAAACTGACTAGCCCAAATAGTTAAGTGATGTACCAGTTCATGGGGTCGCAAAGAGTCGGACACAACTGAGCAACTGAACTAAACTGAACTGAACTGAACTGTACCAGTTCTGAGGACACAGAAATCCTTAAGGGTGACCTGGACACCCAAGGGTGCCTGGAGAAGAGAATGGCAACCCACTCCAGTATTCTTGCCTGGAGAGCCCCAGGGACAGAGGAGCCTGGAGGGCTGCAGTCCATAGGATTGCAAAGAGTCAGACACGGCTGAGAACTGGACCCCCAAGGGTGTGAGATTTTCATTGGTGGGGAGGCAAGCATCCCACAGACAGGAAGCAACATAAGCAGGGACATGTAAGAAGGAAAGAAAGGGTTGGACATGGAAAATACTAGGAAAATCAAACTGTGTGGTAAAGACTGGACTCCCAAACAAAAGACTCACTATTGATGATTGCTAGCAGTCATTGAACGCACAGGCACACAACAGTCACTTAGGGAAGGCTGACCACCCCCTCTCTTCCACACTGGGGAGTAGTGCCAGGGAAGTACATTGGAAAGTTGCTTCTTTATTTTTCCCATTAATTGCACTTATGGACCTCTTTCTAGATCCCTCTCCTTAAAGGTCTCTCAGCTGTTTATAACTGATAACTGGACAGTTTTAAGGACTATTTGTGATTCAAAGATGGCTACACACAAAAGGGGGAGCCACAATTTCCAGTCTATGCTGTCATTGGTGCTTGGACCCTAGGTCTCCAGTCTGACTGATCAGTATCTAAACGTGGACAGAGATAAGTTGGTACCTTGTGCCTGTGTCAATCCTTCTATTTCAAACTCTTGTTACTCTAACTTGTTCAACCACTAGCATTATTTTATTGGAAACTGCTGATGAATCAATATACAGTGCTTTGTGGAGTCTTTGCTGAGTGCTGATATCAGCCTAGGTGAAGCTGAGGAAACCCTGAGAAGTGCCCTCCCCATCTACCAACAAAGGGATAAGCTGTTAAACATCAAATGGCACCTTTCTTGTTGTTCAGTTGCTGAGTCATGTCCAGCTCTTTGCCACCCCATGGACTGCAGCATGCCAGGCTTTCCTGTCGTTCACTATCTTCTGGAGTTTGTTCAAATTCATGTCCATTGAGTCAGTGATGCCATCCAACCATCTCATCCTCTGTCATACCCCTCTCCTCTTGCCCTCAATCTTTCCCAGCGTCAGGGTCTTTTCCTATGAGTCGGCTCTTTGCATCAGGTGGCCAAAGTATTGGAGCTTTAGCTTCAGCGTCTTGGAATCTCCATTTTTTATCAAGTCATTTAAAGTTTGTCAGTGAAGTAGATTATAGGGTTACATTAAAAATCCCACAGTTTCCAAATTCATTTAAATGGATTTCTACTTATTAGCAATACCTAACTTTAGGGAGTTACTTATTTATTCTTATTAATGAGGAAAAACAGACTAAAATAAGTGCTGAATCAGTCTGAATTTAGTGGAGAGTTTTTAGAGTTCATGTTTCTGTGTTTATCAAACTTAATTCCAAATGATGCAGATAAGGACCTGGTTCTAACTACTCCCCCTAAAATGCACTTGGTTACTGTTGTTGTCAGGGCTGCTAAGCAGAGAAGCCCTAAGGGAATGAAATTTCCTCCTTCCCACTGATCTGTTGTCTTTCAAAACAGCAGAACTGCCAAGATCAGCAGGTGGAAAGGCTCCTTTGAGGTGTTCCTCATGCCTCTTTTCACTGGCTTGAGCAAAACGAGCATCTGAACCGTGTTCAGTCCCCAAGGGGACACTCAGGAGAGGACACAACCAGAACATTATAAGGGACAGCACTCAGTGAAGGCAGGGCAGCCACGGGCTGCCAGGGGTCAGATCCTGGAGCTCAGAAACACAGGCTTAAGTCACTATAAATACCTTCGAAAAAGTGACCGGGGTGGGAGAGAGCAGGAACAGGTGGTCAGGGGCCCCCGTAGGCACATTACCAGCCTAGAACAATAACTCTGGGACATGATCCCTGTGTTCAGTATTCCAAGTCCACATTTACCCAAAGACAGGATAACCTGATGCACCTCTCCCTCATGCTAAGCATTGGTTTATATCTTCGCAAACATCTCGCATGATTTTTTAATACTATATCATGTGGGTGCGTGTGTTAGTTCCTCACTCGTGTCCAACTCTTTGTGACCCCATGGACTGTAGCCTTCTAAACTCCTCTGTCCATGGGATTCTCCAGGCAAGAATACTGGAGTGGGTTGCCATTCTGTTCTCCAGGAAATCTTCCCAACCCAGGGATCAAACCCACAATTTACAATCCTGAAGGGGAGGGGAACCCTATCTCTACCCCAAAGAAAATCTTTCTGGGCACAATTAGGGAAGAAAAGAATTTCTCAAGTCTTCTAAGGAATATATAAAAAGATAGTGGAGAAATAAAAGAAGACCAACCAAGGGAGAACAAGCAAAAATTATTTATTCAGAGCTGCTGTAACAAGGCAGTCAGCCAAAGTCATTTACGTTTCAACAGACTCAAAGGCAGTGGCTCAGAGAAACTTCCCTAGCGGCTCAGATGATAAAGAATCTGTCTGCAATGAAGGAGACCCAGGTTCGATCCTTGAGTCGGGAAGATCTCCTGGAGAAGAAAATGGCAACCCACTCCAGTATTCTTGCCTGGAGAATCCCACGGACAAAGGAGTCTGGCAGGTTACAGTTCATGCGGTTGCAAAGAGTCAGACATGACTGAGCAACTCACCCACACACAAAGGCAGGCAGAGTAGTGGGAATTTTTTAGTGGAAAAGGAGAGGGCTTCAGACATGTCCTCATTGGAGCCTATTGACCAGGAAAGCTGTGGGTGAGCTAACTGAAAGTGAGGTTTAGCTTTCCCTGGCTGATCCTAAGTTTGAAGCAACAACAAAAATTACAGAAGTTGGAAGCTATTGATCAAGTCCTGGTGACTCGGGGCCAATTGTCATAGAAGTTATTCTTTAGCTTTCTGGATTGTTGCTAGAGATAGCAATCCAAAAATCTGACTCCCAGCAGGCTGCCTGCCTGGATTGTTTATTGGAGATAAAGGGCTTGGTTTCCTGGGCATGTTGTAGACCTTTCTGTATAGGCTCTGGCCATTGTCCATGTGCCTATACAGTCTCTCTGAATCTTCTGAAACAAGATCACCAGGTAGGAAGAGCAGCTTATGAGTCAAGCCATGTCATCTCCCTATGAAAGAAACCATAACTGGGAATTCATGAGGCTGGGTTAAGGTCAAGATGTGGTTGCTTTTTTTTTTCCTGTATTTTATAACTCTTCCAAGTATTTGGTTTACTTGATCATGTGGCAGAAGCCAATGGTCTAAGTCTCCCATTGCTTCATGAAGGAGGGCAACATTCTGCTGAGTCAGGAGGGTGGGGAGAAGACTGTTTCTTTATCCTCCCCCAGAATCTGAGCTCCAGACATTCTTTCCTTGAAGACAAAGCAACCTTGATTTGGTAGGAATAGGGAAACTGCATTCTTAAAAAAATCATCTTTACTTCGATGAAAATAACCCTTAGCATCCATATATAGAAGGAGAGTTTGATGCTGGATGTTGCATTAGTCTGCTCAGGCTATCATAAAAAATTATTATCACAGACTGGGGCCATAAACAACAAACATTTATTTTATTGTAGTTTTGGAGGCTAGAAGTCCAAGATCAAGTTGCCGGCTAGTTTGATTTCGTACTAAGGCCTCTCCTCTCAGCTTACAGGCAGCCATGATCTCACTGTGTGTTCATGTAGGCTTTCTTCTGTGTGAGCACTGAGAGAGGGGCAAGCTCTCTGATGTCTTTTCTTGTAAGGACACAAATCCTATCAGCTCAGGGCCTCACCCTACAGCCTCATTTAACTTTAATTACTTCCACAAAAGCCCTATCTCCAAATACAGTCATGCTGGGGTTAGAACTTCAGCATATGAATTTGGAGGGGACACAAGCATTCGGTCCATAATTGTTGTGGAAGGTGGACACATCTCTCTGCAAATGGAATCCTATTTGCCTGTAGGTGTGCTGTAAGAACCAGTGAGATGACCCTCAACTGTTCTTAGCTAAATAACAACACCAAGCTCCCTACAAATGAGGATACAGAAAATTCAAGTTGTTGGAAATTCCCTGGTGGTCCAGTGGTTAGGACTCTGCTTCCATTGCTGGGTGCCCAGGTTCAATCCCTGAACAGAAACTAAGACCCCACAAGCTTTGTGGTGTAGCCAAAAAATTCAAATTGTAGAGGTTTGCTCTGTTTTTAGACTGAATATATTTTAAATTATGAGACCAAAATTTCCACCTAAAGTCAGATGTGGATTGATAGAATAATCACAATCTGACTATGTCACAATGACTTGTTAAGTATGATTGGGTTTAAGACATACTCATTTTTTTCTAAGATAAAATATTGAGATAAAAATACATAAATATAAATATGGCATTTAGGGAACCATGGGTCCCAAAAAGTTTAACTAAGTGTAGTCACTCAGTTGTGTCTGACTCTTTGTGACCCTATGGACTGTAGCCCGCCAGGCTTCTCTGTCCAAGGAATTCTCCAGGCAAGAATACTGGAGTGGGCTGCCATTCCCTTCTCCAGGCGATCTTCCCAACCCAAGGATCAAACCTAGGTCTCCCTCATTGCAGGCAGATTCTTTAGAATCTAAGCCATTGAGGGTTCTGAAAGAGGTCAATTTTCATTAAACACCACCTCTCCCATATTACTTTTCTGCTGCCAAGCTCTCCTTTGTTTTCCACTCCTTATGGATTAATGTCTAATCCATTTAACCTCAGGCTATTTTTCTGAAATTCTCTCCTACTTTTTTTCTTCACCAATAACAGTAGTAACAATGGTTATCACTTGCGTGCTAAACCCTCTGCTAAATGCTTTATATGCATTGTTGTTAGTTGTGAGTGCTGTATCCTAAGTCTCTTCAGTCGTGTCTGACTCTGCAACTGTAGCCTGCCAGGCTCTCCTGTCTTTGGAATTCTCCAGGCAAGAATACTGGAGTGGGTTGCTATGCCCTCCTCCAGGGGATCTTCCTGACGTAGAAACCAAACCTGTGTCTCTTAACATCTCCTGCACTGGCCAGCAGCTTCTTCACCACTGAGCCACTAGGGAAGCCTCCCTTACCCATAAACTGGCTTGTTTTTCTACAAATATGCCCTTGCAACTCCTGTTCTCTTAAAGACTGGTATGTCTCACATTACAGGCCCCCAAAGAATATACTACTAAAATGTTGAACCAAGTTCAGAAAACAAACTCCTTGAAGTGGACAGAATTTCCTAAACAAAAAAGTCATAAAGGAAAGGAAAGACATATTTGCTTATATAAACTTTTAAAAAACTGTTTATGTCTTTTTCCATTCAAAAGACATATAGTAGACTGAAAAATTATTTGCTATAGTTATGGTAGGCATAGGATTATATCTCTAACATGCAGAAAAGTGTCTACAAGTTGACAAGAAAAAGAACAAACAGACCTTTAGAAAAATGAACAGAGGATATAAACAGGAAATTCACAGATGAGGGTAAAATGGCTAATAAATCTATGATGAGCAGTTTCATTAGGATTGAGGGACATTAAAATTAAAGCAACATTATTATCTATTTTCATTCATCAAATTGGCAAAATTTGAAAGCAAAAATAACCCCAGTGCTGATACAGATGCAGTGAAATAAGCACATTTATATATCAGTTCAGTTCAGTCGCTCAGTCGTGTCCAACTCTTTGCGACCCCATGAATCGCAGCACGTCAGGCCTCCCTGTCCATTACCAACTCCTGGAGTTCACTCAGACTCATGTCCACCGAGTCAGTGATGCCATCCAGCCATCTCATCCTGGGTTGTCCCCTTCTCCTCCTGCCCCCAATCCCTCCCAGCATCAGAGTCTTTTCCAATGAGTCAACTCTTCACATGAGGTGGCCAAAGTACTGGAGCTTCAGCTTTAGCATCATTCCTTCCAGAGAAATCCCAGGGCTGATCTCCTTCAGAATGGACTGGTTGGATCTCCTTGCAGTCCAAGGGACTCTCAAGAGTCTTCTCCAACACCACAGTTCAAAAGCATCAATTCTTCGGCACTCAGCCTCCTTCACAGTCCAACTGTCACATCCATACATGACCACAGTAAAAACCATAGCCTTGACTAGATGGACCTTAGTCAGCAAAGTAATGTCTCTGCTTTTGAATATACTATCTAGGTTGGTCATAACTTTTCTTCCAAGGAGTAAGCGTCTTTTAAAAATTTCATGGCTGCAGTCACCATCTGCAGTGATTTTGGAGCCCAAAAACATAAAGTCTTACACTGTTTCCACTGTTTCCCCATCCATCTCCCATGAAGTGACGGGACCAGATGCCATGATCTTCGTTTTCTGAATGTTGAGCTTTAAGCCAACTTTTTCACTCTCCCCTTTCACTTTCATCAAGAGGCTTTCCAGTTCCTTTTCACTTTCTGCCATAAGGATTGTGTCATCTGCATATCTGAGGTGATTGATATTTCTCCCAGCAATCTTGATTCCAGCTTGTGTTTCTTCCAGTCCAGTGTTTCTCATGATGTACTCTGCATAGAAGTTAAGTAAGCAGGGTGACAATATACAGCCTTGACGCACTCCTTTTCCTATTTGGAACCAGTCTGTTGTTCCATGTCCAGTGCTAACTGTTGCTTCCTGACCTGCATACAGATTTCTCAAGAGGCAGGTTAGGTGGTCTGGTATTCCCATCTCTTGAAGAATTTTCCACAGTTTATTATGATCCACATAGTCAAGGGCTTTGGCATAGTCAATAAAGCAGAAAGAGATGTTTTTCTGGAACTCTCTTGCTTTTTTGATGACCCAGCGGATGTTGGCAATTTGATCTCTGGTTCCTCTGCCTTTTCTAAAACCAGCTTGAACATCAGGAAGTTCACGGTTCACGTTTTGCTGAAACCTGGCTTGGAGAATTTTGAGCATTACTCTACTAGCATGTGAGATGAGTGCAATTGTGCGGTAGTTTGAGCATTCTTTGGCATTGCCTTTCTTTGGGATTGGAATGAAAACTGACCTTTTCCAGTCCTGTGGCCACTGCTGAGTTTTCCAAATTTGCTGGCATATTGAGTACAGCACTTTCACAGCATCATCTTTCAGGATTTGAAACAGCTCAACTGGAATTCCATCACCTCCACTAGCTTTGTTTGTGGTGATGCTTTCTAAGGCCCACTTGACTTCACATTCCAAGATGTCTGGCTCTAGATGAGTGATCACACCATCATGATTATCTGGGTCGTGAAGATCTTTTTTGTACAGTTCTTCTGTGTATCTTGCCACCTCTTGTTAATATCTTCTGCTTCTGTTAGGTCCATACCATTTCTGTCCTTTATTGAGCCCATCTTTGCATGAAATGTTCCCTTGGTATCTCTAATTTTCTTGAAGAGATCTCTAGTCTTTCCCATTCTGTTGTTTTCCTCTATTTCTTTGCTTTGATCGCTGAAGAAGGCTTTCTTATCTCTTCTTGCTATTCTCTGGAACTCTGCATTCAAATGGGTAAATCTTTCCTTTCCTCCTTTACTTTTCATTTCTCTTCTTTTCACAGCTATTTGTAAGGCCTCCCCAGACAGCCATTTTGCTTTTTTACATTTCTTTTCCATGGGGATGGTCTTGGTCCCTGTCTCCTTTACAATGTCATGAACTTCATTCCATAGTTCATCAGGCACTCTATCTATCAGATCTAGGCCCTTAAATCTATTTCTCACTTCCACTATATAATCATAAGGGATTTGATTTAGGTCATACCTGAATGGTTTAGCGATTTTCCCTACTTTCTTCAATTTCAGTCTGAATTTGGTAATAAAGAGTTCATTATCTGAGCCCCAGTTTTGTTTTTGCTGACTGTATAGAGCTTCTCCATCTTTGGCTGCAAAGAATATAATCAATCTGATTTCGGTGTTGACCATCTGGTGATGTCCATGTGTAGAGTCTTCTCATGATGTCCATGTAGAGTCTTCATTTATATATAGCTACTGAGAATTGGGACTGCTATATTTTTTTTAAAACTGTCAATATCTTTTGAAATTTAAATACATATATATTTTTACCAAGTAATATAGCATTTGGGACTCTAACCTAAAAGAAATAAAAGCACCAATACATAGAATACATGAAAAGAAATGTTTATTGCCGCATTGTTGTAGCGGGAGAAATAAGAAATAACAACTATCATTCACTTGGGTAACTGTTGGATGAGTATAGTTCGTACACACTATGAACTGTCATGCAAACATTAAAAATAATGAGTTAGCTATAGCTCTGACTTGGAAGGAAGAGCAAAGATGCTGGCCCTGTTACAACTCTGTCTCAATCAAAACTGTGTCACACATGGCCACTGTCAGCTGCAAAAGAGGCTGAGGGAACAGATACTTAGTTTTTCCAGTATTTGAAGTGGAAGCAGACAAGGGAAAAGGGATTGAGAATGGGTTATGGATCAGCCAATCAAGTGCCTATGTAGGACCCATGTCATGTATATGTTGGTCATTCTCGCTGTGCTTTAGCAAAGGGCAGCACACAAGGTAAGCATTCTGCACATTTTTACTGAGTGAATGATTAAGGAAGCTTTTTAGAGCAAAAGGTGAGACGCCTTGAGCATCTTGTCATGGAAGGTTATGAAAAAGTACCATAGGGAAACTGAGTCTGGAGCTCTAGGCTCAGGAGAAACAGTATCAGTTAGGGAGAGTCTGAATTCAAAGTCTCAGGACTCCATACACTAGAGCCCAGGTGACAGCGCCTGACATTTACACTGGGCAGTGGAGAGAACCTGGAACCCTGCCAGAAGGGATGTTACTTCTCCAGGAAGCTGAGTTACTGTGCTCTGGCAGGTACCATGAGCTGCGAGATAGCTGTGAGAACATGTAGGATCACACTGTTGGGAACTGAGTCTCAGCTCTTCCAGGAACTAGAACATGACCTTGGCGTCACATACACACTGCGGAAGCCAGACAATAATTCCCATTCCTATGGAACACACGCTGTCATAAAGATCACAACTTTCCAGGGAAGTCAGCAAATTTAGCCAACTTAACCCTTAAAAACAGTAGCGGTTTTTTTGTTTGTTTTTTGTTTTTTCTATCAGCAAACCTAATCCATTGATGTATAAAGCCAGAAAAAAATGAGCAAGTATGTGCAGAACCCTCTGGGATTGCAATATAAAAATAATCCTTGTTAAGGATTATTAATCCTTGTTAAGGATTCTTAAGACCAGGTCACCCCTCTCTCTTTTCCCATACTCAAAAAAAAAAAAAAAAAAAAGATGTAGGTTCTCAAGGAGTGTTTCCACTGGAAATCACTTTACTAGCATGGAGGTGGAGAAAAATAATTTAAAGCAGCTAAAAGGTTGAATCTGGATAGCTTTGTTTCTCTTCTTTTAGATCTTAAAAATCATGCCCTTTAATACCACGAATCCATGTAAGAATGTCTTTCAAAATAATGGTTTCATATTTTCTAAATCTTTAGTATTTAGTCATTTTTAGGGAATATCATGTGTCAGAAGGCTGCTTTTATTTATTTATTTTTTTTATCAGACAAGAATACCCTAAGCAATTACTAAATAGCTGATTCAGTGCTCATGATAAGAACATATGGGAGTTCTAGAAGCTGTGTGGTTCCGTGGTCCCTTTAAACCTGGGGGGTCTGTAGGCATATAACTAGTAATTTTGCTCAGAGCCAGTGGTCAGTCATGCCTCAGGCTGTTGGTACCACATGGGGTTTGCACATATTGTTGTTACTGTTGTTATTGCTATTTGCTTTTTAAGAACTTTGAGAAATTTTAGAAGCATAGAATTTGATTTAGCCAGAGGAGCAGAACATATTATCCAAACTGGTTTTTTATAAGAGACATTAAATAACATTGTTCTCAAAAACATTAACCATAAATTAATCATCTAAACATTAAGGAAAGGCATCAGTTCAGTTCAGTTCAGTTCAGTCACTCAGTCGTGTCCGACTCTGCGACCCCATGTATCGCAGCACACCAGGCTTCCCTGTCCATCACCAACTCCTGGAGTTCACTCAGACTCCTGTCCATCGAGTTAGTGATGCCATTCAGCCATCTCATCCTCTGTCGTCCCCTTCTTCTCCTGCCCCCAATCCCTCCCAGCATCAAAGTCTTTTCCAATGAGTCAAGGCATAGCAGTTCTTTTTCTCGATAAGATAGATATTTTCATAACTAAGTTCCAGCATCCTAATTATTTTGACAAGTTATATCAATCAGTGAACTAAAATTCAAAGGTTTCATCTTCTATAAATGGAGTATTGTTGTTGTTCAGGCACTAAGTCGTGTCCGACTCTTTGTGACCCCCATGGACTGTAGCCTGACAGGCTGCTCTGTTCATGGGATTTCGCAGGCAAGAATACTGGAGTGGGTTACCATTTCCTTCTCATGGGATCTTCCCAACCCAGGAATTGAACCCACGCCTCCTACATTGCAGGCAGATTCTTTACCAGGGAAGCTCCAAAATGGGGTATGTGCAAGTCTGCTCGGTCACTTCGGTCATGCCCGACTCTTTACGACCCTGTGGACTGTAGCCTTCCGCAGACTCCTCAGTCCATGGGATTCTCCAGGCAAGAGTACTAGAGTGGGTTGCCATGCCCTCCTGCAGGGTAAATGGGGTATAGTGATTGCTTTTATGTAAAACCTTGTTTTGTATTTGATATGCCTTGTATTCACTGTATGTGTAATTGGAAGACCTCATCCCCGGACAGAAGGAAGTGAGGCTGCCCTAAACGTTGAACCTGGCCCATGTCGGGTGGAGTGTTCTGCTTTAGGAGAGTAGACTTGCTCTCATTCATGGAATTCCACTGAAATGATAGAGTAGCATGAAGCCATAAGAGTCCTGAGTACGATGGACCAGGTATTTTGACATAGTTTTGAAAACCAAGAAGTACATGAGATTGTACTGATATAAAGTCATTGCTGAGAAAGTTGTAGCCCAGAATACAGGCGGAAGAAGTGTGAGCACTCTTCTCAGAAGAACCCTGTGCCTACCTGTAACAAAGTATCTCAAAGTTAGATTCTTAGATCAATACAAAATTATTCTCTCACACTTCTGGAATTGTCAAGCCTGAAACACAGGTGTTGGCAGGGGTGGTTCCCTTGGAGGGTTGTGTGGGAGAATCCATCCCATGCCTCTGCCCTAGCTTCTGTGACAACCGGTGGTCCTGGGTGTGGTCTGCCTCCAGATGCCTCACTCTTGCCTCTGTTGTGCCATGGCATTCTGCCCGTATATCTCTGTCATTCATCTTCTTATAAGAACATCAGTCATATTAGGTGAAGGCCACCCTACACCAGTATGACCCCATCTTAACCTAACTAATTGCATCATCAATGATTCTATTTCCGAATAAGTTCCTGTTCTGTGGTACCGGGGCTTAGAACTTCAACATGTCTTTTTAGGGGTAGGGGTAGGGTTCAGTTCAACCCAGTATACTCCATCTGTTTGCTCTCAGATTCTCTTCCTACTCTTTCCATCTCTCAGGTTACTGACCCCTCCAATCTACATTTTCCAGACTCCCTTGACAAACCGGTTTCTGGCCAGTTTCACCTGAGGGGAGGCATTAGTGAGGGATGCACAGTAGGAGGAGGGAATAAATTTGGGTGTTTCTTCTCCTTCTTTCTTGGCTTTGAGCAAAGCTTCCACCAGTAGCTCCATCTACTCCATGGTTCCAGTACCTGCCTGGAGACCCGAGTCCAGCTCTGTGACCTACCCTGGAGTTCCAGCGCCCAGCAAAGGGAATGAACTCTCATCCCCCAACCCACGTCTGCTTCCTAATTCTGAGCTGCTTCATCCTCCTGTTTGCTCTGTCAGCTCTTCTAAAGCCTTTATAATTAACCCCACTAATTAAATTCTTTCTATTGAACTATCTGGCACGAGTTCTGTTTTCCTGATGAGACCCTGGATTGACACAAGTTTCAAGAAATGCCAAACTCTGAGTCAACCAGCACAGAACAGGAGTGAACCAGGGGGCAGACACCAGGGTCTGTTGAAAGGACTGCCAATGAGACAGATGGGCAGAGATCAGCTTTCTCTCCTCCCTCCTCAGAAAATACAGTACAATTGTCAGGAGGAGGGCACATGGGAATTAATAGTCATAAGTATGAAAAATCCTTCCTCTTTCTTAGATACTAATCAAAGTTGAGAAATTAAGAAAAAGAGGTATAAGCATATTTCTTGTTGTTGTTTAGTCATAAAGTCATGTCCAACTCTTTTGTGACCCCCATGGACTGTAGCCCTCCAGGCTCCTCTGTTCGTGGAATTTCCCAGGCAAGAATACTGGAGTCGGTTGCCATTTCCTTCTCAGAGGGGATCTTCCTGACCCAGGGGTCAGACCTGAGTCTCCTGCATTGAAGGTGGGTTCTTGAGCCACTGCGGAAGCCTTAAGCATATTTCTAGTAGTTCCCAAAATAATTTAGACATTAATAAATAAAAATGGTTATCTTTCAGTCTTAGACTTCAGATTGGGGTGGAATAGGCTTATTTTTTTATCTCCTCTATGCAGTTTGCATTTTGTAATGCTTATACATCTATTACTTCTTAATTTTTTAGGTAATAATTTCAAATTTTGACTAGGTCTTTTTTTAAGTTTCATTTTATTTACTTATTTTGGGGGGAACTTAGTTCCCCAACCAGGGATTCAACCTGCACTCCTTGCACTGGAAATATGGAGTCTTAACCACTAGACAGCTAGGGAAGTCTCCTGACTGCATCTTAGAATAGCTAAGGACCAAATGATGTTTTTTTCCAGTCCAAATTCTTATTTTCTGAATGGACCAGGGGAGGATGAAGAGTGAAAAAAGTAACAAAGTTTGAAAGCAGGCACATGAAAAAAGAAGCTAATGACACTACTCATTAATTAAATGAGTGAATTGCTTTAAACTGCTTTACATATTACAATGTGGATGAGGGAAATACATGAAAGTATATTTCAATTTGGGAAAAAATATCTCTCTTAATACAGATGATACTGAGAAATACTGTTTGTTCTTGGGAGATGCGTTCAGTATCCTCAATCTAGTTTGTTTGTTTGTTTTTAATCCACACTAACTCCTACTTTTGCTGTCCAAAATCAGGAAACATGAGAGGTAGAGACCAGGGAAGGTACCAGAGCCGAAGGGGCTCAAACCTACCCTGGACTTTTATAGTGAGCCCCAGAATTGTTGCATAGGCTAGATAAACAGTACAGGATGATTAGAAACTTTCCTCCACAATAGCTCACTATGGCTTAAATTAAAAAAAAGAAGAAGACATAAGCTTTGGACAGAGGCAGGCTTACATTTTAATCTCAGGGTTACCCTCTATGACCTTGGGCAATTTGCTTGGATTCTCTGAACTTCAATTTCCATTGCTGGCAAATGGAGAAACAACATTTAGTCCATATGGTTGTCATAAAAAAATAATGAGATAATCTATGCAAGGAGTTTTACAGAATGCCTTGCACATAGGAGGACCTCAGTCAGATGCATCCATTGCTGATGAGGAAAGAGGTCAAATAAGACTCTGCATCTGTGTTGTACACGTACAAAGACTCCACTGAGTGAGATTCTTAGATATTGGTGGGTTTTTCAAAGTACTAGCTTGTTTATTAATCCCTGCAAAATGTATTTACTGACTGTTGTACCAAGGGTTTTGAGTAAGATGACAGCAAAGGACGATCCCAAGCAGGCCAGCCTTCTCAGGCCAACTTGTTGCTAGCTGTGGTTCCAGGAATCAGATTTACATGAGGCATTCCCTGGTGGCTCAGATGGCAAAAAATCTGCCTGTAATATAGGAGACCCAGGTTCAATCCCTGGGTCCAGAAGATCCCCTGGAGAGGGAATGGCTACCTATTCCAGTATTCTTGCCTGGAGAATTCCATGGACAGAGGAGCCTAGTGGGCTATAGTCCATGGGGTCACAAAGAGTTGGACATGACTTAGTGACTAAACAACAACAACAACAATTATAGGTGTAGTGGGAAACTCATCATAGCCCTGTAAATACTGCTAGATTCAGGGGAAAACTGGAGAGGTGGACCCGATAGAAGTCTCCTGTGTAATATTTACTCTAGGGGTTAAGCAGATTAGACAAGCTTGACTTGGTGATTGAAGGGGAAGGTGACTCTGACTATCCAGCGCTGTGTACTCGTAAGAATTATCTACTGCCTATGCCCCCAAATAGCAGAAATGATGTCCAACTACAGATGGTTCCTCAGATGTATGTAGCACTGGCACCTTCTGTGGTAAGCAGGAAAGAATACCTGGCAGAGAGGGTGATACCCAATGGAGGAGCCTGGCACAAAAGAGAAGACGGAACATGCCATTTCATAGCTCGAGATAACTCCACTTGCTCAGTAGGAGTTATCCTCTAGAGACCCCCTCCCCGCCCCTCAAGGAACGCTTGCAGAGATTTTCACGGGCTTTATAACAGGACAGCCAAAAGAGACAGCGAAACATGGGAGGTTACTCTGATCCCAGCTACAGCTTACTCAGGGTTAGTGCGGCTTAGGGAGATTCCAGCACACAAGTAAATTATACAGAAACAGTCATTTTTTGACTGCCACCTTAAAGGAAAACAACCTTGGTTTCCTGTCAGAACCCTATTATTGCAGCTTATGGTCCATACTAAGAACTCAATGTAAAGCCCTCTGGAAATTTCTACAGATATGTAGACTATGATCTTCAAGTCAAGGCAGAGCTTTGCAGACAGCTCTGAGATGGGAAAACCCTGCTGTCTCATTTCAATACCTGCGATCTCTGGGAACTTGTAGAAGATCTTGTCTTTCCTGATAAAGTGCTATCAATTGATTTCTGTATTAGTGAGGTTAGGCATTGCTACAATAATAAGAAAACCCTGAAATCTCAATGGCTTAATGCAACAAAAGTTATTTCTTGATCACATAATGCCTGATAGGGATTGGGTGGCCCTCTTCCATCTTCAATGCATGCCAACCAGAACACACGGCCTCCTTGGTCATCATAGAAATGGGAAAACAGCCAGAGACTCCTGTGAGGTGGTTTTAAGTGCCAGGCCTAGCAATGTCCATCTCCCTGTTGGCCAGTTAGTCCATGATGCCACGTGGTCCGTGTGAGCTGAGAAATGCAGAGCAGCCCCCCGACCCTCAGGTGAACACTAAGAATCTCACCACAGCATTTCTATAAACAATTCATTAATCAAATTAAACAGCTCGTTTAAATTGCCTTTATTAACTAAGTTTATCAGTGTCTCTTTCAGGAACAAAATTAGTCAAGAAAGGAGAAATTTATCAAATCATCACTTTAAAAACATAACAATTTTATTTGTCAGAAATAAAACATAAAGAAAAAGAACATAAAGTAATAAAGGACAGAATTAAAAACTGGTACCAATGCCTCTTCTGAGCCATCGCAGTGTGATTTATCTAGTAATGAGTTAAACGCCTGCCGTATATTTACCACAGAGAAAGACAGAGCAGCCTTTATATCCTCACAACAGCTCAGAAAGCTGCCAACATTAGAACCTATTTGTTTTGTTGAGAAGAGGGATTGTTGGCTTGAGCACAAGGGCTCCCCATTATTCTTTCTGGAAAAAGCAATGGGAACTTTTAACTTTCTTCTGGACGGCGACCAACATCTATCAGGAGAAACACGAGCGTAACATCTATTTCTGAAGAGCCACACTTTGAATTCCTAACAGGCCTCCCCAGCCTCTACCGGTGTCAGCAATGGCTCAAGGTCCCAGATTCAGGCTCTTTTGTGTCTAACGAAAGTGCAAAAGCAAATCAACTCGGCAAACTGTGAACAGCCAACTGGCCTGACCTAGAATACTCAATGAAACTAAAGTCTGATGGAACCGGCTAAACAGCCAGGGCCAAGGCTACCCTCACAGGATCAATTCTGAGTTCTGACAGATACTTGTTCCATGACCCAGGGTAGAAGAGTTCATGACTCGGTTAACTAGAGTTCCAACTGAGTCTCTTGGGCAGAGAGGTTTTTTTCTTGAAGGACAATTCTAAGGGTCAGGATAAAATTGGAATGAATCATATAGTCTTCTGTTTCCTCAAAGCTGACTTTTTAAAATTGCCTGTCTCTCAAATTGGCCCCTGATCTTCATCTTCCATGTCACTGCCCTTCGCTTCAAGACGTCATCTGCCTGTTCCCAATTCACGGAGGAAACAGCAACTTGGGGGAGAAATCTCCCAATCCTCTGTCCACACTGCCCACAGATTTTCAGCTGGGTATTTTCCACTCCCTAACCCCGTCCTAAGTATTTGTCCCGACACTCTTTTTCTTTTTTCATTTTCAACAGCATCACAATGTGTCTGGTTACCCCCTAGTCAGCCTAGATTTCCCCTACTCCATTGTGTGCACTCAATCATGTCTGACTCTTTGTGACCCCATGAACTGTAGTTCACCAGGCTCCTCGGTCCATGAGATTTTCCAGGCAAGAATGCTGGAGTGGGTTACCATTCCCTTCTCCAGTGGATCTTCCCAACCCAGGGATCTAACCCCAGTCTCCTGCATTGCAGGCAAATTCTTTACCACTGAGCCTCCAGGGAAGCCTGCCTCCACCCACTGTGATCAACCCTGTCCGAAGCGTTTGTCCCTCTACCCACTACCACCTAACATTCACACCTTCACCACCGCCTCTGGCTGATGCTACTGCCAAAGCCCTGATCCAGTGGACACTTGAAAGGCCTCATCTCCTCTGGCCTTACCTTGGCATCCAGTACTGCCTTTGACCATTTCTTCACTTTCTTTTTTTTTTTTTTTTAACATTTATTTGTTTGGCTGCATCAAGTCTCAGTTGCAGCACATGGGATCTTTGTTGCATCATGCAAAATCTTCCGCTGCAGTGTATGGACACTCTAGTTTGGGCAAGTAGTTGCTGTGTGCAGACCTAGTTGCTCTGTGGCACGTGGGATCTTAATTCCCCAACCAGGGATTGAAGCTGAGTCTTCTTAAGTGCAAGGCAGATTCTTAACCACTAGACCACCAGGGAAGTCCCAATTCCTTCTCTTTCTATTCTGCTGGTTTTCTGGATCCTCTGATTTCTGGTTTTCCTGCCGCCTACCAAGGCTCCTTAATGTCTGCCTCTAAAATGTTCCCTGTGGGGCTCACCTGGTAAAGAATCGCCTGCAATGCGGGAGGCCTGGGTTGGATCCCTGGGTTGGGAAGATCCCCTGGAGAAGGGAATGGCTACCCACTCCAGTATTCTGGCCTGGAGAATTCCATGGACTGAGTAGTTCATGGGATTGCAAAGAGTCAGACACAACTGAGCGACTTTTACTTTCACTAAAATGTTGACGTTCCCCCAGATTCTGCCTTTGCCTCTCTGTAATCCATTCAACAAGACTTCCTTGAGTAAGGAAGAGCATCATGGAAAACCCAAAGTAAATCAGCTCCTCAGACTGAAAAGGGACCCTGAGGTTGGCCCTGGAAACAAAGGATCAGATCAGATCTACCCCGCTGTCAAGGATCTATAGTCTGGATCTCATTTAATGGCTCTGACATCTACCCAGGCCCCCAGGATAAACAACTGACTCAGTGAGGACTCCTCACTCTCACAGCCAAAAGTTCCCCAAGTATAGTCAAATCTACCTTCTGAAAATCTTTTAAATCTGCCTCCTCCTCCTCCTCCTCTTCTAGAGAGTCGCTGGCTGAGTTTCCAGTTTCATTATCTCTCCACCTGGACTGCTGCAAATAAATCTTCATTGTTCACCCTGAATCCAGTCTCACTCCCCTCTTGTCTCCCGTGCATGATGCTTTCAGAGTTGTCTTTGAAAAATTCGGTGTGGTCACATCATTTTCCTTCCAAATCTCTTTGAGATTTCCCATTGTCTGCTTCCAGGGCCTTCTGTGAGCTGACTTCTGCCTTCCTCTCCTTTATGTCTCCCATTCCTCTCCTGCACAAGTCTTAGCTCCCAATATCAGTAATCACCTTGGATGTTCACTCCTTTTCCTCATCTCTGACTATGGTATTCTGTATGCTATGTGAGAGTTGGACCTTGGCCTGCAAGGAGATCAAATCGGTCAATCTTAGGGGAAATCAACCCTGAATGTTTATTGGAGGAACTGATGCTGAAGCTGAAGCTCCAGTACTTTAGCCACCTGATATGAAGAGCTGACTCACTGGAAAAGAACCCTGATGCTAGGAAAGACTGACAGCAAAAGGAGAAGAGGGTAACAGAGGACGAGATGGTTGTATAGAATCACGAACTCAACAGACATGAACTTGAGCAAATTCTGGGAAATAGTGGAAAACAGGGAAGACTGGCATGCTGCAGCCCATGGGATCCAAAGAATCAGATATGACTTAGTGACTGAACAACAACATGTGTGTAGTTCACCTTGCATACCATGGGCCTTGCACATAAAAATATATTGACTTAAATGCCCAACAGGCATCTCAGTCTTAACCTGTCCAAAACAGAATTTCATGTAAGACCTGCTTTTTCCCAGTCTTCTCAATGCCCTTTGCTTGGGCCAAAAACCTAGGAGGTAGACATGATTTCTCTCCCTTTCCAACATGTCGAAGTGATCTGTCAACTCCATACGTCAAATATATGCCCAAGCAATCCAGTTTCTTCCATGTCACTAAGCTCCAGATTACTGTAAACACTACTCAGCAAGTGTCCTGTATCCAGTCTTGCCCACTCAGAATTCATTCTCCACAGTGCAACCAGGGTGAACTTTTAACAACATCAATCAGATCATGTCACTCCCCTGTTTTCAGAGCATGTCACTCCCCTGTTTGTTTTCAGATCATGTCACTCCCCTGTTTAAAACCCTCCGATGGCTTCCTTGAAATTCACAGTGAAATTCAAACCCTTTCACAGCCCCATATGAATCAGCCGTGTACCCACTTCCAACCTCCTGTGTACCCTTGCCTCCCCCTCACCCTTGTGCTCCAGCCACGTGTTAGTTGCTCGGTCATGTCCAGTTTTGTGTGACCCAGTGGACTCTCGTCTGCCAGGCTCCTCTGTCCATGTGATTCTCCAGGCAAGAATACTGGAGTGGGTGGGCATTCCCTTCTCCAGTTCTCCAGCCACACTGGGCTTCTTTCCATTCCCCAAACACACCAGCCTCATCCCAGTCCTTCTCTCAGAGCCTGGCTCCTTCCTGACACTGCTGCTGCTGCTATGTCATTTCAGTCGTGTCCGACTCTGTGCAGCCCCATAGACAGCAGCCCATCAGGCTCCCCCGTCCCTGGGATTCTCCAGGCAAGAACACTGGAGTGGGTTGCCATTACCTTCTCCAATGCATGAAAGTGAAAATTGAAAGGGAAGTCGCTCAGTCGTGTCTGACTCTTAGCGACCCCATGGATTGCAGCCCACCAGGCTCCTCCATCCATTGGATTTTCCAGGCAAGAGTACTGGAGTAGGGTGCCATTGCCTTCTCCATTCCTGACACTAGGTCCCAGTTTTTCAGAAATGCCTTTCCCAGTCACTGTGTCTAAAGTAACCTCCACTGCACCGTCCTGGTTTGTTGTTGCTTCTGCTGCTTTTTTCCAAGTTTGCATTTCATCACTATTGACGTTCATTCAATCAAAGATTAAATATCTGAGGTTTGTGACATTGTACAGGAGACAGGGATCAAGACCATCCCCATGGAAAAGAAATGCAAAAAAGCAAAATGGCTGTCTGGGGAGGCCTTACAAATAGCTGTGAAAAGAAAAGAGGCGAAAAGCAAAGGAGAAAAGGAAAGATATATGCATCTGAATGCAGAGTTCCAAAGAATAGCAAGAAGAGATAAGAAAGCCTTCTTCAGAGATCAATGCAAAGAAATAGAGGAAAACAACAGAATGGGAAAGGCTAGAGATCGCTTCAAGAAAATTAGAGATACTAAGGGAACATTTCATGCAAAGATGGGCTCGATAAAGGACAGAAATGTTCTGGACCTAACAGAAGTAGAAGATATTAAGAAGAGGTGGCAAGAATACACGGAAGAACTGTACAAAAAAGATCTTCACGACCCAGATAATCATGATGATGTGATCACTAATCTAGAGCCACACATCTTGGAATGTGAAGTCAAGTGGGCCTTAGGAAGCATCACTACGAGCAAAACTAGCGGAGGTGATGGAATTCCAGTTGAACTGTTTCAAATCCTGAAAGATGATGCTGTGAAAGTGCTGCACTCAATATGCCAGCAAATTTGGAAAACTCAGCAGTGGCCACAGGGCTGGAAAAGGTCAGTTTTCATTCCAATCCCAAAGAAAGGCAACGCCAAAGAATGCTCAAACTACCGCACAATTGCACTCATCTCACATGCTAGTAAAGTAATGCTCAAAATTCTCCAAGCCAGGCTTCAGCAATACATCAACAGTGAACTTCCTGATGTTCAAGCTGATTTTAGAAAAGGCAGAGGAACCAGAGATCAAATTGCCAACATCCGCTGGATCATCAAAAAAGCGAGAGAGTTCCAGAAAAACATCTCTTTCTGCTTTATTGACTATGCCAAAGCCTTTGACTGTGTGGATCACAATAAACTGTGGAAAATTCTGCAAGAGATGGGAATACCAGACCACCTGACCTGCCTCTTGAGAAATCTGTATGCAGGTTAGGAAGCAACAGTTAGAACTGGACATGGAACAACAGACTGGTTCCAAATAGGAAAAGGAGTGCGTCAAGGCTGTATATTGTCACCCTGCTTATTTAACTTCTATGCAGAGTATATCATGAGAAACTGCTGGAATCAAGATTACTGGGAGAAATATCAATAACCTCAGATATGCAGATGACACCACCCTTATGGCAGAAAGTGAAGAGGAGCTAAAAAGCCTCTTGATGAAAGTGAAAGAGGAGAGTGAAAAAGTTGGCTTAAAGCTCAATATTCAGAAAACGAAGATCATGGCATCTGGTCCTATCACTTCATGGGAAATAGATGGGGAAACAGTGGAAACAGTGTAAGACGTTATATTTTGGGGCTCCAAAATCACTGCAGATGGTGACTGCAGCCATGAAGTTAAAAGACGCTTACTCCTTGGAAGAAAAGTTTTGACCAACCTAGATAGCATATTCAAAAGCAGAGACATTACTTTGCCGACTAAGGTCCATCTAGTCAAGGCTATGGTTTTCCAGTAGTCATGTATGGATGTGAGAGTTGGACTGTGAAGAAGGCTGAGCACCGAATAATTGATGTGTTTGAACTGTGGTGTTGGAGAAGAGTCTTGAGAGTCCCTTGGACTGCAAGGAGATCCAACCAGTCCATTCTGAAGGAGATCAACCCTGGGATTTCTTTGGAAGGAATGATGCTGAAGCTGAAGCTCCAGTACTTCGGACACCTAATGCGAAGGGTTGACTCATTGGAAAAGCCTCTGATGCTGGGAGGGACTGGGGGCAGGAGGAGAAGGGGACGACAGAGGATGAGATGGCTGGATGGCATCATGGACTCGATGGACGTGAATCTGAGTGAACTCCGGGAGATGTTTATGGACAGGGAGGCCTGGCGTGCTGTGATTCATGGGGTTGCAAAGAGTCGGACACGACTGAGCGACTGAACTGAACTGAACTGAAGTACAAGACAAAAATCAGGAAAGGTGTCACCCCCATGGCACCACCCTGTTTTATTTTCGTTATGGCTCTTTCTGCTGTGTGACTTCTTTATTAGTTGATTTTCTTTGCCCCATGGACTCTCCCTTCTCATGAAAATATAAGTTCCACAAGGGCAAGAAATTATTTATGTATTCATTGGAACTATTCAAATTATTTAAAACAGGTAGAGCATAGACTCCAACACATCAGAAAGACATGGATCTCAATGCACTGACTGAATATCAGCCTTCTTATTCTTATTCCCAGCATCCCAACAGAGGCTTGCTCTAAACAGCTGTCTGCCAGAGGCATGAATGAATAAATCAACAAATGTCCCTGGTCAGTTTCATTGCTCCATTATGAGTACAGGTCTATATTAATTTGCTGACTCTTTGTGACCCTGTGGACTATAGCCCACCAGGTTCCTCTGTCCAGGGAATTTTCCAGGCAACAATACTGGAGCCGGTTGCAGTATCTGACTCCATGGGATCTTCCTGACCCAGGAATCAAACCCACATCTCTTGTTTTTCTTGCATCAGCAGGCAGATTCTTTACAACTGTGCCACCTGGGAAGCCCCATGGGTCTATATTAATAAAGAAGGGCTTGGTGGCTTAGTAGATAAAGAATCTGCTTGCAGTGCAGGAGACTTGGGTTCAATCCCTGGGCTGGGGAGATCCCCTGGAGAAGGAAATGGCTACCCACTCCAGTATTCTTGCCTGGGAAATCACATGGACAGAGGAGCCTGATAGCCTACAGTCCATGGGATCACAAGAGTTGGACAAATCTTAGCGACTAAACCTCCGCCACATTAGATGCCCATCATATGTCCAGGCCTGATTGTACCCCTTATGAGGGCCTTGGTTTTCTTCCACTGGTTTATTCCTTTCAAGGACTGCTACCACTGCTTTTCTGTTATTTTGACTAGTACCTCTGGTGTTTGGGTAGAATCTGTTGTCTTCAGAAGACATACAGCACACACTGTATACATTCTGAAGGGCCCCACAGTTGAAAAATACTAAGAGGGGCAGTGAAACTGATTTTAGAAGACTGAATTCAAGTTCCAGCAGTATAGAATCTGTGTTGAGAGTTGTCAAGGAAATTACCTCCTCTGACTCTGCTTCTCCCTCTGTAAAATGGGCCCACGATAATACCTGCTTCCTAGGAAGACTGAGTTCATGTCAAAGTATCCAGGCAATCACACCAATAACATCCAAAGTCAATCTGCGTTAGTTTTATTCTGCTTCACCCTTCCCTTTAGAGTGTTTATGAAGGTTAAATGAGATAAGGCATATACAAGCAATCTGAAAATCATATATATATTGTTCAGAGTATTGATGTTACATCAATAATAAGCTTCCCCATTTTTAGACATCTTTTTCTCTATTGTATTTTTTCCAATCTTATTGAGATATAATCAGCATATAACATTGTATCAATTTAAGGTGTACAAAGTAATGATTTAATATACATCATAAGCTGTGAATTGATCACCACAATAAGTTTAGTTAACAACCATCACCTCACATAGTTATACATTTTTTCTAGTGGTTAAAACTTTTAAGATCTACCCTCTTATCAAGTTTCAAATATACAATGCAGTATGATTAACTATGGGGGCTTCCCTTGTGGCTCAGTGGTAAAGAACCCACCTGCCAATGCAGGAGACTCTGGTTTGATCACTGGGTCAGGAAAATCCCCTGGAAGAGGAAATGGCAACCCACTCCAGTATTCTTACCAGGGAAATCCCATGAACAGAGGAACCTGGTGGGCTACAGTCCACAGGGTTGCAAAGAGTCAGACACGACTTAGCTACTAAAACAACAATGACATTATTAACTATAGCCTTCACACTGTACATCACATCCCCAGGACTCATTTATCTTATAACTGGACGTTTGTACCTTTTGACTTTCTTCACCCATTTCCGCCACCCACCCACGGCCCACACCCCAGTCTCTGGCAACCTCCAATCTGTTCTCTATTTCTCTGAGTTCAGTGTTTAGATTCCACCTGTGAGTGAGATCGTACAGTTATTTGTCTTTTTCTGTGGGACTTCTTTCAGTTAGCATAACGCCCTTAAGGTCAATTCATGTTGTCACAAATGACAGGATTTCCTAATAAATTATCCCTGATTTGAGAACTTGGATGGCTCGCCAGGATTCATAAAGGAACTGGAAAGGAGTTCTGGCCCTGAAGCAGCTGAGCATCGCTCCAGCAAGGAGGCCCGGGCTTTGCTGAGATGAGCAGCTCTCCCTGGAGACAACATCGTTCCAGGGAAATCTGTTTACACATCACACAAAGCCACTAGATGCCGGAAAGTGACTTGCCGGTTCCTCTAGAGATAAAAGGCTCTCTGCTGGGTTCAAGCATTTCCCCCAAAGCGAGCACTGTCTCCTTTGTCTCTTCTCCCACCGAAATATTTGAAAGAAACCTCACCTGGGCTCTGACCTCCAGTGACATGGGCGGAAGTTTCCGTTTTATTTCTCTGACTCAACCAAGCTTTTCTTAGCCTCTGAAACCCTGTCTCTTTCTGCCCTCACCTAACCCTGGGACCGCCTCAGACTGATGTAAAAGTGCACTGCACAGCCCCACGGGGCCACATACCCTTTGCTGTCACATGGTAGCATATGGCCTTCCCAAGTGACTCACACACCTCTATGCAAGTAGGCCCTCCCACCAAGAACCCCAGCAATGTCTATAAGCAAGTTATCCTGATCCAAAGAAATTAGGGTGCCCAGGAGAACACTTAAAGCAGCTCTTAAACCGACAATGTAATTCGTGATGTGGCTCACAACGGGTTTCCTTACCAACCATCTCTATGTAAAAGCTTCTTCCCATTTTAACTACGCTTGCTAACGATGTGCTAAGCTCTTAAACTCATTATCTAAGTCTTTTGTGCCCTCTAAATTTACTGCCTTGGCGCAAATCCCTGGTTGCATGGCTCTGGTTACCCTCTTGGTCCAGCCTTCTGGGGGGAGTAGAGAAGAGCAGGCTGCAAAGTCAATGACCCCAACCAAAGCCCATCTGTCACTTACCAGCTGTGTGACCTTGAGAAAATCACTTAATTGCTCTGAGCCTCGGTTTCCTCATGGATAAAACTGATGATGATGACGATGAGATCTATTTCATAGAGTTTTTGCAGAAATAGTTAAGAAAATGCCTGCAAGCTGCTCAGCACAGAGCCCAACACATATACAGTAAATGGATAATAAATATTATTTTTAGTATTAGTATCACTGCTTATTTAACCCAGGGAGAAAGAAACTAATGCCAAATCCAACCACACGCATTTACATCGTGTCTGTGTATGTTCACTACAGTAGCAGAATGGAGTAATTGCAACAGAGACTGTATGGCTGCAGAGCCTAAAATATTTGCTATCTGGCCTTTGACAGTTCACCAAAGTTGAGCCCATGGCTCCACTCCCTGCATGATGAGATTAACGTAAAAACTATCGGTGGTGGAAGCTGCTCCTTGCCTTCTACTCCTAGAGTAATAGAATCCGTGTTTAGCCTGCACATGATTGCCTGGAATAAAAACTGCATTTTCCACACTCTCTTCTACCAGATGGAGCCATGTGACTAAGCCCTGGTCAATGGGGTGTAATGTGAAGTGCTTTATGCCACGGGTCCCCAGATTCTGGGATCTAATGCCTAGTGGTCGGAGGTGGAGCTGATGTAATAATAATAGAAATAAAGTGGATGATAAATGTCATGCACTTGAATCATCCTGAAACCATCCCCCAACCCGTCTGTGGAAAAACGATCTTCCATGAAACCAGTCCCTGTTGCCAAAAAGGTTGGGGACCGCTGCTTTATACAATTTCTAGAAAGAACCCTTATAGGCCTTCCCTCTCCTCCCTCCTGATCCCTAAAAATGTGACATGAGGGCCAAAGCCGCAGCTGGAAGGATGGCCTTACACCAAGACGTGACCTTGAGAATGGAGGCCACTCATGACAGAGCCACTGAAAGAGCAGCCCACATCCCTGTCACTGCAGACCTACATCCTAACCCAGTAGCATTCCCAGATCCCTATTTGGAATTGGCTGCACTTAGCTGTGAGCCTAATCCTAATAAACAAACTAGCCAAACCCACCTGGAAGAACAGAAAGCTTATCGTTAGTTCTCAAAGGCTCCTATTTCACATATGACCCCAAAAAATTCTTTGTAGTAAATTTGGTGCTTGAATAAATTGGTTCTTGGCCACACAGACCACTTCTTGCAGAATGCCAAAAGAACATTGCACATGTATTATACTTTTTCAGGAAAAAAGATTAATGCTCATTCGGGAGAAAAAGATTTATGAAAACGTTTATGCAGGAAAGAAAGATTAATTTGGAATCAAGGTTTAGAAGGACATTTAAAGAGAGGGAGAGTGACAGCATTCAGATCCCATGCACACAGCAGTTCAAGCTGGGTCTCTGGTGCTCTCAGCCAAAGAGGCTAAAACAGGCCCTAGCTTCCAGAAGGGGCTTTGCCCTTAGAAGCAAGGGCTCTGAGCTGGCAAGGTGAAAAATAAAGATAAAAAGACCCTGCTTTCGTTGTCTTACAGATGAGAAGTCTGAGACTCAGAGAAACCAACTCATCAGGGGTCACACTGCTGGTGAAGAGTGAACCCCACCTTTCTGCCTCCAGGGCATGCCCCTTCACTCCACTCTCCTGGGCCAGCAGGACCTGAGACTGAGCTTGCTTCTCTGGAGCAAGCCAACCAAGAATACAGGAACAGCCAATGATTCTGGGAAAAGAGTCTTCTGTGATCTTGAGTCCTCGGTCAGCTGAGCTTCAGTGGCGAGGCCTGGGAAATTTACTAATGAGCACAGAAGGGAACTCTCAGACTTTGTAAAATGTCATTAAAATCCCTGACTGCAAAGAAAAGAGACTGCTGGTATACTGCCAGTATAAACCAGATTTGGGAAAGCAAGAGCTGTGTCCAGGAAACTCGTGAACTCTCTTTTTGTTCACTCATCTTTTCTCTATAAACTTTCTTTTATTGTCACTTGCTCAGTTACTCATTGCAATAGTCTCTGGGGAGGGTTTGGGGAGGAGGGGGCTGTCAGCAACGGTCAGATGGATAAAGGGGCCCACCAACCCGTGTCTTGGAACTCAAGCCCAGAGAGTCCAGAAGCTTCATAGTTAGAAAAATCTCTGTCTAGATGAGGAAGGGCTACCATTTGCCATAGTTGTGCCAGATCTATTTCCGAAATTAACTCTTGTTTTCCTAGATGTTTCATATTCTGGCCTCTCTATCTGTGTGACTGTGTGTGTTTGTGTGTGTGTGTTGCTAACATCTATTAAGCACTTACCATGTGCAAGGCACTGAGTCGGGCACATAAGAATGGAGTGCCACACTTTAGACCCAGTAACTTTTGATGCTTCCGTCCCATTTTACAGATAAGGCAAACACTAAGATCTGCTCAAATTACCCAACTAGTGAGGTGGCCCTGCTGAGATTCCAACCAAGTTTCTGTTCACTTAAAACCTGCTTTTTAAATTGCAATTCTTTTTTTAAATGAAGAGCTAGAAAAGGTTTTAGGACTAATTAAGGGAAGGGCAGCCTGTTCCTGCTGCTTTTATGTTGCCTTTATTTTCAATCAGCGACCTGAATCACCCATGAAACCTCAGGCTTTTACATGCTATCCTAGAAACAGTTCACCCTTGCTTCAAAGAAACTCTCCCCCATCTCCTGGGCCCCCAGTTCTTCCGTGACTTTGGATAGTTTCCCAGTATATTTCTAATGGATCTGAGAACCCCAGAGAACATTACTGTAACCTGTAGAAGAGCACTTATAAAAATTTTTTTTTAAATCTCAGGACTCTTTTTCACTTTTAAAAATTACTGAGGACCTCAAAGAGTTTGTGTTGATGTGGGTCCCGTGTGTGCTAAGTCACTTCAGTAGTGTCCAACTCTGTGCGACCTTATGGACCAAAGCCCACCAGGCTCCTCTGTCCATGGGATTCTCCAGGCAAGAATACTGGAGTGGGTTGCCATGCCCTCCTCCAGGGGATCTTCCAGACCCAGGGACTGAACTCACGTCTCTGACCTCTCCTGCACTGGCAGGTGAGTTCTTTACCACTAGTGCCACTGGGAAATCTTATGTAGGTTGTATCTATTGATACTTCACCATTTTAGAATCTTCAACTGGGAAAATTTTAAGCTATTGATTCATTCATTTAAAAATAATAACACCATTGCATATTTATATAAGCAACATTTTCATGAAAAGTAACCATGAGCTGAAGAAATTAGTGTGAGATGTATATTTTTACAAATCTCTTTAATGACTGTCTAGGTTCTTATATCTTCTACATTGTTGTGATATATTGTTTTCATTGAAAGAAATTCAGCTCTATACAGATGTGTGTTTGAAAAAGGGAGGACTATTTTCATAATCTTTTCAGATAACCATGGATATTCCTCTTTGATGCCATACCAAAACTCACCAAGTGGGAGTTTCTCTTCAAAAGGTTAGCTGCACATGGAATCTGACTCCATTATCAGTGAAAATTTTCTCACTCTGTTATTGGACTGTATTTCCCTATGAACCCATGTATGATTTTGTAACATCCTGCATGGATCATTTGGAAACTCAGTGAGTTATTTGAGTCTTCCATTATCATATAATATCCTTTTTAAAACTGTATGGTCAATATGACAACAAATCTTGTTAGAAAAATACTGGAGTTTGGGGAAATTATCAAACCCACAGTGGAAAGCACAGGTATTTTAAACATCTAATCTTCACTTAAAAACTTGGATTTTATCATTAGCAACAATTACTGTGGTTATTTTCCTAGAAATGACAGTTTGCTTAATTCATTTTCAAGATTACATCTGCCAGGGTATTTCCTGGTGGTCCAGTGGTTAGGAGTATGTATGTCCACTGCCAAGGGCCCAGGTTCAATCCCTGGTCAGGGAACTAAGATCCCACAAGCCACATGGTACGGCAAAGGAAAAAAAAAGAATATATCTGCCATATATGCAAGTCAGAACAACCATGGTTTGCCAGTCAATCATTCTTCCAAGAAAAAACAGTATCCCATGAAAAAAGCAACTGGTGAAGCTCAGGACTCAAGAACAAGTACTACAGTGATGGCATTTTTGTATGCAGCAAAATGCTTTTTTTAAAAATTTATTTATTTTTAATTGGAGGATAATTGCTTTACATTGTTGTATTGGTTTCTGCCATATAGCAACATGAATCAGTCGTAGGTATACGTATGTCTCCTCCCTTTTGAACCTCCCTCCCACCACCCCATTTCACCCCCCTAGGTTGTCACAGAGCACTGGGTTGAGCTCCCTGCGTCATACAGCAAATTCTCCCTAGCTACCTATTTTACATATGGTAATGTATATGCTTCAAAGCTACACAGAAAAGTGTTTTATGTGTACTTCCCATTTGTCAAAATATTTTTTAAAAACCTGTAACTAAGAATCAAGATGAATGCAATTAGTACTTTTAACTGCTTATAAGGGCACTCTTAAGTGGAATTAACATACTTTACAAACAAGCGCAGGACAGTGAAGTTTGCAGTGAACTGCTGGGAGAGGCTGATATCACCAGCTTGACTCTGGGCTTCGGCAGCTTTACCCACCATTGATATTGCATCATCAATGCCAAAGCCAACCAATGAAAAGGGTAAACAAATTCTCAGTGGTTTGACCTCACAAATCTCCTATAAAGGGCTTGGGGATCCCCAGGGATCCACAGATCACACTTGGAGAAAGAACCACGTCCACCCTGAACCTAGGGAGAACCCTCAGAGGCCAGATACTGTCTATCCCTGCCACTCCCCATCCCAATAATGAAACAACTAATATACTCTCTAATTGCAGCATTTAACCAACTGAGTAAAAGTCTATTTACTCTAGGAAGGAGGGAATAAAACATTTCTTTATAAAGTTTAGGTAAAATAGGTTCTGGAGAAGGAAATGGCAACCCACTCCAGCATTCTTGCCTGGAGAATTCCATGAACTGTGTAATCCATGGCGTCACAAAGAGTCAGACATGATTGAGTGACTAACACACACAGAATAGGTTCTGCTGGGTAATCAATCCGGGAATAAAAGCAGAAATGATTTCCTGATTAGTTGAGTCCAAGTCTGATGTTCAGAAATGCTAGGATTCCAACTTCTGATTTCCACTTCCACTACCAAACTTGGGAACATTACTCATCCCTTCTTGACCACACGAATGTATGTAACAATTATTCCCTTTGAAAATAAGGAACTCATGGATGATTGAAAGTATTATTCGTACTTTTCTTGCTGATGCCCAGCCACACAGGCAGCTGTATAATACTGCCTCTCTCTCTCTCTTTCTCTCTCTCTTTCACACACACATACATACATCTCAGATTCTGTACAGTACAGTTAGAAAAGCTATTTTGCTGGAATCATTTTTCCTAAGTGATCTATATCCCATCTGTTAGGAATTACTGATTAGTAAGCAAAGTTAACAGGAAAAACAACAGTATTATAAATTCATCTTCCTGTTAGATGGTAACCACTACCTTCCTTCTATTCATTATATTCTCCATCTATCTCATTTTCTGAACCAAGATCAAGTCTAAAAAGAACAATTTTTCTTCTTTGCAGAGTAACAACAATCATGCAATGAATTATAAGCTCAAAAAACTATCTTACTAACGTCAAAAGGAATATTTCATCACCAAAGGCTTTGGGATTAAGATGTGGAACTTCATTGGCTCTGTCTTAGTGCAAACAATAGAGCTATTCTGTGTTCTTCCTGTGACGCTGGATTCTCAGAACTTTCTGATCTATCAGTGAGGACAACAACTCAGATGATCTCTTCCTGTACCTCCTTTCCTTTGTTTTGGCTTGCAGAATCGGTGCAACTGGATAGAAATTAAAACAGCTCATCTCTAGGACTCATCCAACTCTGATATGTAATCATTCTAGAACCCTCATTAGTTTCCAATTTGGAGCCTGTGTTGCTTGCTGTTCATTGTCCTGCCATTTCACAAACAATGGTCCAGATTCTCTCCCCATCCCAATCCACTGGAAAATGCTTTCAATTTGTAATGCAAACTTTGTGGTTGTTCAGTTGCTCAGTCATGTCTGACTTTGCGACCCCATGGACTGCAGCACACCAGGCTTCCCTGTCCTTCACTCTCTCTCAGAGCTTGCTCAAGCTCACGTATATTGATTTGGTGATGCCATCCAACCATCTCATCCTCTGTTGTCCCCTTCTCCTCCAATGCAAACTTAGATGGTTATAAATGACAATTCTCTCAACTCAAATCTCCATCATCCAGGTTTTCTGCGGCTTCAGTGACCAAATGCCTGCTTTGGAGTGATTGACTCTATTGTTCTAGAGAGTTCTTTTGTTGTTTCAGCTGCTTAGGTTAAAGTAAAAAGTTACACTCTGTGATTATCTGAGAATTTGATTTAGTGATGTTTTAGATGAATGCTTTCTTTTTTTTTTAACACTTCATTCAATTTCTTATATACCATACCTAGTTTAAACCTTCCAGCCCATACTTTAAAGGTGTCAGTAGCTGAGACTGGATGCAAATATGCCTTCAATCTGACTGAGATTACACATCTTCCCCATTAGGAAAAGAAAAAAAAAAAAAAACTAGAGGGACTGTCATAAATAATTTTACTTAAGTGAATGCTGAAATTAGGCACCACATTTCCTGGCTCTTAGTAACCTATTTACAGCCAGATATGTCGAGTACCCACTAGCCAAAGCCTCGCCTTTTCAGAAATGAGGAGCAGGAAAAACAATACGATCATCTTTTAAAGTGGCATGTTGGACCCATCCCCAAAGTTAAATATACCTAGACAGTCCTCCGTGGGGGAACTACAGTTGACCTTGGAAGAAAATGATGGTTATAGCGGCCCATGAGCTAGGAAAGGTGATAATGAATGAGATGTAGTCATGTATTTCTGGCACTCGCTTTGCATACTACAAGGAGCTAATTGCATTTAAGTATTATCTTACAATATGGTGACCCAATCATTTTGGAAGATAACCAAAGTCTCCCCTTTTGGAAGAGATGCTCTATTTTTAGCAAACATGCATTCGTGTTGCACTCTGAAACTCTAAAAACTCCTTCCTGGATCAGGTCAAATCGCATGGATTTTTTCCCATAAATCTTCCTATCTGTACTGTCAAATGCTGACATGTGCGTCAGTGGTTCCCGGGCTGAACTCTGAAATGATGGATCCTGTTTTCCTTCTGCTCCTGGTAATCCTTGGTTTAGTGTAACTTGCAGTGCCACTTACTGCGGTTCTCACTCAGATTAAATGAAGGGAACATTCGTCCTGCTGGCCCAGTGCCTGTACAGGGGAGTGTGCCAGGCCACAGTGCCACAGAGGGGAGGGCGAACGTGAATGTCTCAAAGAACAAAAGAGCAACAGGAAGAAACTAGTCCTTCAAATGGCAAGGGAAGAGGATTCTTTGCTTTGCCTTTTTAAATCATAGACAGGTTGATACACAGATTAATGCTGCCCTACAAACCTTTATGGAGGAGTTGAGCAGACTCTTGAAAAGTAAAAGCAGAACTGACAAAAGAATTAAGGTATCTTCCCCTACATACATGCTGTTTTAGAATGTGTCAAGGGTAACTGATAGAGTACAAGTCTCTTGGGCCATTTTTCATTTCTATTTAGATACAGGATGTTGGGATTAATTGTCTCTTTCTGGAATTTGTGTCTTGGTCAAGCACCTATGATTTCTATTAAGATTTTTTTTAATCTAGTATTTTGCAGTTAAAGTGTATTTATAACCTCAGTGTGCTAGGCATGTTAAAGCCAAACAGAAAATAGCAAATGGACCCTCTCTCTGCTTTCAGGTATGTACATGCTATATGACAGAAATGGAGAATTTGTAATTATTTGTAAAAGGAAGCAACAGGGACACGAATCTCTTGAAAAAATCAGAAGTAACAACAGGAGGAGTTGTTTCTAGGCCTTCAACACCCATCCAGGTTTTAAAGATTTACCATCATGAAATCCAAATTGTACATCAGAAAACTTGGAGGGGAAAGAATATGGATCTATTAATGAAAAGAAAAAGTGGAACTCAATGGCTCAGGGAAATTTTTAGAATTTGCCAGATGCCAAATGTAGCCCAAAGTTTTTTTGACATGACTCAGGGGACACCAGGCAGAGCAGAAGGCTAGATAAACATCTTCTTGCAATTTCGGGCAGGATCAAAGAGCCGGGCCACAGGGTAACTGCGTGCTTCTGTTAGGACTTCTCCCCTCTCATGGATCAATCACTCTGTTAGGAGAGCAATGGGGGGACTTTCCTGGTGGTACAGTGGATAAGAGTCCACCTGCCAGGGCAAGGGACATGTGTTTGACCCCTAGTCCAGGAAGATTCCTCATGCCTCCCAGCAACTAAAGCCCTTGCACTGCAACTACTGAACTCTAGGGCCCACGAGCCGTAACTACTGAGTCCGCAGCTCCTAGAACCTGTGCTCCGAAACAAGAAAAGCCACCAGGACGAGAAGCCTGTGCGCTGCAACAAAGGGTAGACCCCGCTCGCTGCAATGAGAGAAAGCCCAAGAGCAGCAACGAAGACCCAGTGCCTCCAAAAACAAATAAATGAATAAAAAATATATTAAAAAAAAAAAAAGAGTAATGGGAATCTTATTTGTTCCAAAGCTGGGGACAATTTTAAACTGAAGGGCCTTCCTTATCACCCCTCACAGAGTCAATTTTATCAACCATTACAGTCACCAGGCTGTCAGCAAAAAGAGGACTTTCTCTCTGTTGGAGCCTGTGAATGAACAAGTATGTGTTGGTGTTAGGTCGTCCCAGTGTTTAAGAATTGGGAGAAAATAGAGCGTAGCATTTCAAGCATTCCCAAAACAAGCAGAATTTGAGAAGCAGAATATTAACAGCTAAGAAGCCAAGATCAAAGCATTAGAAGTTCAAGGCGATAAGCAAGGAAAATAAGCAGGCACCCAGCCCAGGGCGGCTGCTGAAGTGAAACGGACTCAAGTCCTGCTGACGCTGCTCCCCTCAGACGCTCCAAGGCAGAACTGGGGGAGTGGGGGGAGTCTTTGTTTTGAGGGGTGGTCAAGCAAGCAAAGTACAAAAGCCCTGGACAAAAGCACAGAACAGCAGCCACCAGGAGCAGGCGTCGTTTTAGTTAGATCAGGCGGAGACACAGGAAGATGTCCTAGAAATGTCCTAGTTCTAGAAATGCAAGTTTGCAACTGTTGTTGGTACAGCGGGGGACCTGTCTTTAGAGTCAGTCACATGTCTGCCCTTGACACGAGAACCCAGGAAAACACCTTCAGTTAAGGCAGGGCTGTGGCTGAGGGTGAGTCCACCTGTCTTTAGAGTCAGTCACGTGTCTGCCCTTGACATGAGAACCCAGGAAACACCTTCAGTTAAGGCAGGGCTGTGGCTGAGGGTGAGTCCAAAAGAAAGATGTGAAGGGAGGTGTGCGGACCCATATCTGCTGCCATTCTTCAGTGACTCCAAAGAATATAATCCTATCAGCCGTGGGCTGTGTGTGTGCATGCTGACGCTCATGCACAAGCCTGTGTCTGCACATGCAGAGGCACCCTACCTGACACCTGAGGACCTTTTCAGCCCCTGGATCTGCATCCAGTCCCTGCTGCCTCAGATCCCTGCCCTGTAATTTCTTACCATCTCATGGTGGCTTGGAAGTAAAGAACCTCCCTGCAGTGCAGGAGACCGGGGTTTGATTCCTAGGTCGGGAAGATCCCCTAGAGGAGGGAATGACAACCCATTCCACTATTCTTGCCTGGAGAATTCCGTGGACAGAGGAGCCTGGTGGGCTACAGTCCATGGGGCCACAAAGAGCCGGACATGACTGAGTGACTAACATATTCACATTCATGCACTTCCTTAGGATAAAATGTTAATTTAGAAAAATAGATATTTGCTCACTTTCCCTGGAAACACTTTCTTGATGGAGCCTCCTCTGAAACAACCCAGAAAGTAGATATAGATGGGAACAGGCAGATCTCTGACCCTTTAGTCCCCCACACCAGGCTATGTCTTTTCACTCACCACTGCCTATATAAGACAGTAAGAGCGAAAGCAAACAGAAGGCCTTCGAGTTTTCTGAATACTGATGTGCTTTTATCTCATGAGATTTATATTAGTTACTCCGCTAAGAGAGTAACTTAGGACCACTGCTGAGAGAAAAAAAAAAGGGGCCAGTTAGATAATGCTGTATGCACTCAAACCCAAATTTACAAATTGTACAAGTTCACAAAGTAATTAGAGCTCAAAAGTGATGGATGAATGAAAGAATGGATGGATGAAGGGGGTGTTCATTCAGTTTTTAAAAGAATCCTTTGCTTCTCAAATAGATTTATTTCAAAATTCCTGTGGAGAACTCCAGATTCAACAGAAATTGCTAAGCACTCCCCTCCACCAAAAACCAAGCACAATAGTGTATCCATTGCTTTTCACATATATATATGGATATATATATTATATACATAAGAATAGATATATTACAAAAAGTAAGGTTTACCTCTTATAAACAAAGTTTAATATTAGAATTACAGAGGGTTTTTTTTTCTGCCATGTTATCCGAATTACAAGAATTTAGAAATGATAAATTCTTCAGCCTTTTCCTGTACGTGACTAAGTATTATGTCCAGGGGCACGATCTTAAAATGACACTCTTTTCTTGGCTCCAGTAAACTTTCATCATCCTAACCACAATGTTAATTGTCTGCTTTGTACTGAAAATATGAAAGATGAGTGAAAGCTTGCTTGCAAAGAGTCTGGCTCCTCGGCATCCCAACCATCAGCGTGTATGAGAGACTTAAAAAACTTGATATGGGCTCAAAGAGAAAGGGAGTCATGTTACCACCAATAAGCAGACAAGGCAGATTCCCGTGATGCCAGGCCTCTGCCGGCGGGGGTTGGGGAGTGGAGGCACTTCAGGGCATTCCTTCAAGGGATTGGTTTCCTAGGTGATGTCACTGGGGGTGAGGCCAGGTTGCAACTTGCCCTCCACTCCCATGAAACTACAGCTGCCCTTAAGCACATCACCCATGGGTCTTTACTGGACCTTGAGTACAATATGGGCCATATAGACCTTCCTTCCTAAAAGTCAAGAAGAGTTACTATCATGCTAATATGTACTGAATGAAACAGATGAAATGGTTTTTTTAATGTGAGATTGCTTTAAAGTAATCTGTGGGGATAAAGGGGGATGTCTTGATAGTTAGTATTAATATTGGAACATGGACCCCTGGGGGTTCATTATGCTATTGTCTTTACATTTTGTGTATGGTTGAATCTCTTCCTAATAAAATTGTTTGCTTTTGTAAAAATCTGCTAACATAGTTGGGGCAGGAAGCAAGCACAGCTGTAGAGAGGGAACAAATAGAATGTCTACGTGAACTTTATTTCTCAGAATGAAGAAAGCAAATCAGTACCTGTTGTTGGGTGAAATACCCCCACAGTTAAGCACTATCCTATTCAAACAACATTGGCAAAGCCATTCAGCCCAGCCCCAATTCCAATCAAACAACTGCAAAAATAGAGGCTGCTCCAACTCTGAAACCTAGGGAAAATAATAATTTAAATGTTTTTAATCTCTGAAACGAATCCATTTCCTCCACAATTACAATAACAACTTTTCACTTGAATTATGCATCACCATGACCATTTCAATTACTAATGTATGAATTATTCATTATTTGCAATGTGACTGAATATCTGGGGGCTGCACATTGAGAGCCAATACTGAGCTTGCTCAGGATCTCGCTGGGCCAGGAGAGGGACTCTGGGAGTCAGGTGGCCCATCAGAATCCTCGGCCACGGGGGTGGAAGAATGGAAGGGCCTCTTATACTGTATGCAGTCGTCAACTTTGACCTCCTCGTACCATAAAACGTCCCCACTGTCTCCTGGCTGCCCAGCCTGTAACAGCTGCTACCCACTGGCACCACCTACATTTTAAACCAGCTGGAGACAGAGTTCTACGTGATAAGCCTGTTATATTTGCAGAGTAAGCAGGAACACCTAATGGCTTGGCCTCCTAATGATTCTGGGCCTGGCCTCTGACAGGCTACAGCAGTGAGTGCTGGCAAAGCAGAGGAAAAAATAATTAAAAGAGACTTTGTCAACGCTCTCTCTAAATCAACCTTTTAAACCTGCTCAGTTTAAGAGTCCCGAAGTGCCAATTCAATCACACTGACCCCTAAGAACCACAGAAACCCCCAGGATAGCCATGGCCAATTAGTTAACAAGAGGGAGTGTGAGTGTGTGTGTGCGTTCAGAGAATCAACACAGATGCTGAAAGAGCCCCCTGGAGAGAGGGCAGAGTAACCCCCAGACAGAACTGAACTGTTCCTTTTCTGTTTGAGAGTTTGAAACAAAGGGGAAAGAACAATTAGAAAGATGGTAGTAAAGACTGTCTCTGATAATAAAATATAGGAGGAAAGTTAGCACACAGGGAACTTTTAAAGGAGTGAACCTAAAACTAGGATTCTTGTTTTTTAACTTTTTATTTTATATTGGGATATATCTCATTAACACTGTTGTGATAGTTTCAGATGGAAAGCAAAGGGACTTAGCCATACATATATACGTATCCCTTCTCCCCCAAACTCCCCTCCCATCCAGACTGCCACATGCTTTGCTCATATTTCTAATGAGACCTAGTATTAACATAATGCACAAAGAAGGCAAACCAGCCAGCCATCCACAACTGGAGTGGATGAGGCAGGGGAGTAGGGGAGACAGATAAAAGAGGGAAACACAAGAGATACCAAAACCAAGAGGGAAGGAAAAAAAAAAAATACGTGGTGTCAGAAACCAAACACAAGAGCCAGGAAGAAATTGACAACGATGCAAAGTTAAACACTGAACTGGCACTGTGCTTTTGCTAACAAAGAAAATGTGCACTTTTGTGGACAGCCCAGTAAACATGAAGAAAGGCTTGCATATATATATATATATATTTTTTTTTTTTTAAAGGGCGGTGGCAACAATAGACAGCCTTCAACGCCACCTTGGCACTCGGTTTTCCCTCCTGAGAACTGCAGACCCACCCCGTCTGCTGGAGGCAGGCCGCTGGTACCCAGAGATGTTGTTTGGTTGCTGGGGATGCCAAGAGTCACATCAATGCTGCGTGGGCATCGTTCCGTGGGGGGAACTGGAGCCTGCACACTCAGCTGTGCACAGAAGGGAGGCCTGGCAATGGGTGGCTTCCCAGAGGGGCAGTGATCTGGGACTCAGTGGGTGTTGTGGACAATCAGACCTGCCATCTCCTCCTCCACTGGCTTAGTAAGACTCTGGTCTAAAGCCTTGCAAGTTCTGATCTTCAGTTTCTTGTTGCCATTGCTGGGGGCCTGCAGTGTCAGCCTCGACTCCAGCAGAGCCCTGGTCAGCTAAGTTTTCAAACCATTGCTGTTGTGTTGGTTTATTTGTTCTTTTACTTGTCATGTTATCATTTGGACCCAAGTTTCAATTCCCCTGATTCTAATTGCAGTTTTCTCAGAACATTGGTTAGTTTCAAGTTCTGGAAATGTGTTTGAGCACCTCTCCCAGAAGTGGGTAAGAAGTTAAAATAACGGAAAGACTTGGCTCCAAGTTCAGTGGAATGTCAAAAAAGCCCATGTTTGGCTGAATGGACTTTGTGTAATGAAATCCCAGCTTCCCTCTCTGCTCTTCCAGGCCAAATATAGTAGATGAAACTGATGAAATTCAGCAAAGCAAGAGGCTTTGGAGTATTAATTACAGTATTCTACTGATGAGGAATATTTACTGCATAGGCTACTGACAAGTAATAATGGATATCTCTTCTGTTTCATCCTGCATGAACATGGGCAATCATTTACTAATTCATCTGCTCATGTATTCAATGACTGAGCCCCTCCCAGATGCCAGTCATGACAGGGAGAGTGATGAATCCCTTTATCAGGGATTGGCCTTCCCTCCCCACTCTTCTCAGAAGTGCCAACCTGTTGAAAACCCCAAATTTCTGCAAGCCTGAGAAGTTGTGCTATTCTTCCCAGACCTGGAGGGCCGGCTGTTTCTCAATTTCCTTCTCCCTGATGAGTTGTTCTACAAAAGGGACTCATAATAAATCGGTCTCTGGTGCAGCCTAGATCAGTAATGTGCTGTGCGTGCTCAGTCTGAGTCATGTTCAAGTCTTTGCAACCCCATGGACTATAACCTGCCATGCTCCTCTGTCCATGGAATTTTCCAGGCAAGAATACTGGAGTGGGTTGCCATTTCCTCCCCTAGGGGATCTTCTCGACCCAAGGATCCAACCCATGTTCCCTGTATCTCCTGCATTGGCAGGTGGGCTCTTTACCACTGTACCACCTGGGAAGCCTAGACTGCAAAAGTCCGATCACCACCAGATCAATAATACTTTTTCCCTAAGTCAAGTGCATAGAGCAAGGAATAGAGTTTAAAAATAAATGTATCAAGTTCTCTAGCTAGGGATCAGAGTCAAGCCCATTGATCCATGCAACGGCCAACTCCATTTCCTTGATGGTAAGCTAATGGATGACTCAAGCTAGCCCCATAATCCATAGAGCACAAGGAAATCTGGAAACTGAATAAGCTGGGCCATCTCACCAGCCCACAAACAAGCTGGTTTTGATGGAAACCTCTTTGCCCTACAAGACCATAAGGAAGAGCTGTGCAGTGAACTGGAAGGTCTATTTTTGTCCTAGGAATTTGACCCCACTTTTGACACACTGGCATTCACAATAAAGGTTAGGTAATTATATTAAGTGTTTTCCTATGGTCAGGTTGGTATTCTGGCAGCTTAGGGGAACTGAAAACAGACCACTTAGCTCCCTGGAGCTTTTTGTGTATTCACAGTCTGTGGTTTTGCTGCAGGAGAGGGAGGTGCTGTGGAATAGAAACCAGGCCAGCTCACCAACTGGGCAAGTCAGCCCACTTCTGACTTGGGCTCACAGCAGAAAGGCCTTCAGCAAGAAAGAGAAGATAAGTCTCTCTGCCTTCAGTACACTTCTATTCTAATGCAAGGCTGCCACGCTGAGCTCAGACCTTGACCTTAGAGATCAGTTCTTGTACTTCTGAACTTTGACATCAGTATTTGGAGAACATTAGGAAAGAGAGATGAAATGTAGACAGTGATTCCCTTTTATCACATATATGAAAAGGACAATGGAGACAATGATGAACAACCACATGCTCTGCAGACTTGAAGAGTCACTGCTTGAATACCAAAGACTTTATTCTCTGTTCCACAGAAAAAGCTGGAAAAGGTACGAGAAAACAGACATGCACCTGTGGCTATATATTGATGTGTTTAGATGTTTAATTGCATTCTGTAAATCGCATGTATCTAAGGAGGTAAAGCTTTTTTACCCACATTTGGTGGTGTTTTCTTCTGATTTTTCTACAAATTAAATTTTAAACCTGATTTGGGGATTATATTCAAAATAAGTTTACTATGCTTTAAAAAGCTTTTCTATATAATATTGATAATCTGAGAAAAAAACACTTAAATATCTCTCTATATGTAATACATAAATGAATTTACTTTCCCTTGAAAGAAAAATTTACTAAGCTTGGTTAAAGCTCTTGCATTGACATGATTAAAATAAAAGTATTTTTTTAAATGAGTGTAGAATTCTCTTTCGAAAAGTTGACAATCAGGAAGAACTCTAGAATGTATCTCTAGGCCTTGATAGAGATGCTCAGCATCTGAGAATATAGGAGGCATTTACATTTCCTCTCCCAGATGAAGTGTCACAATTTTGGAAAAAAGGAAGAAATGAGGAGTGAACAGCTGGCTTTTACATGGTGTCCAAGAGCAGGGTTTGGGTTTCTGGATCAGGGCCCACAACATTGAGCAATGAGTGGGCAAAAGATAGCTAACATGTCTACAAACGCTAGGAAGAATGTCAGCAAGAAACTTGCTGATCCAACCAGGAGGACCAAAAATTGAAGTTTGAGGGAGAAAACTGCCCAAACAGAACTATGAGCTTTATAGGAGAAGGAACAAGAAGTGTGCCAGAGAGAGAGAGGAGAAGGTGGTTGAGGATGGGGCCCATTAAAGATGACCCAAGGAAGCCAAGCAGACCACTGGCTAAATATTGTCCACCCATCTTCACCTAACCCTGAGCTAACCCACTGTTATCTTCTACGTATTGGGGTTTTCCTTAAGGTTTTGTTTGGAGAACCCGGTAAAATTATGAAAAAGAAGATAGAAAATCAACCTCCTCATTTCAGAGATGCCCCCCTACCCTCTACATGTATACACCACATATGGTGTTTTCAGCCAGACATCCCACCATGCCACTCATCACTCTCTTAAGGACAAGCAAGATGGGAAAATCTGGTATAGTGAGGTTGGATCCTCAGCAAGCAATACACTGTGACCAGACTATTAATGAATTGATTTCCACCTACAGGGAGGTCTCCGGTGCTTTACCATTGAACTGAGAAGCACTTCCCCCAGTGATCTGAAGGAAACATCAAAGACATGTTTACCAAATGAGTAGGTGATAAAAAGATGTGGGAACTATTAATATTAGAAAGTGTCAAAAAAGTTTAATGACATTGGCATAAGAACAGAGCAAAACCAAAAGGCACAACGTTTAACAAAAATAAATGCTAAATCTCATTTTTAAGTTTTCAAAATCAATTGCAAATATACAGAATGGGAGACCTGACACCAGCAGTTCTTATGAAAAAGCCTGGAGGTTTATTATTAATAATAACCTCAGCCTTTTAAATGCCTGCTATGTGACACTCAATCCGAGTCGAGTGTTACATAAAAACTAATAAAATCTCCTGCAAGTTCTGTTTGCAATCATATAAATAGAGTATGGAGGTTAAGGAAGGAAAAGTCTCACCATAATCTGAACTGGTCAAAGTATCAGATGGTGATCATAGTCTCAATCCAAGATGACACACTGTAAGAGGGACCTTAGTAATGGGTTGTATGCCAAATAAAACAGTGAAGGCTCCATAAACCATAATAGGTGAGGAAGTGTCTAAGGAAATGAGGATGTTCAACTGAGAAAGAGAAATCTAGGAGGGACATGATGAATGTCTTTAAAACTTTCAGAGGTCATATTGAAAGGGGAGTCAGAGGTACTTCGTGTAACAGCAGAGACCAGAACTAGGATCAGGACTAGCATCCTAGGATCCTAGGATCCAGGATCAGGAAGTTCTAGAACTAGGATCAGGGCTAGTTCTAGGATCTAGTCCTAGAAGGAACAAGAAATGTGCTAGAGAGTGAGAAGAGAAGGGTGATTGAGGATGGAGACCATTAAACGTGACCCAAGAAAGCCAAGCAGGCCACTGGCCAAATATTGTCCACCCATCTTCACTTAACCCTGAGCTAAACCCACTGTTATCTTCTACATATTGGGGTTTTGCTTAAGGCTTTGTTTGGAGTACCTGGTGAAATTATTAAAAAGAAGATAGAAAATCAACCTCCTCATTTCAGAGATGCTCCTCTACCCTCTACACGTATACACCTCATATGGTGTTTTCAACCAGACACCCCACCATGGACCAGAACCAGGATCAGGATGGTAGTTTGAGCAGATGTCAGTTGGCATTCTGAGCAATCAAAATCACCCAACCTGAATAGAGGAGTTCACCAGGCACTGGAAAAACTGAGAAACCAGACTTGGAGCCAACAAGAAAGAGATGGCTCTAAAAGATCTTGACATCGGGAACCTCTTGACAGTTCTGCCTGGCACAGCCTCCAGATTAAAAGAATTCCCACCATTTCCTTGGTGTTTGTATTTCTCCGTATTAAGTCCCAGAAGCATGAGTTTCACTAGACATGCTCAGGTCGCATGCCTGCCCTTGACTGTCCCAGAGAAATAACAGAAAGAGTTTGGCAGAAGGAACTACCAGAGATCTCTTTGACTTCACAGTAGGAGACATTGAGAACTGGTTGTCCGAGGCAGGCTGCTCCAGTGCAAGGCAGGTTATGACCCTGAAGAAAGTCATGGTACTCTTAAAAAGTGGGGAATGGGTCTTAGGCATCTAAAAATTGAAAAATGACCACTAGATAGAGTCCAAAATGAGGAAATAGTTTCTAAATGCTAAAATGGTCATTCAAGATGTGGCACGTATGTACATGGAATATTACCTAACCATTAAAAAATGCATTTGCAGAAACATGGATGGACCTCAAGGCTGTCATACTGAGTGAAGTGAGTCAAATAGAAAAAGACAAATCTCGTATGATAGAGCTTATATGTGGAAGGAAAAAAAAAGTACAAATGAACTTATCTGCAAAACAGAGTTACAGATGTAGAAAATAAATGTATGGTTACCAGGGGATAAGGGAGGGAGGGATAAATTGGGAGATTAGGATTGATATGTACATGGTACTATTAATACATACAAAACAGATAACTAATAAGGATGTACAGTATAACACAGGAGGGGCTTCAAGGGTGGTGCTGGTGGTAAAGAACTTGCCTGCCAATGCAGGACATGTGAGAGATACAGCTTTGATCCTTGGGTCGGGAAGATTCCCTGGAGGAGGAACTGGCAGACCACTCCAGTAGTCTTGCCTGGCAATCCCATGGATAGAGGAACCTGGTAAGCTACAGTCCGTCGGATCACAAAGAGTCAGACATGACTGAAGTAACTTAGCACATGGGCATGCATGTATAGCGCAGGGAACTGTACTCAATATTGTGTGCTGGCCTATATACGGGAAAAGACTCTAAAAAGAGTGGGAACAGCAGACTGGTTCCAAATCGGGAAAGGAGTACATCAAGGCTGTATATTGTCACCCTGCTTATTTAACTTATATGCAGAGTACATCATGAGAAATGCTGGGCTGGAGGAAGCACAAGCTGGAATCAAGTTTGCCGAGAAAAATATCAATAACCTCAGATATGCAGATGACACCACCCTCATGGCAGAAAGTGAAGAAGAACTAAAGAGCCTCTTGATGAAAGTGAAAGATGAGAGTGAAAAAGTTGGATTAAAGCTCAACATTCAGAAAACTAAGATCATGCCATCTGGTCCCATCACTTCATGGCAAATAGGTGGGGAAACAGTGGAAACAATGGCTGACTTTATTTTTTGGGGCTCCAAAATCACTGCAGATGGTGATTGCAGCCATGAAATTAAAAGACACTTCCTCCTTGGAAGGAAAGGACACTTGCTCCTTGACCAATCTAGACAACATATTAAAGAGCAGACATTACTTTGCCAACAAAAGTCCGTCTAGTCAAGGCTATGGTTTTTCCAGTGGTCATGTATGGATGTGAGAGTTGGACTATAAAGAAAGCTGGGCACCGAAGAATTGACGCTTTTGAACTGTGGTGTGGGAGAAGACTCTTGAGAGTCCCTCGGACTGCAAGGAGATCCAACCAGGCCATCCTAAAGGAGATCAGTCCTGAATATTCATTGGAAGGACTGATTTTGAGAAACTCCAATACTTTGGCCACCTGATAAGATTGAGGGCAGTAGGAGAAGGGGATGACAGAGAATGAGATGGTTGGATGGCATCACTGACTCGATGGACATGGGTTTGGGTGGACTCTGGGAGTTGGTGATGCACAGGGAGGCCTGGGTGCTGCGGTTCATGGAGTCTCAAGGAGTTGGACACTGAGCAACTGAACTGAACTGAACTGATGTATATGTATAAACTGTACATTTTGCTGTACATCAGAAACTAACACAACATTGCAAATCAACTCTACTTCAATAAATTTTTTTAATAAATAAAATAAATGGTCATTCAGATTATTCAAGCTAGATCATGGGATCCAACAGGGGAATTCAGATCTGAAGTAGGAGGCACTGTTGGCTAAACTTAGAGATCCCTTAAATTCTAAGATTCAGCAACTATGGAATGTTCAACCTGGGGACATGTCAGAATCATGGGAGGAGGTTTTCAAATATTCCTGATCCTGGCTCTCCTCCCTGTCCCCAAAGGTTCTAATGCCCCCTGCCCATCCCTCATCTCCTATCTCTAGTTGAGAACCAAGAACCGCATCACCTCTGAGATGATGCTCAGAGGTGGTTTCCGTACTGCTTTGTTAATACCTGGTGCTGGTGAAATAGCCTGAAAAAGAAGACAGGACTGCTAATCAAATGGGAAAATTTTTTTTTCATTTAAAAATCTTTTTAAGCACTTGGAATGTCTAACTTGCAAAGTTCAGCAGTATAAGAAATGTCTGTGAAAAATAAAAAGGGACTTGGTTGAGGAAAATTAATAGTTGGAGTTATCTAACAATGCTGCAAATGTTGGCTTCCTTCTGCTACTGCTATTTTGTTTGGAATGGGTCCAGTTTTCCCCTTGCATAAAAGGAGACAAAATCTGTTTGAAGCCATTAACAGCACCAATAGGAGGGACATTTGAATTAATAACCAGGGGGCCAGTCAGCCAGGAGCAATTTTGAACATAATCTTTTCCTTTGACTTTTTTTTGTAAGACTGACGTTTTGAGTATTATACTTGGTCCAACGTGCCACTGCTGAGCCAAATAATTTATCTTTCCAACCCTCTTTACTTTTAAATTGACCTAAGTAAAACATTTTAATTTATTTGTATGGAGGTCTCTTCTGTGGATTGTGTTAGGCACTATGAAGCATTATTCTTGAGCATAAAGAATTCTTTGGAATTTAGCAAGAAGTAACAATACATCTAAGGGCATGAGCAGATGCTCTTGAAATAATGTTAAATGAACAGCATAAGGTAAAAAACCATGCATGATCTTCAATTTGTTTCTTTGAAAGTAAATTTAAAATTTTTTTATTTTATATTGGAGTATAAGTGATTAACAATGTTGTTAGTTTCAGGCATGCCACCAAGTGATTCAGTATTACATATACATTTATACAAAAAAAAAATTCTTACTCTATTTTACTCACCCCTACTTACACACTCCTGGAGAAGGGAAAGGCTACCCACGCCAGTATTCTTGCCTGTATAGTCCATGGGGTTGCAAAGAGTTGAACACGACTGAATGACTTTCACTTCACTTCACTTACACACTAGCACTCTTTGCAAAGTTTTCTTATAATGTGTTTCTGGAGGCCTTGGGGGACTGTCATACGCTCTCAGGAGCTGGTCCCCAAAGATGCCAAGTGGTCCTCTTTCCATTTTCTTCTCCAGCTCCAGCTTCCTTCCACCAAGAAGCACTGCATCTGCCCTGCCCTTCTCCAGAGACAGACAGTCCCCCAGGCAGCACCTTCCTGGGGCCACCGGACACATCTCTGACACAATGGAACTACCAAGGTGCCAAATCTGGGCCAAGTTCTGTGCTGGGGTGGGAAAGCCTTCCCCCACCTCTCCTTGGGCCACTCACTGTTACCTCCTCCCACAGTCTATACAATGCCCCAGGCTGATTTTCCTGAAATTCACATTGGAATCCAAGTCTCTCTGCTTCCAAAGCCTTGAATGGCTTCCAAAGACCTGCAGCATGAAAATAAAACCCTTAGCCTCACTATACAACAGCCACTCAGAGTCTGGCATCCCTAGAACTCACACTCTCCTCTTGGGAACACCTAAGGGCCTCCCACGTGACAGCCAGTCCCCTGACTTGATCCTGATTCCCTGGGACTCAAGCTGTCCTTCTGCCTCAGATGTCACCCCCCATCAAACCCACTTGCTTGACAAACGCCCACTTCTTTAATACTTAGCTGTGACATTTCCTCCCTGTGAAGCTTTCCTGGACCTTCTTACCCTGGGGACTATATAAACCCCACTCAGTAACCCCACAGTGCCTGGCTCTCCTTTTCCCTCTACTTCTCTTATCGTTTGACCAGGCTTCTATTTGCACGTACTGACATCTGCTTGTCTACATCCTTCACTAACCAGGAGCTTCCTCATCACTGCTGTGTCCCCAACACCTAGGACAATGCCTGACACAGGTCACACATCCAAGGCCCAGCAAGAAAGAACCTAACTGAACAACAAGCAGCTCTACACTGAAACCGCGGAATTTCCAGCACGCCCTCATGTCCCTTAAATCCATGTTTCTTTCCTCTTATCTCTGAAGGCCCTGGTTGTTCTGCACTCCTTCTCTCCACCCAAGAGGGGAGTCATAAGACATGCTGGGTTTCTGGCCCATGCTCCTCCAGGATGCCGCACCTGGGAGCAGCTGCACAGGGATGGTGGATGGAGTAGGCTCAACTCACCAATGAAGGCTGACACTACATGACCTGACTTGGTTCAGCTGACTGCTTTAGACTGAGGTTATGTGATCTGGTCTGGTGACCCAGTGCTGAGCATGGGGTCAATGCCCATCACTTGGCCTCACAGGGTGATTCCCCCTTCAAGGGCAATACACGGTCCATTGTGCTACCCAACAGTTCCCACCCAGCCCTGTCAATAAGAGTAATTCTCCCTAGAACAAAACCATGGTTACCGAAGGGGAAAGGGAAGCAGGGCAGAGAGAAATTAAGAGTATGAGATTAGGTTGTTTATATATATTGAGCTACATGAGCTATTTGTTTATTTTGGAGATGAATCCTTTGTCAAGTGCTTCATTTGCAAATATTTTCTCCCATTCTGAGGATTGTCTTTTCATCTACTGTGACATAAGCGGGAAGGAAATTCAAAAAAGAGGGATCTATATGCAAACATATAGCTGATTCACTTTAATGTACAACAGAAAATAACACCACATTGCAAAGCAACTATATTTCAATAAAAATTAATTTTAAAAGTATGAGATTAACAGATACACACTACTCTACATAAAACAAAGAGGCAACAAGGATTTACCATATAGCACAGGGAAGTATTTTCAATATCTTATAATAACCCATAATGGAAAATAGTCTGAAATACATGTATAACTGAATCACTTTGCTATCCACCCAAAACTAATACAGTATTGTAATAGGTCACCTATGCTTCAGTTTAAAAAAAGAGCAATTCCCCTGTGAGCAGAGGATCTGAAAGACACAAACCTGCACAGTCTGGAAGCTTCCTCTGTCTTTGCACTTCATGTAGGCTTTGTGAAGACATCCTTTCCTGTTCAAAGGAAGCCTCTTGACTTACCCATGGAGGTAATCACATTTTAGATGATACAGCCAAGACTTGCCTTTCTTTCACTTCTTTAACATGCATGTTCAAAGCCACCTCACTTCACAGGGCGAGGGCTGACGGAATAGCTAATCTTAGCAGTAAAACTCGAATTTATCATATTCGGATGACCAGTTTAGAAGAGAAGACAGCAGCAGTGGAAATATCTCCGGGACCTCTGCAAGGGATTAACTCAACTGACTGTGGAATGCCGGTGCCTCACCAACTGATACCCAGCTCTGAGCGTGTTTCTCTGTCTGAAATGCAAGTGACTCTTAGAAAGGGATCATGGCAGATATATCCAACATGCCGGGCACTTGTGTTCCCAGTAAGCCTGGCAGGTCTGACTGTTATCGACAGAGATGTCATAGGATCGCTCAGTAGACAAGCCCAAACTCACACTGGACCTAGCCTTGTTTGTGGTCATCATTCCTTTAAACCTTGCCCAAGTTTGTCATGGCCAGGGCTTACTGGGATTATGTAGTGAGGTCACCTGAGCCAGTAGGCAAGCCAGGAAGCAAGGGCTAAGCCGGGTTTGATAGGCAGGCCTGGTTCCAGCTATAAAATCACCGTCAAAACAATGTCATGGGCAAGCCTAGAATTTGTGGTGATCAAACAAGGTGCTCAAAGCCTGCTAAGGCCTTTCTGCAATCCTAGGCTTTTGATTAGAAAGGCATATGTAAATGTTTTGACATGGTGTTAGGTCATTTCAGTTAAATTTAGTGAGCTCTAGGTACTGGCAAGAAAAATCAGACTGTATTTTACTCAAGCAGCTTCTACAGAATTCTCTTTGTGGCTGTTAAAGTGCAATGCAAAGAAATCAAGGAAAACAACAGAATGGGAAAGACTAGAGATCTCTTCAAGGCAATTAGAGATACCAAGGAAACATTTCATGCAAAGATGGGCTCAATAAAGGACAGAAATGGTATGGACCTAACAGAAGCAGAAGATATTAACAAGAGGTGGCAAGAATACATGGAAGAACTGTACAAAAAGATCTTCACCACCCAGATAATCACGATGGTGTGATCACTAGTCTAGAGCCAGACATCTTGGAATGTGAAGGCAGGTGGGCCTTGGAAAGCATCACTATGAACAAAGCCAGTGGAGGTGAAGGAATTCCAGTGGAGCTGTTTCAAATCCTGAAAGATGATGCTGTGAAAGTGCTGCACTCAATATGCCAGCAAATTTGGAAAACTCAGCAGTGGCCACAGGACTGGAAAAGTTCAGTTTTCATTCCAATTCCAAAGAAAGGCAATGCCAAAGAATGCTCAAACTACCGCACAATTGCACTCATCTCATATGCTAGTAAAGTAATGCTCTAAATTCTCCAAGCCAGGCTTCAGCAATACGTGAACTGTGAACTCCCTGATGTTCAAGCTGGTTTTAGAAAAGGCAGAGGAACCAGAGATCAAATTGCCAACATCCACTGGATCATGGAAAAAGCAAAAGAGTTCCAGAAAAACATCTCTTTCTGCTTTATTGACTATGCCAAAGCCTTTGACTGTGTGGATCACAATAAACTGTGGAAAATTCTTCAAGAGATGGGAATACCAGACCCCCTAACCTGCCTCTTGAGAAATCTGTATGCAGGTCAGGAAGCAACAGTTAGAACTGGACATGGAACAACAGACTGGTTCCAAATAGGAAAAGGAGTGCGTCAAGGCTGTATATTGTCATCCTGCTTATTTAACTTATATGCAGAGTACATCATGAGAAACGCTGGACTGGAAGAAACACAAGCTGGAATCATGATTGCTGGGAGAAATATCAATAACTTCGGATATGCAGATGACACCACCCTTATGGCAGAAAGTGAAGAGGAGCTAAAAAAACCTCTTGATGAAAGTGAAAGAGGAGAGTGAAAAAGTTGGCTTAAAGCTCAACATTCAGAAAACGAAGATCATGGCATCCAGTCCCATCACTTCATGGGAAATAGATGGGGAAACAGTAGAAACAGTGTCAGACTTCATTTCTGGGGGCTCCAAAATCACTGCAGATGGTGACTGCAGCCATGAAATTAAAAGACGCTTACTCCTTGGAAGAAAAGTTATGACCAACCTAGATAGCATATTCAAAAGCAGAGACATTACTTTGCCAACTAAGGTCCGTCTAGTCAAGGCTATGGTTTTTCCAGTGGCCATGTATGGATGTGAGAGTTGGACTGTGAAAGAGGCTGAGCGCCGAAGAATTGATGCTTTTGAACTGTGGTGTTGGAGAAGACTCTTGAGAGTCCCTTGGACTGCAAGGAGATCCAACCAGTCCATTCTGAAGGAGATCAGCCCTGGGATTTCTTTTGGAAGGAATGATGCTAAAGCTGAAACTCCAGTATTTTGGCCACCTCATGAGAAGAGTTGACTCATTGGAAAAGACTCTGATGCTGGGAGGGATTGGGGGCAGGAGGAGAAGGGATTGGATGGCATCACGGACTCGATGAACGTGAGTCTGAGTGAACTCCGGGAGATGGTGATGGACAGGGAGGCCTGGTGTGCTGCAATTCATGGGGTCCAAAGAGTCAGACACGGCTGAGCGACTAAACTGAACTGAACTGGACTGAAAGTGCAATATTATGTAAGGTACCAGTGTACAATGTAGTGATTCACAATTTTTAAAGATTATACTCCATGTACAGTTATTATAAAATATTGACTATATTCCCTGTGTTGTACTATGTATCCCTGTAGCTTATTTTGTACATAATAGTTTGTACCTCTTACTCCGCTACCCCATGTTGTCCCTGGTAACCACTAGTTTAATTCTCTGCATCTGTGAGCCTGCTTCTTTTTTGTTATATTGACTAGTTTGTTGTATAACAAACTAGTAATACACATATAAATGATATCATACAAATCCGCATATAAATGATATCATACAGATATTTGCCTTTCTCTGACTTATTTCTTTTGGCATAATGTCCTCCAAGTCCACCCAGGTTGCCATATACCTGCTATGTTGCTTCAGTCATGTCCGATTCTTTGCAACACCGGGCTCCTCTGTCCATGGAATTCTCCAGGCAAGAGAACTGGAGTGGGTTGCCATGCCCTTCTCTAGGGGATCTTCCTGACCCAGGAATCAAACCCGAGTCTCCTAAGTCTCCTGCATTGGCAGGTGGGTTCTTTACCACTAGCACCACTACAAATGGCAAAATCTTATTCTATTTTGTGGCCGAGTAGTATTCAATTTTACAGGTTTCTTTATTTTGTTCTCTTCTTATGTTAATAAGGGGTGGATTTTCTATTAGGGTGGGTACTTGGTTACTCCCCAGGACTTAGAATATCAAAGTGTGAGTGCTTGTCTGACAAAGACTGGTTGGGCACCTGTTATGTACCAGGCACTGAATAAATAGCCTGGGATACAATGCTGAACATGACAGAGACAACTGCCTGTCCTCACAGGGGTGACATTCTACTGGATAGTGTATCCTGGAGGTGACCTCAGCCTACCATCAGGCTTTTCTGTACAGGGTCAAGGTGGCCTATTCGAATCCTCAGCCCAGGAAGGGTTGCAGCCCCCAAATGGTAAAAGGGCCCCTGTGATCACCACCAGCCCAGCTATGGGCATCTCTAGGTTGAAAGTGATGGGAAGTAGAAGGAGTTGCAGGCCTGGAATGGACACACTGATCTTGCTCACAGTTGTGCCTAAGTTCCTGGCTGTGCTTTTACTATTAATTTCGACTATAGTTTACTGAAGATTCTCTAGGACCCCCGCCCTTGACAAAGAGCTATACTCTTACAGCCTGTTTCCTCTGTCCTACAGGGCTCTTCCAGCTGAGTTAGGGAGGAGGAGAAGAATCTGAGAATTCAGTCTTACTGTCCCTTTTGCCAGAAAAGTCATCCAGCTTGCTACCTCCTGCTGTGGTGGCAGGATTTCTCAGGGCTCTGAAACAGTGGGGGACACTCCCGGCATCCCCGGGGAGACAGTTCCTCTCTGCTGGAAACCTACCTCCACTCAAAGGACACAGGCACTCTGAAAGTTCTGGAGTCCCAGTGTAAATAAGGTCAGGTGGATCACAAGGTTTTGTAAACTGTAAAGTGCTACAAAACTCTTTTTTAGTTTTATAAAAACTGTCTTTTTAGAACAATATTTTATATAAAAATATAAAAAACTATATTTTATAAAAACACAGTTTTAAAAAAATTCTATTGTAAAATATATATTAAATAGCATATCACTATTACTGTTATTAAAGGAGAGTGATAACATCACAATTAGGCTTGCCAACTAGAGAAATTCAAATCAAAAACCATCACAACTTAATTTTTCTACTCTTCTCATTATCTTTTTATGCTTTCTTTATCCTGGTGTATTTTGTATGCAATACAATGAACAGATTTTAAGTATAATATGCGTCAAGTTTTGTTCATTACTTTTGGACTAAAAAAGTCAAGCAGTTATGTTTTAACATAAAGTACAAAGTCAACTGGTTATATTTTAATTAATATAAATATTTAGAGCTACACATTTAATTACAATACACGTTATAGACTAAATGTTTGTGGCCTCTTCCCCATAATTCATTTACTGAAGTCCCATCTCCCACTGTGGATGCATTTGGAGATAAGACTTATGAGACGGTGACAAAGGTTAACGAGGTCATATGGGTGGGGCCTAGTCCCATAGAGTAGGGGCCCTTATCAGAAGAGGAAGAACCACCGGGGCTGTCTCCTGGCTACACAAAGAAGAGACTATGTGAGGATACAGCAAGATGGCAGCCACCCGCAAAGACAGACAAGAGGCTTCAGAATGAAGCCTCCTGTGTCAATACCTTGATTATGGAATTCTAGCCCCAGAACTGTGAGACAATACATTTCTATCGGTTAAGGCGCCCAACCTATAGTATTTCGTTATGGCGGCTGGAGCAGCCTAAAATAATACATCTGGGCCTAAGTTTAATATGTACAGTTGATCATGCAGGTAGGCAATCACTTTTCCCTGTTTTTGTTCTCAAAGGGTGATTTTTTTTGTTTTCAAATGGTGACATTTTGCCTAAATTATCTTAATCAATAAGATGTTGGTTCTGCGTACTATAAATAATTTTGATGTTTTTGAATTGCCATTACAAGCAATTATATTTGCTATATTTGTTCTGTCAGACACCAATCCAATAAATGTCTGAAAAGCTTGAATGTCTACAAAGGTATTTTAGTTTGAACACACAAATTAATTCTGTTCACAAGCCACTGATTCAACACTCTGGGTAAAGAACAGAATGCAAATGAGATCAATTGAAAGGAAGGCCAGGATGACTGCAATCTTCTTCAAGAGAACACATGAGACTCCAGACAAATATTACCAGAGTTGAATTTCACAGTCTGCTATCTGGAGTGATTTACAAATAAAATTGTGATTTCTATCATGTTTCAAGCCACAGATTTAGACTTTGATCGCATCCCCACATAGCCATCACATCAGACTTCAGGATGGCCTCCCTGAACAGATAAGTACAAATAAGATGCAGGAAGAATTGGGAACAAGTAAACATGACCCGAAGCTGACCCTGTCTTCTCTCTCCACTGCTCGGAAGCGCAGCTCCAGGAGGCCCCAAGGTCTTCCTCGGGTACCACATCCTCTGCTGCCTTCCCCAGCCTCCTGACCTTTCCTTAATCACCCTCCCCACCAAAGCTTATCTGTTTTCTGCCATCAGCCTCCACTCTCTGTTAGGAAACAGATAAACTGATCTCTATGTAATCGGCAAGTTGCTGCTCAAGCTGTTCCTTTTTCCGGCCAGTTAAATGAAGCTGTATTCAAACAACCTTCTTTCAGAGATCATGCTTAAACTTATACAATCATTTTGAGGATGCCAACTCATCTTTGGTCTCTGGCGGTACTGGTTTTACAGACCCAATATTCATCTTTATTAAGTTTGGCTAATTCTTTTTCTTCATAGGAATATAATATCACAAGAGTCACTTAGGGTTTGAGGTAACTCAAATATTACCCTTGGTCTCATTAATGCTAGTGCCAATTAGAAGCAATTTAAAAACATACATCAAAACCGATTAGCACTTTGAAATCTAAATGAATCTCTTTTTCTATTTATTGTGTGGTCTTCTTGTCAGTTTGGGCTGCCACAACAAAATGCCATAGACTGCGTTTCTTAAAGAGTAGACGTTTATTTCTCAGGTTCTGGAAGTGGGAAAGTCCAAGATCAAGGTGCCTGCAGATTCATGTCTGCTGAGAACCACTTTCTGGCTTGCTGTGTCCTTACATAGTGGTGGGGGTGGGGCACTCTAGTCTCTTCCTGTTCATGTGAGAATACTAATCCCATCATGGGGGCTCTACCGTAATGACCTCACCCAAACTTAGTTATTTCCCACAGGCCCCACCTTCCGTAACTCCCCACCTTGGGATTTAGGGCTTCAACATAAGAATTTTGGAGGGACACAAACATTCAGTCTGTAGCAGTTAGTGTGTGTTATCAAAAGGTGCATAAAGTTGTCCTTGAGTAAAATAAGAAATGCATTTCTCCCAGTAAAACGTGAATGAAGATTTACTAATTAGTTCACAATGCCCCAAAGAAGACAGTTCCTCCAGGACAGAGCTGCCAACAAAATCAGAGTGTCCCAGGAGGTATGATTTAAAAGAATCTGAATGGTTTAAAAGAATCTGATCTGAAACAAGCCATACCTTTCTTGGGGAGCACTTCTCTTCTGACAGTCCTCTGTGAACCCCAAAGCAGCTTCTCACTCTGGACTGTTTTGTGGCAGAGAAAGGGGTCTGACATAAGGATGGCCTTTCTCCTCTCCAGGGAACTGTTAGACTTGTCCCCAAGTAGCCATTGAGCCCTTGGACAAACCACCCAAGGATGGCAAGTCTGGTCAAGTCTCTTCTTCATGGGAATAACCAGCTATAGACCCTGGGAAACCAGCCCTTTCATCACTTTGTTATAAACTAGAATTCCTAGAAATTAGAATCTGAGTATGAAATTCAAATAGGCTCTCCCCATGTGCCTGAAATCTAAAGAGGAGTAATCCGCTATGCCTGCTGTTGGTCTCAGCATCTGAAATAGTTCCTTGCTGATTCATAATGTAAACACAGGAGTTAATTCCCTCCTTTGAGAAATCTTCTTGTGTGCACCCAAAATTATTATTATCTGTGTTCAACCATGCGAGCATGACGAGCTGAGTGGCTGCCAGCATGGCCCTCTGCCTACCCCGATTTAAATAAATAGATCTGGCTCTGGGCAGACTTTCCAGACAGGCATGTACTCTAGACATGAATGTTATTGTATTAAGATATATAGTGACATTAAAATATTTGTATAATCAATATATCTTATTCAGCTTTAGAATCTAGGACAGGGTTTTCAAGTAATCTCACTTTTACAGATTGAGTTGACTAGTCAGAAGCAAGGATGAATGTTGGAGGTGACATGGTGTTTATTTATAACAGATTGATATTATATCTAGTTTCTGTGTACTAGGAAACGGAAAGTGTTTCGTACAAACCCTCCCCTGCCCCCATAACCTAAAAAACAAGAGACTGTTCATCTGAGCCCTTTTACCGTATCATGTAATATTTTATCTTTAAATGGAATAGGTATGGTATGCATTTGCACCTTTACAGATTTAATTCAAACTTTTGGCTTGGCCAAAAGGATTTCATGACTGACTAAAGGGATATTTGAAATGAATCCCTTCCTAACAAGGTCCCTTTTAAGTAGCCTAATTGTTTCTTAATTGTTTTTGCTTCAGTACCCCCTCAAAGGGGAGGAGTTGATGAAAAGAAATGAAACTGACACGTGGACCTGGATCAAGGTGACTGAAAGTTCTTCATTTAAGGAGTTGGTTCCTTTTCTCTCATTATATTGTGGAATCTGAAAACACTCCTTGAGATTCTGGTCACTGTCATTAGGATACCCCAAGAAAAGCCGCCTCCATGCTTCTTCCCTCCTAAAGGCTTCCATCCCAGTTCAGTTCAGTTCAGTTACTCAGTCGTGTCCAACTCTTTGCGACCCCATGGACTGCAGCACACCAGGCTTCCCTGTCCGTCACCAACTCCCAGAGCTTGCTCAAACTCATATCCATCAAGTCAGTGATGCCATCCAACCATCTCAACCTCTGTCATCCCTGTCTCCTCCCACCTTCAACCTTTCCCAACATCAGAGTCTTTTTCAGTGAGTCAGTTCTTCTCATCAGGTGGCCAAAGTATTGGAGTTTCACCTTCAGTCCTTCCAATGAATATTCAGGATGATTTCCTTTAGAACTGACTAGTTTGATCTCCTTGCAGTCCAAGGGACTCTCAAGAGTCTTCTCCAACACTACAGTTCAAAAGCATCAATTCTTCAGTGCTCAGCTTTCTTTATAATCCAACTCTCATGTTCATACATGACCACTGGAAAAATCATAGCTTTGACTAGACTGACCTTTGTTGGCAAAGTAATGTCTCTGCTTTTTAATATGCTGTCTAGGCTGGTCATAGCTTTTCTTCCAAGGAGCAAGCATCTTTTAATTTCATGGCTGCAGTCACCATCTGCAGTGATTTTGGAGCCCCAAAAAGAAAATCTGTTGCTGTTTCCAAGACCAGATGCCATGATCTTAGTTTTCTGAATGTTGAGATTTAAGCCAGCTTTTTCACTCTCCTCTTTCACTTTCATCAAGAGGCTCTTTAGTTCTTCTTTGCTTTCTGCCACAAGGGTGATGTCATCTGTGTATCTGCTGCTGCTGCTGCTCAGTCACTTCAGTTGTGTCCAACTCTGTGCGACCCAATAGACAGCAGCCCACCAGGCTCCTCTGTCCACAGGATTCTCTGGGCAAGAATACTGGAGTGGGTTGCCATTTCCTTCTCCCTGTGTATCTGAGGTTATTGATATTTCTCCCGGCAAACTTGATTCCAGTTTGTGGTTCTTCCAGCCCAGTGTTTCTCATGATGTACTCTGCATATACGTTAAATAAGCAGGGTAACAATGTACAGCCTTGATGTACTCGTTTCCCTATTTGGAATCAGTCTGTTGTTCCATGTCCAGTTCTCACTGTTGCTTCTTGACCTGCATACAGATTTCTCAGGAGGCGGGTCAGATGGTCTGATATTCCCACCCTTTTAAGAATTTCCCAGTTTGTTGTGATCCACACATTCAAAGGCTTTGGCATTCTCCCATCCCACTTGGCAAAAAATAGTCAGGCTCGAACTCTCCTAGTGGGCAACTGAAAAACACACCCAACAAAGTAAATATACACCAAGAACCAAGAAACACAAAATTCAAGTTGGAACATGACTGTCCAAAGATATATTAGATGACTTGCATTTATAACAGGTAGGTGGTAACAGGTGTATCAACATGCGCACAGCACTGTGGGTCCCTGAAGTATTTGAAAGCAACCTAAATAAAGGTCTGTGGGACAGATTTATCCATCCACTATTGCTTCCATCCCTTCGTTATCAATTTAACCTCTACTCTGTGCCAGGAACTGTGTCGAATGCTGACCACTCAGAGATGAAGGGATCTTGAGTCCTGGCATCTAATTACTCAAAGTCCAAGAGTAAGGGGTAAGGGTGGACAATTTACTAGAGAGAATCATGGGACAAAATGTACCCAGGACACTGGGCAGGCTGCTGAGGGAACAAGAGGAAAGAATCAAAAAGCTCTGTCCTGGAGAGACATGATGCCCAGAATGACTCTGGAGAGATGAATGGAAATTCAGACAAGCAACGTCTGTAACAGTACATGGCAGATGCTGCTCTAAGCCTCTTTTAATCTATTAATATTGTGAGTGTTAGTCACTCAGTCATGTCCAACTCTTCATGATCCCATGGATAGAAGCCCTCCAGGCTCCTCTGTCCATGGGATTCTCCAGGCGAGAATACTACAGCGGGTTGCCTTTTCCTTCTCCAGGGGATCTTCCCAACCCAGGGATCAAACCCAGCTCTGCCGCACTGCAGAGAGACTCTTTACCAACTGAGCCGCCAGGGAAGCCCAGTGTATCCATATTAACTGTATTAATATTAACTTGTTTCATTCTCAGAAGACCCTGAGTTAAGAACCAGTAAGATCTCTATTTCATGAAGTGCAGAGAGATCAACCAATATGCCAACTCAAGCAGCTCCCACACGACAGAGCTGGGGGTTCAACTCAGACCTCCAGCTGCAGGAGCTACACTCTTGTCAGCAGGCATGAAGTGACATTTTTTGGAAGAGGGTCAAGGTCATAGATTTTGTGAAGTGGCAGAGGGAGAGCATGACATTGTTAAAGATCCAACGTTTGGAAAGTGGGTAGTGCTCTAGATGGAGTTGGCTTTGACTTCTCAAACCGCACCAAGTGCATTCTTGGGTGCATGCAGTCGTGACCAGAGGACCCACAGCCGTTGGATCAGCATGGTGTGTTCTTTAATTCTCCCAAAGATTCATGAGAAAGAGAGAGCTTTGGTGCTTTTATCTCACAGCCCATCACTTTAAAATGTAGTTTTATGTTATAAATAGGATGTGAAATCACAAAGACATTTTTCCTTGTTTCTTCTTCCTTTTGCTGTCTGATTCAAATTGTTCTCTTAATGCATTTAAAAAGTCAGATTTTCATAGAAATGATTCATACTTATTTAACATACTTATAAAACAGCCCATGGTCACGTAAATTATTTCTCCCTTCCTGACACTCTTGCCTGGTGGCTCAGATGGTAAATAATCCACCTACAGTGCGGGAGACCTGGGTTCGATCCCTGGGTCAGAAAGATCCCCTGGAGAAAGGAATGGCCAACCACTCCAGTATTCTTGCCTGGAAAATCCCATGGACAGAGGAGCCTGGAGGGCTACAGTCCATGGGGTTGCTAAGAGCTGGACATGACTAAGGGGCGAACACAACACCCTTTCAGCCTTACTTTCCTGGGGTAATACTTCTATCCTTGCTTGTACAAAGCAATAATAACTCACATGCACAAAATCAAGCTGTTTTGTAGTTTCTTTAGATGAATTTGGAAGCAGTGCTCCTTTACTGCACAGGGGGCTGTGCACACTTATGTATACATCCTGGACCACCGTCTAGAAGAGCATCCCCATCAGTGCTTCATCCACTCCCCTGCTTGTGGATGGCTTCCAGCTTCATATCTCTCCAAGCTATGCTGAAACAAATATCTCCGTATATCCACCCCTCCTTCTCATGCTTTTCAAGTTTAAAAAATTCACAGTGGCCACTAGACCTTTTATCAAAAATGTACTCCTACCTCACAAGGAAATGGCTGCCTAAAATTTGGTCCTAAAAGCAAATGGCTAGTCCAGACCTAAAAATTCGACCACGTTCAATACTCTACTTGTTACAGAACACAGTTTCCCTGGCATGTTTTGGGAAACAATTTCCAACAAAGGTGAACTCCCATTTAAGACAGTTTCCTCAATCTGTGTGCCTAACTTCCACAAAGCTTTTTATAAAAACCGCTACTTGGAAGTGTTTCTGTTTTCTGCTTGACACCTTTTCCCTCTATTTTTGTTTGTTTCTAGCTTTTGGTTGCACCATGCCGCATGTGGGATCTTGGTTCCCTAGGAGTCGAACCTATGCCCCCTGCAGTGGAAGCAAGGTGTCTTAACCGTGAAACCTCCAGGGAAGTCCTGATAACAACTTTTTAAAATAAAAATTGAAATGTCAGAGAAATCCCAAGTTCAAAGCAGACGCTCCTGGACAGACCATGAGACACAGCCAGTTTGACAAGGGAAGGAAGGCCAGGAAGCCAGGGGCCAGTGGGCTCAGGGCAAGGCCTTGTTCTTCTCTGCAAGAGCTAGCGCTCTTTCGATTTCCCTCTCCAATACTTAGGTTGTTTCCATCTCAATTTTATTCTTAATAGCCTCAAAGACTGAAATGAAACAGAAAGGGCACAAGTTCTGCTTTCTCCACATCATTTGCTCTGCTGTCCATGCCTCGCAGTCATGCTCAACTTCCAGTTCCTTACCCTACTCAGCAGGAGCCCCCTCTACTGCTCTGCCCTCTCACCCCCTCTTCCCCTTCTCAGTTCTTGCTCATATAAGCGACGCCCCCTCCCCTACGCCCTCTGCCACAGCCAGACACTCTCATGGTAGCCTGCGCTTCTCCCTCGTGAACGGAAGCTTCAGGAGGCTGGGGGTTGCATCTGCCTGGTTCAGATGGCACCACGTCCCTGGTGCCTTTAAGGACACGGTGGCCTCGGGCACTCACAGATGCCTCCGCACATAAGCCAGCCACTGTTGCAAGTGTTTAATACACAGTATTTTGTGTAATTCTCTAGACAACCCTATGGGATAGGTACTGTGCTGGGCTAAGTTGCATCAGTCGTGTCCGACTCTTTGCGACCCCATCTGCCAGGTTCCTCTATCCATGGGGATTCTCCAGGCAAGAATACTGGAGTGGATTGCCATGCCCTCCCTAGGGGATCTTCAGGACCCAGAGATTGAACCCATGTCACTTATATCTCTTGCACTGGCAGGGGGGTTCTTTACCGCTGGTGCCACATGGGGTAAATGCAACTGGTGGAAGGCAGGAGCCCAGGCTCTTAACCACTGGGCTTTCTTGTCACCCAAACTCTTACCATGAACTTCTGACTTAATATGACTCTCCAGACTTCAGCCGCTGTCACAGGCCTCAGCTCTTTTGTGTGTTTGGCATTTCTGACACCATCCCTAAGTTTGCCAAGACCCTTCTATCTTGACTATATGCTTCTCTTCCCAGTTTTTGCACCTGCCCCTTTAGACAGCTGCTCTGTTTGGAGTACGAGGGGGCTGCCTTTTATTTTTGATAATATCAGGGGTCATGACACGACAACCTGAGTCCCAGGTGTGAGCCCATGAGGTCTTCTTGAGCCTCTCCCTCTTGCAAACTCCTGGGCTATCATGTCCATCTTTCCCCTGAATTTTAAGCAATCAGCACTCCACCAATTTGGAGTTCATAAACACTGTCTGTATTTCCCTCACCAGTTATCTCAGACTTTCTCCCAAGGTGCCCATAAGTAGCACTGCATGAACTGGAATGCTGCCTTGTTCATTAAAATTTATCGAAGGGAGTGGCTTCCTTAGTTCCTCCTGATCCCCCTGGGAAATGAAATGATCAACGAGCTAAGGCAGGAATGTTTCTGGAGCTCTGCTACAAAAAGAATGAGATGGCCAGGGGACTGTCCCCTCGCTGCTCCCCTTGTTTCCTGACCTGAATCTGGGGACATGTTTTTCTGTCTTACTTACATCATGAGGAGTTCTGTCCCCACTCTCAGTCACAATCGCTTCTATACATTTCCTGTCATAGGACACAAAGCAACTCTCTCCCTGCTCCTTACCCATCCTCCCAAACACACACACACACACACACACACACACACACACACACACACACACACACACACAGAGGCCAAGTTACACAGAAGAGAAAGTTAGGCAGACACAGCCATACCTGGAGATTCCTTCCAATATTTTCTTTAATTTTCTCTTTTCTCAATAACTTTAAACTTTACTATGCTACAGCCTCTTCTCTCTACTCCCTGCTCCCCTAGACACACATACACATATACACATGCACAAGTGAACACACACATATACATGCACATGTGCACACACTCATGCACAGCCACTTGCTTTTCTAGCACAGTTCCTTGTCACTTCTCCCCAGAGCTTAGCACAGTGCCTGGGGCTTGTTCACAGTACTGAGCAGAAAGAACTCTGCTCCCGACAGTTCAGTGTCAACTCCTGGCTTATTTCCCATATTCCTCTGGTCAGAAGTGGACCTTCCAAAACATCCCATCAGGTCCCAACTCTGGGACCCACCCTAATGGACAACTCAAGCCAAAGGCTTCTCTCTCTCCTTCACCCTTTGCTCCTGTGTTCACTCCAGGCCCTCACTCTCGGGTTTTTACTTCCTCGTGTGCAGCTGTCTGTCTCCTTCACTCTTTTCTGACCTCATTTCCTTATGGTCAGTTATTACCTACTGTGTTTCAGGCCATCACTTGACGCTGGTTTTACAAACCAATTCAAGAGATAGGTAATCAACTAATAATAGGAACAAAAGCCCGAGTCTTGTACTTGAAATATCAACTATCAAGCTATTTGATGACAGAAAAGAGGGCAATTATTTTTACTTGGCCTGTGGTGGAAGCCTACAGAGAAGAGCTATGTGCAGATTGGGTCTTGAAGGGTGAGTAGGAGTTCTTGGGCAAATGATAAAGAAGGGTATGAGAAGGACTCAGCAAGAGGATAACTAGAGGCTACCATGTGGGGAGCATGGGAAGGGGGTGGTTTTTTACTTTGCTTTTTTTCTTTTTTAACCAGTGTATCCTGAAATAGTACCCAGTAGGCCCTCATTAAATATTCATTAGAGATTTTTAATGAAGTAGGATAAAGCCTGATTTTAAAGAGAACTTTATGTCATTCAGAAAGTCTACAAAGTTTAGCATGTAGATGGTGAATATTCAACAAATTTTACATGTTATATGTGACTCTCAGCTTTCTATATTTGCTAGTGGTTTTATTTTACAGGTAAGTATTCTAACTTTTTTTTTGGCTGTGCCACACAGCTGTTCAGGATCTTAGTTCTCTGACGAGGGATCAAACCCATGAGTCCTAATCACTGGACTGCCAGGGAGCTCCTCAACAGACTTTTTAAATCAAGGAAATACCATCATTACATCTGGGTTTTTTTTTTTTAAAGGAATAGCTCAAGATTGTATATAAAATAGATTTCAAAGGGAAAATTTAGGGGAGAAATACAGCATCATGCTAAGTAACTATTTTTAATGGGTATGTTGATTTTGATTAGGTTTATCCTTTCATTTGCTACATTTACTCCAAACCTTATTGATTATTTGGAAATCATATTTACTACCCCATATTTTAAATTCGCTTTTTACTGATGTTAGTCTATTGCCATAGAGGCCTCTGAAGTTCTCAACTTTGTTTCTGTCTATCCAAATACTTTTCTCCAAAAATCTCACATGCTACTTGCTATCTTCCACTAGCTTTCACCAGCTTTTCAAGGATTTATACTCTCTTTCTCCGTCTCTGCTGAACATCCCCCTGGATGCACAGCTCTGTGCATTAACTCACATGTCAGTTCCTACCTGAGTTAATTTCTGTGTTGCCTTTTGACTCACTTCTAGGAGATTCAGTGCCTTAATTGCTTATATAATGAGTATCAAGGTGAATACCTTCAGCTCCTTGTCAGACTATCACAGGAAATATTTTGAGGCTAATGGATCACTTCACATTGGTCAGTTCTCATCACATAACAAGATTCCTATTTGTCCTTGGTTTGGTTCCAGCCCCGCCCCCATCCATCCCCTCCTCTCTCTAAGTCTTTGGGTGCAGCTGGATTGCAGATGTCTGATGAGGTGGAAAGGTGAGTGCCACCCCATATGACCCAGCATATGAGTCTCACTGGGACAAATTTAGGGAAAATAAGTTGTATCTCTAGCTCTTCAAGCTAGATTTCTGGATCCAATCATTTTTCCTTCCAGTTTCTTTGAAAATTATTCCCCGTGTAATAATTCCCATGCCATAATTATTCCTGTGCTAAGCCACAGGATGAGTCCTAAGAACTTGAACTTGAGAAGTTGTTTCTTTCTGACAACATCCACTGTCCTGGAACCAACCAGCACATCAGTCACCACACAAGACAGGAGCAAGGCCTCCTCATGCTAACAGAAAGTCTCCCCACACTAACACATGCTCTTGAATTCCTGAGCCAATCTCATTTATAAAAAGTTAAGCACCCATGGCGTAACTTGTGGTTGAGCCAAATAGACTTTCACTGTACTTTGTCAAGACATGTACTGTATTTAAAAACCCAGAAATATTATGAAACTCAGTCTCTAGAGAACATTGTTTTACTCTAATTTTAAATTTTGTGGAATTATATCAATTCTTAACTAGCAAACAAGAAATGGATTAATATACAAGAACCATTGGATGGAACTCCATTTTCTTTCTTTGTTTTATTTTCTTTTTTACCAATGAAGTTTCAAGAAATATTTTATACTTCAGGATATTTTTTTGGAAATCATTCCTATTAAATACTCAAGCTACAAACCTAGAAGGAAACAGGCAGCAAAGCTCAAGAGAGAAGAGTTATTTTTAAGGCTCCTTAGACTGGGGCATGAGAGGCCTATAACTAGAACATTGTGGTTGGTAGTTGATGGTTTGGGGTCCTAATTCTTTATCCTTCCCCATACCAACCCTGTCTTGCTTTAAAATTTTATTAGCTTGTTTATGATGGATTTTTTGCATTAATTTTGATTTTTTAAATGTTTCATTGAAATATAATCAATCTTAATTAAATATCTTGGTTCCCCTCAACATTTTTACTAAAGACGAATACTCACTCACCTCCCCCTACTCTTAACCCTGCCCACAGCCTCTCTCTTATGATTTTGAAGTTCCTCCACTAACCAGAGTATATTTCTCCTCTACTTTAACTTTAGCCATGTGCCTCACTTAGGCCAATAAAATGAGGCAGAGGAGATGGCGTGTTACTTCCAAACCAAAGACGTATGAGATCTTGCATGCTGTCACACGTCCTCTCTCACGTCTACTGTTACCACAAGAAAAAATGTGCTTGTGGTCCTGGAGGAGAAGCTACATGGAGCAGGGACAGAGATAAACGAGCAGACGCAACCCAGCCAAGTCATATCAGTAAGGCCCATCCTAGATCGGATGATTTCCAGCTAACACACAGATATATAGCTAAATGAATACTTAGTGTTGAAGCTTTGTGGTTACTTGTTACACAGAAATGTAGTACACATATTAAAAATTATTTCGCCCTGGATGTTTAATGTGAGTTAATCCTAATAACCCTTGTCAGTAATTGGCTTCAGAGTGGAAATGACTGGGCTCATTGCAGCCAACAAAATATAAGAGCAGTTTGGGGAAGTCTTCAGGAAAAATTATTCCTTTCTTTTATGAGACATGCCAAGTCTTCTCTCTTGTTCTCTTCCTTACTTCTCTGCGAACAAGAAAGTATTATAGTTCTGATGGCCAATAGCTGCTATCCAAAGACCCTTAGGGGAACTAGTCTGAGAATATAATCAGTAATAAAGGAGTACAGAGCTGTGGCAACAGCAGAAAAATAAAATAAAAGGCTTGATCAAACCATGCCTGAAGGCCAGCTTACCTCTGGATTTTCATGATTACAGTACACATCCTGATTGTTTACATCAGTTTGAATTGGGCTTCTTGCAACTAAACACATTCTTACTAGCTAATGCAGACTGGGTGACTATTTCTGATGTCACGTTAGGACTCGCTTTCCACATTATTTCAGGTTTAATAGGTGAAGTCTATGAGTGATCTGAAACGAAGTCCAGGCATAAAGTTCATAGTCATTATTCATAGTGTGGGAAGGAGAGAGTGGGGCGAATTGAAGAGTAGCATTGAAATACACACATCACCATGTGTAAAATAGATAACTAATGAGAAGTTGCTATACAGTGAAGGGAGCTCAGCCTGGTACTCTGTGACTACCTAAAGGGGTGGAATGGGGTGAAAGCAGAGGTTCAAGAGGGAGGGGACGTATGTACACTTATGGCTCATCCATGTTGATATATGGCAGGAACCAACACAACATTGGAAAACAATTATCTTTCAATTAAAATAAATATGTTTTAAAAATTCATAGTCATTATTGAAAGTTCCTCACTCCTTCCCTCAGACTTTCTCCATAGAGACCTTCATATGGCTTAACTGCCTTCTTTGCCAGTGGTGTCTCTCCCTCCTTCAATGTGGTCAGAGTTATCAAATGACTTCTCACCTTTCCCCATGCCTTCTATTTTAAAATGGAAAACAGAAGTAACTGATGAAATACATACACTTCAGTATATTCATATAATAGAATATTACATATTTTAATATCCATGAAAATAATTTGTTAATTCAGCAAAAACACCTAGGGAATGTGCTAGGGAAGAATACTTGATGATGGGGGAAATGTTAAATACAGAAAAAAAAATCAAGGTATAAAACATATTTACCCTATTGATCTTCAATACTTGAAACAGGAGTGTATATACATGGAATATTAGACTGGAAAGATAGTCTTAAAATATTAATAAGGTTTATCTCCAGATATTGGAATGTGCATGCTAAGTCGCTTCAGTCATGTCCAACTCTTTGAGACCCCATGGACTTTAGCCCACTAGGCTTCACTGTCCTTGGAGTTCTCCAGGCAAGAATAGGGAGTAGGTTGCCGTGCACTGCTCCAGGGGATCTTCCCAACCCAGGGAATAGTGAACAATTTATTTCTTCTTTGTGTTTTTCCATGTTTATCACATTTTCTATGATTAATTCCTATTACTTCTGTAAACAGAAAAAAAAAATTTAGAACTGCCTCTCTTTTCACATCCAATTTGAAATTCAGAAAGAGGAAGAGGAGCCAGACGGCTCCTGCTGACCACATTTATTGCTCAGGCCTCAAAAGCCTGGGTACACATTCAAGGGGTCAGGAAAAAGGAGAAACTGAGAGAGCAGCATGAGACTCAGGAACCTGAGGGTGAGGAGCGAGTGAGACTCACTGCTTCCATCCCAGCTTGGAGGAAGCAGCTGACTACCTTTAACTCTGACCGACTGGCATGGGGAGAACCCACATCTGCTGAGACGTTTCCAGGGGCTGGTGGGTTACTATTTAAAAGAAAGCAATTTTCAAAAGGAAAGAGAAATGGAAAGGAGATGAAGCACATTTATGACTTAAACGATAATACTATCATTCATCTTAAAGCAAAATCCAGTAACTCCATCTCAAAATGATGGTGCAACAATTCTAGACGAATTGGAATAAAGTAAAAGAAATGGCATCATTAAGCCTGGAATGTTCTTCTCGCCTACAGAATTTAATATGAAAAACTGTATTCAAAAACTGTGTTGTATTATTATAAACTACATTATTCTGTTCTTACGCTTTTACAGAAATTCTTTCATATATGCCATTGCACTGGATTCTCACAACCTCCCTGAGTGGGACCTATGAGAAATATTCTCCCCATTCGTTATAGGCTCCCTGTTAATGAGACCCATCAAGACAGAGCTAAGATGTAAGCCCAAGTCTTATATGATCAGGCAGGGGTGTCTTCTATTAAATAACTGAAGTTATTCTGCAGGTGAGATCTAGCAAATACCTCATGTGCTTTTTAAAATGTGTTTAACTAGAAAAATTGATCACAATGGATACAACTTTCCACATATGGAAGCACGCAGTACAGTCTCTATATCCAGTGGATGTTCCAAAAATATAAGATGACTGACATGTACTTTATCTTAATCACTAACAGACTTCTTTAGGAAATTATAGCCTTTATATTAGATTTTTCATTACTCTTTCCTCTACTTGAAACTTGCCTACATGCTACTGAAAGATTGCATCCTGGGGGATGAAAAAAAATGTCTCAAATATCAAAAGACTTGAGGCCAGAGTCTCTTAAGGTAGTAATTTCTTGCTCTCTCTTTTTTAATCAACTCAGGAGAAATTAATTTGGACCATATTTTTAAAGGAAACCAATCTGGATCTTGAAGAGTTCACGTGTAAAATTAAAAAGAGTAAAGTTAAAAACCACATAACCATCCCCAAATTTTCCTGCCACAGTTAGAATGGTTTGCTGCTAAAAGACAAGTTGGTTTGGTTTTGATAAAGATAGACTCCTCCTCTGAACAGACTGAGTGACTGGGAGGTTTATGTCTGCCTGATAAACAATAAACACATCCATGGAGAGGGAAAACTTCAATAAACCTTTTAGATGGTTTCAAATCCTCAGAATATTTAGGCTTATAAGGACCAATCTCAGGAAATGCAGAAATTTTTCACATTTGCATCTGATAAAGCTTCCAAAACGTGTCCTTCTCTCTGGAAACCTGGGGGCATGGTATTCTGTACCTACCTGTACACCTGATATCATAAACTTTGTATGTGGATGGGAAGAAAACTTCCTAAAGTCTAGGAATCTGTTTCTTTAAAATAGCTCTGCTCATTCCCCACTAGTGTATGGACAAGATGCAGCTGAAGGAGCTTCCAGCTTTCCAGAAGCTTCCAGGCTGGAGCAGTCAGTGTTCATGAACCTCCTGCCTCAGAGTCACTTGTCTAGAATACGGATCCTTGAGTTTCACCCAGACCTTCAGAGTGAGAATCTCTGGGGTCAACACCTTGGAGCCTGCATTTTAACGAGTGCTCCCCTGAAGTTTGAACACCAGTGACCTCAGAGCTACTGCAGGAGAAGATAAACACAGAAAGGACCAGCGATGGTGAGTGCAAATGATGGAATGACGACAGGGACTGGGTTTGTCAGGTCAGGCAAACCACCTAAACAAATGCCAGAGAGAGCACGTTCAAATAGTAGTGAGTAACAAAGAAGCCACATTTCATCCATGTGAGAGAAAGCTTAGCTCCCCGTCCAGCCCACGACAGCAGCTAGGGAGGTCTGGACAGCATTGGGAGAACTGCCAGCTGGTCCTGAGGCAAAGAGAAACTTGCCCCGTCTCCAGCTACAGGGCTGGGGATCCCCCAGGTGCAGAGTTGCCACATAGTGCGGCTGTGTGTGTAGACTGAAGGCAGGGAGTCTCAACCCCGGTGGTGTCAATGGCTAGTGTTTAATAGTCAGGTCCTCAGGAAAAATAAAACCTGGTCTTGTCGCATTTGCCAATTTCCATGGTGTAAATGCTCCCACCACGGCTAATTTTGAGCCATTTAACATGAGATGTCATTGCATGTGGACTTAGGGAAACAGACACCTAATGGCTCACGTAAGCTAATATGAGGCAGTGCTACCACGCAACTGCCTCAGCATACCCACACACTTCTCACACAAAGGCTTTCTTCATCTTTGCATCATTTTTTCTTTTTCATACTCCTGTGTCTAAAAGAAAAAAAGTGGCCCTTAATTATTCTTTGCTAATAATGTATTTATTAACATAGCATGTATTTTTATGCAAAAGATGATTTTCCTTAATTAAAAAAGTGTGAATCCAAAAAATGTTAATCACAACTGACCTATCTGTTTTTGATTGGACTAAGAAAGTACCAAGTACTTGTGTGAATAATGGTACATAAAAGGTAGAATAATGCCTGCCCCCAAGATGTCCTTTAGCTACCTGATGTGAACAGCTGACCTATTGGAAAAGACTCTGATGCTGGGAAAGACTGAGGGCAGGAGGAGAAGGAGACGACAGAAGGTGAGATGGTTGGATGGCATCACCAGCTCAATGGACATGAGTCTGAGCAAACTCCAGAAGACAGGGAAGGACAGGGAAGCCTGGCGTGCTACAGTCCCTGGGGTCTCAGAGTTGGACATGACTGAGCGACTGAACAACAACAACCAAGATATCCACACCCTAATCCCTAGAGCCTGTATGTTAAGTGACATGGCAAAGGGGAATTAAAGTGGAAGGATTTGCAAATTATCTTATTTTAAGAGACATAATCCTAGTTATTCAGATGAGCCCAGCGTTATCACAAAAGCCCTTATAAAAAGAAAAAACAGCCCTTAAATGTAGAAGGGATGCAAGAGTCAGAATCAGAGAGATGTGATGCAAGAAAGATTGCTGGTTTTGAAGATGGAGGAAGAGGCCATGAGCCAAGGAACGTGGGCCCCTCTAGACACTGGGAAAGGCAAGAAAATGAATTCTCCCCTAGAGCTTTCAGAGAAAAACATGTGGCTGCCCACACCATGAGTTTAGCTCAGAGGCCCATTTTTGGACTTCTGACCTCCAGAATTCATTACTGAAGATAATAAATCTCTGTTGTTTTAAGCCACTAAGTTTGTGGTAATTTTTGGCAGTCGCACTAGGAAACTAATAGAGCCTGTTTTTCAGGAAAGAAGTAAAACAAAGCAAGAAAAATGTATAACTGGAAAGCCATAAATGGCCCTGGAAGTGCCGACCACATTTGCCTGTGGAACAGACAGAGCGCTGTCCACAGCACAGCACTCCCCCTACACACAAACACACACTCACGCATGCACACACAAACATCGTTTGGATACCCTAAAACAAGATCCTCAGCCTGAAGTTAACACCTGCACAGCAGTCAGGACTGGCACCGGGCACCACCCTCCTTGGCCAAAGGCAGGACGTTCAGAAATCTCCAGAGGGATCAGGTAGCCTGTCCTGCAGATGCTTATTCATACAAGAGGAGGGGAACCTTGAGGTGTAAAAGACACACTCTTTCCAAGTCTCTAAAAATTCTCCATGGTGCTAAGAGGCTCATTAGTCAAACGTTCATGTTTTGCAGAGGAGGAATAAGAGAGAGATGAAGGGAGGGGCTCTAAGTTACCCATTAAATTCATTAGCATCAGAACCAAGACCACAGTATTCCCCTCCGCTCCCCAGGCCTTGGTTTCCCCACTGCAGCCATGACCTGGATTCCGTGAAATTCCAGGAGCTTTATTCTATACTCAAGAGTCAAAGAGTATCTATTAGTGTTCTGCAAAATAAATAAATCATAGGATTACAGAAGATAGGGTGGAACTCCCAGCCCCCTACCCCTTTACTTTGGCCTCCTTACCTACCCTATTCCTCAATCTTACTTCAAGGAGAGGCAGTATTAAAGGTAAGCTGTTAGTCACTCCGTCATGTCCAACTCTCTGCAAACCCATGGACTGTAGCCCGCCAGGGTCCTCTATGTATGGAATTCTCCAGGCAAGAGTAGGAGTGGGGTGTCATTCCCTTCCCCACGGGATCTTCCTGACCCAGGGATCGAACCCACATCTCCCACATCGCAGGCAGATTCTTTACCATCTGAGCCACCACAGAAGCCCAAGAAATATCTCAGTGGCTTTCAAATGCAAACCTTGACCAAACCACATTTGTCCTGAGAAGTAAATAACTGGATTTAAAAATATCATACATGCTTAACGTTGTATTTTCTAAATGAAGGGAAAAGTAAGTAGCCTAGGACCCATCTCTTCACTGAGACGGACCCCAGCCTCACTCTCCTTTGCCTGAGCTTTCCAGTCATGGTACCATGTGGCCGGCCAGGTGAGTCCACGATGTGAATCTGGCATGGAGGAGAAAGGTGAGAAAGAGGCCTGACTCACTGTGAGCTCTAGTTCAGCCACATCAGAGCTCTGCCTTGGAGCAGGAGTGTGGGGTAAATACTTTATAGGTCACCCACTTGGCTAATTGTCGAGTAATGCTGACTTTTGTTATTTTCTTCATATTGACTTGGCTGTACCAGGTCCTAGCGGCAGCATGAGGATTTTCAATCTTCAGTGCAGTGTGTGGGATCTAGTTCGCTGACAAGGGTTCCAACCTGGACTCCCTACATTGGGAGCTTGGAGGCTTAGCCACTGGACCACCAGGAAGTCCCAGTGCTTGACTTTTGAATAAACTATTGCCACACACACACATGCACACACACAGAGACAAATCATCCCACAAGACCTTACACTGATTTGAAGAAGCCAGACACAAAAGAGCATTTTCTTCATACCTGAAGATCAAGAACAGACAAGACTAATTCATAGTGATTATTGTCAGAATAGCAGTGACCAAGGAAGAGGGTGAAGGAGGGGGTGGTATTGACTAGGAAGCGACATAGGGAGCCTCCTGGGGCGCTAAAAATGTGCTCGACCTTGATCTGAGTGGTAGTTACACAGGTGTAACATTCATGGACCTGCGGTTAAGAGTTGTGAACTTTACAACATGTATGTTATTCCTCATTTAAAACAAAATCCTTGTTTGCCGCATAAAATGCATAATTTCCAGATAGTTCATAAATGAAGGTCTATTTCTATTTTTAGAGCTTTGAAATCCTAAAGATTAGAAACTTACAAGCTATATTTACTCTTGATTAGGTTGAAAAAGATTTCACTTAAGTCATGTTTGATTATAATTCTCAACTTAAATTTTCTTTCTAATTAGAAACATCAATGGAAAGGCCCTGTATCATCCACTCTCTCCAAAAGAGCCCCTTTTTTGTTTGAGGAAAAGCAAGGAAAAAAAACGAGATATTTTAAGAGTTACCACATTTTGGCTCTCCCACATTTTTATCTATAGAAAGCCACAATCTTTGCCAGCATTTGAGATTTTTCAGAGTGTCCTCTTTACTGCGCAAATTTTATATCATACATCTCTTCCATATAAAAGGGCATGAAAAGATATATAAAGTCGTTTCAGAGAGGCAACTATTTTGGTATACCAAAAAAATTATCTTGTTGAAGAGTTTCAAGGAGATGCTATAAAATATGCATGTGCTGGTACTGGAACAGATGACAACATAATATTTTAATTTTTAAAGACGAAAAGAGCTATTTTAAAAAGCATGTGTTTTTCATAGCATACTTTACTTTATACCAATGATTCTAAGGTTTCTATTAAACAGAAAAACAAATTACAAGTCTGGCAACCACAAAGATGAAAGGGAGGAGAAGTCTCCATAAGTGAAAGGGATTATAACCAATAGCAAAGTGATGACAGAATACCACGGTGTATCGACAGCATTGTTAGAGCTCTAAATTATATTTAATGATGGCTAACTGATGTCTGAGGGGAATGAGAGCCCAGGGATGTCTGACTGTTGACGAAAAAAGGAAAAAGAGAAACAAGGCATCATGCCGCCTCCAAAGAACTCCGAAGTTAAACTGCTCCAGCTGAAATACAATGGCTTCCAGGGTAAAATAATTTCTACCCTAGTCAACTGCATGGTCTAGCCCGCCACTCATAAGCATGTATGATATTTTAAAATCCAATGATTTCCTTCTCAGGACAAATGTGAACTGGTCACAGTAGCCCGCAGGCATAGTCCAGGCTACTCTGTCAGTCCACCGGGAATAAATTTAGTACCAGCACAGTAGTCCTAGATCCAAATTCCAAAGACACTAGTTCAGGTCAAGACTCTTGTCTCTAAGCAGATGGGACTTTGATAGTCAAAGGCAATTTAAATGTGATACTGAGTATCAGTTGAAGTTCAGTGAAATCCCTATTCCTTGAAGAAATATAATATTTACCAGGAAATTGTGAGCTAAGGGAACCAGGTTGGACAGAAACATGTGAATGTTTAAGGTTGTCTATGCTTTTAACAGGGAAATTTGATCAATGCAAAAGCAAGGTTTTAAGACTCTAACTAAAGGCCACCTTCGTATGCCGAGCATGAAATCCAGCCGTTACAAGGGCTGCTTTTCTAGGTAAAAATTTCAAATGCTAAGACTTGTCACCTGGCAAAGTAAATTCCGGAGCTAATGGGGGAAACGTGAGAGGACTATGTTTCTTGGCTGAAGAAAAATCCTGGCCATTTTGGGAAAATGACAGGACATCAAGAAGCAGCAAATCCACGTCACTATCCATCATTTTCAACATCAACCATTAGCTTCCATCATGAATCTATCCCATAAATAAAAATAAAATCCAGAGGAAAAAAACTGAATTGCAAATTTAAGACTTACTGTTCTCTTAACCCTTTTTAAAAGTTAAATATTCTTTTGTGAAAGAAAAATGCAGCGGATCAGATTTGAGTTCTGCATTTTCCTCCAGGATTCAAAGCACAAATGTTGTGAGGTTTTGATAATGATATCTAATTTTCAGAGCTGTTAAAATATTGCTGTTTATTCATTAAAATAAGTCTTGTTATAGCTGTTAAAGGAAAAAAAAAAAAACAGATGTGGTTATTTAGAAATAGTTATCCATATCAAAACAGATTTTTTAACCTAAACTTAACAAATTACTATCCAGACACAGAAACCTCGATTTAATTTGGCTACTTACTATGCACAAAACATTATGTTAACTTGTGGGAGCCAAGGTTCACCAGTCACCACCCCGGAGGAATTTATAGTATGAAGGCTGAGTGCAGGCAGTGAGTTCAGGAGGAATTGGGTCAAGGGAGAAGTGCCATTTTAACCAAACCAAAGGATTGGCTAGGATCGAGTATCAACCTATGGAGACTGACAAAATATTCCAAGCAAATGGCATGAGCAGTTGCCCCTAAATGGTGAAAAATAGTTCCTCCTCTGCCCTGAAAACACAGAGTAACTTAATAGGCTTCCTCACTTCCACAACCCCAGGCATACAATTTCCGTAAAAGGAGTTGCTAACGGCTGGTATGGAACCAGCCAGCGGTACTCATACCCAGGAGCTGTCCCAAGCGTTCCGGTGTGGACACGCCCCGCACAACGGAGCCATCTCTGCGGGCTGTTTGGTAGGCGGTCAGTTTTGGGGCACCAACCAGATCTCTTCTTGACTTTGGAAACTGAAGAATCTGGCAGGGTCATTTTTTTCTTTCTGTGGCATATTCCCAGCCTGCCTCTTGCCAGCTTCAAGGGAGGATCAAGCGAATGTTTTTCAGTTTATGCTGAAGGCAATACCTATTCTGTATGCCCTCGTGGAAATTCAGAAATGCAAAGGCGGGTGTTGTGGGCTGGGTTGGCCCGAGGGCTCAGTGGGACCGGCAGGTAGTGCCTGGTGTGAGTCTCCTGCAGGAGGAAGAGGATCAAGGGCCACCCCCTTAAGCCTCCTTGGCCAGGCCTGGAACCCGGGTAATTCCCTGGCCCCACAGTGAGGCTGGAAGGGAAGCATCCATGCTTGGTACGGGAATTCTTGGTGACCATCGGTGGGAGGCACAATCTCTACTGTGAAGAAGCGATCTCTACAGATGAAGAAGCATCTGCCCATTCCCCCCAGGAATGTGTGCCAGGGTCCCCAACAGAGGGGTTTTGTAAAAACAAAGACCGAGATGGATGAGACTTCTAACATTAGGGGCTAATAACTAGTGACTAACATTCACGATTAATAGAAGAAGGAAGCCCATCCCCATCAGGGGTCTTATAGAGAACTGTAACACTGGCTGGGGAGAGAGAGTTTCTTACCCCACACAGTACAGTAACCACTAAAGAAGCAGACCAGGAAAGCAAGGAATGACACGAACATCAGTGACCCTGCAGAGATGATGACAGGAGTGATGTTTGTAAGGCAACCACATCCATGACCCAGCAAGGTGAGCAGCTGCAGAGAACTGCAGAGGCCAGAAGTGGCTCCAGATAAATAGCACTGGCCTTGGAGAACTTCATGATGTAGGGGGAGAAACTTTCCCTTTTTCTCCTTCTTGGTTCTTTGGCTGGTCTGACAATTAAGCAGGTGTAAAGGCAAATTAACAGGAGAAAAACATTTAATTTCAGATGTTGCTGCTGCTGCTGCTGCTAAGTCACTTCAGTCGTGTCCGACTCTGTGCGACCCCATAGACGGCAGCCCACCAGGCTCCCCCCTCACTGGGATTCTCCAGGCAAGAACACTGGAGTGGCTTGCCATTTCCTTCTCCAATATATGAAAGTGAAAATTGAATGTGAAGTCGCTCAGTCATGTCCGACTCTTCACAACCCCATGGACTGCAGCCCACCAGGCTCCTCCATCCATGGGATTTTCCAGGCAAGAGTCCTGGAGTGGGGTGCCATTGCAGATGTTGAGGACCTCACAAAAAATAATGAGACTCAAAGAAGTGACCAAAGCAGGCAGCTTATCAAAGCTTTCGACAAAGAAACAGTATGTTTTTGAAGAATTGATGATACAAGGAAGTTTGGGCTTGGGGTAGTAAGTTAGTGAAGAGATAACATGTCTTGTTTAGATAGCCTTCTTGGCCCTAGATTTCCCATCTCTGGTGATAAGGATGTCTCTCTACCTCCTGGAACAAGAAGGATACCTTTCCCATGGGAGATTTATTTTCTGCTTTTGAGAGAGAGAAGGGGGTGTCAGGGTGTCCTTTTTGCACCAGCTGTTTCTTAACTAACTTTAAATCAAAATAATCAATATGGCAGAGTGAGTGGCCAGCTTTGGGGTGACATACTCTGCTGTCCTTTAAGGAGAAAGAGATTTGTGAGCCCCTGCAGGAAGCTAGGGATGTGGCCACATGTGCAGTGACTGCTGGGATAGAGGAAGGGTTAGAAAGCCCAAATGATTATACCTTGTTGTTTTTACCCAAACATTTTGCACCAGTACAAGGAATGGCCTGGGAATTTAGGAGGTACTTATCTTTAGAATAGTATCCTTTCTAAATCTGATTTAGACAAAGTGCGTTGGGAGCCGTAGAAAGAGAGTGGAAGAGACAATTTTGACTCATTTGAAATGATGCTGGAAAAAGCATTTTAATGACAAGGGTTCAGAATCCTTTTTTTCGAACACAGCAGTTTCCAAGGTTGACAATTTTGTGGGTCTCTAATGGCCAAGACCCTGCAAAGCAAGTCCCAGCTTTGCCAGCATTCTCTTTTAGAATGCTTTTGGAATTGGGTTGAGGTTAAGGATGTTTCCATAACGTAAGTCTACACCTTAGCTGTTTTCCAACATCTGAACATCACTGTTCATGGGACGGCTTCTCTTCTATTTTGCTGTGGCCTTTCTCAGCTTCCCACAATTGGGATTGTATTTCATATCCACAGGAATGGAAATAATAACCAATAGCTCACTTTCCTCTTCTGTGGCTTATGTTTGTGTTCTTGCTCCTGCTTCCTTGAGCTTCCTCAGCCCCTCTCCTCCCCAACCACTTATCCTGGCGAGCATTGCTCCACTCAGCATCTTTACTGAAAGGAAAGTTTTATGAAGAATAAGATAAAGGAATATAACAAAGGCTTATGCCCAGAGGCTGGCTGTCTACAGAGCAGCGAACTTGGAGTCATAAGGCTTTAACCTTTCAAACCTCACTCAAGAGTCTTCAAGTGTTCCCTAATGTCTATATAAGGTACTCCTTAGCCTGGAACTTGGAGATTTCCGCAGTCTAACACTGACCCGCATCGGTCTCCTGCCACAATACTCACATAAATTCTCTTCTCCAGCTAACTGGGAAGTCACTCCTGAACAGAGCATGTTCATCCCTGCTCTCTGTGCTTTGCCCTGGGCTTTGCTGGATGACAGTGCTGGCCACATCCTCCCCTAAATCAATTCTATTGACCTGAAGACCATTCACAAGTGTTACAACATGTTGCCAAACTCAAACTCAGTTAAAAGTGGGATGTATTAAAAGTTCGTGAGTGAATGAACAGGCATATAGTCTGTCATAAGCAAGCATTAGCAATGCATGATATAGAAGAAATGTTTGCATTAAGTTTTTTAATACAAAAAATGGGATGTATTAAGTGATATTAGCTTTCAGCAAAAGTCACCTTAAAAGATCTTTGAGACATGAAAACATAAAACTCTTAAATGAGACCACAGACAAAACATTCTCTGACATAAATCATACCGACATTTTCTTGCGTCAGTCTCCTAAGACAATAGAAATAAAAGAAACAATAAACAAATGGGACCTAATCTAACTTACCAGCTTTTTTACAGAAAAGAAAACCATAAACTAAACAAACTAGGAGAAAACATTTGCAAGTGATGCGACTGACAGGGGCTTAATTTCTGGGATATGCAAACAGCTCATACAACTCAATAACAAAAACCAAACAAACCGATGGAAAAATGGGCAAAAGACCTAAATAGACATTTCTCCAAAGATAACACACACATGGCCAACAGGCACATGAAAAGATGCTCAACAGCACTAATTGTTAGAGAAATACAAATCAAAACTACAGTTATAGATCAGAATGGCTGTCATTAAAAAGTCTGCAAATAACAAATTCTAGACAGTGTGGAGAAAGGGAACCTTCCTTCACTGATAGTGGGAGTGCAAATTGGTGCAAACACTACATAAAATAGTATGGAGGTTTCTCAAAAAACTAAAAACAGACTTGCCATATGATCCTACAATCCCACCCCTGGGCAATATATCCGGAGAAAATTATAATTTGAAAAAATATGTGTACCCCATTGTTCCTTGCAGCACTCTTTACAATAGCCAAGACATGGAAGCAACCTAAATGTCCATTGACAGATGAATGGATCAAGAAGATGTGGTATACATATAAACTCTATTGTGTGGTATACACTGCAGAACAGAATATTATTCAACTGCAAAAAAAGAATGGAAAAATGCCATTTGTAAAAACATGGACCCACCTATAGATTATAATACTTAATGAAGGAAGTCAGAGTCAAGCACCATATAATATCATTTATATGTGGAATCTAAAATATGACACAAATGAACTTATTTACAAAACAGAAACAGACTCACAGACAGGGAGGACAGTCTTGCGGTTGTCGGGGGAGATGGAGTTGGGGAGGGATGGACTGGGAGTTTGGGTCAGCAGATGCAAACGATTATACACAGAATAGACAAACAAGGTCCCACTGTATAGCACAGGGGCCTATGCTCAGTATCTTGCAATAAACCATATGGGGAAGAATATAAAAATATATGTATACATATGTGTAACTGACTCACTGGGCTGTACAGCAGAAATTAACACAACACTGTAAATCAACTATGCTTCAATAAAATACATTCTTAGAAAAGATCTTTTAAAGAATATTTAAGTCAAAGGAATAAATGGAACTGAAAACATCATCTGGTGTTAACGGAATGTAAAAGCAAGCAGTAGTCAAATTCATATGCAGGAAGGATGTGTGAATGAAAAAAAAAAAAAAGGAAGATTGTCTGTATGAAATCTAGGAAAGGGGAACCCAAAATTGCCCAAGGAGCCACAGATTGCTGGAGTGTCTGTGTCACTCTCCAAAGCAAAAGGCATCCTCACTGGTTAAGGTGACTGTTCTCATCCATTGGGCAGACTGTCTCTTAGTAGAGATGACTATGCTAGAATACAATAATCTGGTCACCTCGAGCTGCTGAGGCCACCCACTCTGCTCAGGTTTCATGCTGACCAAGGAAGCTTTGATCACATGTGCCCGTGTAGGTTTCCTTAAGGAAGAGAAGAATGAAATGGAGAGCATGAATATCCTAAACCCACATCATCGAAGAGACGGTCTTCGGATTTACACTCCATACCTTCAGGGTGTTTTGCAGGCCCCCATCAATGAGAGCTTGACCAACTGGGCAGTGGGTATCAAAGAAGCAAAAACACAAAAAGAGAACGCCTTGTGGATATAAAAACTGCAAGAAGTTCCCACTTCTAGGAAGAAGGCACCTACCTGCTGCTCATGCTGATGTTTCTGAAGGAAATGGATGGGCCTGGCCCTGCAGGACAAACAGGAAAGGGTGTGCATATCCTTCTTACTCTTCCTGTAGTACAAGTTCTCTCTGCGCTCCCTGTTGGTAGAATCTAACTGCAGGAAAAGCAGAAAAGCGTCCTAACTCCAGAGCATTCCAAAGCAGAGGAAGGATATGTATGCTAAGAAGGCTTCCCAGGTGGCTGTACAAAGAATCTGCCTGCCAGTGGTAGAGAGGCAGGAGATGCAGGTTCTATCCCTGGGTCAAGAAGATCCCCTGGTGGAGAATATGGCAATCCTCTCCAATATTCCTGCCTGGGAAATCCCATGGACAGAGGAGCCTGGTGGGCTACAGATAAGTGTCCTAGCTCCAGCATCATAGAGCAGAGGAATGATGGTGTGGAACTAAGAAAATAACCTTATAACTTATGTTACATTGTGCATACAGATTTTCATTCATTGTCTCTCTCCTCCACTTGAACATAAGTTCCAACAGGGTAGGGATTTTGTTTTGTTCTTGGCTATACCACCAATGTCTAGAATAGTCTGACAAGTATACATAAAATGATTACATGAATTAATATCATCATCCAACAAAAAAGGTGAAAATTAAAGGCTATAGTGAAATAAAGAGAATATAGAGAAATAAACTCTCCAAAAGGATATCATAATCCATGTACTAGTTAGACTTAGGCTAATGTTAACTACCAGGAGAATAAAAATGGTAGTGACTTGAACAAAAAAAGCAGTCCCAAAAGAGGCTGTGATTGATGAATCACTGTTCACCCGAAACTATTACAACATTGTTAATTGGCTATACTCCAATACAAAATAAAAAGTTACAAAAAAAAACAAAAATGAAAGATCATCAGCCCAGGTCTGATGTAGCCCTCCATGGGGTTAAAGACTCAGGTTACTTCTTTGTCATTGTTCTACCGTCTTAGTTCCATGTCATGGTTCAAAATGGCTGCTCTAGCTCCAGCCATCATGTCAGCATTCCAGCTGAGGAAAAACAAGAAAAGCAGAAAGAAGTGCTGCCCTGATGAGATGGATGAAACTGGAGCCGATTATACAGAGTGAAGTAAGCCAGAAAGAAAAACACCAATATAGTATACTAACACATATATATAGAATTTAGAAAGATGGCAATGATGACCCTGTATGCAAGACAGCAAAAAAGACACAGATGTGTATAATGGACTTTTGGACTCAGAGGGAGAGGGAGAGGGTGGGATGATTTGGGAGAATGGCATTCTAACATGTATACTATCATGTAAGAATTGAATCGCCAGTCTATGTCTGACGCAGGATACAGCATGCTTGGGGCTGGTGCATGGGGATGACCCAGAGAGATGTTATGGGGAGGGAGGTGGGAGGGGGGTTCATGTTTGGGAACGCATGTAAGAATTAAAGATTTTAAAATTAAAAAAAATAAAGAAAAGAAAAAAAAGAAGTGCTGCCCTTTTTCCTTTAAGGGCAGTTGTCAGAAGTTGCTCATTCTGCTTCCTTTTACATTTAGTCATGTGGCCCACTTACAGCTGGACGAAATGATATTCTGGATGGTCATGAGCTTACTTGAAAATAATGGCTACTATTTACAAAACAAGAGAGTAAGAATGAACACAAGAGATAACTAGCATTCTCTGGCACAGAGAGCACTGAGAAATTTTCTCTCACAGATATAAAAGGTGGAAAGTAAATATGACTTGCTCAGCAATGATTCTGCAGATATTATTTGAGAATGCTACACTTATTCCAGTTGCTCCCAGGATTTATCCAATGCAGGACTATGGAAGTCATCACAGGTATCACCCTCTTACTTCTTTAAACAGGTGTTCTTTGATTCTGCCTTGATTTCCCTCTAAAAATGTTGATGAAAATGGTAGGTATTTGCATAACATGGGATCAAATGCATGAACTCTGGAGTCAGAAAGCCTGGATTCAATACTAGGCCCCAACACTTGCTAACTATGTAACCTTGAGCAAGTAACGTCACAACTGTTTCCTCTCTTGTAAAATAGGGCTAATGATAATGGAGTCTGCCCCACAGGCTATGGTGGAGACTGTCAAGCACCAGCTAAATGGTCAATAACTATTTCCTATTATTATAATTACTCACTGACAGGTTTAATCCCTGAATATTTCTCAGACCTCCTCCCTCCTCTTCATTCACAAAGGCACGTCTTCCATGTAGGCCCTTATCAATTCTCAGCTGGATCCATACAGGTCTGTCTTACTGATCTTCTTGCCTTTGCCCTTATTCTCTTACATCAACCCTTCAGGTTATAGCCAGAGAGACCTTTATAACCGACATGTCTGATTATGCACTGCAGTTCCTTAGAATTCTGCATGACTCCCCTTCAAGACCTGACTTCTCTGGGTTCATCAGTTGTCACTTCCCCACAAAGCTCGCTACAGTTCTCACAGAACACTGGTTTTGGACAAGTTTTTCCCTCTGCCTGGAGTATACCTGAATCTCTATTAAGTGACTCCTCACCTTTCTTGATTCAACTCAAATGTCCCTTCCTCCAGGTAGCCTTCTTTAACCTCCTCAGTTCCAAATGAATTAATATATAATGCACTTGGAATAGTGCATGACACGGTAACTTCTCAATAGTTGTAAATTTTTATTACTGCCATTTTACCCCTGGGTTTGCAGAGTCCCTTATATTTTATTAAAATTCTATTAAGTTCTTGTAATTGTTCTCAAGTGTCTCTTTTTCCCCCACCAGGCTCTTTTTTTCTACCATGTACCGAAAACTTTTTTTTATCCGAAGCACCTAGCACAATTCCTGCTACACAGTAACCACTGAATGATGATAAGGAAGGAAGGGAGAAAGGGAGGCAGAGAGGGGGAGAAGATAAATGAAGGAAGGAGGAAGATGACTCAACCCTAAATGGGCACAACAAAAATTTAAGAAGAGGAATGAGAAAAGAAGTGGGAAAACATGCCCTGTGATGTTTTGTCACTGAACAGGGCTTCATGCAGGGTGAGTTTGAAGGCGCTGAGCAAAGTGCCTGCCACCCTATATGAATAAACAGATAGAAAGATGCTTCAGTGAGGTTTATCTAATGCAGTGGGAACTTCGAGTGACACTTCTTGCTCTCAACTTTGTATATCTCCCCATCATTTGTCTTATTTATTATAAACCTGTGGGTTTTCTTCGTTAGGAGATCCTGAAAACAGATACGGCACATGGTTCATTCTGAGTGGTAGAAGTATGGATGTTTCTTAATCTCTGTTGTACATTTCGTGGCTCTTAAATTCCTTCTCCCACCCCCCAGATTTTTGTTTAATGACTCTACGAATTTTGCCTCTTCATTCCTTGACTCATTTCTGTCCCTTCAGCTAGTCCTGGTTAAGGTAGCAGACTCTGGAGCCTGACTGTCTGGATTCAAATTCTGTCTGTATTATTCACTAGCTGTGGTTCCTCCGTCAAGTTATTTCACCTCTCAAAATCCTCAGCGTCCTCATAAATAAAACAGATTTGTCCTTCCACGTAGAATTGTTATGGTCAGTATCTGGCACAGAGTGAGGCTGTCATTATTATTCCCTAGCATATGATACTAGGAATCTTGAACTGAGCTGAGATTTTTTTTTTTTTTCCGAGTACATTTTTCATGGTGCTTGCTCCAGGCCTCCTCCAAACTCAGACGTGGTTTTGCTTTATCTCCATGAAGACTGGAAAACTCCCCCACCGGAAGCACATTGGCTGCCACTCATTGCAGAGATTCTCCCTGTGCGAAGGCCAGAGGGGGAGTTCTAGTGTGGGAAGAGGAGGAAAGCGTTCCTTCCTCCATCCCTGAAAACAAGAATTTGCTGGAGCTGTTTTGAAGGTAGAGAGAACAAGCTACCACAGTGATTGCAAAAACAAATCTTCTCTCCTGCATTAAAATAAAATCTATGTGTCTGTAATTTCTTGTATCTGGTTATCCCTGATTTCTGATGTCTTTATAACGAGCATGTAATAAAAACTTTAAAAACACACACACACAGTACAGTAGTTGTTTCCAATTCTCATGGTTACAGAATGAGTCAATCTTTTTAATGTCAAACTTTTTTTTCAGAGAGTGAGCTAGTAGACAGAACGTGAGTCTGGGAGCTAGAAACTTCCAATTCCTTATCAAAGCATCGAGAGTCCCTTGCTGCTCAGCTTTCGAAATTCCTTTAGCTTCTCTGAATCTTAGGTTCCTTGTGCAATGAATAAGGACACTTAGGGCACTGGAAATTTCAATTGGTTAATTAATGTTCACTAGGTCTATTAAAACATAATGTGTTATTTCTATTTAAGATAAGTCAAGAATTGACTCAGAGGCTTAACATCTAAGTGAAAACTGCTTTCATTCACCTTTGTGATGTGAAAAAAATGGTGCCTCCTTTGAGGATATTGTAAATGTAAGAGTTTCAGTAGACTGAAGTCTCACAATTTGGGACTTGCTTTGGTTGACATGGAGGGAGAAGATCAGGATATTCTTGGTTTACTTTACTCATTTGCCAGACTATAAAAATAAGTCATTTGTGGTAAAGGTATCATCCAATGTACCTTTATCTCCAGGAGATAGGAGAGGACAGAAGAGCCATACAGTCAATGGCATTGCAAAGAGCTGGATACCACTTAGCAACTGAACAACCACAACAACCAACCTTTACCTCTCCCACATGCCGTTATAAATAATCTCTGCCCATAACCCTGGCATCTTTATTCTTCATAACATGACCTCTCTGGCTACATCTGCTTGCGCTAAACTGAAGAGTTAGCCCATGAGTTGCTGAGCTGGCCAGAGTCTGTCTCCTTTGAACTGAGATTGAATGAGGGATCGCTTGGAACTTGGGGCTGGCTGCCAAGGAAATGGCAACCCACTCCAGTATTCTTGCCTAGAGGATCCTGTGGACTGAGGACCCTGGTGGGCTGCTGTCCATGGGGTCGCACAGAGTCGGACACAGCTGGAGCGATGAGCATGCATGCATGCCATGTTGGGCTATGAATAAGTAGAAGAAGAACCCAGGATGCAGCCAGGGTCGAGGAGCCTGTGTGGACAGAGCAGCAGAGAGCCAAGACCTTGTAACCAAGGCAAGAGAAATGAGGGAGTGGGTGGGGAGAAAGCTGTTCGAGGCTTCCTTGTTTCCACAGATTAGAAAGAGCTCTTGCATCTGGGCTCTCCTAGAGTCCTCTCTATCTCCTCATAAACTCCTTTCCTGATATGAGTTGAGTAGGTTTTATTTTAATTGCCACACAATCCCTGATCGAATCTATAGATCCTGGCCTTTTAAGGAAGTGAATCCTAGGCTGAGGTTCAGTTCAGTTCAGTTCAGTTCAGTCCTCCCTGTCCATCACCAACTCCCGGAGTTCACTCAGATTCACATCCATCGAGTCAGTGATGCCATCCAGCCATCTCATCCTCTGTCGTCCCCTTCTCCTCCTGCCCCCAATCCCTCCCAGCATCAAAGTCTTTTCCAATGAGTCAACTCTTCACATGAGGTGGCCAAAGTACTGGAGTTTCAGCTTTAGCATCATTCCTTCCAAAGGCTGAGGTTACATACAGCAGGAAGATGTCCACCAAAAATTTGAGATTCCAGTAAAAGGTGGCCAACTTCTTATTCTGCGAAATAAAAACCAAAAAACGTTATGCTGTACTATCAAAGGCATAGTGCTACAAGTTATAACGCAGGTGTAATATATAACATTTTTAAATTGAGTCGTTTTATTAAAAACTTACTACAAGTAATTTTTCCATTTTTTAATTGAAGTATAATTTACATAAAGTTCACTGGTTTCAGTGCACGGTTCTTCAAGTTTTCACAAACGGATAGAGTTGTATGACCCCACCACAATGGAACAGGTAAATAGAATAGCTCCTTTCCCTTCAAAAACTCCTCTGCACCCCTTTGCAATCTACTCCTATCACCTCCTCTAGACCCCTGGCAGTCATTCACATTTTCTGTCACCTGATCTGTAGTTTGGTCTTCGCAAGATTATCAGAGAAGGAAATCACCCAGCATGTAGACTTCTTCACTTAGTACAAGGTATTTGAGATTTGGCCACGTTGTTACACGTATCAGTAATTCGTTCCTTTTAACACTAAGCAGTAGTCCATTTCGTGAATGTATCGTATTATGTTTATGTGTTACTCCATTGAGAGGCATTTGATTCGTTTCCAGTTTTTGGTGATTATGAATAAACACAGTCACATACTAGTTTTTGTTTGAACATAGGTATTCATTTCACTTGGTTAAATACCTAGGAGACAAACTGCTGGCTCATACGAGAAGTATATATTTAACTTTACAAGAAACTGCCAGCCAAACTGTTTTCCAATGTGGCTGTGCCATTTTGCATTACACCCACAGCAGATGAGAGTGCCAACGGCTCCTATCCTAGACAGTGCTTGATAACGTCAATTTTTGCTTAATTATTCTAATAGGTGTTTGGCGGTATCTGTGGTTTTTATTTGCATTTCCCTAATGATTGGTGATGTTAAACATCTTCTTATGTGCTTGTTTGCCTTCTTTTTATCTTCTTTAAAGAAATGTCAGTTTATTTCTTTTGGCGTTTTAAAATTGACTTGTTTGATTTTCTTATTATTGATTTTTGAGAATTCTTTATATATTCTGCAAACAATTTCTTTATCAGACATATGCTTTACAAATCTCCCAGTCTGTGATTTTCAGTTTCTCAGTGATTGCATTATTCTTATTTTTTCATCTTGACTTGGATGGTTGAAGACACTGTCAAGAATGTCATTAGCATGACAGTGTCTGGAAATTCCTACTATGGGGAACACAGAAAATGGACAGAAATGTGAACAATTTTGCCAGTGAGTTAGCATATACTGTACACAACTTATGCTTACTTAAGGATGGGTAGGCAACTCTACCCTATGGGATCATCCAGGAACCCGGATTCTTTCTATTTTGTGGCTCAGTCATCCTCTGGCGTATTGTCATCATCTGCTTGGTTGAAGCTATTGCACCATCATTTTATCTGCATTCCTACCCTAAGGAAAAGAAGAAGTGAAGGGCAAGCCACTTCCTTTTTAGGAAATGACCCAGAAGTTACTAACATCCTCTTGGCCAGATCATAGTCACTTACCTATAACTAGCTCCTAGGAAGGCTTCAAAATAAACTCATTAGCTGGGCAGCCAAGTGGTTTCCTTAAAAATCTATTACTATGGAAGAAGATACATTGGGGGACAGTAGAGTCCACCACAGATAGGAAATGAAGCTAAACCTAAAATCAGATGTTCTTACTCACATTCATGGACAACATGGAAGCAGAAGTAACCAAAGTTTTTGCTTAAAGCCACTACTGAGGTTAACAGAAAGTGGGATGTGATTTTCCTTTTGCTTTGGGCTTAGCAGAGTTGGAAAGGCTGAGTACCGAAGAGAACCAAGGTCAACTGTGTCAGGCACCCCCATAAAACCAATGCCACACCCTAACCCTTGCCCTACCCTTGACCTCCCAAAGACTGAGTCGGTAAAGAGGTAAGAAGTTGTTGAGTAATTGCTTTGCAGGAAATGTAATTTTCTGTAGTGAGAGACAATTCCTTCCTCATCTTGAGAGAAGGGGAAGGGACATGTTCCTTCTCAAAGTTAAGTGAGTCAAGTTCAAGATAACTACTCCTAAAAATCAGAGCAGTGTTTCTCATCCAGGAGCAATTTTGCACCCCTGGCCCCCAGGTAGGATGACCCACACCATGGTTTGGGTTGACAGAGGAGTTTCTGAATGTTTTCATTTTGTATTGCCACTATAACAAATAAGTGTAAATTTAGTGGCTTAAATGATGGCACATTTATTACCTTACAGTTCTGGAGTCAGAAGTCTCTCTAGGTTAAAATCAAGGTGTTAGGATCGTGTTGCTTTCACAGGTTCTCAGGGAGATTCTATTTCTTGCCTTTTTCAGCTTCTAGAAGCTGACCGCATTCCTTGGCTCATGGCCTCCTTGCATCATCAAAGTCAGTAATTGCACCACTCTGATCTCAGCATCTTCACCTCTCTTGCTCTGACTCTAGCACGCCTGTCTCCCTCTTATAAGGACCTCGATGATGGCATTTGTTGTTGCTGCTGTTTCATTACTAAGTCATCTCCGACTGTTTGTGACTCCATGAACTGTAGCCCACCAGGCTTCTCTGTCCATGGGATTTCGCAAGCAAGAATACCAGAGTGGGTTGCCATTTCCTTCACAAAGGGAATCTTCCAGACACAGAAATCAAACCCACATCTCCTGCATTGGCAGGCAGGTTCTTTACCCCTGAACCACCAGGGAAGCCCTGGGAGTCCAGGGAAAGTGAAAGTGAAATCACTCAGTCGTGTCTGACTCTTTGCGACCCCATGGACTATAGCCAACATGCTCTCCGTCCATGGGATTTTCCAGGCAAGAGTACTGAAGTGGGCTGCCATTTCCTTCTCCAGGGGATCTTCCCAACCCAGGAATCAAACCGGGCTCTCCTGCATTGCAGACAGATGCTTCACCATCTGAGCCACCAGGGAAGCCTACGAGTGGGTGATTACAGCGGGCCCGCTCAAATCATCCAGGATAACCATTCCATCTCAAGACACGGAACTAAGCACACATAAGCACATCTGCAAAGTCCCTTTGCCATAGAAGGTAATATATTCACAGGTTTGAGGGGATTTGCATGTGGATGGCTTTGGGGGGCAGTATTCTGTGTACCATAACAGGATATGGGACTTTTCAGACTTACCAGCAGGAAAATTGATCACAGAATCACTGGGAGACATTTGGCAATATTTGGGGACATCTGTGACAGTCACCACTGTCATCTAGTGGATAGAGATCTTAGACAGGAGGTGGCAATAAGCAGCATGAGTTTCTGCTGCTGGCCTAGAATAGACAACTGAGTTTCCAGTGGCTTAGATCCTGTGGAATAGATACTTGAGTGGCTCTCGTGGGCGGGTGCTGAGAGGCATCTGCCCTGAAGTGTCACACTCTAAAGATCTGTCTACTAAGTGAGTGGGCTCTACCAGCAAGGGCAGGATGCCAGGGCCGTGCTGAAGGAGGCTGGACAAGGTTGGGCCAAGGCCAGACCACGAAAAGGGATTCATGCAGTAGGAGGATTCTTGTGGTGACGTATATATTCCATGAGCGAATCACCCTTTGGATGCCTGACACAAAGAGAGTATTCACAGCCCCTCCGTTTAGCAAAAGAACCAGCAACAATCAGCATGAGGAGGTGGTCATTGTGCCCATCCCTCCTTTCATCCCGGATTCCTCCAAATGAAATGGGGAAAGGGAACAGAAAGGCAGACCACACAGCTTCCTTGCTCAAAGCCCTTTAAGTCAAAAGTCTGACCTGTGATGGGGAGAGGGAAGGTTTTGAATAAGACATGTGATCAGAGTTGAGACTGGATGGATTTCAATAAACTGGAAGTGACTGGAAAGAAAAAGGATCGATCCCAGGTGTCTTAAAAATCTGCTACCTAATAGAACAAAAAGAGCAGACAGAGGGCAATTGCAAGTAGTGACTGGAGAAGATGAAACTTTCCACTTACACCTCCCCAAGTTAAACCTCCTTTAATCATCTAGTTTTATGTCTTAAAAGTGTAAGATTTCCATTGGCCAGTATCATTGTTGGAAATATGATAGGAACTCAGTTCAAAACTTAAAAGCATGATGGAATCTTGCATCCAGGGTCCAGAACCAGCAGTTTTTATGTGACACAAATAGCAGTGCATTAGAATTGCTGTAGCTGGGTGATCCTGCCTTCCGTCATCCAAAACTCTCATGAGACCAGTGACCCAGTTAAGGGATTCCATTGCAACATGAGTGGATGCGACTTGAGCATTTTGCTCCTAAACTATACAACCTCAAAGTACAGTGAAAAGTGTGCCTGGTCTCATAACTCAAATTGAAAGCACTTTATTACCTTGGTTTTCATACCCACCATTACTTACTTATGGCAGAAATGGAATGAAATAGTATCTTGTCTTTATTCTCTCCCTCCCACCATTTCAAGCAGGTAGCCAGATATTCTTGCACCCTATAATCATGAGGGTGTCTAAGGAGTTGGCCTGGAAAGATAATTCCTTTTCTTGTTTTTGAAAAAGCTTTAGTCCTTTAAAGAAGCTGCACATCTTGTCCTGGAGGGAAAGGACCTTTGAGAGTAAAGAAAGAGTGGAGAGAAAAAGGAAGGAAGTTGGGGTTTCAGAGAACTTGAGGACCAGGGCAATGGTTATGGATGACCCCAGAAAGTGCCAGACCTCAGTGGCTACACATACCCAGAGCCAGAGCCTCTCCTCCAAGGAAGTACCACCCCCTCATGTGTGGCACAAGTTGTGGAGCCTTAGGACCCCCTGGACTCCCGCCACAGGCAGTTCAGCAGCAACCAGAATGGAAAGAGAACCTGTCCCAGTGCCAAGACCCCTGGACCTTTGGATAGCCCTGAAGAATGGGGTCACAAGCCTGTTTGAAATGGGATTTCCTTTACTCCAAGTGGATAAGGGCTCAGAGTTAGATGTAAGTTGATTTAAAGGGAAACAAAGAACTTGCATTATGGATGGATATTTATCTTCAGGGGCTTCACTGGTGGCTCAGCTGTAAAGAATCCACTTGCCAATGCAGAAACGTGAGTTTGATCCCTGGCCCAGGAAGATCCCCCAGAGAAGGAAATGGCAACCCTCTCCAGTATTCTTGCTGGGAAATCCCATGGACAGAGGAGCCTGGCAGGCTACAGTCCATGGGGGTCACAAAAGAGTCAAATAGGACTTAGCAACTAAACAATAACATTTATACCCTGTGCATGCCTACTCAATCACTCAGTCGTGTCTGACTTTTTGCAATTCCATGGACTGTAGCCCACTGGGCTCCTCTGTCCTTGGAACTTTCCAGGCAAGAATATTGCAGTGGATTGCCATGCCCTCCTCCGGGGGAATTACCAGACCCCATACATCTCCCCAGTTGTCAATGGAAGCCTACAATGGAAGGCCTCCAGATGCAGCCTTCTCTTCCTCCTGTTCCTCCTCTGATCCTCAGCTCCAGGATTTGCCCTCCTCTCCCACCTCCTCATACTCAGGATCCAAGGAAGCATTGTCAGGATTTCTTCCCCCAGAACCCCTTGTCTCACACATCCCCTTGCTCCCAGTATTCTTCTATTCCCCACTCTGATTCTCTCCTAGATGAACATGAGTGAGTTCCCAGCCTCTCCAGCTTCCAATTTGGCCAAGCTATGGCCCCATCCATGTCCTAAAGCAAGAAATATATCTGGGTCCATGGGGACACCAGAGGCTGATGCATAGCTTCTGTCTCATTCCCTTTCCTAATTCCCCATCCCTGAGCTTCCCTCCTATTTCTTCCTCTAATAAATCTGCACTTCATATCAAAAAAAGGAAAAAAAATTGAAAGAAGCCTACACTCTGAGGTTACATAATTAAAGTGATCATTTCCTGTCTTAAAAGTCTTACCCTTGAGGGTGTTAAAATGACCCATTGACAGCAGATTAGAGTTAGAGACAGCAGTATGATTGTTAAACAGTTTGTACGTTTGTAAATTAGTTTATATTCTGTTGGGAGCCAAAGAAAATGTTATATAAAGTGAGATATTAAGAGTGGCAGATGTTTGAGGTGGTACTTGGTAATCCTGAGAAATATTTATTGTGTTTAGTAGAAATTTTATGGTTAAAAATGTTCAAATCATTTGAAATTTTCCATGTTTGATGTCCCTACTTCCTCCAAAGTATTTTCTTGATGTTCAATAAATCAATCAATCACTTTGGTTTTAAATAAAAAGAACAAAACCCAACAAGGTGCTGTTTAATAAAAATTTCACTTCAGAAGTTGCTGTGTAGCACAGGGAACCCAGGCTGGTGCTCTGTGATGACCTGGAGGGATGGGATTGGGGGCAGGGGTAGGGGTCAATCATACACTTTTTGTAATTCTACCCTCAGCTTTTAAACATTTGAAAAGCTATTCAATCTCACTTATAATGAGATATACAACTCAAAACTGAGATTGCATTTTTATCACATACTAGATACAAAAATCTAAAAGTACCCTACACTGGCACAGCTGTGGGGAAATAGTCACCTTCATACAATGCTAATGGGAATGGAAGCTGATAAAAGCCCAATGGAGAAGAATTCATCAATATTAAAATTACAATTGATTATCCCTTCAATCCAACAACTTCATTTCTAAGAATTTATCATACAGATACACCCACACATTTGCAGATAACATTAATACAAGTGGATTCATTGCAGCATTGTATGTAATTGCAAAAAAAATTGAAAGGTCAGTGAATTAAACGTGCACACCTACAATGGAATACCACATAATTTTTTTCAAGAATAAACAAGTTCTTTAAATATCGATACAGAAAATCTTCAAAATATACTGTTAAGTTAAAACAACAAGATGCAGAGCAATGGATATATCATTAACATACATAAGGAGATAGGAATTGGCTTGTAAATGCATTTTTTAAATCCTTGGAGAGATAAACCAAATATTAATAGCATTGATTATCTGGTTGGCAATAAAGAGTGGGGGGTGGGTGTAGGAAATGGATGAATGGGAGACAGAGGTAGGAGGTTTTCACTGAATACCTTTTTGTACCTTTTGATGTAAGAACTACATAGATAAACTACCTATACAAAAATGTAAATGTTTTAAAACTCTACCTGATAAGAAATAGGAGGCTTCTGTTTATGATATGGAATTCTTACTCAGATAACAGAGGATCTAAATGCAGTTACCACATAGAATTCAAGTTAATTCTTACATTTTCTGTTTCCTTTGAATGACTCACAACAGAAACATCAAAATTAATGCCTGATATTCACAATTTTCGTATCTGCTATCATTTTACTTGAAAACAACCTAAAGGTGGCTTTAGAGACATGACTTATGGCACATTTAGTCATGGCACATTATGGCACTTATGGCACATTATGGCACCTATGGCACATTTAGCACTCTTTGAAAATATCTTAACAGTATAAAATTAAATGATACCAAATGGAAGTATAGATCTACACAGAGGAGTGAAGAGAATTAGAAACGGTAACTGCTTGGGAAGATACATAAAGCTTTTTCTGTAATTATTTAAATCCCCTTTTAAATGAAAATAATGTAGCCTGAAAGTATATGAAAAGTTATATTAAGACACATAACAGTAATAGGGTGGAATGGAAATGAAAGCATACTCTTGCAAAACTCTTATACTAATGTGAAGTGATGGATAGACTATGATAAGTCAAAGATGTATACAATAAACCTGAATCATCCACCAAAGTAATAAAGCAGACTGTTACAACTAGCAAGTTAACAAAGAAGATTAAATGGAATCATAAAAATACTTGATTAATACAAAAGAAGGCAGAAAAAGGAAAATAGGAAGGAATAAAGAACAGGTGGATAAACACAACAAATAGCAAGATGACCAAATTAAACCTAACCTTATCATTAAAATCATATTAATTCAAGTGGAATCTAAATGCTGCAATTAAAAGGCAAAGATTGCTCAGAATAGATTAAAAAGGCAAGACAACTATGTATTTCCTAACACTTTATATAAAGACAGATACTTTATATATAAAGACACAAGAGGATTAAAAGTAAAAGGATGAAATAATATACCATGCCAACACTAATCAAACGAAGGCTAGAGTGGCAATATTAATATTTGGCAAAATCGATTGCAAAGCAAAAAATTTTTACCAAAGACTTTTTAAAGTCATTTCTTAATGATTAAGGTGTCAATTCATTAAGAGAACATAATAATCCTAAATGTTTATGTGCCTTGTAACAAAGCTTCAAAATCAGTAAGGCCAAAACTGATAGAACTGCAAGGATAAATAGACAAATTCATAATTATAGTGGAAGAATTCAATAATCCCTGTCAATAATTGATAGAACAAATAGAAAATCAATAATAATATAGACTCAAACAGAATTATCCATTAACTTGGCCTGATTTACAGGGATAAAACATCTCCCTTCCCCTCTGCCATCGATGAAATAGACAACTTTTTAAAGTGCATATGGAACATTTACTAAATTAGAGTGTAATCTGAGTCACAAAACAAATTCAAAGAATGTTAAAGGGTTTACATCATATTCTCTGACTCCAAAGGAATTAAATTAGAAACTAAAGGAAGGGAATGAGAAATCATTGAGATTATGAAGAGTGTGATTTAAAATGTTACTCCCATATTTTCAGATAGTATTTTAGAGCAAAAATGAGAACATACGTGAATCCAGCAGGAATTGACTCTCTTTCCACAATGAAATCCAAGACTGTGACTGAGTCATGTGAATTAGTCACAAACTGAAGGAGTTCTGCTTGCCACCAGTCTTTGGGGAAGCAGTTCTTCTTATGTACAGGCAAAAGAAAATATTGCCTGTACTAAAAAAAATAAGAAAAAGCAAAAGCTCTTCCCACCCACCTCAGGCCATAATACATCACGGAAAATCTTTCTTGGTTGCTGGTTTATAATAAATTGCAACTGATTAAGACAGCTTAGGGGATTTTGAGGCAGGGGATTTAAAAAAAAAAAAACTTTAAGTAAGGATTTTATTTCCTACCTTAATAATCAAAAGATTGACTTTTGTCACTGTTTTGTCACTCTAGAAAGAGTAAAAGTGAAGTGAAGTCACTCAGTCGTGTCCGACTCTTCCCGACCCCGTGGACTGTAGCCTGCCAGGCTCCTCCATCCATGGGATTCTCCAGGCAAGAATACTGGAGTGGGCTGCCATTTCCTTCTCCAGAGGATCTTCCCGACCCAGGGATCGAACCTGGGTCTCCTGCATTGCAGGCAGACACTTGAACCTCTGAGCCACCAGGGAAGCCTATAGAAACAGTAAGCTCACAGGTATTTAATAAATTAAACATCTCTCTAGTTAGTAGACTTGGGTAGTTCTATTGTGGGAGACTCCTTGGCTGGAACCTCCTAGGAGCAACCCTCTCCTCTCCCACTCTGCTCTGTTTGCACCACGTGGTTGATGCTAACTGGATGCAGATACTAGAAGCCAAGGACTTCAGGTCAAGACTTATATGAATAGATTGGTAACTGACAGAGGAAATAAACTGATATAAGTATGATGACAATATGGGCAAAGGGGAGAGGGTATATTCATCTTTCTATAACATAACAGGAAGTTATTGATACTACCTAGAATTAATAAATCATAAATTAGGGGCAGAAGAGGTTCCTTTGGAGGTGAGAAATAACTGCAAGAAGAAATAACTCAAAGAGAAGTGGTGGCTTTTGCACAACAAGATTAGAGTTGAATGAAGGAGGGCAGGGCACTGCTTTACAATAGTTTATAACTATGTGTGTGTATCTTTGATTTAAAAAAAAATTTTTTTCAGAGTATCAGTCAATTCAGTTGCTCAGTCATGTCTGACTTTTTGCGACCCCATGGACTGCAGCATGCCAGGCTACCCTGTCCATCACCATCTCCCAGAGTTTGCTCAAACTCATGTCCATCGAGTCAGTGATGCCATCCAACCATCTCATCCTGTTGTCCCTTTTTCCTCCTGCCTTCAGTCTTTCCCAGCTTCAGGGTCTTTTCCAATGAGTCAGTTCTTCACATGAGGTGGCCAAAGTATTGGAGTTTCAGCTTCAGCATCAATCCTTTCAATGAATATTCAGGACTGATTCCCTCTAGGATTGATTGGTTTGATCTCCTTGCAGTCCAAGGGACTCTCAAGACTCTTCTCCAACACCACAGTTCAAAAGCATCAATTCTTCAATGCTCAGCTTTCTTTGTGGTCCAACTCTCACATCCATACATGACTACTGGAAAAACCATAGCTTTGACTAGACGGACCTTTGTTGATAAAGTAATGTCTCTGCTTTTTAATATGCTATCTACGTTGGTCATAGCTTTTCTTCCAAGGAGCAAATGTCTTTTAATTTCATGGCTACAGTCACCATCTGCAATGATTTTGGAATCTCCAAAAATAAAATATCTCACTGTTTCCAGTGTTTCCCCATCTATTTGCCATGAAATGATGGGACTGGTGCCAGGGTCTTAGTTTTTTGAATCTTGAATTTTGAGTTTTAAGCCAGCTTTTTCACTCTCCCTTTTTACCTTCATCAAGAGGTTCTTTAATTCTTATTCACTTTCTGTCATTAGGGTCGTGTCATCTACATTTATAAGGTTATTGATATTTCTCCATGCAGTCTTGATTCCAGCTTGTGCTTCATCCAGCCCAGCGTTTCTCATGATGTACTCTGCATATAAGTTAAATACGCAGGGTGACAGTATACAGCTTTGTACTCCTTTCCCAATTTGGAACCAGCCTGCTGTTCCATGTCCGGTTCTAACTGTTGTTTCTTGACCTGCATACAGATTTCTCAGGAGGCAGGTCAGGTGGTCTGGTATTCCCATCTTTTTAAGAATTTTCCGCATTTGTTGTGATCCACACAGTCAAAGACTTTGGTGTAGTCGATAAAGCCAGAAGTAGATGTTTTTCTGGAACTCTCTCACTTTTTCTATGATCCAACAGATGTTGGTAATTTGATCTCTGGTTATTCTGCCTTTTCTAAATCTAGCTTGAATATCTGGACATTCTTGGTTCACATACTATTGAAGCCTGGCTTGGAGAATTTGGATAATTACTTTGGTAGCGTGTGAGATGAGTGCAATTGTGTGGTAGTTTGGGCATTCTTTGGCATTGCCTTTCTTTAGGGTTGGAATGAAAACTGACCTTTTCCAGTCCTGTGGCCACTGCTGAGTTTTCCAAATTTGCTGGCATATTGAGTGAAGCACTTTCACAGCTTCATCTTTTAGGATTTGAAATAGCTCAGCTGGAATTCCATCACCTCCACCAGCTTTGTTTGCAATGATTCTTCCTAAAGCCTACTTGACTTCACATTCCAGGATGTCTGGTTCTAGGTAAGTGATCACACCATCGTGGTTATCTGGGTCATGAAGATCTTTTTTGTACAGTTCTTCTGTGTAGTTTGCAAACTCTTCTTAATATCTTCTGCTTCTGTTAGGTCCATACCATTTCCATCCTTTATTGTGCCCATCTTTGCATGAAATGTTTCCTTGGTATCTCTATTTTCTTAAAGAGATCTCTAGTCTTTCCCATTCTATTGTTTTCCTCTATTTCTTTGCACTGATCACTGAGGAAGCCTTTCTTATCTCTCCTTGCTCTTCTTTGGAACTCTGCATTCAGATGGGTATATCTTTCCTTTTCTCCTTTGCCTTTCACTTCTCATCTTTTCTCAGCTATTTGTAAGGCGTCCTCGGACAGCCATTTTGCCTTTTAGCATTTCTTTTTCTTGGGGGTTGTCTTGATCCCTGCCTCCTGTACAATGTCATGAACATCCGTCCATAGTTCTTCAGGCACTCTGACTATCAGATCTAAACCTTTGAATCTATTTTCAAAGTATAATAAAAACCATTAATATTAGTAGGGTGAATAGTTCAGAATACAAATAATGGCAATCTTGTAGAAGTGTGGCCACTAGGATCTGATCACCAATGATTAATTTCAACATCTGTCTCAGTTTCTTCAAACTTCACACTCCTTTGCCTGCTCATACACTTAAGATGCAAGTTGACCTTTGTCATTGCTCTTCTTAGAACATTAATAGCTTCCCCCTTGCTACATCCCCACTAGCTTCACAACACCAAAATGCTTCATCTCCTTACCTACCCCGCCTAAGTGCCTCTCACCCTGCTCTGCATTCTTAACTTGTATCTATTCTCCAAGAACAAGCAACACCTTGCTTCCACTGCCCAGAGCCCTCCTCTGACTTCCCCCAGACTGAGTCAGGTGCCCCTCCTCTTCCCCATCATTCCTGGTGAACATCTCCACCACCGTTACAGCAAAGTTATACCGTGTTGTAGCTTTAGTGTGCCTACCAGGTCATTTTTTGAAGTCAGTCTTTATATCCCAGTGCCTATTACTGAGTTTCGGCAAATGCTCAGCAAGTGTTCTTTTAGTTTTGAGAATGGTAGTCTCACAAAGACTAACAGAAGGGAGCGTCTAACAAAGATTAGAGCAAATTTTCATTCTGGGTTCATCTGTGTCTGCCACACAATGATTTCCTTCACACACACACACACACACACACACACACACACACACACACGGACGCACATACACACATTCCCAAAGCACATAAGCAGTCTGTCCTTATTTCTAGGCAGAACAGGCAGTTGCCTGAAGGGCATATTTGAAAAGTTACTAGAAAGTTCCCCTGAATCCATTCCAAAATCCACCTAATCCATTAGTTTCTATACTGTTAGAGAGGCCACTCGCACACAGTTAATGCATAAAGAACTGCCTCTTGAAGCTTTCCTCCTTTAGGCATAAACAATGTTTGAGAGAGGTTATCCAGAATTCTGCTATCTCCTCGGAGTTATTTCCCCACGCCCACCACCCCCACAGAGCCAGGAGGATCAGAGATCACAATCAAGAAGACCAGAGTTGGCTAAAGGCTGGGGGAAGGCAGTTCTGCCACCTGGGGCGCTGCCTACAGACATCCTGTCCGGGCCACAACTGCACGGAGACAGTTGCTGGAATCAGGCAAGTCTGGTTTGACTTGCCTCTTATACCTCTGTGATGCTTGCCAGGTTATCTTACCTTTCTGAGTCTTAGTTGCTTTTAAGAGGCCAAATTGTGCTGGTATGGTTGGTTGTAGGATGAAATGACGCAATGCCCACAGAGCTCTTCAAGAGGGCATAGAACAGGCGCTCAGTAGGTGTCAATAATGTTAGTTATCACTTAGAGTCCCATAAGCATGTAGACAGAAAGCACGGACCTGGGGAAGAGAAATCCAGCAGGCACCAAAGACAACTCTCAGATATTTTACAGTTTTTCCTGGGGCCTAGAGTCTTGCACGTTTCCTAGAATCTCTTTACAAAGGAATGGCTTTCCACATCTCCCAAGGGTAGTATTAATACTAAGCCTGTCTTAAACAGTGAACGACCTCCTCCTCTTAACTTTCTCTCCATTTCCACCTATCATCCCTATAAACTCTGGGAGCAACAAAGAATCCTTCCTTCTTATAAAGTAAGAAATAGGGGGTAAGTTCCAAGATGTGTATTTTAATATACTTATATACCCTCTTCATCACATACAGTCCTATGGGCTGATTAAGCACGTTCAGTGACTTCCTGAATACTTGTAGATAAACAAAACTTGGAAGGCAGAAATGTCCTGTACGTCTAACCGGTTGCTCTCTCGCCTCAGGTGGTGGGGGTCGAGGTTTAAATCCTCAATCAGTGGTTCTCAGCCTTGGGGATGCACCAGAAGCATCAGGAGGTCTTGTTTAAACACATTGCTGGGAACTATGCTCAGAGTGTCCAATTATTAGGCCTTAGAGTCTGAGAATTTGAATTTCTTGCAAACGCACCTGCTGCTAGCCTGGAGACTACTTTGAGAACCACTGCTATAAATAATACTGTACACAGTTTAAAACAAGAAAAATGCTAGTTTCTCTTTCAGAGAAAGAAAGTCACTGAAAATATACTTCATGAATTTTTCTAGCATTCTTTTAAAATGATTGGCTCATTTTAAAAAATGAGGTATATATTACTTTTTAAAACTCTTTTTAATAACCTGGCAGTTGTAATCCAGTTTCTCAAACTTAGTTACATACTGCTACTTAATTTTTCCCAAAGCTCTGGTCTGAAGTCTTAAGAGTTCAGAATAATTCCAGCTGCTGTCAGTGAGTTTTCATACCTGACATATGCACAAAACATGAAAAAACAATTTTCAAATGTTATTATATGATGCATATGTGCTATGCGCTTAGTCGCTCAGTTATGTCTGACTCTCTGGGACTCTTTGGACTGTAGCCCACCAGGTGCCTGTCAGTGGGATTTTCCAGGCAAGAACATTCGAGCGGGCTACCATTTCCTCCTTCAGGGAATCTTCCCAACCCAGGGATCAAACCTGTATCTATCTCCTGTGTCTCCTGCATTGCAGGCAGATCCTTTACCCACTGAGCCACCAGGGAATCCCAAATTATTGATCAAGATGTACAGAAATAATTTGTAAGACGTGTGTAAGATACCATGCACGCGGCTTATAAATCATTTCCGTACACGTAGGTCAATGATTTCCCTCTATGGCTGTGTTCAGGTTTCTAGGTTATTATCAATACTTGACGCTACTCTATTTTGTATTTTCACAAAGGATAAAAATAGCATTTAAAAAAACCCTCTAAAAAGGAAAAAATGTTTCTAAAAGATAAATGTTTGAAAGCACATCGTGCTTTGAAGTCCCATTGGGAGCAAACTGGTTGAATCTTTCTAGAAAGGACTTTTCATACATATCAGAACCCCTAGAAGTTTTCACATATCCTGACCCATTCATTTCTCTTTCAGAAACCAATCTTGAGGTGATAACCTGACAAAAGCTTTATACACAACAATGTTCACCACTGTATTATTTACTATAGCAAAACTTTGAGACCCCACTATCACAACAGGGGACTAACTCAGTAGACTATGATACATCTGTACATTGGTATATTTGGCAGCCCTTAAAAATGAAGAATTTTTAGTAGCATAGTATATGATAAAATGTAAAGGGAAAAGGCAGGTTTAAAAATTGTATATATCACGTAACTTCACTTTTGTAACCATAAAAAATGTATTTTTTTAAGTCTGAAAGCAAAACTGAAATGTTGACAGAAATTATCTTCAGATGAAAGGATTAAAGGTGATTTTCTTTTCTTTCTCATATTTTCCTACATTATGCATGTATCAATTTATAAATGGAAAACAAAAATATTGTGTTTGAAAGAAATGTGTAAATTTATGCCCAAAGTGGAAATGTTCCCAGAAATATTAAATGGATAGAAAAAATGAGCTTCCTCTACACAATAAGTGACAAGGGACTATTCACAAGGAAACATTGTTTTCTGGACATTTTTTTTTTTTAAGGTTCAGTTCAGTTCAGTTCAGTCACTCAGTCGTGTTCAACTATTTGTGACCCCATGAATCGCAGCGTGCCAGGCCTTCCTGTCCATCACCAACTCCCGGAGTTCACTCAGACTCACGTCCATCGAGTCAGTCATGCCATTCAGCCATCTCATCCTCTGTCGTCCCCTCCTCCTCCTGCCCCCAATCCCTCCCAGCATCAGAGTCTTCTCCAATGAGTCAACTCTTCGCATGAGGTGGCCAAAGTACTGGAGTTTCAGCTTTAGCATCAGTCCTTCCAATGAACAACCAGGACTAGTCTCCTTTAGGATGGACTAGTTGGATCTCCTTGCAGTCCAAGGGACTCTCAAGACTCTTCTCCAACACCACAGTTCAAAAGCATCAATTCTTCAGCGCTCAGCTTTCTTCACAGTCCAGCTCTCATATCCATACAGGACATTTTGACTTTTTCCAAAGGAAGATGAAATCTACTCTTTAAAAGTTGTTGTAAAGATATTTCTTTTGATACAACTGCTCATGTGTTCACCAACTTCTTACCCAGCCCACCAAGCACTGGGCACTCTATCAGCCTGAGTTTGTTTTCAATGTAATACTGCGCCTTGATTATATATATGGGTGTGTGTGCGTGTGTTTGTGTGTGTGTGTTGAAATAAAGACACTGTGCCCACTTAAACTGTCAGATAGCACTATTCCCTGTGGAGAGGAACTCAGGAAAAAGTAAGTTAGTACTGAGCGCTTTCTAAAGTGGATTAGTAAATAAAAGTCCTGAGAAGGTAGGCGTTGGACATACTCTTTACAAGGAGGTCTTCAGCCTTAATCTCAGTAGAATAAAACTCCACAGAATTTAGCTTCTCACTAAATAATATCTGGAGCTTTGAAGCTCTCATAAACATGTGTAGCATATTTAAATTCAATCACTAAATTACTGTCAAATCAAAGAATAAAATTGTGATTATAATGAATGAGTTAAATGCTTAAAACTATAGAGTGAGTGACAGTGTTAGTCGCTCAGTCCTATCTGATTCTTTGCGACCCCCTGGGCAGAGTAGCCTGCCAGGCTCCTCTGTTCACACGATTCTCCAGGCAAGAATACTAGAGTTGGTAGCCATTCCCTTCTCCAGGGGGTCATCCCAAACCAGGAATCAAACCCAGTTTCCTACATTGAGGCAGATTCTTTACCATCTGAGCCACCCGGGAAGACCCTTAAAAATACAAGAAACAAACAAATAGCATGATGACAGTAACTATTTTAAAGTCCTTACTAAGTTCCTGCTACTGTGCAAAGCACATTAGGTGGATTATCTCACTCATCCCAAAATCACTACATAAGGTGGGCACTGTTCTCTCCAGACGAGGAACCTGAGGTGACAAGATCCTAATACCATGGTCCCGGTGATCCCGGTGTCATTTCCCTCTCACACCAACCTCTGCTCAGCAGAGTGGATGTTTTTCTGATTCTCTCTTCCTTTACTCTCACCTCTCTTTGAACCAAGGGAGGGTAGACTGTTACAAAGTCACAAAGATTAGTTGCACCTTACTCTTGCCTGGAAAATCCCATGGACGGAAGAGCCTGGTGGGCTGCAGTCCATGGGGTCGCTAGGAGTCAGATGGGACTGAGTGACGTCCCTTTCACTTTTCACTTTCATGCATTGGAGAAGAAAATGGCAACCCACTCCAGTGTTCTTGCCTGGAAGATCCCAGGGACAGGGGAGCCTGGTGGGCTGCCGTCTATGGGGTTGCACAGAGTCGGACACGACTGAAGCGACTTACCAGCAGCAGCAGCAAGTCAAAGTGAAAGTGAAGTTGCTCAGTTGCTCTTTGCGACCCCATGGACTGTAGCCTACTATGCTCCTCCATCTACGGGACTTTCCAGTCAAGAGTACTGGAGTGGGTTGCCACTTTATTCTCCAGACGATCTTCCCAACCCAGGGATCGAACCCGGGTCTCCCGCATTGTAGGCAGACGCTTTACCATCTGAGCCACCAGAGAAGTCTACCTTAAGGCAAAGCCTCAAGCAAATGCAAGCCACCCCCAAGGCTGCATCACTGCCCTACCAGCTCCCTTTTCTCTATTCCTGCTCATCTCTTGGGTCCCTGAGACATGAGTGATGAGGGAGAGGGATGTGCCACTGCCAGCAGAGAAAGAAAAGGGCCTTCTCTTCCTCCAGCAAAACGTCTCCAACCCATACCATTGCAGAAAAAGAGCTAATAAGCTAGTGAAAATCTTGATTTCAGCATACTTTTAGAATAATGCAATTGTACTATGCATGAAATAACACATAATATACTTGGTTTATTAGGATCAAGCAATATTTGATAGTGGAACTTAGATGATATCTGATAAGAGTGGTTTTTTTGTTTGGGGGTATTTTTTGGCCACACCCTGTGGCTTGTGGGATCTTAGTTCCACCAACTAGGGATCAAACTCATGCCACCTGCAGAATAAGTGCAGAGTCTTCACCACTGGGTCACTGGGAAAGTCCCCTGATAAGAGCGTCTTGAATTCATGGCAGTTCTTTGTGAAACTGCACACAAGTAGTTAAGTCATGGAGAAGGCAATGGCGCCCCACTCCAGTACTCTTGCCTGGAAAATCCCATGGACGGAGGAGCCTGGTAGGCTGCAGTCCATGGAGTCGCTAAGAGTCGGAGACGACTGAGCGACTTCACTTTCAATTTTCACTTTCACGCATTGGAGAAGGAAATGGCAACCCACTCCAATATTCTTGCCTGGAGAATCCCAGGGACGGGGGAGCCTGGTGGGCTGCCCTCTATGGGGTCACACAGAGTCGGACACGACTGTAGCAACTTAGCAGCAGCAGTAGTTTAAGTCAATGATTTCCTACTTCTGCACTTGCACTCCAACATAGGAATCAAGGGAATTCTTTTTAAATGATAAATCATGTCTTTCCTGTGCTCAGATCCATCCAGTGACCCCCACCTCACTAAAATAAAAGTCAGAGAGGGAAATTTTAGTCTTCACCCATAGATAAATGGATAAAGAAAATGTATACAGACACACAATTCAACTATAAAAGAGGAAATCTTGCCATTTATTAAAAAATGGATGGACCTTGAGACCATAATGCTAAGTGAAATAAGTCAGACTGAGAAAGACAAATACTGTATGATCTCACTCATAGGATCTGAAAAAAACTGAACTCAGAAACAGAACAGATGAGTGGTTGCCAGAGGCAGGGGTTGAGGGGGAATGGATGAAGGTGGTCAAAAAATAGAAACTTCCAATTACAAGTCAGTCTTAGAGATATAATGATTATTACAGTTAACAATACTGTATTGTCTACTTGAAAGTTGTTGAGAGAGTGATCTTAAAAATTCTCATCACAAGAAAAACTAATTTATAACTATGTAAGGTGATGGATGTTAACTTGACTTACCACGGTGATCATTTTACAATATATACTTATATTGAATCATTAGGCTGTACACTGAAAACTAAGAGTGTTGTGTGTCAATTGCATCTCAATAAAACTGGAAACATGTTAAAATAAAAGCAAAACCCCCAGTTCTCATCATGGCCTTCAGTGGATCAGCTGAGGAGCTTTGAAACCCATAGTTTCATATATACACTATTATGTGTAGAGTAGATAGCTAGTGGGAAGCTGCTGTATAGCTCAGTGCCCTGTGATGACCTAGAGGAGTGGGAAAGTTGCAGAGGCAGGGGAGGCCGGTGGTAGGGAAGCTCGAGCGGGGGGTATGTGTGTATTCATATAGCTGATTCACTTTGTTGCATAGCAGAAACTAACACAACATTGTAAGGCAGTTATAAGTTGGACCATAAAGAAGGCTGAGCACCGAAGAATTGATGCTTTCAAACTGTGGTGCTGGAAGAAACTCTTGAGAGTCCCTTGAACTACAAAGAGATCAAACCAGTCAATCCTAAAGGAAATCAACCCTGAATATTCATTGGAAGGACTGATACTGAAGCTGAAGCTCCAATACTTTGGCCACCTGATGCAAAGAGCTGAGTCATTGGAAAAGACCCTGATGCTGGGAAAGATTGAGGGAAGGAGGAGAAGGGGATGACAGAGTATGAGATGGTTGGATGGTTCAACGGATGTGAATCTGAGTAAACCTGGGAGACAATGGAGATAGAGGAGCTTGGCATGCTGCAGTCCACCGGGTCACAAGGAGACACAACTTAGTGACTGAACAACAATAACAAAATAAAATTTTCAGTTCAGTCCAGTCACTCAGTCGTGTCTGACTCTGCGACCCCATAAACCACAGCACGCCAGGCCTCGCTGTCCATCACCAACTCCCGGAGTCCACCCAAACCCATGTCCATTGAGTTGGTGATGCCATCCAACCATCTCATCCTCTGTCGCCCCCTTCTGCGACCCACCCGCCACCCTGGCTGCTTCCCCAGACCCATGCCTCCTGGAGTGCCTGGGTTGCAGCGCCTCTGCCTCTGCTCACTTCTAGCTGCTGTGTTTGAGCTCTGGCCCCATGATGAAGGTCAGGGGTGGCAGCCAAGAGGAGCTACCCCACTTCCAAGGACAGGGGCCGCAGCTGCACTTTGCTGGAGCAGCCGTGAAGAGATACCCCATGTCCAAGTAAGACGGTAGGCACTGAGAGAGGGCATCAGAGGGCAGACAGACGGAAACCACAATCACAGACAACTAGCCCATCTGATCACATGGACCACAGCCTTGTCTAACTCAGTGAAACCAAGCCATGCTGTGTGGGGCCACCCAAGACAGACGGGTCATGGTGGAGAGGTCTGACAGAATGCGGTCCACTGGAGAAGGGAATGACAAACCACTTCAGTATTCTTGCCTTGAGAAACCCATGAACAGCATGAAATAAAAATTTGAAATTAATATTAAAAAAATTTTTAATGAAACCCATAGTGTCTGGTTTGGGGCCTGAATCCTTCCAGCTCCACAGGTGATTCGCATATGCAGGCAGTGTGGCAAACCGGTTCTGCAGGATCCAACCTCATTTTCCACCACCCTCCAACTGGTGCCTGTGCGTGGTTTTTGCAGGTTCACCCATGGCTCAGCCATCACTCTTTGTTCAAATAAAAGGTACTTAACCTAACACCCTCTGTGTCCTCTCCCCTCAGCCTCTCTCTTCTCTATCTTCCCTCCTTGCCTTTTTTGCCTCTATAGCAATTGTCACTATCCTATATATTTACTAGTTTTTCATTGCATTTCCTGCCCTAATTCTCTCCATTAGAATGTAAACTTCATCACGGCAGGAATACTTGCCTGTTTTGCTTTTTTGCTGCTGCTGCTGCTGCTGCTAAGTCGCTTCAGTCGTGTCCGACTCTGTGCGACCCCATAGATGGCAGCCCACCAGGCTCCGCCACCCCTGGGATTCTCCAGGCAAGGACACTGGAGTGGGTTGCCATTTCCTTCTCCAATGCATGAAAGTGAAACATGAAAGTGAAGTCGCTCAGTCGTGTCCAACTCTTCGCGACTCCATGAACTGCAGCCCACCAGGCTCCTCCATCCATGGGATTTTCCAGGCAAGATTACTGGAGTGGGGTGCCATTGCCTTCTCCATTTTGCTTTCTTATATATATCTAAATAAATAGCTGTTGAATGAAGGAATGATTTACAATTGCCTCATCTTGATAATTTACTAGATAAACTCAATTCTTGTAGCTAAAAACAAATATGCTTCAGCCTGAACCTTGTTTGACGATTAATCACCCAATCTAAAATAATAGGATTCGAATTAAAGGAGACAGTTTCTACTTGGGCGGGGGGCAGGGGGTTGGGGCAGAGCTGTTCCATTTTGTTAAAATCAGACATAGTCCCTGAACTCCTGCTGTTTGCAGAACACTGCACAGTAAACTCCTGTTTCTTCAGAATGAGTGGGGAATGGGTGTTTTGTGAACTGAAAGTGATAGTGTACATCGACCATTCAGGGATTGTCAAATTTCAAAAAATTTAGAGTCCCGAATGAAGCTCTGTTTAAACTTCCTTTGATTATTTAGTAAACACTGCAGAATTTTACTGTGACTGGATGTAGTCATTAAGAATATTATTTGAGTTTTCTAGGAATACATGAACACACGCTATCTCAGGGATGCTGCTGATCATACGAGCAATAGAAGATAGTGCCTGGCTTAAGAGTTTACAGTCTAACTATGAAGACACATCGTAAAAACTAAATCATTAGAAATCAAGTTATGAGGCAATGTATCAATGAATGGTCATTTAAGTGACACAAATGAGGAACATAAACATAACCTTAGCAGTCTTCCAGGAGGAAATGATTGACAACTGGATTTTGCAGAATTTAAGAGCGAGAACAGCAAGCAGGTTAACTTACTCAATAGAAGTATGGTGCTTTGACTTCAGCACTTCACTCTGTAAAGAGTATAACAACATGGACTGATGAAGCTTGTTTCCCTGTGCCGTGATTCACAGACTGAATTCCATCCACACTGGCATTAGAAAACGTGTTTCTTAATCAGAGTCCATAAGTCCTGAACAAGTCCAGGTAAAAAGCACAGTTTTAGACTGAGCGATTGATGCAATTAAAGTTATTAGTAGGTATGGGCTTAGCTATAAATACAGAGCTGCAAGTTCAAACAATGAGACTACGCCTGGTAGCATTTCTAGAAGTTTTTGCTTACTTTAAAAAAGAGCATTAAAATCAACTAAACAGACTTCTTTAAGTAGAGGAAGAACTAATCATTAGCTTTATATTTGAAAGAACTAAAGTCTGTTATTAGCAATGTTCCCATAGGTAAATTAAGAAGCATAAAAGGTATATATTAAGAAATCCAACATATTTCAAACTTGGAACAAAAGCACCCCTGAAGTTTCTATAAATCAATATACCTTAATTAAGCAACAATGAGCTTATTCAAAAGTTAAGGTTATTTCATAGTTAATCATATGACCTATTTCCTTGACAATCTTAATTAAATTTCTTTGTTTTTCTTTAATAAAAATATATAACTCAACCTAATTATGAAAGTTCTCATTGTTACTCAATATATGAGGATTGAATTAAGATTTTTTGACTAGATGAATAAATTAATTTTTCCAGGCACATATCTTTACTAATTTCCCTTATTGAAAGCTGACAAGTTGGAAGTTTTCAGCGGAGTTTTCCTTCCCAGTGAAAACAGCCCTGGGAACTCCAGAAACTGCTTTCTTGGGCCAGGCTTCATGCCCACAAGCCTGCGGTTAGGGAGCTTATTAATTACAATAAGACAGTAGAAAACTTTTGAACTGTCTTCTTTATTAGAATTAGGGACAGGGAATGGGGGATGGAGAGAGGAGCAATTTGTAATGAAGTATAAATAAAATTATTTTATTTCAAAAATCATTGAGTGTAAAATGTTCTGTAATATTTTCTAATATTAATGTAGAAACAATTTGTTTTATATAACCCACCATCTTTCTCACCTAACCCACCTTGTTTAATTCTAGAGATAAATCTGGGAATGACTATTGAGACTTTTTTCGTTGTTATGTTCTCCAGTAAGCTGTCATTCATTCACTTCTTATGTGTGTTGCTGTTGTTTATTTGCATGGGTTTTCTGGTTTCAAAACAAGACTGGTCTCAGATGCAGCTGTCCTGGCTTGTTGTTTGAATCTTTGCACATTCCAATAGCATCTTCCACTGAAATGTTGAATTTAATGAATGAAAGACGAGATGCTCCAGGTACATCAGCCTGGGTGAGAACGGCATATGAGACAGGGCCCCCGTGACTTTTAAAAAGCGTTAATAAATTACAATTCATTTCAACTCTTCAAAATTACCATACTCTAAATATAAGCGTAACATGATCTGTTAAGGAGAACTTTATGATATCTTTCAAAACGCTAATAAGACCACTTCACAGACAACATGACTTCATTTACGTCACCTAATAATATTAGATGAATCATCATAAAAGTGCTTATTCTGCTGTGACAATTTAATTGATGGGAAACCTCAATAATTCAATACAATGTTTTAAAAGCAATCGTTTCAATGGTAAAAAGGCAGAGACTAGAGAAAGTCAGACACTCAATAACAAAGTTTTTTTTCCTCTGACAAAAAGCTTAACTAAGAGAAAGTTTTTAAAGCTATAGATAAATGAATAGCTAAAAGTATCACTGTACAAATCCAGCAACAGTTTTGCTCAAGAGTAATGGCATGTATGCATGTATGTCACTAGTTGTGTTAGTTTGCTAGGGCTGTAACAGTTTGGTAGGCTGTAACAGACTACAACAGACTCGGGTAGCTAAAGCAATAGAAACTCTTTTTCCTGCAATTCTAGGGCTGATTCTTCCTTAAGGCCATGAGAGAAGGATGTATTCCACTTCTCTCTTTGGCTTACAGGTGGTCATCTTCTCCTTATGTCTTCACATAGTCTTCCCTCTGTACCCATATGTGCCCAAATTTCCTCTTCTCATAAGTCATAGCTGATTAGGGCCCACCTTAATGACCTCATTTTAATTTTATCTCTTTAAAGGTCCTATCTCCAAATCCAAGTTTCCCAGGTAGCTCAGTGGTAAAGAATCTGCCTGCCAATGGAGCAGACCCAGGTTCAATCCCTGGGTCAGGAAGATCCCCTGGAGAGGGAAATGGCAACCCACTCCGTATACTTGCCTGGGAAATCCCATGGAGAGAAACCTGGCAGGGTTGCAAAAGACGAGGACACGACTAGCAACTAAACAACAACAATCTCCAAGCACAAACATATAAGTTAGTAGGCGGAGGGCTGGAGTGCACAATCAAACTATAACATTAGCTTTATCAATGGTTTCTAACATAATTTTTCCACCTGCAGGTTTGATAAGCCAAGACACTGAGCTGAAGCAGCTGCATTGATCATATTATAGCTTGTTTCTCCTACCTAACACCAAGGTCACATATCCATTGGCATTGCTTTATAACAAATAGTACCACATATGATATAAACTATGTTCTCAAATAAATAGATTGCTTTATGGACAATTGTTATTGCAATGTATGCCATAGTAAAAATACTTGTTAACTAGAAAGACTCTTGAAGAGTCAGTAGACCTGGGTTCTAGTGCCTCTTCTAACTGACCAGCTCTGTGACCTGACCTCTCTGAACCTGAGCTTCCTCACAGAAGTGTGATGATCAAATACAATCATTATGTAAGAGTACACTGAAAGCCATAAAGTGCTATGCAAATATAAGTAATTTTTAAAAATGTTTCTAAAGTGAAATATAATTCAGATATAGAAAAGCATATAATCATACCATTTAAATTACTGCTTTGTTTCCTTTCCAGACATTATTCTTTTGTTTTTCCTTCTCATCTCACTAGACTTCCAAAGCCCCCAGTACAATGTTGACTAGTTTTCATCATGAGTGGATGTTACGGTAGACTCTTAAGAGAGACTCAAAATCCTTTGGAAGAATTTTGTGGACGATCTGATTTATTTCTTTTATAAATGTCTAGTAGAGCTGCCAGTGAAGCAATCGAAATCTTTACTCAACCCAGCTATCTCTCCTTTGAAGACAATATGTCTTTCTCTTCTCTGATTGCTTTTAAGACTTTGTTTTTGTCACTAGTTTTGTTCGGTTTCATTAAGATGAGTTCAAGTGAGGGTTTTGGTTTGTTTATTCTTGTGGCTTACCTCACTTGAGAATTTATACTGTGTGGATTAGTATCTTTCATCAGTTCTGGAAAATTCTCAAGCACATGTCTTCAAACATTACTCTGTCCAACTGTCTCTCTCCTCTCCTTCTGGAACTTCAATTAAACATGCTAAATTTTCTCTCAATAGCTCTGTGTTTTCTAACTCTCTTCTTATTTCTCTGCTCTCAGAATAATTTCTTCTGACCTATTATATAGTTCACAGATTCTATTTTTAGCTGCCTCTGATCTTAACCATCTACGAAACTAAATTATTTCACATATGTGTTCATCTATGTCTGGTTTTTACATTTGATGGCTTCAAATCCAGCACAATCTCCCTTCTCGGTTATCTTTGTGCCTGGTTATCTTTAACCATGCCCTGCATATTTGTAAAAGGAATAATTTCTAGGAATAATTTGAGGCTTACAGTAAAGGCACTTTCCTCCAGAGGTGATTGGTGTTTACTTCTGCCAAATCTGGCATTGCCAACCCCAGACCACCTTATACCAAATTCAAGGTTTGACATTCCCAAAGATCTGAAGGAAATCAAACTGACTAGGAGATTTGAGTGGAGCTCAATATCTCTGAAAATATGTGTGATATTCCTTGAGAATGCAGTTTTGTTGCAGAAAGATACATAGTTTTAAAGTCAAAAGACATCATTTTAAATCAAGACTGTGTCACTTTCTACATGAATAACCTTGAACCAGCCATTTAACCTCTTTGAAATTCGGTTTTGACATCTATGAATTGGAGAGTATAGTATTTACTCTTCAAGATATTCTAAGGAAGAATTCAAATATGGAAGAGATTTTACAAAGCCTAGGACACAAACAGAGAAACATTATTTGTCTTTATTTCGAGGCAAATCCCATAAAACGATGTTATATTCTCTCACTTGATAGAACCTGTTTAAGAATTTTGCAGATTATCTCAGCTAAAAGAATTAACTGCATAACTAGCCAAGTACATTCTTTCTACTCAAAGTTGTTTTTGAATTAAAATGTACACCTAGCCCCATTATTACTATTAATCATAGCTTTTCATTGGGATTTACTTAAAGAATCTCTTCATGCTAAATAAATAGAGAGATTTAATTTTTTTTCCTTGACTGGACAGCTAATTCTGAAATTTTTGTATATTTTGAATACAACAGAAAATGAAAAGTGTTACTGTGGAAGAGAAAAACTATGTTAAGAATCTGTCTAATTTTAGTGGAAATGTTCATCTGTGAATATAGCATCAGTTTGAAATATTTAATTCTGGTCAAGAGACTATAGGGAACTTCCCTGGTAGTTCAGAGGTTAAGACCTCATTTTCCAATGTAGGGTCATGAGTTCAATTCCTAATCAGGGAGCTAAGAAAACCAAAACAGGAAACAGATACAATATTGAAACAAATTCAGTAATGATTTTAAAGTGGTCCATATCAAAAAAAGAAAACTTTTAAAGAAAAAGAGACTATAGTAATTGCCTTAGTGTCTATGGTCAGCTGCTGTTGTAAATTGCAACAGAAAGTTAGCAGTGCAATACAAGTAGGGGTAAAATTTGCTTTTCTTACATCGAGGATTTTGCTAGATAAAAATGAAGCTAGATAAAGCTAGATGATATTTTTACTAGAAAAAGAGAGAGCTTCTGGATGAAGACAGAGGAATTTTTTCTATTTATTGTTATCGAAGAATGTTGGTCTCAAAGTATTAGCAATGCAGGAACATTCACTTATATAGGACTAGAAAGATGGTAAACTGAGGATAGACCCAGAGATCCTGATCATTTGTGAGTGAATCCATGTAAAGGGATTCATAGGTATAAATATGGGTGATTCTCTTTGCTATACAGTAGAAAATAATGCAACATTGTAAAGCAACTGTACTTTAATAAAAATAAAAAAGGTTTTCTTTAAAGTCTATGCATTGTTAAGTTACTCTGATTAAATTTTAAGCCCCTATTGGCATATTTGGCTCAAGATCTCAACTGTCTTATGTCCTTCATATAAAAGGAAAATCAGACAGAATGATTTTGATCAACAAGACATGTTTGCTGAACAGTGGATTTAAAATCAACTGGAGTCAAATAATCTTGATTCTAGAACTAATTCTGCAAATAACTCTGATCTTGGGCAAACATTTCCTTCCTACACAGGTCAAGTGAAGTTGCATGAAATGGTCTTTAAAATCCCTTCCAGTTGTAAAATTCTGTAGTTCTATGGGTTATTTTAAAATTCAGTGTAAGACTGAAAGTGACTCTTTAGAATCATTCTCTTTCCTTCAAACTTTTCCTGTTTGAACATTAGTCCTAGAGAACAGTGTAGTGTTATGCAACAGAACTTTATGTCAGTCATGTGTCTTAAACAATCTCTCCAACCCCTTACCTCACCCATTCTAACCGCCCCCTGCTCTCCCGCCAACACACTCACACATATACTCCACTGTGGTTAAAAGACAGACCTAACATCAAACTGAGGAAAGGACCAGGGGTTTCAGCAAGAAATTAAGAAGTCAAAGATAGGGAGAGTTGGGCTGAAGGTTGAGAGAAGGTGGGGGAGTCTATCCCAGTGACCCTTAGCTTCAAGGCCTAAGTCACTGGCATGGAATGTTCTGGACTCTGCATCTGGCTGCAACGAAAGGGAGGAGCCTGAGTCAGTTACCCAAGCTCATAGGATGCACCTTGGCTAGAATGAACCCATGTGTAGACTGAAGCACTGTATCAGGCACTCCACCATTCAGGACTTAGGGGTTTTCGCTGAGAGGTAACTGGGGTGGAGGCTGAGTGATGACAGGAAGCTACCTTCCCTCTCAGCCTTGGAAACATCACGAGCTGGGAGAACGGGCACAGGTCCACAGTGGGCTTGGTCAGATGTCCCCAGACACATCTCTGTGGGACAGCGGGGGCTCTTGACATGGTGGTCAGCAACCATACAACATCAAGAGCAGATCTCTGGCATGTGAGGCAACCAGCACCAGATGGCATGGCAAGGAGCCAATAGCTACAGAGTTTAGCCCCAAGGGACATTCGAGTTCTCTCTCTTCTAATGAATATTAAAAGAGAAATTACAATAACCCTGAAAAAAAACTGGAAATCCTGCTAATCAAATTACAGAATCTCTTGGGCCCTTGTAATATAGAGCAGTAAGGTAACAACTGAGGTTGTTGAAGCCAGCAATACACAGATTATCTTTTAAACCATTAACATTTCTTAAAATGAAGTTCAGTGGAGAGTTAATATGAGGATGGAATGGTGGTTTCTGCATATTATATTTAGACATTCATCAGGAAAATATAGTTAAGAGTAACAAGAAGCCATGTTTATAAATCCTAACTCTATGAATGTCAGTTCACTTTAAAATTTCTTTTTGTTTATTTGTTTGGTCCATGTGACAGTTATTTTGTGTCATAGAGCTATAGTAACTTCATCTATTGTTTCCATGTTAATATTTTGTCTCAGGCTTGTGCATTGTGACTGAGAAGAGTGCTATATATTCAAAAAATGCTTGTCAGAAAACACTATACTGAACATGTCAACATCCTTTAAAATCTTATTTTTATGATTCCAAAATCACTTTTATTAAGCTATGAACTTAGTAAAGTCACTGAGCCACCATTTTGCAGAACAGAATGAAACTCACAGGATTATGGCATATTTACTCATTACATTCTTATTTTATTTCATACAAACCTATATATGCCGTTTGTCAAACAGTTTTGACAAAAGTATAAAATTAAATCTACTTTCAAATCCAATAAAGAAATCATTTTGGCATATATAAAGTCTTAAGTCCTGCACGTTGAAATCAATCCACTTCTATGGACTTCCAGCCTGTTCGGTTTCATGCAGTCATTCAAAAACATGCCCAAGAGAGGCTCAGGAACAGATCCCACCACGCTCACAAATGCTAGAAAACTATGACCGTATATGCGTGTGCATATTTGTACTTTATACACATAAATATGCATGTGTTTTATTTATGTGTGCATATTTATATATACATAAATTAGAATTATTACTAAGTTTTGTGTTCAGTTTCTTTTCCAGTTTTTCTAAAGTGGCCAACGTATTACTTGTGAAAAAGAAGTATTTATCAGAACACTAGGTGAATAAGTTTATGATTTCAAAAGACGTTCAGAATAAAAGGTAGCTGACTTCCAACTTCAAAGAATCTAATTGACCAAGGGCTTCCGGGACTGTGCTCTGAAATCCGACCTCAGCTTTGGTGCCAAGGCCACACTCCCCACGGCAGCTCCCAACCAATGGTAGCCTGACAGGGTTAGTAAGGCCGGCCTCTTCCAGTGGGACTTGGGACTCCTCTGATGGCCGATTCTTACTCCAGGATTCCCCCAGGGACAGTGGAGGCAGTGCACCCTGCCTCCACTCAACCTGCTGTCTCTCTCTCCTTCATTTGGGGTCAGACCTAGGTCATTGGCCAATGCCCCTCCACCTTCTCTGAGCTTTCTCCCCGTTTTCTCTCACGGGTGCTTTCTTAATGAAATTCATGTACATTTGGTCCTATCTTGGAATCTGCTTCTTAGAGAACCTGAAATAACACAGGCTACAAAGCAATATAGCATATGATTATACTTTGATTTTTAGCCATGAAGTCGTGTCCGACGCTTTATGACCCCATGGACTGTAGCCCTCCAGGCCCTTCTGTCCATGGGATTCTCCAGGCAAGAACACTGGAGTGGGTTGCCATTTCCTTCTCTAGGGGATCTTCCCAACCCAAGGATCAAACCCACATCGCCTGCACTGGCAGGCAGATTCTTTACCACTGAGACACTATGTAAGCCCTAAGTATGTGCTACTGTGTAATAAATTAAAAGCAAATTTCCACGTTATTAATTTAATTTGATCTGTGACAGATATATTTATGCCTAATTTTACATTTTACCAGACTGGTGGAAGATACATCCATTCATTCATTTCTTCACAGAAACATGTATTATGCCTGTTATGTGCAAGCCCTGTGCTAAGAATCCTGTGCAAAGGTAAAGGTGAATCAGGACATCAAGGAAGCTGGAATCCAAGTGGAGGTGAGTGGCCATGATAAGTGCTTTGAGAGGCACAAAGCAAGTGCTGTGAAAGCCCAGAAGTTGGAAAGAGACCAGGGTCTCACTTTTCAGCTAGACTCAGGAGGAACAGGTAATTTTAAAATTATTTTTGAATTTTACTGAAACCACCTCAGCAGTTGGTATCACAGTTTAAAAGGGCTTCAGGTTTGAGGAGATGTGTTTATACTTTCTCACGCGTCCCAGTGCAAGTAACGTTGTTGATGGCACTTTGCACTTCCCATGGCCGTTTTCCTATCCACCAACTTTCTCTTTCTGGGGAGGAGGGGTCTCCCCGCCAGCCCAGTCCTGGACCTGAATCAAGGAGTCATTATCATTACTCTTAGTTTTCTAGCCAACTAATATGGTTTCCTCAAATTCTTCTCTCAAGCCGAAACAGAGACACAGACATGAAGTACAGATGTATGGACGCCAAGGGGGAAGGAGGGGTGGGATGAACTGGGAGACTGGGATTGACGCATATACACTACTGTGTGTAAAATAGGTTACTAGTGAGAACCTACAAAAAATTCTTCTCTCAGCTTAAAGGAGTTCTCACCAATTCGAAAGGTGCTCTTGGTTTTCATCCTTCATTTGTACTGACGGGCACAGTGGGTTTTGCCAGACAGCTCAGTATCCTGCTGACTCCTCCTACTCCTTCAGTAACAGAACTCTGGGAGTTCAGTCTTCAAGTGTCTGTTTTAGTCAGATAAACTCTCTTTTGGGAGCTTCAGAAAGTTGGGTATGTCCCTCACCAGAGACAGACACGTTATAAAACAGGTCACCCTTTGATGAGGAGAGATGGAAAAAATGACAGGTGCAACAGCAAGAGGTTAGGTCCCAATGCTGTACTTTCAGTTCACAAAGCAGTTGATTTTACAAATTAATAACACGTGCCTGGTTTATCTATGGAAAACGGCACAGGTAAGCCACGACTAGCATCTCCCAGGATCTCCCATCATTTCATCTTTAGGACTAGACTCACTTGTTTAAAAGGGGCTTACTGCTGCAGTTTTTCCAAATGTGGGAGCCATTGCTTGAAAAATGTTGAAAATTATTTTGTCACGATTAGAACATCTTTCTTCTTGTTCAGATATCTTACTGAAATGTCAAGTATTAATATAAGTGGTGTAGAGTTGGAGTGGGAGTGTGCATTATTAAGATAATCTAAAATCAAATTCTGCCACATGAGCCCATCTTGTTATTAATACTCGACTCACCACAAGCTTGAAATTCAAGTGTTTGCAATAGCTTGTCTCTCTGAACACGTTTCCTTTTTCCAAGAGCCCTATCCAAATCTCACGGGACTGTTCAGATTCAGGAACCATTAAATGTATAAAAGCACCTTCAAGTCATTTTCTTATCTCCAAAGTCCTGCCTGTTCTTTGCCATTCATAGATGAGCTGTTAGAAATGAAAAATACTGACAGTATCTTATGGAAAGAAAAGTGGTTTGAAATAAAAACAACAGAACACAAAGTTCTTCAGTGAAATGCTGACTTTGGGTGTTACATAGACAAAGCAGTTATTCATAAATCTGAGGTAACACTTTTTTGAATTTTATTTAACCAAATGCTATAGTAGCTGAAACTAGAGTCTAAGGTGTTTCCTTCACATGTCATTTTTTCCTCCAATTCAGATACATAGACTTATTATTATAAAATTCTTCAGAATTCATAAGGTTTTCCATTTTGCAATAGTAAGCATTTCAGCATTTATTTTGGAAAAAATTATTTAGAAAAATCTGTGAATTTTTCTAGTAAGTAGACCAATAATTAGGTCTAGGATCATGAGGATTACTCAGTGTTCCTCCTCACCCCTGCCTCTGAACAATCGAAGTTAGTTTTCATTTATGTAGGAATTTCACTCTAAGAGAAGTAAGAGAAAGAGTAGGAAGAGAGGGTGCTATTCGAAATGTCTACGGAATTTGGACTAAATCATCTTACTGAAGACTGACTTCATATTCCATGCTCCTGCTAGGTTCACCAGGGCAGGCAAGCAGAGTGGGGTGGGGGTGACCGTATATACGGAGATAAGAAAGACTGTACAAAGTTTATTATATCAATTTTGTAGTTTGTAAACTTTTTTGAGAATAAGAACTCTTTTTTAATCTAAGTACCCTAATAAGGTGGCTCTCTCCATACAACATAAGTGTTTAGACTATGCTTGGGAATTATATGAAATTACTGACTCCTTTCAATAGCCCCCCGATCTATGGAGTTGGGGATTCTCCATCTCTAAGGCCTGAGGTTGAGACACAGTTCTTTTCTGTTCAGAGATGAGCAGCAAGTGTCGTGAGTCACAGAATGATTCTGTTAAGCATGAGGCCCCTGAGTCCCACAACAATGTAGGTTGAGCTAAGGATTTTCAACCTTCTTTTGTGCAATAATGGCCAAGGAGCCAAGAGGACTTAGCATCCAGATACCAGTGCAAGTAAGATCAGGTTCAACAAGGATAAGGGAAGAGGGACAGGGACCAGGAAAGGAGTTCTCTGGTACCCTAAAGCCTTACATACATGGAAATTTACACAGATTGGGGAAGAGTAAGGCAGGATGGAAAACCAAAATAGGATCAAACTACCTGTCTCTCCTCCAGTCCACCTCCCCCACATCCCCACTCCTGGTTCCGGCCAGAGAACCTGCTGCAAACTTCAGGCAGCCAGTGCTGCTGAGATTTCTTGTCCGCTGCCCTGTCAAAGTTTCTTGCTCTTCGATTCTTTTAACCATCGTGAAAATGAGGTCAGTACTCTGTGATTGTCATTCAATCCAAATTCTTGAAATATTTTATTATTTACAAAAGATTTCCCTACTGACTTAGGACAAGAAAACTATGAATGTACAAAACCTGAGAGTCCTAATCATAAAAATTTCAATCTTCATGGCTTTAGTTAAGCAAAGATTATTCCTAAAGGAATTTTGAAAGAAAATATTTAAGAAATGGCTTTATTTTGTTTATTTTTATTAAAGAGTTTTATTTTGTCTGCGGATGTATAAGTAACATAAGTAACATATAAGTAACATATTGGTAAGAATTCAGAAAATACCACTCTCCCCCAAAAGAATAAAACATAAAATAAAGATGATCTCTCTCTTTTTTTATTTAATTAATTTTTTTATTGAAGGATAATTGCCTTACAGAAGGATGATATCTCTTGTGATCATTCGATGTCATGTTTTGGAGCATATCTTTCAAGAATTTTTTCTATACATATACATGCACTGTTTTCAATGCAACCAGCTTTTTATTTTATTTTTTTTATCTGTCAGGCAATCTGCCTTCTTCATTTAATATAATATTGTGCCATCTTTTCCTGTCGATGTGTGTAGTACATCATCCCTTTAAATCACTGCATCATGTTCTCTATCAATGCACCGTACTTTAGCCCTTTACTTATTAAGATATATTGCAGTTGTTTTCTACTTGTTTTACTGTCAAAAGGATGACTAAAGTAGAAATCCTTGAACACATGCCTTCAAATATATGTTTCTTCTTAGGAGTGTAATGGCTAGGTCAAACAGTTTGCATATTTAAAATACCAATACATGTTATTAAACAGCCTTTGTGGGAAGCTTGCACTATTCTACTCGCACTCCCAGGATATAAGAATGCCTCTGTCTCCACCACACCAACATTGGGCTTTCATTTGTTTAAAATTTTCACCATGAATAAACAGAAAATTCATTGCTTTTGAGTGAAATTTACTAATGAGGATGACTTTACTTTTCTATGTTTATTGACCAGTAACAATTTTTAAAATAACCTCATGATGGCCTTTGTCTTCTGTTGGCCGGTAGATTTCCAACCTTATGATCTTTAGTAAGTCTTTGTGTATTAGGGATAGTAATATTACTCTGTATAGATTATAAGCTCCATGAGGGCAAAGACCATTTTCATCACCACACAGCCCACCTTTAGTATAATGCCACACTCAAGGGCAGAAACTCAAAAACTATCCGTGGAATGACTGACCTTGTCCCTCATATATGCTATAAGTATACTTTATTTCAGTTTATGTTTTTCTTAACCTCCTTTCCCCCATCCAAAAAATTTTATTTTATTTTTGGGGGGGGAGTATTTTTTTTTAATTTTTATTTTTACTTTATTTTGCTTTACAACACTGTATTGGTTTTGCCATACATTGACATGAATCAGCCACAGGTATACATGAGTTCCCAATCCTGAACCCCCCTCCCACCTCCCACCCCATATCGTCTCTCTGGATCATCCCCGTGCACCAGCCCCAAGCATCCTGTATCCTACATCGAACATAGACTGGCGATTCGTTTCTTACATGATAGTATACATGTTTCAGTGCCATTCTCCCAAATCATCCCACCCTCTCCCTCTCCCACAGAGTCTAGAAATCCGTTCTGTACATCTGTGTCTCTTTTGCTGTCTCGCATACAGGGTTATCATTACCATCTTTCCAAATTCCATATATATGCATTATTATACTGTATTGGAGTTTTTCTTTCTGGCTTACTTCACTCTGTATAATAGGCTCCAGTTTCATCCACCTCATTAGAACTGATTCAATTTTCAAAAACTTTTAAACTTCATACAGTAAATATTTATCAACACACTCCTTTAAATATTTGAGTCTTATGGTTCCCATCTAAAGATTATAAAAAATAATACCAGCAAGCATTTGTGTGTACACCAAATGTGCCAAAACTATTGCAACCACTTTTCCTATGTTTCTTCATTTAATTCTTGTAACGAGCCTTTGTCTAGTTATCACAATCCCATCCTACTCCCACCTCAATTATTTTTCTTTAAAAAAAAAAATCATTCTAGCTCTTCCTCTCGGTCGATTTCATTGATTTTAAGATGTAATACTTCCATATTTTCTAAATCAGGAGGAAAAGGAGTAAAGTGAGATGCCCATATATATCATATGATATCACTTACATGTGGAATCTTAAAAAGAATTGGTACAAACGAACTTGTCTACAGAACAGAAACAGAGTAGAAAACAAACTTATGGTTAACAAGGGGGAAGCAGGAGGAGGGATAAATTGGGAGATTGGGATTGACATATATGCATTACTATAAATAAAACAGGTAGCTAATAAAAACCTACTGCCTAGCACAGGGAACTCTACTCAATACTCTGTAATGGCCTAAGTGGGAAAAGAGTATGTACAACTGATTCATTTTGCTGTACCGAAGAAACTAACATAACACTGTCAATTAACGGTACTCTAATAATAATTAATCTTTAAAAGTGAGATGTCTCCCTCTCTCCCCCGCATCTCAGCTGCCCCCGTTTTCCTCCCCAGTGTGTGTATATGTATGTGTGTGTATTTCCCCCCTTTTTTGCATAAATTGCAGCATGCTATGCACACTGTTCTGCAATTTCTATTTAATAAAATATCCAGATGTTCTTCAAAATCACTTTGTCAACATTTTATTGTGGTTGAGTTAAATTTATAATCTTGGAAACAATTTTGCTCCTAAAATATTGTCTTGCAACTCAAGAATATGTTATTTCTTTTTTTTTTTTTTTTAGTTTTCTTCAGTAAAGCTTTTCATTTTCTTATAATCCTAAATATTTCTTAAGTTTTGTCCTGAGTACTTAGTCTTTTCAATCTTTCTACATCTGATAGACTGGAAGAAAAAAATACCTCCTTTTTTAAGCAATGTCATTTGCCTTATTACCAATGAGGTAACACATTTTCATATATTTATTGGCCAATCATATTCTTTGTAAATTCAATTTCTCATTTTTAAACATCTGAATGACAGAGGCTTGAAAAGGTGCAGAGGGCAATTAAAACGATTGTTCAACACACTAAAAAATCTAATTTACTATTCCCACCAAAAGCACTTCTGTTTCTGTTAATTAGGATAGCAGTTCTCCATTCATCAGTCTTTTTTGATACGTTTTTTTCTCCTCACACATTATTTCATTTGCCTAAAGTGACTTTTCATAAAACCTACTGTTGAAATTTCTCTTGCTCCTGACTCTTCCTTTTTGCTTGTTCAGGTTGTCCATACCTTTGCCTGGAAATGATTGGCTTTGTGGTCTTCCCACTCACTCTCTTCCTTCTCCACCCAAAGAGAGGATAGATGAACCACAGATTCCAGGCTTCCCTGGTGGTTCAGAGGGGAAAGAATCTGCCTGCAAAGCAGGAGAGATAGCTTCAGTTCCTGGGTCAAGAAGATCCCCTGGAAAAGGCCATAGCAACCCACTCCAGTATTCTTGCCTGGAGAATCTCATGGACAGAGAAGGCTGGTGGGCTAACTAAACACACACAGAACATGGATTCCAAGGCATATTGCATTGCTCAAAAGACCTGAATGGTAGCCACTGCCCACTAAACTTAGTTTATAGTGCTGCCTTTTCTGTCTTGTCTCCTACCATCATTTTGCATTTTTCCTACACCTCAACAAAACCAAACTACTTAATATTCCCAAAATGCCTTGTGTGCTTTTCTGACTCTATGGCTCTGCTCTTGCTATTACAGGGACCTGGAATGCCTTCCCGTTTTTGTTGTTTGCTTTTTTGTTTGGTTTGGGGTTTGTTTGTTTTGTTTTGTTTTGTTTCTGATCTTTTGCAATCCTATCACTTCTTCAAGGCCCATCTGGAATATCATCCCCAAGAAACGTTTCCTGTGATCTCCTCCTCTTTTGAATTCCCAGAGTAGCTTTGTTTTTCTTAAACTGCCCACCCTATTATTATCATCATTATAAACTGTTTCAGCAAAGAGAAGATGTCTTGCAAGATGGTAGAGTGAAAAGGACCTGGGTTATGTGATCAGAGAATGTTCAAAGCCCCACTGTTCACTTAATAATTGTTTTAGATTACTCAATCTAAAGTAAGTCCTTTAACCTCTTGAACCTTCAAAATCTTTAGTTGTGAATTGGTGGTTGTAGTAAGGTAAAAAACAAAAGAAATTGTGATGAACAGAGAAAATATATATGAAAAAACCTTATAAATTGTAAAGTACTGTATAATGGTGGTTTATAACTAGTAAAGTTTGTATGGTTCCTGTCACATTTGTGTTTCACACTAGTGTATCAGCCTATTATATTCTACACCAGACAGTAGCAACATTTTTCTGATAGGGTCTTACATCATGATCTAGTCTCAGAAATGGAAAACAGTATGACTGGTTGGTTGGGAAGATAACAGACTTTTTAAATAATGGTTTTATAGTTCTCCGAAGGTGAAGACAAGCCTTAAAAGTACTGAGCACCCCGGTCTAGTCTAAAGATAGATTATGGATTGTAAACACTTGCTAATTATGCTGACATAAGCTATTCTGAATGAAACAGATTTTTATTAAAGAGTTTATGATCTAGGGAAAGGGAGACACAAAGGTGAGAAGACTAGCCATTCTAGTTCCCTTGGTTTTCAAGTCTAGTCCGGAGGCAAAGGGTAGCTGAGTCAGTGAAAAAGACTGTTGATTTCTCGTGGATCCATCTATTATTATTGTTCTCATGGAATAAGTTTTCAAATTATTCATGACAACTTCTGGTGCTTCCATCCACCGTGGCATTACACAACACACACATACCATATTTTGTATACAGGAGAGCCCATGACATAAATCACATTACTCCATTTACCCTAAAGAGAAAGGCAGCAATGAATGAGTGACCTACATCCTTTGTATCTCTGTCTCCTTCCCATAAATTTTTAATCCCATTCCCCACACTCTAAGTAAAATTCTTGCTTTCCATGTATATGAAAACTTAGAGGCCCCCACAACCTCTTTCTTGTCTCTCTTTCTAAGATTAAATTTCTCTGCAATGTTACCCATTGTCCTCCTCCTTCATTAAATGTTTTTACTGAAGTACAAAATATACTCAATAAAGTACCTAATGCATGTTTAACTGTAGTGTATATAAAGCTCAATGGATTTATGCATGTGTTTAAATCCAAACAACCACCACCCAGATCAAGATGTAGAATATTCTAGTACCTTGGTAGGCTCCTTCATGAATCCTAATCAAAACTCCTCATCCTATAGCCCCCATGGGCACCCTGCATGCTCAGTCGTGTCTGATTCTTTGCGACCCCATGGACTGTAGTCCGTCAAGCTCCTTTGTCCATGGACAGTCCCAGACAAGAATACTGGAGCGGGTTGCCATTTCCTTCTCCAGGGGACCTTCCCAACCCAGGGATCAAACCTATGTCTCCAGCATCTCCTGCATCTGCTTCAGTGGCAGGCAGGTTCTTTACCACTGTGCCACCTGGGAAGCCCATCAGCAATTAATTCTTTTCAAATATGCAACATTTTATTAAGATATAATTCACATACCATATAATTACACTTTCAAAGTGCAAAATTCAGTGAATTTTAGTATACTCAGCATTATTAAACCATCACCAATATATAATTTTAGAACATTCTCATCACCCCCAAAAGAAACTCTATATCAATTAAAAATCACTCCATATTCCACCCTTTCCTCCAGCCCCTGGCAACCATTAATCTACTCTCTATCTCTAGAAAGATGAATTTACCTATTCTGGACAGTTCTATAAATGAAAATATACAATATGTGGTCCTTTGTGACTAGCTTCTTAATGTCAGCATAAGGTGTTCAAGGCTCATTGCTGTTGCAGCATATTTCAGTATTTCATTCCTTTTTATTGGTGAATAATATTCCATTGGTGGATATATCACCCTTTGTTTATTCCTCTATCAGCTGATGAACATTTGGGTTGTTTTTACTTTTTGGCTATCATGAATAATGATGCTATAAATGTTCGTCTACAAGTTTTTGTGTGAACACATGCTCTTACTTCTCTTGGTTATGTATGTAAGTTTTTAATTCTGATGAAATCCAATTAATTTATTTTTTCTTGTCACTTATGCTTTTGATGTCATATCTAAGAAACCACTGCCCAACTCAAGGTCATGAAGGTTTATTCTTATATTTTCTTTTAAGACTTTTAAAGCTTTAGCTCTCATATTTAGGCTTATGATCTATTTTGAGTTCATTTTTAGGTAATGGTGTAAGGTATACTTTGAACTTCATACTTTTTCATATGGATATCCAGTTGTCCCAGTACCATTTGTTGAAATAACAATTATTTCCCCTCTTAAATTGTCTTGCAGAAACTCAATGGACTATAAATAAAAGGGCTAGTTTATTCTTTTTATTCTAAGTAATATTCCATTGTATGAAAATACTACAATCTATTCATCCTTCTCTTGATAGGCATTTGGGCTGTAGCCAGATTGGAGTTATTAAGAGTAAAGCTGCTGTGAACATTCATTATTGGACTATTATGAATAAATATGCTATGTATACTCATGTATGTGTTTTCTGATGGACGCATATATTTATTTCTCCTGAGTATATACACAGGAGCGAAATTGTTGGTGTTTAAGAGTTCTCCGGAGAAAGAGAAACAATAGGATACTTAGAGAGAATGAGGGAGAAATTATAAGGAATTGGCTCATATGATTATGGATGCCAGCAGGTCCCAGACCTACAGGATGGACAGGCAGCCTGGGTACCCAGGGGTAGTCAATGCTGTAGTTTCAGTTTAAAAGCCAGCAGGCTGGAGAACCAGAGCCTATGTTCCACTTCAAGTCAGAAAGCCATCCACTGGACAATTTCTCCTAGTTGGGGAAAAGTTTTTCTTTTGTCCTATACAAGCCTTCAGTGGTTGGATGAAGCTCATCCATATTGTACTCAGAGTCCACCAATTTGAATGTTTATCTCATACAAGAACACCTCACGGAAATATCCAGAAAAATGTTCAGTTAGCTGTTTGGCTACCAGGCTCAGCCAAGTTGACTTATAAAATAAATCAACATATTATATTTAGGTCAGAAAGTAGACAAATGTTTAGCTTCAGTAGGCACTAAGAGTTTTCTAATATGGTTGAATCATTTTACACTCCTGTCTGCAGTCTGGGTTTCCCTGATGGCTCAGACTGTAAAGAATCTGCCTGCAACACAGGAGATCCAGGTTTGATCTCCTGGGTTGGGAAGATCCCCTGGAGAAGGTGACAGTTACTCACTCTAGTATTCTTGCCTGGAGGATTCTATGGACAGAGGAGCCTGGCAGGCCATAGTCCATGGGGTTGCAAAGCATCAGATGTGACCGAGTGACGAACACTTTGTTTCTGCAGTGTATGAAAGTTCAGGTTGCTCTACACTCTTCTTTGCTAATACTTGGCATTGTCAGACTTTTCAATGTTAGCCATTCTGGTGAATATTATAATACGTCATTGTGTTTGTAAGTTGAATTTTTTTTATAAGAAATTATGTTGAACACTTTTCAGTGGACTTACTGGCCATTTGGAAATCATCTTGCAAGGATACTTTTTCAAGAGTTTTCCCGTATTTTAAAATTGGGGTTTTTAATTTTTCTTACTGATTTATGGAAATTTCTTTCGTATGTTTTGAATGTGAGTCTATTGTCAGATATATGTATTGAAATATATTCTCTTCCATACTCACTTTTCTTTTAGTGTCTTTTGATTAGCAGAAGCTTTTTTAAACTTCCCATTTATGTCTGTGATCCATCTTGAGTTTTTAGTAATTATTGTATAGGGTGTGAGGTAGGAGTGAATTACCCTTTTTTTCCATATGAATAGCCAGTCGTTCCAGCACCATTTGTTGAAAATATATCCATTCCTCACTAAATTGCAACAGTGACTTTGTCATAAATCAAGTTCTATTTCTGGATTCTCTATTATGTTCCTTTGGTATATGCATCTATCCCTGTGCCAATACCACATTGTCTTAATTAATGAGCCTTTTAACAAGTCTTTAAACTTGGTAGTGTAAAATCTTAAGTTTGTTCTTCAAAACTCTCTTGGTTACTATAGACCCCGATATTGCCACATAAAAAATTGCCATTCAGTTTGCACACACACAAACATATAGAAATGTTTTAGGATGTTTTGCCTTTCTTAATTATTTTTGTCTCATAATATGTCCCTTGTCTTGAAAAGCTAAACCCCTTTTTTTGAATTCCTCCCTCCAGCCTATAAACACAGCTAAATATCTTTTCTTTCCTGCCAAAGCAAAGCAAACAGACAAAAAAATCAAACACTTTTTCAACCTTATAGTTATCTCAAGTTACCATTCTCTGTCTTTGCCATTTAATATTTTAAAATACATGTATATGTGTTTTAATTACAAAATTTCTGTAACATATAAAGTTCAGAAAATACATATACCATTTTTAAAACTCCAAAACAATTATAATCATTTTATATATTTTAGTGGAGGACAGAGGAGCCTGGCATGCTATAGTCCATAGGGTTGCAAAGAGTCAGACATGACTTAGCTGAACAACAGTATCTTACATATGCACAAGTATGTATACTTTTTGCTGTTATTACCCATGTCGCTAGTGCTTTTTTAGTTTTCTATCTTCTTCTTTTACTTAATAAGTATTTTTCCATATTGTTCCATAATCTTAGTTATTTTAAATGACTGCATCACATACAATGGAGTACACAAATTCCAATTTTTAAAACAATAATGTATTCAGAAAGTTCAGTTGCTTCCAGCTTTAAGTCTTATAAATAAATATTGCTATAAACACATTCATTCATACAGCTTTCTCTTTTGTAACTACTAAATTTTCTGAAAGAACAGTCAGTATTTCATGCTTCTACCTATCTGCTTACCCCTAGCTCTTGAAATATATCTGCTTCTATTTTACTATGAAATGACTCTGAAAGATCACAATTGTCTAGTTGACAACCCAATGCTTCTAAACCTGTATCATCCTGAATCTCTCCATAGCACTTAACACTGTTGGCTTTCTTGAAACTCCACACATTTACTCCTTGATTTATGTGCAATGTTGTTGTTATTCATCTGCTGAGTCGTGTCCAACTCTTTGCGACACCATGAACTGCAGCACATCAAGCTTCCCTGTCCTTCACTATCTCCTGGAGTTTGCTCAAACTCATGTCCATTGAGTCAAGGATGCCATCCAACCATCTCACGCTCTGTAACCTCCTTCTCCTCCTGCCCTCAATCTTTCCCAGTATTAGGGTCTTTTCTAATGAGTCAGCTCTTCATATCAGGTGGCCAAAAGTATTGGAGCTTCAGCTTTAGTACCAGTCCTTTCAATAAATATTCAGGACTGATTTCCTTTAGGATTGTATTTGTAATCCTTTAAGGTGTGTAATGTATGGCCAAGGTGTGCCTACTTCTCTGACCACACTTTCCTTGCATCCACCTTATTTTCTGAAATTGTGCTATAGACCCTCTCTACCCCTCCTCTCCTTTGGCAATCTCATGGCTTCATTGATTTTATCTCTGCAGAGGACATCCAATGCATATTCCCAACTTTGATCTTCATTCTGAACTTCAATCCCATGTTTTTACTTGATGATCATTTCTACCTAGATACCTCACATTAGAAGGACTTTCACAAAAATCATCATCTTTCCTTCCATAATTTCTCTTCTTCCTATGGACCCTGGTCATTTAGGCTTTAATTTTGACTTTCACCTCTCCATCTCACCTCTCCATCTTTGTCTCCTTGCCACTTGTTCCATCATGTGAACCTGAAGCTATTTCATGAATAGGCATGTGATTCAACTATGGCCTAGGAGATTGGAGGGAGGTGACAGGGGAAGTGAAGGGTGGTCCTGAGAAACATTTTTCCTCTCCTTGTGCTGTGCTTAGTCGCTCAGTTGTGTCCAACTCTTTGCAACCCCATGGACTGTGGCCCTCCAGGCTCCTCTGTCCATGGGGGTTCTCTATGGGTTGCCATGGAGTTACCATGCCCTCTTCCAGGGGATCTTCCCAACCCAGGGATTGAACCCAGGTCTCCTGCATTGCAGTCAGATTCTTCATATTGTCTGAGCCACCTGGGAAGCCCTTCCCTCTCTTCAGAAGAACTCTTTTTCTTCCTCTGGACATGAGAAATGATGCCTGGGACTGCCATTACCATCTTGCTATTATCAGCTATAGAATGATGCCAACATCCAAGACATCAGAGCAGAGATGGCCAGAACCTGGTCTTTGATAATATTATCAAGTTTCTGAATCTTTCAAGTCTGAAGTTTACACTACTTTGTAATTACCAAACTTGTGAAATATAAATTTTCTTATTGCTTAAGATTGAGCAAGCTCCAGGAGTTGGTGATGGACAGGGAAACCTGACATGCTGCAGTCTGTGGAGTCACAAAGAGTCAGACACAACTGAATAACTGAACTGAACTGAAGCCATTTAAAATTGGAATTTATTATATCCTTAATTATAGACCACTTTACATCAACTCACTATCTCTCATTTGGTCTATTTCAAAGCTATGTGGTCTTTATGCCCTCACACCTAATCCATTTCATAATCTGCTGCTAGATTATCCTTCCTAGAGAACTATTTGATCATATCTTTTGTCTTGTCCAAAGACCTTTAGTAACTTCCCATTGCCTAGAGCTTAGTCCAAGCTCAGCAGCTTACCATTTGTGGTTTTGTACACCCCTATATTATCGTAGCTCAGTTGGTAAAGAATCTGCCTGTGATGCAGGAGACCCAGGGTCTCCTTATTCCTGGGTCGGGAAGATCCCCTGGAGAAGGAAATGGCAACCCACTCCATTATTCTTGTCTGGAGAATCCCATGCACAGAGGAGCCTGGCAGGCTACAGTCCATGGGTTCACAAGAGTCGGACATGACTTAGTGAATAAACCACCACCACCACACCCCTATAGATCCCACCTGCCAATGCAGGTTAGACCCAAGAGACACGGGCTCGATTCCTAGGTTGGGAAGATCCCCTGAAGGAGGGCATGGCAACCCACTTTGGAATTCTTTTCTGGAGAATCACATGGACAGAGGAACCTGGCAGGCTGTCATCCATAGTGTCACACAGAGTCGGACAGGACTGAAGCGACTTAGCACACACAGGCACAGGCACAGTCCGTTGAATGTACCTCTCTTTTTCCCAATTTGTTTACATTTTCTCTGTCTGGAATATTCTTGCTCCATTTCCACTTGCCTATGCACAATCTTCTGGAAACTGTCCCTGATGTTTCCCCTACTGCCAGTCTATGCAAGGTAGTCTCTCCTTCTAAACTTCTGTGGTGTTTATTACTGTCTACTTTGTATTGACGTTATTGGTATTTATACAGTGTACTATTCTTGCCTACTACCAGTGCTGTACAATAGAGCTTTCAGTGATGATGGTTAATGAGCACTTGAGATGTGGCTAATGCAACTAAGGGCCTGAATTTTTCCTTTTAATTAATTTAAATACAAATAGCTACCGGTAGCTAGTGGCTACACAGTACTAGACTAAAAGGCTCTTGAGTGTAGTACAGGGATTGTATCTTGTTTTATCTCTGCAATCATTAGAGAGAGCATCTGAAAGGCACAGTATGTTTTGTTCCCTCTTGTTTTCTCCACAGAGCCTTGTGGGTAATAGACACTGCATATTTACTGGATCACTAATTATGGATATCACATTTACTAAATATATAAGTAAGGGTTCCTAACTATTTTTGTTCCCAATTTAAGTAATTTAAATAAGGGAGAAGAAGGAAAAGTTGAATGACCAAAACTCCCATCTGTTACTGAGAAAAATGGCTAGTACCATTGTGAAAGGATATCTCTCTTTCTCTTTCATTGTGCAAGAGTATCTCTATTTCTCTATCTCACAATATTCCTTCTTTTGGTTAAGTAAGGAACTCTGCAGTTTAAAGCTCAAATGTTTTATTTTGCAGTAATTCCATACAGTGAAAAGTTTCAAGGATAGTACAGAAATTCCCATATTCACCAAGTTTTTTTAAAAATATTTAAACATATTTTAAAATTTAAAAATAACCATGTAGTTGCCAAGGGCTGTGGGAAGGGAGAGAGGGAGTTAGTGTTTAGTGGGTGTAGAGTTTCAATACTGCAAGATGAAAAAGTTCTAGATATTCACAATAACTGAATACATTTAACACTACTAAACCGTACACTTAAAAATGGTTAAGATGGTAAATTTAAGGTTATGATTTTTACTACAAAAAAAAAAAAAAACAGATTCCCACTTTCCAGCATGACAACAGTTAAACCATCCTTGAAAAATAAGCTATAATGTCATGAACTCCAAAAAAGAAAGTATCTTCTCTTTTGTCCTGTGAATGATCCTTCTTGGAATCCATCTGTTCTTGTATTTTGGAAATCTCACTTTTTATTAGTCCTTTGTTATGGCTCATTTTTTTTGTTTTAGAAGATAACCACTTTTCCATCATATTTGAACTTCAACAGAAATAAAACTGATTCTCAGTGAAAAAAAATATTACCTAGATTCATCAGTTTTTATCAATCTTTCTGTATATGTGAATGGGATATGTGAGAAATGTGTACATATGCATAAGGGTTACAATTTCTTTTTTCTGATCCATTAGGGGAAAAATTGCATACATGTTTCCTTTATCCCTTAATATTTCAGTGTGTTTTCTTATGAACAAGGATAGTCTCATACATAATATATTCAGGAAACTTAAATGGATACCGTACTTTAATCTATAGTTCATATTCCACCCACACTGATTATCCCAATAATGTCCTTTATAGCACTTTCTTCCCCCAATAAAGGATCCAGTTCAAGGTCACAACTTGCATTTAGCTGTCAGGTCTTTAGTTTCCTTTAATCTGCAGTTTTATTTTGCTTTCAGAACATTGACAGTGTTTTAAGAATACAGGCCAGTTATTTTGTAGAATTTTACTCTATTTGGGTTTGATGCTTCTCATTAGATCCAGGTTAAAGCTTTTGCTTCAAGGATGTATTGTTATACATACCTTCTCTGCCACCCACTGGTTCTTAGACTTTAGCTATTCACACTTATTTGTACTCCTAAGATTATAAAACATTATAGTTCTATTAAAATGTGTATATATTTCATTAAATAAATTTCTAACAATAGTTTGGATAAAATACGTAATTCTACCATTTCAAAAGCAATCGTTGGCTCTATATTTTATAGTGGTTTTGCTTAAACCTATTAAATAATGGATTCAATTGCTCTAAACTCATTTCATCAATTAATTTAACATTTAGTTTGGAAATAGTTCCTCGGAGAGAACTAATGTAAAGTATTAAGTTTCAGTGATCTTTTTTATTATCCAACATTGAACACATTAAAACTGTAGTGTTCCCATTTTTTTTAATCCTAATTTACTCCTCTTAATGATATCAATAGAAAAATACTTATATTCTGATATAGTACGTAACAATGAGTACTTTCAGTTTTTTGATGTGAGGAAAAGTTTTGAACTGGTGTCCTATCCCAATATTTCAAGGATTTTTAAATGATACTGGCGAAAGTACCTTAACCACAGAGAATGTGTGTGTGTGTGTACACTCGCTTAAAGACTCTGGCTGTAACCGTAGAGAAGCCTGTACTTCTTAAAGGGTGTGTGGGTGTGCGTGTGCGTGTGTGTGTAGAGAAGCCTGTACTTCTTAAAGGGGTGTGTGTGGGTGTGCGTGTGTGTGTAGAGAAGCCTGTACTTCTTAAAGGGGTGTGTGTGTGTGTGTGTGTGTGTGTGTGTACACGGGTTTAAAGGCTCTGGCTGTAACCACAGCGCTCATTCTGGAGGATTCTTCTGGGGAGTAAGAATCGTTTCAAGAAACTGGCAGGGAGATGGACATTTTGGACAGGGACAAAAAAAAATGCTGTAGTGTTTTGGAACGCCGAATGTTTAAATAAATATCTTACATTGTGAGAAATGTGTGAGTGTTGAACACGTTTTGTTTCAGGGGGAAATTAAACAAATATTTCTTTAAGAAGATAGAAACAAGTCTTTCCTTCTCCTCCCCCCACCCCCCCAAGTAAAAGTGTCTTTGGCTCAACTTCTAGGACTTCTAGGAACGTGCAATTAAAATAAAATCGAAACAACAAAACCCTCGCAGCATTTAGACTGGTTTTCTTTCCAGCGCTCAAGAAAACTCAAGAACCCAACACTTTTCCAGACTCGAAGATGCGAGCTTCGAGCCTTTTAGGACGTGTCCCGCACGTCCTCGGGACGACGCCGGTCTCCCGCTCGGGTCACCCCCGTCAGCCTGAGGCCTCCTACCCGCCGGCCTCTGAGGGGGTGTGTCTCCGCCCCGCAGCCGCCGCACACCCGCCTCCGCGGCAGGCCCACCTGCCGCCCTCGGCGGCCCGGCCGGGAGCAAGCGCGGGGCGGCTGCGGCGTCCGGTCCGCCCCCGGCCGGGACCTCGGGGCCCTTTTCCCGCGCAGCGAGGCCGGCTGCCCTGCAGGTCCCGCCGCCCGCTTCCGGACAGGCCGAGCCGCGGGGAGCAGAGTTCTTTTCTCCTTTCAACCCAAACTGCGAGCGGCCCCCGTTGGGGGCGGGAGAGGAGGGGAAACCTGCTCCTTCCCTACACACACACACACACACACACACACACACTCTCCCCTCCAAGTAACGGCGGCCGGGATAAAACTTCAAAAGTAGGATCCCAGGCCCTCCCGGAGCCGTTTGCCTCGGCGCCCGTTCCCGCACAGCCCCGGCGGCCGCCCGCGCCTATCCGGGCGGCCAAGCAACCTTCTCGCTCCAGCCTTCGCAGGGCGGGCGTGGAGGCTGCGAGTGTCGGGGGAGGGGTACAGGGCGGAGAAAGAGCATCCCCTCGCCGCTGCTGCCGCCGCCGCCGGCCGCTCCCCCGCCACCCGACTGAGGGAAGGCCTCGTCACAGCCGCCGCCTCAGCAGCGGCCGCAGATCTCGCGGTGTTTGCCGGCGGCCGCGCCGCCATATTGTGTGACAGTATTTTGATTTGCACTGGGCTGGCGGAGCCGCGGCGAGAGCGAGCGAGAGCTGGGGGGGTGGGGGGAGGGCAGGCGAGCGCGAGGGGGGTGGGGGCCGAGGGAGGTAGGGAGGCCGAGCGAGCTGGAGCGGAGAAACGGGGAGCGGCGACGCCACCCAGCCATCGTTTTTGATCTGCAGCGGCCGCCGGCGGGGCGACCCAGCCCGACCCCCCTCCCCTCCCCCTCAGCCACGAGCGGCGGCGGCGGCGGCGGCGGCGGCCGGAGGGAGTTGGCGGCGGCGGCGGCCGATCGGAGGGGCTGAGTGGGGAGGGAGGGAGGGCTGAGGTGTCCCCCCTGCCGGGTGGAATCGGAGGCGGCGGCGGCGCTGGCGGCGGCTGTGGTGGAGGCGGCGGCGGCGACGGTGGAGACGGCTGCCCTAGTGGGAGAGGCGGCGGCGGCCGAGGAGGAGGAGGGGGAAGCGGCGGCGGCGGCGAAGGGTAAGCGGACAGCGCTGCCGGGCCTCGGCGGGACCCCCAGTCCCGGCTCTCCCCTCATTTCCCCGCACCAGCCCCCCCTCTTCATCTGGAAGGGACTCTGCCGACTCGCGAGGCCCTTGCGGGGCGTCCGCTTCTTCCTCTCACTCTTCCTCTCCTCCGCCTCCTTCCTTCCCCAGTGGCGAGGTAGAGAGGGAGGCCCCCCCAAGTCCTCCTGAGCGGCCGGGGGTGGGGAGCATCGGGCCGGGCCTGGGCTCGGGGGAGTAAGTGTGTAGGGGGAGGGGGAGATTCATTGGAGTCGGGCGCCGGGAGAGCCCCGGGTGGGGGAGGGTGCCAGGGGGGTGGGGAGGGCCCCTGCCTGCACGGGTGCCCCCCGGTCCGCCCCTTTGGCATGTGTGAGATGGGGGGTGGGGGAAGGAGAAAGCTTTTGGGGGAGAGTTGTGGCCCGAATCAAGATGACTTCGGGGCGAGGGGAAAGACCGAGGGAATCTGGTGGTGCTAGTGGAGGGGAGACCGTCGTTTCCCTTTCCAGTATTGGTTTTCTGCAGCCTTTTTTCAAGTGGGGAGCCAGCCCCTCTGGGAACTTGTGGCCCCTAGATTTCAGTGGATAGATAATTCTAGCTTTCTGTCCGATCAGTCTCAAACCCTAAGACTGTGGTTGTGGCAGGAGGCTGGAAGGGTCTGGGTATCGCCGAACAGGTGACAGGTGTATCTTTCTGTGGCTGATGCTGTGGGATGGCCCGGGCAGGGTAGTGTACCACAGTGTCAGAGACCGTGTGCGTTTGTATTTATGTGTTTGGCCATGTTTCATTCCATATATAGTATATTTGAGATGTTAGGTTTCCATTCTTCAAGTCGGCTTAATTGTTGTGGAGAAATTCTTCAAATGTTTCTGATAAGAGGGGTTTCCAGGAGGGTGGAGGGAATTTGCAGCTTCCCGGGGGTTTCTCAGGAGTCCGTGAATTTCGGGTCGCCAGTACGAGGCTGTTTTCAGTGCTCTATTTCATTGGAAAGTTCTTGAACACTAAGGTCGTATTTGAGGCAACAGTGAGGCAGTATAATTTTGCATCCATTTTGTCTGTTTTAGGTAGGTTTGTAAAAGTGTCAGACTTTAAGGTCAGGTTGATTCACATTTTTATGAAAGGAATCACTTTGTGCTTTTGCTCACTCTAAAGAGTATGTTGCTCATTATGCAATTTCGGATTTGGCCGGGAATTTTGGTGGGCATGGAACAGAATTTTGCTTTCAGTTTTTATACTACTACTGCTTACCACACTCCTCATACAGTGGCAGAGTATTGACACCTTTTAAAAAATATCTTTGAATTCCTTGTAACAGTGAAGTCGTGCTTGCTTTTAATCCCAGTTTGAAACTTTAGATTTTGAAACCATTACATTTTCTAATAAAGACAGACATGCTTTTCCTCTTGTGTGCTTTGGCTGAGCACTTAAATTAGAAACAATGGGAGGAATTGTTAGATAAATGAGTTACAAATTTTAAAAGGGTCACGTTTAAAAAGGATCTATAGCTTTTTTAAAAAAGTGTATGGAACGAATATATTGAATGATGGCACTATCAGCGTGTTAACAGGAAATAGAATAAAAATTCCAGTGATTCAGAACTTCTGTTGGTTTTTCCCCCCTTAAGTCTTATCAGTTTCTAATAGAGGGTGCTTAATATTGAAATCTTTAAAGGATCAACTGAAAGTTGAATGTGTTAATTGGATGACTTAGTCATCTACTGCATATACTGTTACTTCATTTTTCTTTTGGGCAAGTGGAATACCTTTTCTTGAGTTCAAAACCATTCTCAGGGAACCCTGATGAATGCATGCCTTTCCCTTCTCTTTAGTAAACTGTCACATGGTGCAGCCTGTGCTTTTGTAACTTGTTAAGTGTATAAACAGTCTCATCTGGTAGAAATTTTCTGAAAAATGTTCTAACTTAATCTGATCTGATTGAAATAACACCTATATTTGGTCCTCTCTTTACTGGAAAGAAGCACTTGCCTTCAGCTAATGATATTATTTAAACCTTGCATATAATTATTGCATCTAATGAAATCAGGAGGTTTTTAAACTACAAAGTAAGCATTACTCAGATCCCCAATTACATTATTACTGAGTATTGCTTATTTAGTATTAGTAACACATTACACTTGGGTAACTGTCTTAAAATGATTAGTCTTATGTCCTGACAGAAATAAAAATTTATTATACTTCTGTACATTTCTCTGTAAGGAAAATTCTTTTTCAAAATACTATTTAGGATAAAATCGACATATGTATCTATGAACATATGGCACTGTGCAAAATAGGTGTAATGTACACCATTTGCATGAAACTCTGTGGGTTTCTGTGCCCAAAAAGTCCCATGAGGAATGTGTGAATTTTCTGAAACAGCATTTTTTTTTAAATTGTATAAACTCAAGACTAAAATTTTATTTTTTAACAATTATCAACATACGTTAAAAGGCAATGTTTTACATTGTTGTAGATGTTTTGGGAAAAAAGTTCCTGATAATCTTTACAACATATAAAATTTGTGAATTAAACTATAATTCAAGAAAGCTTCAGTTCCTTTGTATCTCTACCTGGCCAGGCTCCTGTGGCCCAAAGGAGAACAATAGTAGCACTTTTCCATTATGTCACTAATGTCATCTTCATTTGATCCATCTAAGATTGGGACTCTGTAAAATAGAGGGATTATGAGGTAATAACAGAGGCAAATGTGAAAATGGGGCAAAATAGTAATGAGGAAGAAGATAGGGGCTAAGATGCTAGTAGAGGATTAGATGGACAGTTGTAGGCAACTAGGAAAATGGAGATGTGAAGAGTGGTGGGTGCCAGCACAGGAAAGTGACCATGCTGGACTGCTGTAAGGAGATTTGGTCTGAATCTTTTGATAGACTCGCAGTCTGTATGTCATATTTTAAAAAATGAGTCAATAAAAATCGATGAAAGTCTGAATGAAATGCTTAACTTTAATGCTGGAATGCTAGTAGTAAGTAATTTTTAATCCTCTGTATTAAGATGATAAGGATTTGGTGACTGAAATCATATGAAATCTAAACATATGTATTCATATGTTCTTACTTCTTTGCCTCTGGCTCATATTTCCAGAATACTTATATACTATTTTAAGATTTCATTTTTTTATGGTGAATGACAGAATGTTGTTTACTCCCTAAGTCGTGTCCAATTCTTTTGTGACCCCATAGACTGTAGTCTGCCAGACCGCACTGTCCATGGAATTCTCCAGGCAAGAATACTGGAGTAGGTTCCCATTTCCTTCTCCGGGGGATCTTCCTGATACAGGGATTGAACCTGCATCTCCTGTATTGGCAGGCAGATTCTTTACCACTGAACCAAGGCCACTGACTTAATCAGAAAGCTAAAATCCCTGAGTAAGTACTCAGGGGTAGCCAGTACTGTGCTTTATGTTCCCTTTGTGATATGCTTAGTCACTTGGTCATGTCTGACTGTTTGCGACCCCATGGACTGTATAGCCCACCAGGCTCCTCTGTCCATGGGATTCTCCAAGCAAGAATAAGGGAATAGGTTGCCATGCCCTCCTGCAGGTGATTTTCCCAACCCAGGGGTCAAACCCAGGTCTCCTGCATTGTAGGCGAATTCTTTACCGTCTGAGCCACCAGGGAAGCACATGTTCCCTTTAGTTAACTACTAAACTTGCCTGTGATCTTGATAGAGTCAGAGATTAAGAATGGCTCTCTTTTTCTTAGTTTTTTTTTAAGTATTCCATTCCTTAAAACACATTGTTTGGTATTAAGCAGTACTTAATACTAGCCTTCCAGCATTAAAGTTACTCATTTCATTTAGACTGATTTTTATTGACTCATTTTACAAAATATGCTTAATTTTTAATTTCTGAATCCTAAAGGAATGGGCTTCTATTAAAAAGCACAGTAAAATGTGTCAGCTGAGAAGTTAATGTTTTGGAAGGAGATAGACATCAGAATTGCCACAAATCAAAACTGTGAATATTAATTTCAACAAAGGATTTCTATGAAAATTGATTTAAATTTTGGCACTTTAAAAAGTGCTTTGTTTGAAATATAATTTATGTAGACCCCAATAGAGGATGTTTGCTAAATGAAACTTTGCTGAATGTGTCTTTTTTTGATTTTCCTTAACATTTTATTTTAACAAGAAATTTTATTGGACTTATAATCTGTTTCAGCTCAAAATTTGGTATCAAGGAAGTGGTAAATTTCTTTTGGCCTTTAATATCTTAACATTAACCTTTTTAGTATTTCCTACATAGTAAAAGAAAAGAGAAACTAATATTTCTTGAATACCTACTGGGTGTCAGGTTTTCTATTGTTTCACAAATATTAATTGAGCACTTAATATGTGCCAGGACTCTTCGAGATGTTGGAAATGACAACTGGATAACATAGACAGGATTTCTGTCCTCGTGTAGTTTACATTTTAGTAGTGGAAGACATAATAAATGAGGAAAATCAAGTGTGTCTGGGAAAGAAAAGTACTGTGGAGAAATGTAAGACAGAAAAGGGGGTTGGGGAACAGACATCGCCTATCTGCTCTTTTAAAAACTGCATAATGGATATTATATTTGATTTCAGAAACAAAAACTCCCATACATAATTTTTTTCTTTTAAGCCTATATTTCATAACTTGGGAACGACATTATGTTTATACTTCAGAGTTTTAATTAATAGCAGTTTGGTGTTGGTAGTGCTTCAGAAAGCTGCTTTTTGGCTCAATAGAAAACTTGGAGTCAGCTATACTGGTTTCAATCCTGATTTTGCTGCTTAATAGCTTTGTGATTTGAGATCAACTACAATTTCTCAGCCTCTTTGAGCTTATTTTCATCTCTGTAAAATGAGTGTATCTATAAGGTTGTTATGATAAATTATACAGTTTGTGTAAATTATCTAATTTATAGAAGGGGCTTGATAAATTGGAACTTTTTTGTCTGTTGCTTATCTGGAGTTCTGTTATAAAACAAACATAGTTGAAGTTGGTAACCCTTCCAAGAAGCTTTCACAGCGCTGTGGGGGAGATTGTTTGATACACATTGTATTTGAACAGGTACCACTCTTCTCTGGTAGAATGAGGTTAATTAAAACTCAACTGTAATTTGTAGTCAAACTTTCTGGGGAGTTTGTGCATATTGTCGAATCAGTATGCTGTAGGAGTAAACCTGGTCTTTATGCTGAAAACACATGGTGACTGATCTTATTAACAAGCTGGATATCAGCATTTTAAGAAGTAGATAAAAATATTGTATAGGGTCGGTGGAAACACTGTGAAACCTTTAGCACAGTCAAGTATTCAGTAAATGTTCACTTTTTCTTTAATTATTATGCCTTTATTGTGTGATGGGGGTAATCCAAAGTATTCACAAAGTATTAAGGAAAACTTTACAAAGAGAAAATAATGCTAATTGTGGATAAGTTTTTTGAAGAAAGAGAGGAATGGTCTGTCAGATTGCAGTTATTTGTTTCTCATTTTTAGCCTGGGAAATCATGTCTCACTTTCCTTTCAGGCTTGACTTCACCATATCTTCAGTGCCTGGCCTGTGCTTTGGAGCTCAAGAAATACTTTGTGTTCAGTGCTGAAAGACTCTTAGTGATAGTGTTCCTTTGGTATCACAACTCTTTTTGGTAGTGAGCACCTTTTGATTTCGAAAAGTGCTTGCGCTGGACGTAAGCCTTTAAATCTCTTGTTTTAAGCACAGACTGAGGTATCACACAGAGTGTTCTGAATGCCATTTTTTTTTTTCAATTTAGCCAAAAGTTTGAAAAAGATCCTAGAGATTAGAAGGAAGAAATCATTTATTTTACAACTAGATTAGTAGTTGTGAACCTATTCATATGAAGTTATTGACATTAAAGTAAAAAAGTGAATAGCAATTTTTAAAGCAGAGGAGAAAAAATAATTCACACATAATTTTTCACTCTTATCTCTTGTCTGTCTCTTTAAGGCAATTTCAATGAAACTGTAGATTTATACTGTCATTATAAATTAAATGGCTCAGTCAATTTCTTACATTTCTATGATGTGGAGAATATTGGTGTTTTCATGGAAAAGGGAAAACATCCCACCCCACCCCACCCCACCCTTACCAGTAACCATTTTTCAGATGTTTAAATCTTAGCATCAGTCAGCTTTTTCCTGTTCTGTGGCAAGTTATTCTCTGCCTAATGAATACAGTAATAATTTTAGCTTTCCTAAAACTGAAGACTTCCCTAAGGTCTAAGATCTTTAGTCATTTATGTAAATTATTTCTTGGCTTAAAAAAAAGCCAAGATTTTTTTTGAAGATTTATAGAAACAAATTGCTTGATATTCAGATTTGTTTTAGAAATGAGCTAGGAATACCTGCAATTGAATATTTTTATACTCTTGTGGGATTTTGCTTGTTTGCTTGTTTTTAACTGTAACAAAACCTACCACTGGAAAGGGATACTACTACAGGCTGTCAGCTTGAGTGGCTTCAGAAAGAAAGTCTTGATTTATCCACAAACAGGTACAATGTAGATAAGGGCATTTTAAGAATTTGTAATATTTTAATTGCCTTATTAAAAAAATGGTATTCTTGTTTCACTTAAGAAAAAAAAGAACAAAGCAAAACACAGTCCTTGTACAAGCCAGAAGCCAAATGGAATAAAGTAGAGGTTGGAATGGTCCCACAGAGAGAAGAAGCAAGAGTAACAAAGTGTAGGATTTAAAAGATTTTGGTGGAAACATGAATGCTGATTGTTTTTAATAAAATGATTCAAAAGAATCCATCTGTTAAAGAAAATCTGTGACCCGTGCAACCAGCCCCTGCCCATGCTTGCCTCAATTTAAGTCAAAAGCAATATACCACATACTGAGGTATATTCTAGAGATTGGTGCTATTATCAAAAACTTTAGAGTTTCTGGGGGGTTGATTCTGATCATTTAACTTGTCTATTTGGCTAGTGCAGAAGACAAGATTCTGGGAGAATAACAGATGACAGTGTATTATTGAGGTGAAAAAAGGGCAAAAAAGCAAATTTTCACTTAAGTTAACTATACTTAAATAATGGGAAGCAGTTTTACACTTGTAATTTAGTTTTGTTAGGTTTTTCTCTCAGGATACCTGTTCAATTCATTTTTCTCAACAAGAAAAATAAAAGGGAAGTAACTTCTATGTTATTTAATTTACAGTAACTCTTTAGACCAAGGGTGAAATAAAACATCACCAGTATTTTTTTAATTCAATAATATTATTTTCTATGTCCATATTTCACATTCAGAAAAGATTTAGTGCTAAATTTCCTGATGTTTATTACTGGATTGACTGATTTTTTTGCTTTGATTTTTTTCTAAAAGTTTTTTATGTTAATTCCTCGAACTGGTGGTGGTTGTAGAATATTTTGCTCTACTAGTGAGTATTAATTGCTATTTGTATAAATAATATTTAACAGATTAGTAATATACTTGTATTACACAGTTATGCTTATACTAACATTTTCTTTTCATCAGCTTTTATTGGTGGTGAGTTATCACTAGAAAATAATTACAGAGAAGGTAGTAATATAGGCAAGAAAATCTACTTTTTAAAAGGAATTCAGAACAGAGTATGTGTTGCATTTTAATTCATTAAGTACATTGTGGTAAAATTGCTTGGGTTACTTTTTAAAAGAGTATTGATGACCAGATGAACATGAGCATCTACTTTTTGGGACACAAGCTGATGTATGTAGGGGTCACAGTTAAGTAGTTACTAGAGTTAAAGAGAGAAAGTTCTCAAGATACCTTAAGGGATCACTGTCATCAAAAGTTGAACATCAGGCACTGTGTATTTGCATTGAGAGTAATTTGATGTTTACCTTGTGACAAGTGTAAACCTGCTGTTTGCTGCTTTATGATGATTTTCAAAGGAAATGGAAAAATAAACATGTGGAAATGAAGTTTAAAAAAAACTTCCCATTTCCACAAAGCCAGTTCTTTTTTACACATGAAAATGTATTGACACCTGTTGGTTGAGCTTGATTTTTCTTTTTCTTGAGATTTCTCTAGCTGAGGTGAGGTTGCCCTGAGTGAGACATCCTCCTCCTCTTCGTGGACACCAGCGTGAATTTATAGGATGATGGTTCGGAGTCCTTGCCGTAGCTTTGTGAATGAAATAAATCCATTATATTCTTTTGAGGAAGGAAACTGGTTCACAGGAAAATGGAACTGGTGATCTTAGCCTAACCAAGCTGAAGAATCAGTACTTCAACTTCTGTAGGGTAATACATGACCAAAAGAATAGAAACTCCTTAGAGTTTGTTTCATATGCCTTCTCTGATACACCTGTGCACAATAGCTGACTAACCCAAGAAGTCTTGCCTGATTCATCCTCTCACCATGAGTCAAGTCTGCTTTATTAGTCAACCTAATTCACCTATCCAGTAGTTTTGAATTAGTTTTGAGTCCTGCTTGTGTGCCAGGTACTTTGCTTGGTGATGAGACTGGAAAGATGAGTAAGATGTGTCCTTGCCCTCAAGGGACAGGTATACAAACTAGCAAATGCAGTGACCAGGTTCGATGTAAGACACTTTAGGGATCTACAGGAGGGAGTGTCCGACCCTGTGAGGGAAGGAAAGATATGAGAGGGAATTCTTCCTAGGAAAAGTGACGCAATCTGTGTGCCAGATAGGCAAGGAAGAGGAGACTTTGGGAGAAGCAAGGCCATTTCAGTCAGAACAACATGCGTAAAGGATGGAGGTAGGAGAGGACACGCCTGCTCAGTACAGTGTATTAAGTACCAGTGGTGGGTTAATCGGAAGTGAGGTAGAAAATGAGCAGAGCATGAAAATACTTGTGTACTCTATAAAGCAGATTTGACTTCATCCCATAAATGATGGAATGTTTAAATTAACATTCTAGAAAGATTTCTCTGGCTCTAGAGTAGAGAATATTTAGGAGCTGGGGGTGGGGTGGAAGAGGTAGCTTTATAACCGTTTATTTGAGAATTGATGAAGAGATGAGTTAAGGCTGTAATTAAGGAGAAGAGTGGGTGATGAATTTGAGAGTACTGAGTGTGAAGTAAGGTAAGAATCTCACACGCCCTGGCTTGAGTACCTGGGTGCAAAGTGTAATGCCTGCCAGTCATCAATACAAGAACATGCCAGGGGCACAGGTGAGGAAGATACTTGAGTTCTGTTCATGGTTTTGTGGTTCCTATAGAGAGAGAAAGAAGAAGACACCACTTTATGTGTGGTGGGGAGCGGTAACAACTGGGAAGTCTTCTCTGATTAGATGACATTTGAGCAGGTATCTGGGTGAAGTAATAAAGATAAAACTTTCTAAATAGAGAGGTGGGAGCATGCCTGCTGTGTTCTAAGAGCAAGAAGACCAGTGTGGTTGGAATTGAGAGTGGGAGAATTGTGGATGAGATCCTAGTGAGTATGTGCTTTTCGTGTAGTGCCTTTAGATTGCAGTGGGGATTTTAGTATTTAGGATGAGCTTAGAAGCCACTGAAGGGTTTTAAAACATGAGCTATTTGCCTTTTCCCCTCCTCTCACTTGTTAGAATATAATTTGAGAGTGGCTATGTGTGTGTAATTCTATATTATTTTCTTCTATGTAAATTCATATAACCCTCACAGTCAGGATACAGAACTAGATCTGTTCCGTCAGCACTAAGAAACTCCTCTGTACTACCCAGCCTTAACCACTGATCTATTCTCCATCACTGTAATTTTGTCACTTGGAGAGTGTTATAAAAGTGGAATCATACATTGTGTGATCTTTTGAGATTGGCTTTTTTCCCTCAGCATTAGACCCTTGAGATGCATCCTAGTTGTTTCTTGTATCAGTGGTTCGTTCCATTTTAATTCTAAGAAGTGTACCTTTGTGGCTGTGTGTTTTAGTCGCTCAGTCATGTCCGACCCTTTGAGACCCCATGGACTGTAGCCCGCCAGGCTCCTCTGTCCATGGTATTCTTCAGGCAAGAATACTGGAGTGGGTTGTCATTCCCTTCTCCAGGGAGGAAGTTGGAAGGGTACCCTTGTATGGTGTACCACAATTAGTTCAGTCGTTGACTGAAGGACTTTAGTGTTTCTAGTTTGGGGCTATAAACACAAAGCTGCTGTGAACAGTTTTGCAGGTAAAATATGTTTTCATCTCTCTAGGATAAGTCCCCTGGAGTACAGTTGCTGGGTTGTGTGATAAATATATATTTAACTCTATAAGAAACTGCCACTTTTCCAGAATGGCTGAATTTACCCTCCCACCATCAGTGTGTAAGAGATAAAATTTTTCTGCATCCTTGTCAGCATTTGATACTGTCAGGATATTTTTTATTTCAGCCATTCTAATAGATACGTAGTGATAGCTCATTGTAACATTAGTGTGTGTTTCCCTAATGGCAAATGGTGTTGAATGTGTTTGCGTGTGCTTGTTTGATGTCTGTATATCCTCTGTGAAGTGTCTGTTCAGGTCTTCTGTGTATGTTCTAATGTGATTGTTTTCTTGTTGAGTTTAATGAGTTATTTATATATTCTGGATAGAAACACTTTGTCAAATATGTGATTTGCAAATGTTTTCTCCTGGTCTGTAGCTTACTTTTTCATCTTCTTAATAGAGGCTTTTGCAAAGAAAATAAGTATGAAGTCTAATTTATCTTTTTTCTTTTATGAATTGTTTTTGTGTTATCAAGTCTAATATCTCCCTAACTTTAGGTTCCAAAGATTTTCTCCTGTTTTCTTCTAAAAGTTTTCTGAAAAGCTTTACACCTTACATATGTAGATCTGTGACCCATTTTTACTTAATTTTCACATAAAGGTATAAAGTTTAGATTGAATTTCATTTTTTGTCTGTGAAATGATCAGCTGTTACAATACCACTTGTTGAAAAAAAATTACCCTTCCTCCATTGAATTAATTTTGCATCTTTGTCAAAAATCAGATAGATGGCTGTGCTATGACGGTCTACTTCTAGATTCTCTATTCTGATCTATTGATGTTTGTGTTTATCCCTGTACTAGTATCTCATTTTCTTGGTAACCGTAGCTGTATGGTAAGTCCTAAAACCAGGTAGTGAAATTTCCCTAATTCTTTTTCAGAATTGTTTTTAACTATTCTGTTTCCTTTCCATGTAAAATCTAGGATCTATTAAAAAAAATGCTGGAATTTTGGTAGGAATTTCATTAAACCCTTAGATCTATTTAGGGGAAATTGATATCTTTATTTTGTTAAAAATAAAATAAAATCTTTCAATCCATAACCCAGTTTATATCTCTCCTTATATTTAGATTGTCTGATTTCTTTGATCAGCATCTTATAGCTTCTAACAGACACACATTTTATATATGTTTTGCTAGATTTGTACCTAAGCACTTTTTTTTTTTTTTTGGACCAGTCATAAATGATATTGTGTTTTAAATTTTGGTTTCTAGTTTATTATAGTTTATAACAATGTGGTTGATTTCTGTGAGTAGATTCTGTATCCTGAGACTTTGCTAACCTAATAAATTCTAATAATTTTTTTGTGTGAGTTTTCTAATGTATCTGTGAATAGACAGTTACGTTTCTTCTTTTCCAGTGAATTTTATTCTCTTTTCTGACCTTACTGCTCTGATAAGTACTTTGAGTACTGTGTTTGGTAGGCATGGGGAGATTAGACAAGCTAGTCTTATTCCTGATCTCAAGGGAAGGCATTAAGTCTACCACCATTAAGTACACATTAGCTGTAGGTGTTTTGTAGGTGCCTGTCTTTTCCTCATTTGAGTTTTTATCATGACTGGGTATTGAAATTTTTCAAGTGGTTTTTCTATGTCAATTGATACGGTCATATGGTTTTTCTTGTTTAAACTGTTAACTGATGGTAACTTCCCTTTTTAAAGATTTACTGTGGCAGCTCTTTGCGAAATAAACTAAGGGCAGGGCAAAGATGTCAACAGGGAAGCCATATTGGAAATTACTGCAGTTATCTAAATGAGAGCTGATAGTGGCTTGGACCACAGTAACAACAGGAAACGGCATGAAGAGGGCAGATTTTGGATATGTTACAAACCCTGAGTGGCAGGCAGGATATGTTGATGAATTGGGTCTGAGGCATAAAAAAGCAGTCAAGGCCTACTCAGAGATTTTTGGCCCAAGCATTTGAAAGTGTGGAGTTGCTGTTGACTGAGTTGGGGAAGACAGTGAAGTAACAAGTTGGGCTGGACAATCAAGAGGGTTTTTGTTTGGACATGTTAACTTTGAAAGGCCTACTAGACATTTAACTGGACCTATCAAGTAGGTAATTTGAAATACAAAATGGAATTCAAGAAGGAAATTCAGGCTGGAAATAGAAATTAGAATCATCAGTTGAGCTGATGTATGAGAAATTACAGTGACATTTATTAAAAATTTTAACCTATAACCTTTTTACTATACTGTTATTTAAGGTTTATTAGCAAAAAAACGTGATTATCCCAGCACATGAAAAACTTTGTGAAAATTTGAATTGTTTTGTTTATTAACACTGTTGCCTTCAGTTCAGTTCAGCTCAGTCATGTCCGACTCTTTGCGACCCCATAAATCACAGCACGCCAGGCCTCCCTGTCCATCACCAACTCCCGGAGTTCACTGAGATGCCATCCAGCCATCTCATCCTCTGTCGTCCCCTTCTCCTCCTGCCCCCAATCCCTCCCAGCATCAGAGTCTTTTCCAATGAGTCAACTCTTCGCATGAGGTGGCCAGAGTACTGGAGTTTCAGCTTTAGCATCATTCCTTCCAAAGAAATCCCAGGGTTGATCTCCTTCAGAATGGACTGGTTGGATCTCCTTGCAGTCCAAGGGACTCTCAAGAGTCTTTTCCAACACTACAGTTCAAAAGCATCAATTCTTCGGCGCTCAGCTTTCTTCACAGTCCAACTCTCACATCCATACATGACCACTGGAAAAACCATAGCCTTGAGTAGATGAACCTATGTTGGCAAAGTAATGTCTCTGCTTTTGAATATGCTGTCTAAGTTGGTCATAACTTTTCTTCCAAGGAGTAAGCGTCTTTTAATTTCATGTTTGCAGTCACTATCTGCAGTGATTTTGGAGCCCCAAAAAATAAAGTCTGACACTGTTTCCACTGTTTCCCCATCTATTTCCCGTGAAGTGATGGGACCAGATTCCGTGATCTTTGTTTTCTGTTGCCTTATCTCACATTAAATGCACCAGAAATTGTGTGATTGGGAGACAATTTGGGAGATATATGTTTATTGTAATGTGTATTTAATCATGCTTATTTGATAAGTGGATGGCTATAATAGTAGTATAGACACATGTGCCTTATTAATTTTGAGAGCTTTGTCCTAAATCTTTGTAAACAAAGTAAAAAGTTTATGCATATTGTAGACAAGTTTTGATACTATTATTAAGTGGCTGAGAGGCTTTCTGAGGCAACATTTCTTTTGTAGAGAAAACAGCCAGAGAGAAAGATCAAAAACGAAAATGCAAAATAGATAGCAAGGAGAGACTTTTTTTTTTAAGACTTTTGACTTAGAGCCAGAATTAAATTGGTAAAGGGAAAGGGTGAGCCTCAGTTTACAAACTTGATAAAAAGATATCCTCTGAGTTCCATTCAGATATGTTTTCTTCCTATTAAGGTATTCTGGAAAATGCTTTTTAAGTGGTATGATATTTTCTGTTGTAGCTAATTAATGATCTTTTCTTATTTATAATATAAATATCTCTAGCACATTATTTCCCCTGTTACAGGGTTTGCCATATTACATTATAATATTCTGTTTATTTTTCAGTTTCTCCCACTGAATAAGGTTTTACAGCATTAGTACAATGCCTTAGTACAGTAAGCTCTATGTAAATATTTATGAATGAATGAGTGAACACACATATTACTAAAGTTTAAAGCTGTTAGATTTACTTGCTTTTGAAAGTGTGTTTTTGAGATTCCACAGTGTCAATTATGGTCAAAAGTCTTTTCTGAGTAGTGCCCTGATGCTTTCAAGCAAACATTATACCCCTGAAAAGTACACCCAAACATAGCGACATTACTAACCCAAGGTCAGTGACGCACACATTTTGCCTCTTGTTATTTGTTCTTTTTTCATAGTAATAGTGGTTTTAAAGAATCCCCCTGCCAGTGCAGGAAACACAAGAGATGCAGTTTCTATCCCTGGATCATGAAGATCCCGTGGAGGAGGAAATGAAAGTGAAGTGAAATCGCTCAGTCATGTCCGACTCTTTGCGACCCTGTGGACTGTAGCCTACCAGGCTGCTCTGTTCATGGGATTCTCCAGGCAAGAATACTGGAGTGGGTTGCCATTTCCTTCTCCAGGGGATCTTCCCAACCCAGGGATAGAAGCAGGCAGGTCTCCCACATTGCAGGCAGATGCTTTACCCTCTGAGCCACCAGGAAACCAACTCCAATATTCTTGCCTGGAGAATTCCATGGACATATGGAGCCTGGTGGGCTGCAGTCCATGGGGTTGCAGAGTTGGTCACAACTGAGTGCACAGGCACACACAGTGGATTTTTGCAAAATCTAAACCTGGCCTAGGTTCTTGTATGCAGAGCACACGTTGTAAATAGTAGGTTGAGCTTAGAGTTTGGTCCATAGTAGTATCTCATTGGAAATTTCCTATACACATTTTAAAAGAAAGTAACTTTGATCTTCCTTTTACCTAGTCCCCCCTCATTTCCAGGTTGATGGTAGAGGTATAAGCCATGTTTCTTTTCAGTAATGATTATACATACTTTTAAAAAAACATTTTCCTATACCTTTTCTCCCTTGAGCTTTATAAGACAAAAATACCTGAGCCTTTACTGTTCCAATTCATATTTAAGCCCCAGGAGAACAGTTATTTTTGAAAGCCATAGTGTTTTATTCCCAAATCTCTAGTGTGTGTTTTTTGTGTGTGTATGTTTATGTACGTGTATGTATATATCTGTGCATGCATGCTCAGTTGCTCAGTCGTGTCTGACTCTTTGCGACCCATGGACTGCAACATGCAGGCTCCCCTGTCCGTGAGATTGCCCAGGCAAGAGTACTGGAGTGGGTAGCCATTTCCTCCTCCAAGGGATCTTCCCAACTCAGTGATCAAACTCACATTTCCTGCATTGGCAGGCTGAGTCTTTACCTCTGAGCCACCTGGGAAAATAAGAAAGAAAGTGAAGTCGCTCAGTCATGTCCGATTCTGCAACCCTTCAGACTGCAGGCCGCCAGGCTCCTCTATCCATGGGATTCTCCAGGCAAGAATACTGGAGTGGGTTGCCATTTCCTTCTCTAGGGAATCTTCCTGACCTGGGGATCAAACCCAGGTCTCCCACATTGCAGCCATGAGGGCCTGTCCAGCCACCTGGAAAACCATGTATATATCTGTATATACATGTATATATTGTGCTAGTCGATGAAACATTAATGAAGTTTATAAGAAAAACCGCTTTCCTCTCATATTGTTGACACCAACGTAGTCAGCATATAAATTGTTTAGTGCTCTGTTTTAGGCATTGTTGTGAAAAGACAGGGGGCTATATAAAATAATCCTTGTTTTCTCTGAGGGAGACCAGTGTGTAGTCAGCTGAGGATTCTTGAGAACGTTAAATGAGCAAATGCATTATAAATCATTTGACCTAGTGCTTAGCACATATATAAATGTTTGATCTTACTCATTGTTACAAAATTGTAAACTGTGTGTTATAAAAATAATAAATGAAAACTTCATTGTTATACCTCTTTTCATTTGACTTTCTTGGTCCCGTTCCTTCTTGCATTTTATCTAACTTTTCTAACTCCTTTGTTGTAAGTTCTTGGTCTTTGTGTCTCCTCTTTTCCTGTCCAGTCTCTTTTCCGTTATTCCCTAGGTCAATGTCATCACCTTCTACTGAAATTCATTGCAGTCTAGTTCTGCAAAATCTCTTAACCTCTCTTAGGAAGAAAAATGACATGATCCAGCAGTGTTTCAGGAACCAGAAATCTTGTTGCCACTCTGAAATATAGCTTAGAAGACCGAAGAGTGGAGTAAGCTATCAGATAAGAGATTACTGCGTTACTTCAGTTGTCCAGATAGCAGGGACCGGAACAAGGATGTTGTGGGAAGAGAAGGGGGGGTTAATGCGAGAAACACTTGCAGGAGTAATCAGTAGAACTTTGCCACTGATTGCATATAGTGAGGAAAAGAATTGAAGGCCTTGAGATTTCTAGCTTCAGAATCAGTCCTGTACTATTGGTAATTAACATATAGATATATTATTGTGTGGGAGGCAGAGGGTTGAGTTTTGGGCAAGGTGCTTTAGCAGCATGGCACTGTCAGACTATTCCTTTATTTGTTGCAGTCCCACCCACTCATCCTCCCCCTCACTCACTCCCTGAATTCCATGCTATTAGTCTGGGAGCTTCCCTTTAAGAAGGGCAGTTTCTATCCGGTCAGAATCAGCACTGGAGGCTGAAGCGCTGCGGAGCAGCTTCTTGTTTCCTGCCCACATTCCCATTGGCCTCCTCTCTGGAACCTTCCAAAAAGATTACTTAGAGTAATGTTCACCACCATTACTATCGCCCACCCACTTCTGGGATAGTCACAGATAAATTTTTTATTTTTATATAAAGTAAATGGAGCAACTTGGCTGGGCTCTTTGAAGAAAAATAAAACATTATGAAGTGTTTGTGATTAAAACATTAATCAATGAGTAGAGTAATACCTCATTCATCTAATATTACTGGGCAATTAAGTATTCTAAAATAAGACAATTGAAACTTATCCTGAAATCTGTTTCCATATAGACTTTATGTATATAGAACTTTTAATGCTATTTTTATATATACTATGTAGATTATATATATATAAACAGCTCCAAATCTGTTTCTTTATAATGTTTTATATGACTTAACTGCCTTCTGAGAACATGTCTCCACCCTAACTTAATCTCCTGCTCTGCTTTTTGTCCCAGAGTTTCAGAATGAGAATCAGGAGTCCCTGATCCTAGTCTACGGTCTAAGAGTAAATTCTTGTTTGGGGATCTTTTTTTTTTTTTTTTTTGTTTAACCATTGAATCTGTGAAATCTGGATTTGTGCCTAGCATAGAGTAGATGCTTAGTATTTTTTGAATGAATCATTGTTTTATGCCCACTTCAGCACTCTTTCCCTGATTTATTACTTGGAATTCATCACTGCCTAGTAAATAAGTTTCTGAGTTTTTAATATAATATGACTATCTAGGTTCTAATTGAGTTGAATTATTAATAGTAAACTTCCCTTATGAGTCTGGTTTTGCGGCTTAGTAGAATTTTCAGTCCTCTTGATGCATTTTCTGATCCTTAAACTTTTGAAAGAAATGATCTTCTACTACTTGGTTTATTAAGAATGAGTAAGTTAGTCACTCAGTCGTGTCCGACTCTTTGGGACTATAGCCCATGGACTGTAGTCCACCAGGCTCCTTTATCCATGGGATTCTCCAGGCAAGAGTATGGGAGTGGGTTGCCATTCCCTTCTCCAGGGGATCTTCCCAACCCAGGGATTGCTCCTAGGTTTCCCACACTACAGGCAGATTCTTTACCATCTGAGCCACCAGGGAAGCCCTTACTGAGAATAGTTTCTTCACTGAATACATTCCATGGGCCTGTAACACATATAGGCAGTGCCGCTATATACAAGTATGTCACCCATGTCCCCAGGGATCTTACACTTTAGATGAAGAGACACAGAAGTGGAGCTCTAAGAGAATAATTACATTTTGGGTCATGAAGCATTGATCCACACGCGCATTAGGAGTTCTAGGAAAAGGAGGGATCCATGTGGGCTGAAGCAGTAGAAAAAGAATGCAGAAAGGAGATGGAATTTGAATTGCTTTTGAAAAGGTAGTTAAGATTTTGACAAGCATCTGGTGGAGAATTGACATCCTAAGATAGAGCAGTAGTGTAGTCAAGAATGAAAACAGGATTGAACATGTTTAGACAAAGCCCAGATTTCAGATTTCTCTGAGTGTGGGGACTAGTGGGAAGTTAAAGTAACTAGATTTAATAGGGTTTTACTCCAGATTCTAAAACCCTGAAGAGGGTCTGAGGACAGAATTTAGAGGAGTCCCTGCATTTAGATGAAAAGAAAAGTTCTTTATATTGTTACTAGCAATAACCTGTAACTGAAATTTAACCTTTCCTTCTATTATGATTTTAACCAGTAAAGCACAGTAGTATTACCAGTCCTGTGGTTTTATTAGTCGTAGAAAAAGCACAGATATTATGTTTACTGTTTTGGCTATCTCTGAATATATTTTATGCAAATTACTACTTTAAAACTAGTTGTTATTAGACCCCACTGGAGTTTACATGTTGGGTGTTAGTAAAGAAGCTGATACATAAATATATCAAAAATATGGGTTCTGAAAAATACTGGTGATTTTCAGTATAATTGATTTTCTTTGTGATCACTGATTTTATTTTACTCATTTAAAATAAATCTGGCCGCCTTTGTAATCCTGTGTACTGTGTTTTATGTATTTCAAGTCTTTCTGAGAGGCGATATGTAGCTTTCTCCCTGCCAAGTGGGGGTCCAAGGTACCAGTTCCAGTGGAACCAAACTGGAGAAGGAAGTCCTTGAAAACCACAGTGAAAAGTTTTAGTTGAAGTGATAAACAGGGGAGGAACCTAGTATATTTTTCATTTTTTTTGTTGTTTTAACAAAATGGTGTATTTACTCTGTACATTTACTGTTTTAAATTTCATCAAGTTGGAGAAAAGAAAGCCTCTTCTTAGCTTACAGTTATAGATAAACTAAACTTTAAAAGTGCACAGAAGTTCAAATATAATACCACAGTCACTGTCTTTACCCTCTTATTATGTATCTGTTCCAGTTTCTTAAGTTCTTGTGCAAAGCAGTGAAATATTTAGGGTGGTTATATAGGAACCTCTCTTACTCTGCTCTTCTATATGTGATTGGTCAAATGTGAAGGACTTCATGGCTGGGATATAGGCTGTGGGTCTGGTCATTTCTAAGTCGGATGATTGGGATAATGTGGTAGCAGTTGGGGTGGAGCAGAATTGGCAGTTGTGATATTTGGAAAGAAGAACCTATAGGACTTGGTGACAGATGTGAAGGCTGAAATGCATGGAGTGGTGTTAGGGAAAGTATCAAAAGGAAAGTTAAGAACAGGACACCTGAATTGGGGTGTATATATTGTATATTATGTAATACCCCCAGCAAAGTTTGAGGCATCACCCAGCATTTAAACACTAGTATTTCTGCAGTGGAAAATGGAAATGTTTCAGTAAGTAGGCTAAATAAAGCCTGTAAGTAGCTTCACATCAGTTCAAAGCAGATTTTTGCCACTATCAGATGAGCTTTGACATGAAACTTAATAAGAAATCTTTTCAGAACTTTTTAGATTTTGGAACTACGGAAGTAATTGTGAACTGTGTTGACTGTAATATCCAGTGAGGAGAGTCTTAGGAGTGGTGTTTTGAGGAATGTTAGTTATTGGATGGATGAAATTTGAAGCAGTTGAGAAAAGTAAAAGAAAGCAAGAGAAAAGGTAATTTCATTTTTCAGGTTAACAAGAAAATTGCTATTTCTAATGAAAACAGGAAGTTGAAGAGGGGAAGCCAGTTTGGGGAAGTTTAAGTTTAAACTTCAGCACAATTAAGAGGGAAAAAAAATCTTGTTTCACATGAGATACCTTTTATTTTTCATGTATTTTGTATCATGGGTAAACAAGCTTAGTAGTTTAGAAGTGTTGCAGTGGAAAATTTCCTTTTAAAATAAGCTCTTAATTTTCAGAGCCTGTAGACTCTGATGTTGAGATATGAAAGTACTTCTAGTTTGGGAGTGGTTGGAAAGGTATTCCTATATAAGTAGGATTGTGGCTCTGCCCGCTAAAAAAAGAACCTGGCCGATAGACTGAAAGGAGTGGAGTAAGGTAGGGGGTCCTCTAACAGGATGCTTGTGTGTGTGGCTGAATCATTAGTATGGCTGTTTTTATAATCATATGAATATATTCAGGAGTAGTAATTGCTGGAGAAGCAGTGGTAACTGACATGTTTTCAGTGCTTACCACATACCAGGCCCTATTTTAGGCTGTGTTCAGCAGACAGTCTAGTGGCATCTGTTCCTGCTTTGTAGACAAGGTTGTGGTTATCAACCTAGATGGGAAGCATTAGGCTAGAGAGTGGTATAATTTTGATTCCCAGGTCCCCTTTAAAAATCTGGAAGATAGATAACTAATGCATGAGTTTGTGAAATTGAATGGGTTTTAACTTTATTGCCATTCTGTGACTTAAAAAAAAAAAAACCTTTGGTGAATGGACTCATACATTAGTATTGTCATATTAGAAATATGGACAAGTATCTTTAACAAAAATGAAACAGGGTCCAATCATTACTCTTGAAATTTGTTTAGTTGCTTTCTGTTTACTATATATAAATATGCTGTATAAGTGTACACTTTATGATTCATAAGTTTAAAAAGGCAAATATTGTCTTAAACTTTTATTCAAATCCTGCTAGTGACTTGTGTGAGTTGAACTTTATGTTTTTCTTCTATTTATTAAATAAGGATGTTGGGCTAAATCTCAAAGGCCCTTTCAACATTGAATTCTATGATTCTGATTGTTTAATTTTCATCAGAACAGAAAGCAGCTTCTTAAAGAAGCCTCTCCCTAGATTAGTACTACAAGTGTAGATAAGATACCGGAGGAAGAAGTGAAAGAAGAAATGTCATAGTTTGTACTTAAATCCTTTTGACAAACATTAAGAAGCACTGAAACAAGGAACCTTGGAAACTAGAAGAATGTGCAGTGTTGACCAGAAAAGTTTTCAAGAAGAGCATGATCAGAAAGCATTCAAGTTAGTACTCAATTAATGAGTCAAGTTAATAAACTATAGAGGAAGGAGCCCTGGGCCTGAAGTTAGAAAGCTACAACTACATTTCTGGCTCTAACTCTGCTGCTTATTGGAGTTTTGATGATCAGAAAATTACTTAATTTTTCTGAACCTTGCAAAGGAGAGTAATAAATACCTGGCCTTACTTGGTTTTTCATAAGGATCAAATGATATGGTAAATTAGGTGGCAGTAGTGGTAAAGAACCCACCTGACAACGCAGAAGATGCAAGAGATGCAGGTTTGATCCCTGGGTCGGGAAGATCCCTTGGAAGAGGGCATGGCAGCGCTCTCCAGTATTGCCTGGAGAATGAATCCCTTGGACAGAGGAAGCTGGCCGGCTACAGATCACAGAGTCGGACACGACTGAAGCAACTTGGCACACACACACGCGATAAAACTTAAAATATTCTGTGACCTTTCTTTTAAAAAGCAAAATTTAACTGAGTACATTTGAAGATGTGATTGTATTTATTTTAAAAAATATATGAATCAAGCAGCAAAGTTGTTACAAAATGATAGGTAAGGATCCTGAAGAGGTTATTGAATTTGGTGATTTGAATGAAACCGTTAGCAAGGGAAGAAACTTGAGGGCAGATTAAAGTAAAGTTGAGGCCAGAGCATTACAGCTCAGTGCAGAAGTTTGGAAAGGCGCAGATGTTGGAGAGAGAGGGCCTGGCATGGCTTGTTTACTCCTTGCACTGCTGTTGCAGACTTCTGTTTGCCTGTTTGTGTTCCTCACTGGAGCAGGGATAGGTCGAAAGCAGGAACTCCAGTTCATTCTCAGTGCCTTGAATAGAGTAGCAATTTTAATAAATAGCTTTGTAAATAAATACTTGCTGAACAAGACTTAACTAGTAAAGAAAATTTTTGTGGTACGAATTTGCGCATGGTGTATGTTTAAAATGGTTAAGACTTAAACATATTCATAGGTTGAAGTGAGAGACTGAAAAGAAAAGGTATTGGTTTTCTCAAAGAAACAGGAAAAAAAAGGATAGGATCTGGAGCCACAAATGAAAATGCTGGTCTTAACTGGTAGAGAGACTGTTCCTTACGAAAAGCACCAGATAATTATGTATTTCAGAACATAGAGGGAAAAAAGTAAGCTTCCATATTCGTTTTACAAAACTAAGATAACATAAAATATGAGCATAAAAGAAGATTGCATACCAGTTTCACATAATGCAAAAAATGCATAATAAAATCAAATGGAATTTAACATTACATTAACAGAGTACTACAAATGAGTGGTATTCCCGTTAGGAATAAATCAAATTAAGTTATATTAGGTGATGGGACATGTGAATATCCTGAGGGATATCAAAAGAAGGGAAATCAACATTTATTTCTAATAAGAATCCTTAGTGAAACAAAAATAAATGAACATAGATATATAAGATTTTATATATCTCAGACCAGAAGCCAGCATTTTGTTACTAGAAATGGTGAGGTACTAGAATTTCTATTTTAGTATTTAGGGAAATACTAAATTCCTTTTAAAAACTCATGAATCAAAAAAGGTCTGGCTGGCATTACTGTTACATAACATTGTCTTGAGAAAGCTGGCCAATATAATTAGACCAAAAACAAAATAAGAGGTGTAATTATTGAAAGGGAAGAGGCACATTTATTTGTAAATGACAGTTTATATCTGGAAAATCCAAAAGAATCAACTGAAACATTATGTGAGTAATGAGATTTCAATGTGATAATCTGGTTATAAAATAAAAACACCCAAAAATTAATGGTTTATCTAGAAAATTGTTTCTTTCCATGGTCTGTAAACTGAAAGCCTATCCATATGGATTAATGAATGGGAATCCTCATTCTTAAATACTCTTTATTATGCCTGCTGGCAAAACTTACTTATCTTATCATCTCTAAGTAAATTCATCTCTAAGTCTATTTTGAGTAAGATTCTTTCCATGTTAACTTTTAAAACCTCTGAAATAAAGTTGTAGTAGTGAACACATTTCAAGTAAACTTTAAGAAAAGAAGTTTTTTTTTTCTTTTTTCTTTTTAGAATTCCTTGTGGCTTGTGATACTTGCTCTATTACTTGGTAATGCCAGGGAAGGTGTAATCTGAGCTCTGAACCATATTTGGTAAATAATAATTTTATGTGGAACCCACTGTTCTATCAGTAAGAGGAAAATTATTGCTCAAATGTAAGGCTCTTCTACGCCCTTAAAGCATTTCCTGTCTTAAAGACCAAGTTAGATCATATATTGATTCCTTTTGTTTTTTAAAAGACACTGTATCCCGGTTCTATACTATTTTGACTAGAGGTGTGTTGACAAAAGTATTTTCTGCTTTACTTGAAAGAGGAAGAATTACATGTCTATTTACTTGTTTACCATTAATTCTCTTTATCCTAAGTGTAAATTGTTATGTTTTTATTTATCATCAGTTCTCAAAATTGAGCTCTCTCACATTTGCCTTGTTCTGGGATCAGTGTTGATAAATCAGGTTATCTCTCTTATGATGTGATGCAGTTGAGTTATTTAAAGCTAAAGCTTGCCACACAGCTGTTGTTTCAGCATTTTATGACAATGAAAGCTTAAGTATACTCAGATGTTTATAGCAAAGCTTCCCAGGTGGCACAGTGGTAAAGAACCCACCTGCCATTGCAGGAGATGATAGAGTGTGGGTTCGATCCCTGGGTCAGGGCAATCCCCTGGAGTAGGAAATGACAACTCACTCCAGTATTCTTGCCTGGAGAATCCCATGGACCAAGGACCCTAGCAGGCCCTAGCCCGTGGGGTCACAAAGAGTTGGACACAACTGAGCGTATAGAAAACTGAATTGAATACCTACTGTCTGCCAGGTTGTTAGCTGCTAATTCTCATGACAATCCAGTGAGGTAGGGGATGCTATCCCATTTAATAGAACAGAAACTTCTGCAGAGTTTTAGTTTGTATAGGAACCAGATTTGGAACCTAGATCTTTCTCTACCAGAATATTTTCATCTACAGCATGCCATTACAAAAGGTGGAAAATTGACGTTGTCCTTAAAAACTACTTTCATTCTCTTTTGCTTTGTTGTGTCCTGGTTACTAGAAATGCAGGGAGTTAAGTTCTTTACATCCTTGTTTTAGCACTACTCTTTTGTCCTGTTACAATCCTCACCATCTGCCATCATTGGACAGCAGCAGCAGATTCAGTTTATTTTGACTACTGTGGGATTGAGTCTCTTCTTTCGTAGACACTCCTAAAATTATCAGCTTGCCAAGCATACGAACATCATTTCTAGGCCCTAGTAATCTAATTAGTACAACATTCTAACATTTTTAATAGCCTACCATTTCTGTAACCTTTGTACTTGCAAGTTTTCTTGTGTGTGTTTTAATAATGTGGACCTAACCAAAAAAAAAAAATCATTGACTCTGTTTTGGTAATGGAAAAAAGAATTTCTAGTGTGGTTAAGAACCACATTTATGAGCTGTTCTTTGCATCCTTCTTTAAGAATTACCAAGTGTTTTTAAAAATTGGAACTTTATTTCACTGCTTAGATGTATCTAAAGCATTTCTTAAGAAAAGTCTGAGAACTGATTGTAGAAATTTAGGGAAACAGAAGGTAATTGGAAATAAGATAGCAAAAGAGATGAGTAAAGTGGCTTAAAAATGAGAGCTTTACAATTCCAGTCTTACTAATGAAAATGAACTTACTGTTGGTTTTCTCATTCTATATACTCTGGTTCTATATTGGACAGTCTGTTGCTGAAAGCCAGTAGAGATTTCATAAAGGCTACTGGTTTAGTTTCTAGAATTAGAAGTTTAGAGTGGAGTCGGGTAGATTAAGACAATGAATTAAGTAATGCAAATAGCATCTTTTGGTAACTTGTATTTAAGAGAGTCTTCCATTTAAGAATATTTCCTATGCGAGACACTGGGGACTACCTCACTGCTATTAGCTCACAATGTTATCTGGTCACGTTTCTTGTTCTGCCTACCTCTAGTTTACTCTAGTTTCTCTTCTGCTTTCAAGGCTCCAGACCCAGTTCCTGGACCTGCCCTGGAAAAGAAGTATCCAGTAGAGATGAGCTCACTGCAGTTACTTAATTAAAAATTTGTAAGCTGCAAAAATGGCAATGGGCCAATCAAGAACAGCTACCATTTGAATTTTTCTATTTCCAGGTATGCTAAAGTCCATGGCACCAGTCAAGCTTAGCCGTATAACTGCCTTACTATGAAATCTATAATAACCAAAACTTTACTTTTAAAACTTTGGTCATCTTGCTCAGAGTTTAGTAACATCCCTAACCACTGGGTGACATGCAACTAGTATTGACTTTAACGTACCTTTTGCCTGACTATTTCTAATTTAACTTGTTTGTAACAGCAAACTAATGGAAAAAGAATTAAAGAAAAATTAATTGGAAATGCTATTGAGTTAAGCCCTGTAAAAATGTGCAAAAAGTACTCTGGTCTTCATTGAGAAGTACAGAAACAACCAAACTGTCTTCCTTTAAGAGGTTCACATATGGTACAAGTAATTTAGAGAATTAAATAAATGAAACAGTTCTCTGTCTTGAGGTCCTCAACTAATCTACACTGTGAGTGCCTACACATAAAGAGTTAATATGGTCTTCAAAAATGGGGGTGGGGGTGGGAGTGGGGAAATTGAAAGAAAATTCCTGGATAGAATCAAGTAATATATTATGTAATAGTTTTACCTGAAGAATTTAATTCTGTTTTAAATGTAAGTATATAACTAGTATTTGCTATATTTTTACTTGATTGCCCAAAAGAAACCAGACGAGAAAGTCATCAGTAGTTGGAGTTGTTGTAGAAGGTAACCACAAAACTGAAAATTAAGGTTTCTTACTACCTTAGATTTTAACTGAGAAAAAACTACTTGTGAATGATTAGAGGGCTAGGTTAGCTTTTAAGGACGTTTACCACTTTTACTAATTCGTATAGATTTAGGAACAGTTAATCCATAAAAGGTGACTTTATTTGCTAAAGGGTAGATGACCATACATATCTTTTGATTTTAAGTTCAGTTCAGATAAGTTAGAGATTACCCAAAGTTGAACAAAGGAATTTTATATCCCAGTTGTGATTTTAAAAGGTGATTCTGATATCCTAGCTTATGCTTGTATGCCTTCCTCCAGTGTTAATGCATAATGAATTTAAAGTCAGCCAGTCTTGTCAACATCAGGTCACTGATTCTGTGCCACTTCATTTGTTTAGCATTGAAATAATTATATCTCACTGAGTGTTGAATTAGGGCAGGAAAGAGAGCTACTACCAGAGTTACTAGGGTCGTTACCACTGGTAGATGAATTGAAGGGGAGATAAGAGAGAATTGCTTCTGAATTTGAAGTCTTACTAGTTATCACTGGGGCTGTGAGTAATGGTGAAAGTTTTCTACATCACTGAATGTAAATTGTATATAAAATAGTTTATTAGGTGCGCTAAGGATGTAGAAATAAATTAACCTTGTTTTCAGTGGGCTTATGGACAAGTAATACCAAAAAAAAAAAAAAATACCACCTCTTTTTTTTCCAATAGAGGTGGAAAAAACTGTAGAGAAAGTAATATTTCTACTGAGCCTTGAAGAGTAGATAGAAATCTTTAGCAAGACAGACAATAATATTCCTAAGTTGTAGAAATCAAAGTATATAATATGTTCTAAAAATTGTAAACACTCCAGTATGCCTGCAGAATAGTAGGGTATAGAAGGATATGATGGATGGTGGAGCTATGCCACACATGCTTTCAAATGTATGGTAAAGGAGTTTGGATTTAGTTATTAGGGCATGAGAATCCATTGCAGATTTATGTCTTAGCATTCTCGCACTTAAGTCAGTGAGTCTTTTGAAAAGCTGACTGCAATAGAGTGAGAGTTGAAACTTGAAAAAGTTAGAGGTTAGGCAGTAGCAATACCTATGAAGGCCAGCACTTACTCTTATTTGTTTAGGCATCATGTGTGAAGAATTTTACCTGTAATATCTCACTTACTCCTTACAGGAATGTTGTAAGAACTGAAATAATACAGGTTAACATTGTTCAGCACAGAACCTGATCCATGGTGAGTCAGTGATCACGCTGTAAGCTCAGAGGAAAGTGCCCTTGTCCGCCTTTATGTGTGAACATTTAAATCCCATCTGTCAAGACTCCTGATGGTTGACCATTGTTGCAGTTATTAAGTATATCAGTAACAATTTCAGCATTGATAGCATAGGCATAGGGTTATTTGAAAGTACATTGAATTGGCTCAGTTCTGGTACTTTCAAATAATTCTTTTTATGCTGCTCCTACTCTCTGACCCCCCATATCAAAATACAAGTAGTGTTATGGGGAAATACATAGGAAATATATAGGAAATACTTTTATAGGGAAAATATTCTGCTCTAGTCTCCATTGTTTATGCTTACTTATACAAGAATACATGAATATATATTCTTATAAAAAATTGGAACATAACAGAGATGACTGTATCTCCTTGGACCACCTTCTCCCTGTGTGTTCCTTTACCCAGCCAGGTCTCCAAAATAATTAGTGTGTATCCTTTCAGAGCATTACCTGTGCATTCCTATAAAAATATCTGTTTCAAACTTTTTTTGGTGTCTTTTTTTTTTTTTAACACAAAGGGCATCATTATACATGAGTTTTGCATCTTTTTTCATCCAGTAATGTCTTAATAGGCCTTTGCATATAATTATTTGGCTCTCTTACTTGACTTAAAGAAAGAAATTGCTGTACCTTGATTTACTCATTCATTCCTAAACGGTTATTCAGATTGTTCTTTTAGTGATATACACTGAAGTGACATTCTTACATCCATGGAGTCGCAAAGGTCGGACACGATGGAGTGACCGAACTAAACTGACATTCTTATATGCTTCTCTTTAAATACATATGCTTGCCTGTAGGTTGGACACTTTATATTGTTATAGATGGAGCTCTGGTACTTCATGATCAGCAACAAATTTTCATTCCCAGCTGATGGTGCTAGCACTGGATAGTGACACCACAGTTGGGAACTGGTCTAGAAAGCAGTGCTGCTACTGATTTAGCTGGAAGTGTAAATACACTTCTTAATACATCTTTCCATTTTTCTCTTCAGTTAAAAAGAAAAAAAAAACTGGAGTAACATTTCTCTTCTCTGCTTCACGTGTGGGGATGATAAAGTGAGATAAATGCTGTAAGAAGTCTCATATAAATCTGAATTCTACTAGTTTATGATTTTTCTCAAAAGCAGGAACTATATTTTGTTCATCTTTGCATATTTAGAGCACATTACCTGGCTTACAATGGGCAGTGTTTGTGGAATGATTCACAGACATTAAGGTGAGCCAAAAAGCAGATTGTATTTATGAAAATTCCAGGCCAGTAGAATTTTCTTAGATCTTATACATGATCTGGAATCTGTGCATTTTTTCATTGAAAACTTTCTACCTTTTTAGCCTTATCTCACGTCCCTTCTGTAGTACAGCTATAATTCTTCAAATTTATCCTATTCTTTCATGGTCTTTTCCCTAACACAAACAGTTGTCAGTGATATCCTGCAAGACTCTATGATTTATCTGTAATGGCCAAGTCCAAATACTGCATTCTTTGTGAAATTTCTCCTGCCTCTCTTCAGTTCCTGCATTTTAGGCACTACTGCCTCCTGATCTCCACTGCTACTTATACACCTCTCAGTGCTGCACAGTGAATGTTACTGAACAACTGCATGCCTGCCTCTGGGACTGTGTGGAATGTCACAGAACCAGGCAGGGCTTGGAACTTCAGAGATAAATTAGGTGGATCTGGAAAGTGAGAGGCGTGTTGTTCTTGCTGACTTTTGGGATTCAGCACATACGGGACAGGGGAAAGCAATTAAGATCATCTATGATTGCCCGTGCCTACCCTACTTCTCCAGCTTCATCCTGCATCACACTTTCTCCCTGTTCCTCTCACTCCCTGCCCTTCAACGTGAGCCAGCTACTGGTGGTTACCCAAACTTGCCATGCTGTCTGATTCAAGTCTTTTCCTGGGCAGCTACTTATGTTTGAAATTTTCTTCCCCTCTTGCCTATCCACCTGGTAAACGTATTTTTGTCTTCCAAGACCCAGCTTAGGTGTTGCCGTCTTTAATTAATCCTACCCTAAACTCTCCGCTTCCCTCAGAATTGATTGGCCCCCTCTATGTTTCCGCTGTGCACTGCAACACAGCTCAGTTACAGTTCAGTCATTATGTTTACTTGTTGATGTATTTGTCTTCCTCTACTAAAATGTAAATTTCTTAAGTGTTGAAAAGTGTGCTTTTATTAATTTTAATATTTTCAGCACCCACTATAGTAGAGAGTGAATAGTAGATACACAATAATTGTTTACATAAGCAATGTGTATACTATATATGAAAATATATAACAATAATGCATTAGAAAATGTGTCATAAATCAAAATGTTGAGTAGATGATCACTTTCATATTTGTTCATAGTTTACATTGTTATGAAAGTCATTCTAGATTTATGGATAAGTATTACGTAATGAGATTTCTGGTTCTTTATTCAATTATGTGATATTAAATTAAATATTCTCCAAGGGCATCTATAATTGGAGAATTGTGAAATATCTTTATATATAATAAATATGTTGAGATAGAAGTTTCTGTACAGTTTTGAAATTATTCTTGATCATCTAATATAAAATCCATCCCCCATAACTATAACAAGATTAACAACCGACTTTTTAACAGTTCCATAGTGTTAGATTTGAAAGACTGGCACATACTTAACAAGATTATGTTAAGTTCAATGAGATGGATTATTTAAAGATGGATTATCAAAAAATTATATTAAAAGGGGCACACTCAGAAGTAACTTTGTTTCCATCTTAAAACCCTAATGTATTGGAAAATAATAATGAAGTATGAATTGGAAAATATACACAAGGTAGTTAGTTATATAATATGTTTTGATGAATTATAACCATTCTGCCTTAGATTTATTGCACTTTTCTTGATCCTTAGAAAATGGTAGCACTCACCACAAAACCACAGTACATAAATTGCCAAGTGTGGCTGACTTGCACATTCCTTTTAGAGGAACTTATAACTGCTAAACCTTTTAACCATAAGAAATGGTCAGTATTCATGGACTTGAGGCAGTGTATTAATGAGTAAATTGGGAATTTTTTTTTTAAGAGGAGATAGAGTGGGCCATTATGTTACTTCTTAACCTTTTGACATGTATTAAAATTACACTATTAATATTTATTGTTTTTCTATAGAAAATAAATTACTATAGGCTTGTAAAGTTGAGAAATACATTTTCTGGTAACAATCCTTTGTTCCCTTTAAGCTTTTAAGTAACACTAAATCTGAACATGATAAGTAATTCAAGTAAGTAGCATTTAGGTGACTTAATTTGGTGTGTTTCTATTATTTTATTTTTGCAAATATCTATGTAAAGTGATTCAAGACTACAGCAGTTCTATGCTAAAGTTTATGCTAAAGATGGATTATACTTATTCTCTTTTTTATCGTAAATGATGATAGTATTTGAATTTTAGATTTTTAAATGCCATAGCTATAATTCTTACATTTTAACTCTTAGGAAAATAATTTGATATTATAGATTTGGAGAGCAGCAAGTTTGCTTTGCTTTAATAAAGATGTAACATCATCTTCCAAGAAATACAATTCTAATAATTTTCTGTTAAAAGTAATTTTGAAATTTTCATTCAATTACATTTGTAGATTATTTTAAAATTAATCAAATGTGAAGCATCAACTATTATATACCTGCTTGACATTTGATGAGATAGTTACGTCATCAGTAATGAAAGAGGTACTTAAAATAGTGTATATAATTAGAAAGATAATACTTCTTTTTTTTCAGTTTACTCCTGAAATCCTTATTAAGGCCAGAAAGTTTCAAAACTTGCTTTAACTTCAAAAAAAATTAGCAGCTAACTCACTGCACAGTCATCAGCCAGTCCACAGAAGAGACACAAGTTAAAATTAGTAATAAAAAACAATTAACATCATATTGACAACCAAGTACATAAGTTGAAACACTCTCCCTTCCCTTTAGACGGCCTGGGAAATTTAGTAATGGTTGTTGAGGTTGCTGCTAAGTTGCTTCAGTTGTGTCCGACTCTGTGTGACCCCATAGATGGCAGCCCACCAGGCTCCCCCATCCCTGGGATCCTCCAGGCAAGAATACTGGAATGGGTTGCCATTTCCTTCTCCAATGCATGAAAGTGAAAAGTGAAAGTGAAGTCGCTCAGTCATGTCCAACTCCTAGCAACCCCATGGACTGCAGCCCACCAGGCTCCTCTGACCATGGGATTTTCCAGGCAAGGGTACTGGAATGGGTTGCCATTGTCTTCTCCAGTTGTTGAGGTTATGTGTCCCTAAAAAGCACCACTGTAGTCAAAACTAAAAAATAAAACCCCACGGGACTTAACAAGAAAAATGGAATGGAGGTACAACACTCAGAATGTCATCAGTGAACATTTTAAAAAGTAGAAACCTTAAAAGGCATGATACTGTAATTTTACATATGTCAAATGGCTAAGAAATATGTGTAAGTACTTATATAATATTTATACAAATAAGTACTGTACTTTGCTTTTAAACAGTCCTAAAGTTTGCCTTATAGAAAGAACTTTCACATAGTTGTGGAAGCTTGTTATTGTGAAGAATGATTTTTTGAAATTGGAAAGAAAGTTGAACACAAGTTGTGGATGGGTGTGACTGATTCCTCGAAGCTTCAGTAAGCTGAGGTTGCTGGCAGATGTTTGAGGTGTGTTCATATTTACATTTTGAGTGTTCATAGGCAGTTTGTTTCAGCTGAGTGTGGTTTTTTGCATTCATCTAGTGTTTCTGACAGATGAATTCACAGCAGAATTCACTTAGTGCTCAAATTGTTGCCTAATATATCAATTGCATTGATGCAGTTTTAAAACAACTATTACAGCAGCACTCACATATAGCCAAGGGTAAGACAAACACTGTAGTTTGGAGGGATAGCTACCACTTTTTATAGTAGTCTTTAATCTAGATATATTCTGATCTTTATTTAGAGATTTATTATGACAGATACTTACTGAGCATCCACAATTTGCCTTCCACTTTCTAAATATTTAAGATACAGCAGTGAACAAGATAGTCTCTCCACTTTGAAACTAATATTACTTGTGTAAAAATTTCTGTTTGTTATCACAGGTTGGTTTTAAGAGGTAAAATTGGATAGATAAATGGACCTCAGGTTTAAAAAAAAGAGTCTGCTGGGCATCAAGACTTTTCTCTAACTCCCTAAATTATATACGTTTACAAGATAATTTTCTAGGGATCTGTCCAGGTCGAGATTCCATTGTTTATAGAAAAAAATTAGTATCTCTGGAGGTCACTATGGAAATCAGAGTTAAATTTTAGGATAGTAATACATGTTAAAATGGAACAACCTCTTACCTTATTGTCTGTAAGCTAAAGGAGAGTCCCATTGCAGTTGAGAAGTGAATTTTAGTTTTATATATTTTGTCCTGTTCTTCCATGATATTCAACATAAGCTGTATTTTTCTTTGTTATAGTAGTAAATTTGTTCCGGTAAAACTCAACCATGTACAAACAGGGCAAAGATGAAATACGTGTATCAATTTACATAATGATAGGCTAAACCATTCGTGTATCTCAAGACCTTCTATAATAAAAGCCACTGTACACTTGCAGCCTCCATCAACCTTTCTCATCTTCTCTTGTAGATACTCCCCACCCGAAACTCTTTCTCCTTAATCCTCTTTCCTCCTATCCCTCCTGTTTCTAGCCAAACAGGTGACTGACTCATTGTCTCCAGAACCTGCCTAGTATTTATTGGATTGCCTCACTTCATACTTCAACCTTGTGATGATTCAGGGCCCTTCCACCTCTTCCCTCAGGCCTGAGAGCACTCTGAACACCTATAGCATAGTTTATACCACTTATCTGGCACTTATTTTCAACCTAATATTTGGTTTTCAGGTAGCTTTGTCTGAGTTATCCAATTAAGACAAATGATTTGTCCCATATACGTGGGAAAGGAAGGCCTCAAAGGCTTTGTTAGCAAAGTAATGTCTTTGCTTTTTAATATGTCATATTAAATAATTAATATGTCATAAATTTTCTTCCAAGGAGCAAGCGTCATTTAATTTCATGGCTGCAGTCACTCTCTACAGTTATTTTGGAGCCAAAAAAAAAGTCTGTCACTGTTTCCATGTTTCCCCATATATTTGCCATGAAGTTATGGAACCAGAGTTTATACTTAACCAACCATTTAATTGTCTCATCTTACTAAATGAGACAGCCCCTGCTGATATAGAATTGTGGGTGAAATATTTAGCAGTGTTATTTATGTTTTTAGCTATTAACATGTTCTGTCACCATAAAATTTTAGAAACAAATAGTTAAAACAGAATGTTGTTTCTTGAAATTCTACTGCTTAGGAAAGTTTTAAGCTTACCTGAGAGTAACCCTCTTCCAACAACACAAGAGAAGACTCTATACACGGACATCACCAGATGGTTGACACCAAAATCAGGTTGATTATATTCTTTGCGGCCAAAGATGGAGAAGCTCTGTACAGTCAGCAAAAACAAGACCGGGAGCTGACTGTGCCTCGGATTATGAACTCCTTATTGCCAAATACAGACTGAAATTGAGGAAAGTGGAGAAAACCACTAGACCATTCAGGTACAACCTAAATCAAATCCCTTAATCCTATACAGTGGAAGTGAGAAATAGATTTAAGGGACTAGATCTGGTAGAGTGCCTGATGAACTCCACCTATAGATGGAGGTTCGTGACATTGTATAGGAGACAGGGATCAAGACCATCCCCAAGAAAAAGAAATGCAAAAAAGCAAAATGGCTGGCTGGGAAGGGCTTACAAATAGCTGTGAAAAGAAGGGAAGCGAAAAGCAAAGGAGAAAAGGAAAGATATACCCATTTAAATGCAGGGTTCCAAAAAATAGCAAGGAGAGATAAGAAAGCCTTCCTCAGCGATCAATGCAAAGAAATAGAGGAAAACAATAGAGTGGGAAAGACTAGAGATCTCTTCAAGAAAATTAGAGATACCAAGGGAACATTTCATGCAAAGATGGGCTCGATAAAGGACAGAAATGGTATGGACCTAACAGAAACAGAAAATATTAAGAGGTGGCAAGAATACACGGAAGAACTATGCAAAGAAGATCTTCATGACCAAGATAATCACAATAGTGTGATCACTCATCTAGAGCCAGACATCCTGGAACGTGAAGTCAAGTGGGCCTTAGAAAGCATCACTGTGAACAAAGCTAGTGGAGGTGATGGAATTCCAGTAGAGCTGTTTCAAATCCTGAAAGATGATGCTGTGAAAGTGCTGCTCTCAATATGCCAACAAATTTGGAAAACTCAGCAGTGGCCACAGGACTGGAAAAGATCAGTTTTCATTCCAATCCCAAAGAAAGGCAATGCCAAAGAATGCTCAGACTACCGCACAATTGCACTCATCTCACACACTAGTAAAGTAATGCTTAAAATTCTCCAAGCCAGGCTGCAGCAGCACGTGAACCATGAACTTCCAGATGTTCAAGCTGGTTTTAGAAAAGGCAGAGGAACCAGAGATCAAATTGCCAACATCTGCTGGATCATCGAAAAAGCAAGAGAGTTCAGTAAAAACATCTGTTGACTGCTTTATTGACTATAAAGCCTTTGACTGTGTGGACAGTAAACTGTGGAAAATTCTGAAGGAGATGAGAATACCAGACCACCTGACCTGCCTCTTGAGAAACCTATATGCAGGTCAGGAAGCAACAGTTAAAACTGGACATGGAACAACAGACTGGTTCCAAATAGGAAAAGGAGTATGTCAGGCTGTATATTGTCACCCTGCTTACTTAACTTATATGCAGAGTACATCATGAGAAACGCTGGGCTGAAGGAAGCACAAGCTGGAATCAAGATTGCCAGGAGAAATATCAATAACCTCAGATATGCAGATGACACCAGCCTTATGGCAGAAACTGAAGAAGAACTAAAGAGCCTCTTGATGAAAATGAAAGAGGAGAGTGAAAAAGTTGGCTTAGAGCTCAACATTCAGAAAACAAAGATCATGGCATCCGGTCCCATCACTTCATGGGAAATAGATGGGGAAACAGTGGCTGACTTTATTTTTCTGGGCTCCAAAATCACTGCAGATGGTGATTGCAGCCATGAAATTCAAAGACGCTTACTCCTTGGAAGGAAAGTTATGACCAACTTAGACAGCATATTCAAAAGCAGAGACATTACTTTGCCAACAAAGGTCCATCTAGTCAAGGCTATGGTTTTTCCAGTGGTCATGTATGGATGTGAGAGTTGGACTATAAAGAAAGCTGAGTACCAAAGAATTGATGCTTTTGAACTGTGGTGTTGGAGAAGACTCTTGAGAGTCCCTTGGACTGCAGGGAGATCCAACCAGTCCATCCTAAAGGAAATCAGTCCTGGGTGTTCATTGGAAGGGCTGATGTTGAAGCTGAAACTCCAATACTTTGGCCACCTGATATGAAGAGCTGACTCATTTGAAAAGACCCTGATGCTGGGAAAGATTGAGGGCAGGAGGAAAAGGGGATGACAGAGGATGAGATGGTTGGATGGCATCACTGACTCGATGGACATGGGTTTGGGTGAACTCCAGGAGTTAGTGATGAACAGGGAGGCCTGGCCTGCTGCAGTTCATGGGATCTCAAAGAGTCAGACAGGACTGAGCAACTGAACTGAACTGAGAGTAACATTGTTTTATTCATTAATAAGACTTTGATACTAAAGGGCAACACTTTGTCAGGTTTGAATTATGTAAATCTAAGTAGTTTATATACGGTATATTACCAGTTACTCCTTTTTTAAAAGTTGGATCTCTGGGAATTTAGCTTTGCTGGGTCATTTACTCTGTATGGTACCTCCTTGTCAGGAGCAGGTGACTAGAATCTTTTACATATCTGTATAGTCATCATTTGGGAGTTTTGTTTGTTTTTTAATCTTTTATCAAAGTTTGCTAAAAAGTAACACATCTCATCTAAATCTGTAACTTCACTGGTAGAATAGTAATGTTTACTCCATCCCCTCCACTCACATCTCCCCATTTCCCCTAGGGTTAGAATTGCAAGAGCTTTGCTGTGTTATTGGACTTGATGGAAAGCCAGCTTTTAGTCATACGTGATTAATATTCTATAGCTCTTTCGTTAGCAACATACACACTTTTCTTCCCAAAAGACCAGTTTGGAAAGAACCTTGGTGATATAATCCACCCCTCATAATCTATTAACTGGGTAGGCTGATAGTATTTACAGGGGAAAGTAATATAAATATTGAATACAGATTTAAGCAAAAACTATGAAATAAGTAATTGGGCAGATGGACATAGGAGTAGAGAAGGATGGTTATATTATGGCATGAGAACTAAGTTACAAAGCTAACTCTTCATTTTCCATAGTAGGAAATCCATAGAAAATATGTAAAATTGAAAAAAATCAAGAAATAGTCCTATAAATCATCTTGTATAGGAATGTGAAGAAACAGCTTAGTGTTGACACTGGAATATGGAATAGGATAAAAGTGGAGAGGCATGAGGCAGGGAAACTTGGTTTCCCCAATAAACTTTGTAATACTGTTTGGCTTTTAAAAACTATGTACATATGTTCCTCTTTAAATTTTTATTTAAATGTTTCATTATAGGGTAGGTCAAAAAATTAAGGTATCTTAAAATCAATTTTTGTATATAACGTTTAGTATTTGGGCTGGAAGGAACGTTGACCTTTTAGGGAAAAATTAATAATGACTATGTAATTTTCATATAAAACATAACCAAGAATATTTTTCTTTGTGTATTCTTAAATTATATGGTAGGATTGTCTCATCTACACTGGTTAATTAATGCCAGCACCAAGGATGCCTTTCAGATGTTTATCTGCAGCCCAGAATTCTGAGCTCCAGGTCCATCTATCCCAGCTCCCTCTGTGATATTACTGTTTTGAGGTTGTAAAGGTACCCTAGACTCAGTATGTTCAAAACTAAACTTTGGTTTGTTTTCTTGGGCCTTTTCTAGTTTTTTCCTTAGTTTCTAGATGGGACCAACCATCTGAACAAATGAAAAAGCAACCTTTACAACCTCCTTCTTTACCCCAATATGTAATCCATTTCCAAGTTCTATTAAATTTTACTTCCTAATTATCCCTTCAGTTTTTCCTTCTACTCAGTGTCCATTGCTGTCTCTACACTTACAAAGTATTAACTATTTCTTAGCTAGTTCAGTTCAGTTCAGTCTCTCAGTCATGTCCAACTTTGCAACCCCATAGACTGCAGCATGCCAGGACTCCCTGTCCATCACCAACTCCCAGCGCTTACTCAGACTCATGTCCGTTGAGTTAGTGATGCCATCCAATCATTTCATCCTCTGTCGTCCCCTTCTCCTCCTGCCTTCTTAGCTAGACTAAAGCATTTTTCTAACTGGTCTTCTCATCTTTTGCCATTTTCTCCATACTGTAGCCATTCTTCACACATACATGATTTCTTGATCATGTCACCTTTCCTGCCTGTGAGCTTAAATCTTTCAGTTTCTTCTCATTACCCTGAGAATAAAACCTCCAAATTTTAATGGCCTATAAAGGCACTGCATGATTCAGCTCCTACCTTTTTCTTGCTGCTGCTCTCTCTAGTTTTTCCTAATATACTCCCTTGTAGTCTGTTTTTGAATGATGTGAAGGAGATGAAAAAATTACTGTGTCAGCAATGAGATAGACTGAGATAGCAGTCAGCAGATCTGGTAGCAGAAGGGAGACAGAAGATAAAATAGTGGGCAAGTTAAAATAGTTATGTAAATTATTAGCTTGTTTTGATGTGTCTTTAATCCAGGAATTTCTGTGACCTGGAGAGCAAGGGTATGGACTCTAATACTTGTATCTCCAGCATGGTTATCTGCTGTGTACTAGGCACTCCTTAAATTCATGGATTGTGAATGGATGATGATAGTCCAGTTTTAAATATCCAGGTACCTCATAAATGCTCAAATTCTGTTCAGACCTGTAAGTCCTGTTGCTTTTCTTTGTTGTTGTTGTTTTTTAATCTGGAGGCTATGGTCTCTTCTTGGGAGTACGGTTAACAGTTGCATGTGTCATACCACTGTTACAGTCCTGGAAGAATTCACCATAGTGAACGGTAGTGAAATGAAGACTTGATGATTATCACGACATGAAGTCTGAGCCATTAACTGATACTTAGTACTCTGCACTGTCATAATATTGAGAGGTTAGAAATAAGTTGCTTACATACTCTAGGAAAGGAAATAACATGGCACATTTTTTAAATCTTTCCAGTATACTTACGGTTGGGTTTGTAGTGCTGTATATACTCTGCTGGGCTTCCCAGCAGCCTCAGCGGTAAAGAATCCTCCTGCCAGTGCAGGAGACGCAGGTTCAGTCCCTGGGTCAGGAAGATCCTCTGGCGGAGGAAATGGTGATCCTCCCCAGTATTCTTGCCTGGAAAATTCCATGGGCAAGGGAGCCTGGCAGGCTGCAGTCCATGTGGTTGCAGAGTCAGACACAACTCAGTGCCTGAGCACAGCACCCAGCAGCATGTACACTCTGCTACTATTTAAAATCATTAAGAGCTTACTCCCAGATTATTTGAGCTGGCAGCAGGTTAGGTGCTAGAATTTTACCCCTATTGTTAGGAGCATTCCTGTAAAGCATGATTTCTTTATTCTTTTCTCAGAAGAGCAGTCATTTTGCATCTTAACCATAGAAAATACATTTCTGTTTATTATTAGAAATAATTTTCCAGGTTAAATTGTAAGGTATTTCTAGGTTTTCCTTTCAAAATTAAATAAATACCTATTTGTTTCAACAGTGTGTTTAGTTGTAAAGCTTATTCACTCACCCACAGGCTACATTTAAAAATAGTTACCTTGCTTTGTTCTTAAAGTCTGCTTTTGGTGGATGCAGAATATGGGTTAATTGTTTCTTTTCCCTTTCAGCACTTGAATTTTGTCTTTTCAGTATCTTCTGGCCTTCACTGTCTTTAATGAGTAGTCAGCCTTCATTTAAATTGTTGTTGCCCTTTATTTTATTTCTTTGACTGCTTTTGGGATTTTCTTTTTCTTTGGTTTTCAGCACTGTGACTATTATGCCTACATGTGATTTCTCTGGCTTTTCCTGTTTAAGACTTGCTGATCTTCTTGATCAAGATCTTTTTGCTTGTTTGTTGTATTTAAAGCAGACTCTGACCAGTTTTATTATAGAAAATTTTTCCATGATTGACTTTTCACTAATCTGTTTTGGCATGCTTCTAACAATACCAAATCAGCCGGATCAGTGATAGCCATGGTGTGTATTCTGGTATTTCCTATACCCTGTGCCCAATTCAACATTATTGCCACTGCAGATGGATACCAGTTTTGGCTGACATGGCGTAATTCTCTGTTTCAGCAGTTGTTGATGAGGATGACCAGTTTCACATTGCCTCATCTTACCATTTTCAGAGCCTGCATGTACTCCAACATGTGCTTGCCACTTTTCTTAAGAAGTTGGAATCTTGGGTTGATACAGAGTCTAGAGCTGAGTGATTTAGGCAACTTTATTGTCTTCCTTGTGACCACCGTCTTCCTGCTTTAGGTGTGAAATGGTTCCCAACCAAGAACAACCTCCAAGATGGACAGGGAGCCAGTCAAGTTCTTCTTGATGTGTAAATTTAGATCTTTTACTAACTTGGGGAAATTTTTAGACACTGTTTCATTAAATACTTTTTTCTATCCCATTCTCTGCCCCCTTTCCTTCTGGAATTCCAGTTACAGGTATGTTAAGAGTTACTGATTCTTTCTCACAGGTCCCTGAGCTAGGTTCATTTCCCTGGCTCAGTCTTTTTTTTTTTCTCCATCCTTCAGGTTCTAATGATTTCTATTGCTGTGTCTTCAAGTTCACTGACTCTTTTGTCATTTCCAATTTGTGACTAAACCTAGCCAGTGAATTTTATTTCAGACATTTTATTTTTCACTTCTTGAATTTACATTTCTTTTATAGTTCTTTTTTCCTTGACTGAGAAATCTAAGCATATTGGCCCTTATATTCCTGAACATAGTTAAAATAGCTGCTTTAAAATCCTTATGTGCTAATTCTAGCATCTGGGTCATCTTGGGCTTGGTCTCCCTCAGTTGCCTTTCTCTTGACAATGGGTCAGTTTTTCCTGTGTCTTCTGTGTAATAATTTTAGATTATAACTTGGATGTTATGAATGACACATTGTAGAGACTGAAGTTTATTGTGTTCCTTTAGAATGTGTTGATGTTTGGTTAGTGGTTTGCATGCTTGCTTGTTTGTTTTAGTAGGCAGTTAACTTGGCTGAACTTAAACTACAAACTGAAACTTCACTTCTGTTACTTTAACCTTAGCCTGATTTCTTGGAATCTCGTCTGTACAGTTTGGGAACCAGAGAGATGTGTAGATACTATACACAAAATTTGGTGTTTCTCTCCTTTCGGTGATTTACTCACTAGGTTTTCAGCTATTGTGGTCATGGCAAAATCTGCCCTTTGGTTCATTAAGCGAATTAGACTGAAGATTTACTTGTTTGGGCTTTTGTTGCGCAAAAACAACTGGGATGTGCTCTCTGGGTAAAAACCATTTAAAAAATGGAAAGTCACCCCATGTTGTCTACTTCTTGCAACTACTGACTCGCTTCTCCTCCTCCCAACCCCCAGCACCACCACTCCCACTTTGCTGTTTCTGTTTTCAAGCTCTTTATGTTTTGTCTATTTACAGAAGCTACTCGTGAGAGCATCAGTCCAGTAGGAGCTACTTTGCCATTTCAAGAAGTGGAATCCCTAAAATACAATTGTGCTTTTGAACAATTTTCTTGTTAGTATACTTGATAGTCATATAAGAGTTTTTTCAAAGAACTTGAGAGATTTCTGTTTATGTTTTAATAATGAGTTGAAATTTATTTTCATCCTCTTTTAAATAAGAAAGGTTGTCCTGAATTTAGACTGAGGATTTATTTATTTGCCTTTCCCTCAAATTATAATTTCCAAATCTACATTACTTGAAATGCATTTTAGAAGCAGAATACATGAAGAACCCATACAGTAAAGCCTTTATTTCATCCAACAAATCTTATGTCTTGGACCTAGGTCCTTGGGAATACAGCTGTAAACTTTGAAGTTCTTGATCCTATGGAGCTCACGCTTTAAGGTTAGGCAGGTAGGTAGATAAGTAGATATGTCAGTATTGATAAAATGCTATGAAGTAAAACCAAGGTATGAAGATGTGATAGGGAAGGAGAGGAGAGAAGTGTGGCAATATTCTAGGTAGAAAGATTGGTCAAGGAAGCAGTCTGATCAGACTTCTTAGTGAAGTGTGAGAGAGCCATGCAAATATCTGAGGGGAAAGGGTTCCAAGCAAAAGGGGCCACAAGTCTAAAAGACCCAAGGGAGGAATGAGGTTAGCTTCTCTTTGAGAAATAACCAGTGTGAGGGAACTCTGTGGAACTGAGGAAACAAAGACAGTGGTAGGAGATGAAGTCCCAGGTGGTAGTTAGCCAGGGGTCTTGTGTTACAGGATTTTGTGCTGGGGAAATGATTGTTCGGATTTACTTTTCACAAGGATCACTCTGTTCAGTAGAGTAAGAGGTAGGGGTGGAGCAAAGAGTTAAGCAAGGAGGAGACCTTGGCAGTAGCAGTCTAGGTGAGCTGTGATCATGGCTTGAATAAGAGCAGTAGTAATAGAGGTGGGAAAATGTGATCAGATTCAGAATAATTCTTTTGCAGATAGCCAGCAAAACTTGATGATAGATTAGATATGGCATGTGAGAAGGACCAACTGAGTGACTGATGGTACCATATATGGAGGTGAAAGAGACTGGGAAAGATTTGGTCTGGGTAGGGGAAATGAAGAGTTCAATTTTGGACATACTAAGTTTGAAGTGAATTTTAGATATCCAGACATAGATGTGAAGAAAGCAGCTGGTCATGTAGCCTGGAACTCAAGGGAGAAAGAGCTCCCTTGGAGTTGGACATAGATATTTGCAAAGCCTTTGTTTAAAGTAGTGTGTTTGGTTGAGATTACCTTGACGAGGAACGTAGGTGTAATCGAAAAGAAACCCTAGGTCTGAACTGCATAACTCACTGATGTTTAGATGTCCAGAGAAGGATCTGACAAAACTGACAAGGAACTGCCAGTGGGTGGGTAGAAATCCAGAAGAGTATAAATCTCAGAAGCTAAGTGAAGAAATTGTTTAGAGAATGGGGAGTGGTTGACTGGTTTATAAACTGAAGAGAGATCTAGTGAGATGAGGCTTGAGGAGTGACGTTAAGTTTAACAATCTGAAGATCCTGGGCAACTTTGATAAGTAGTTTCAGTGAAGAAAAACTATGAAAACCTGAGTTGGTAGATTTTAAAGTGATAAGAGGGGGGAAATGAAGACAAAGTATAAACCATCCTTTCAAGGAGTTTAGCCTGAAAGAGGGAATGGGCAGATAAATGAGTTGATAACTGGAGTGAAGTCCAGAGAGACTTTCTCAAGATCAGCAATGCTATATAGCATGTTTACTGTCCCTTATATTATGTTTAAATATCATTTATGAATTTCCGGTACTCTTCTTTTCTCTTGCAACCCCTTTGTAGAAATATTACATTGGATGCTAAAATATTGTGTGTGTGTGTGTGTGTGTGTGTTTGAAATAGATTGGGGAAATCTGTAATGCAAATAATTTGGTTTGGCAGTGCTTTTACCTAGGAGATGTAGCTAAGCTGAAGTCACACAGACAAAAGAATTGGGGAAAAATTAACCAAATGATGATAAAAAGTTTGAAAGTCTTTACCAAACATGATATCCAAATGAGCTTTTATTCTATTGAGGATTCAGGAGTTCTGTCATAACTAGATTTACTCAAAAGTGTTTAATATCTACTGTTACGCTGGAAACTGTCTACAGAGTGCTAGGTGTGCAATAAGGGACATGAGAGACCAATTTCTGTGTTCATGGAGTTTATAGACTTGTATTTAAGCTTATGGAAAAGAGAAATATTACAGATAAGAAATTTGTTTTAAAGAGATCGTCTTATTGTTAAATTTATTCTAAAATGAATTGTATTTTAATTATTGTACAAATAGTATGATTTTAAAAATTTTAATATGTTATATAGGTTTAATGTATTTATATGCTATTTATATCCCAAAGAGGCTTTAAGATTAAACATGGTTTATGTTAAGAATGTTAGGGATATAAATAAATTGGGTATTTCTCAACTTGGACTGTACATTAGAATCACTTGGGGGGCTTTTAAAAATCCATATGCTCATGTTGCTCCCAACCAATCAAATCAGAACCTCTGGGGTTGGGGCTCAAGCATTAGTATTTTAAAATACTGATTTAATAGAGACAGAGGAAATAAAATGCTACCAAGCCCCTGAGAATGAATTGATTACACATTTAAGGATTAAGTACATCTGAAAAGACAAAATATCAAATATTTTTTGACTTATAGATCATTTTTAGATAGAGCATGCAAAGCTATTTGTAGAACCAAACTTTTTTAGGATCCAAAGTTTAAAAAATTTTAGTAGAATAAATAAGATTACTCCCTTAGGCTCTCCTCTGATAATTAAGAAAAAAATCAGTGACGTTATTCATTTTTTCCCTTTTAAAACAACCTTGACAGTAATTTCTTATTTGAATGCCTTTAGGCACATCCATTATAAAGCATACACAAATACATAGGAATTAGAAAATTTTAAAGTTTGCCATTGGTAGTTATAAACTGAAAAGACAACTATACTGCAAGCATTATAAGACTGAATATTTTTATAACTTATACTAAATAGATACTAAAGCACATACCCTTTTTATTGAAATTTTAAATCCATGATAATATTAATTCTATAATAGTTCTCATTAAAATTTTTTTTTCTTTCTTTCACAGAAAATGCTTGGACAGAAGAGATGAGTACTGTTTCCACTAAGGCCTAGAATTGCCTGTTGTACAAATAGTCCTGATCAGGCAAGATACGAATGGCCCAAGGAAGCCACCAAATTGATTTTCAGGTTTTGCATGACCTGCGACAAAAATTCCCTGAAGTACCTGAAGTTGTTGTGTCCAGGTGCATGTTACAGGTCAGTGTTTAATGATTTCTGAATTTATTAATACAACTTGGTATTTTTTTAAACATTGGAAGAAAACACTTTTATCTTCTTTGGCATTAGTGCAGTATGATGGAGAGATGAGCTTTGATGTCTGATAGTCATTTAGCCTTTAGCAAGTTCTAGGCTCTCTGTTTCCCATCTGTCATATGGATAATACCTGCTTTGTAAAGTAGATGTGAGGATTAAGTGAGATCTTATATAAAGCATTAATACATGGTCCACATTTACGATGAGCTTGCTTGACTCCTCCCTTACCCAATTTTGCCAGAACTTTTAAAAATTCCAGGTCTTCCATTTCATAGGGGTAGGATGATTTGGGAGAATGACATTGAAACATGTATAATATCATATAAGAAACGAATCGCCAGTCTAGGTTTGATGCAGGATACAGGATGCTTGGGGCTGGTGCACTGGGATGACCCAGAGAGATGGTATGGGGAGGGAGGTGGGAGGGGGATTCAGGATTGGGAACACGTGTACACCCATGGCAGATTCATGTTGATGTATGGCAAAACCAATGCAGTATTGTAAAGTAAAATTTTAAAAAATAAAATAAGATAAAAATTTAAAAAAAAAAGAAAATGAGAAAATCATTAAATAAGGAATCAGGGAACTTGGGATCTAATCCTAAATGGCGCCCTAAGCATATTTTACAAGTAATATGCCTTCTTTTGTCCTTTAGTTTTCTTATCTATAAAATGGAAGGATTTGACTAGACAATGCCTGAAGTCCCAATTCTAAAGAAAAAAGTTTATTTTTATATTTTTTAATTTACTCTGTAAGTTTTCCACTTAATATCACTCTCTAATACGTTTTTAGATTTTTCTTAGTACATACAATTTTAGAAATACATAATTCTAAATATTTTGTGATAGTGTACTTTCTCATTTGGTTAAAGTGGAAATCTTTCTGTCAAGAACAGTTTTTCAGCTTGTTCAAATGGAGATGAAAAAAGGTGATTGGGGCTCAGACATATTTACTCATGTTGAATGATTTTTAAAGTTTTAAATTATATGAAACTTGAAAAGGCTCAATATCTGTATTTGGTATCAAGTAACTCCATTTTGTTCACACTCTGTCACCTGTTCTCTGTACACTTAATTAGCCTACCACCTTTAGTCTAACCCAGTTTTGGTCTTTCCAATCTGTCCTTCTCACTTCTGCTAGAAATGTCCTTTTAAATTCAGATTTTATTGCATATTTACCTGCTTAAAAGCCCCATGGTTGTTACCCATACCCTTCAGAGTAAAGCTGATAAATCTTGATGAGGGCATACTAGATCTGTGATCTAAAATCCTGCCGCCTTCTGCAGCATGACCTCTTGCTTAGTCCTTCCTCCCTCATACCCTTTCCCATGATCATCCTCAGCTAGTTGGAATTCTCCAAATATGTCTGGCTCTTTCTGTGGTACATTATTTAAAAGCATATGTTTTGAGTTAATAGTACTCTATTGTATATTTGAAATTTGCTAAAAGAGCAGATCTTGAGTATTCTTACTGCAAAAATAAAAAAGGAAGAAAGAAAAAATTGGCTGTGTAGAATAGTAGATGTGTTGATTGTGGTAATCATTACACAACATATAAGTATATTAAATCCTCCCACTGTAACCTTTAAAAAGAATCATGTTGTCCAGCCTAAATATATACAGTTTTTATTTATCCATCATACCTCAGGTAAAGCTAAGGGGAAGTCATTTTAAAAATTTAATAATAACAAGTAGCGTATGTTTTGTGAGTAAAAGAGACTTGAATTCAATATTTGACAGTTAATGGCAGCAATTGAATTAACTTCTCTGACCCTCATTTTCCTCAAGTGTACAATGGAAACTTTAAAAAAAGCTTAACAGAATTAAATGTGATAATGCAGGAAAGCAGCTAGTAGGATAACTGATTCATAATGAGTGCTTAAGTAATGTTAGCAACCAATATGAATAACAGTAATAATAGTGGAAGGCCCATAATGAATATTTGGTGAGTGAATCAGTAGTCCATATTTGTTGATATCAGATATGTAATGAAAATGAAAGAGGAAGGAAGGGTAATAAAAATGGAGTCAAAAACTAAAGAAAGTCTGAAAAGGAGCAGCAACAGTGAGGGGACGGTATCTTCTACAACTCAGGTTCAGTTCAGTTCAGTCGCTCGGTCATGTTCAACTCTGCATCCCCATGGTCTGTAGCACACCAGGCCTCCCTGTCCATCACCAACTCCCAGAGTTTACTCAAACTCTTGTCCATTGAGTCGGTGATGCCATCCAAGCATCTCATCCTCTGTCATCCCCTTCTCCTCCTGACTTCAATATTTCCCAGCATCGGGGTCCTTTCAAATGAGTCTGTTCTTCAGATCAGGTGGCCAAAGTATTGGAGTTTCAGCTTCAGCATCAGTCCTTCCAATGAATATTCAGGACTGATCTCCTTTAGGATGGACTGGTTGGATCTCCTTGCAGTCCAAGGGACTCTCAAGAGTCTTCTCCAACACCACAGTTCAAAAGCATCAGTTCTTTGGTGCTCAGCTTTCTTTATGGTCCAACTCGCACATCCATACATGTCTACTGGAAAAACCACAGCTTTGACTAGATGGAGCTTTGTTGGCAAAGTAATGTCTCTGCTTTTTAATATGCTGTCTAGGTTGGTCATAACTTTTCTTCCAAGGAGCAAGCATCTTTTAATTTCATGCAGTGATTTTGGAACCCCCCAAAATAAAGTCAGCCACTGTTTCCCCACCTATTTACCATGAAGTGATGGAACCTGATGCCATGATCTTAGTTTTCTGAATGTTGAGTTTTAAGCCAACTTTTTCACTTTCATCAAGAGGCTCTTTAATTCTTCTTTGCTTTCTGCCATAAGGCTGGTGTCATCTGCATATCTGAGGTTATTGATATTTCTCCCAGCAATCTTGATTCCAGCTTGTGCTTCATCCAGCCCAGCGTTTCTTATGATGTACTCTGCATATATAAGTTAAATAAGAAGGGTGACAATATACAGCCTTGACATACTCCTTTTCCTATTTGGAACCAGTCTGTTGTTCCATGTCCAGTTCTAACTGTTGCTTCCTAACCTGCATGCAAGTTTCTGCCTTGAGAACTATTTCATGAATAGTATGAAAAGACAAAAATATAGGGCAAATATAGGAGTTCAGAGATGAACTTCCCAGGTCAGTAGTGCCCAACATGCTACTGGAGATCAGTGGAGAAATAACTCCAGAAAGAATGAAGAGACGGAGCCAAAGCAAAAACAACATCCAGCTGTGGATGTGACTGGCAATGGAAGTGAAGTCTGGTGCTTTAAAGAGAAGTAAGAACCTGGAATGTTAGGTCCATGAATCAAGGCAAATTGGAAGTGGTCAGACAGGAGATGGCAAGAGTAAACGTCAACATTTTAGGAATCAGCAAACTAAAATGGACAGGAATGGATGGATTTAACTCAGATGACCATTCCATCTACTAGTGTGGGCAAGAATCCGGGATCTTAGAAGAAATGGAGTAGCCATCATAGTCAACAAAAGAGTCTGAAATGCAGTACTTGGATGCATTCTCAAAAAGGACAGAATGATCTCTGTTCGTTTCCAAGGCAAACCATTCAATATCACAGTAATCCAAGTCTATGCCCCAGCCAATAATGCTGACGAAGCTGAAGTTAAATGGTTCTATGAAGACCTACAACACCTTCTTGAACTAACACCCCAAAAAGATGTCCTTTTTATTAAGGGGACTGGAATGCAAAAAGTAGTAAGTCAAGAAATACCTGGAATAACAGGCAAATTTGGCCTCAGAGTACAGATTGAAGCAGGACAAAGGCGAATAGAGTTTTGCCAAGAGAACACACTGGTCGTAGCAAACACCCTCTTCCAACAACACAAAAGAAGACTCTACATATGGACATCACCAGATGGTCAATACCGAAATCAGATTGATTATATTCTTTTCAGCCAAAGATGGAGAAGCTCTATACAGTCAGCAAAAATAAGACTGGGAGCTGACTGTGGCTCAGATCAGGAACTTCTTATTGCCAAATTCAGACTTAAATTGAAGAAAGTAGGGAAAACCACTAGACCATTCACATATGACCTAAATCAAATCCCTTATGATTATACAGTGGAAGTGACAAATAGATTCAAAGGATTAGATCTGATAGAGTGCCTGAAGAACTATGGATGGAGGTTCGTGACAGTGTACAGGAGGCAGTGATCAAGACCATCCCAAAGAAAAAGAAGTGCAAAAAGGCAAATGGTTGTCTGAGGAGGCCTTAAAAATAGCTATGAAAAAAAGAGAAGCAAAAGGCAACAGAGAAAGGGAAAGATATAAGCATCTGAATGCAGAGTTCCAAAGAATAGCAAGGAGAGATAAGATAGCCTTCTTCAATGATCAGTGCAAAGAAATAGAGGAAAACAATGGATTGGGAAAGACTAGAGATCTGGTCAAAAAAATTCAAGATACCAAGGAAACATTTCATGCAAAGCTGGGCACAATAAGGGACAGAAATGGTGTGGACCTAACAGAAGATATTAAGAAGAGGTGGCAAGAATACACAGAGCTATATAACTCGGATATCTCTTCCTAATTTTTTAAATCATGTTCTCTGATAAGACTATACTGAGAATGTTCACTGAATCATTGAAAGATAGAAAAATACGATATTCTTCAATAAAACTGTGTAAGATTTGCTACTGAGAGAACTGTCCAGAATGTGGAGGGAGGGAGGAGAGAGAGGCTCTTAAAGTATAATCTTCAGGGTGTATTAAGTTAAATAAAATGTACAGTATATATAGATGTATATAAATACATCTGTAAATAAATATACATATGTATATATATTTGCCCCTGTTTGCATGAGGAAATACTGGAAGGATTAAAAATGAAATAAAAGATGGGTTATCCATGGTGGGCAAGAAGGAGCAGGCCAGATGAGAGGAGACATCTCAATGTGTATCTTTTAGTGTTGCTTTGATCTTTGTAAATAAATTACCTATTTTTAAAAAAGATAAAATAAGTAAACAGGTTTTTAACTACCAAGAAAACAGAAAATGAATAATCTAGAATTTCTTTTGGGCTTTCAGTAGTGTCAACTTCAATATATTAATCTGGTTTTATGAAAACACAACATTGTATGGCATGCTTCCCAATACCCAGCTCTTTTAAATTGAGTTGATAATCTTTCTGGGCATTCAAGCAATATGTCTTCTAGCTGATTTAACAAAAATGTGACAAGTGAAGGATGGGGAAGACTCCTCTAGGGATACAAATAGGGTGTGAATCTTCCCAAATTTAGAAAGTTACTTTTAAACTGTCACAGCAAATAAACTACCTCTAAACGTAGTGTGACTTCCCTGTTGGCTCAGACGGTTAAGCATCTGTCTACAATGCAGGAGACCCGGGTTCAATCCCTGGGTCAGGAAGATCCCCTGGAGAAGGAAGTGGCAACCCACTCCAGTACTATTGCCTGGAAAATCCCATGGACAGAGGAGCCTAGTAGGCTACATGTAGTCCATGGGGTCACAAAGAGTCGGACACGACTGAGTGACTTCACTTCACTTCACTTCAAACGTAGTGTAAATAGCTCTTATTTAGTGACAGCTTTTCTTTGGGGAGCTGCTCTCCCTTACTCGAGTTTCCAAGGTGGTGCTAGTGGTAAAGAACCTGCCTGCCAGTGAAGGAGACCTAAGAGACCTGGGTTCGATCCCTGTGTTGGGAAGATCCCCTGGAGGAGGAAATGGCAACCCACTCTAGTATTTTTGCCTGGAGAACTTCATGGACAGAGAAGCTTGGTGGTCTGCAGTCTGTGGTATAACAAAGAGTCAGACATCACTGAAGACGCTTGCTCCTTGGAAGAAAAGCTATGACAAACCTAGACAGTGTATTAAAAAGCAGAGATACTACTTTACCAACAAAGATCCATATAATCACAGCTATGATTTTTCCAGTAGTCATGTATGGATGTGAGAGTTGAACCATGGTGAAGGCTGAGCGCTGAAGAATTGATGCTTTTGAACTGTGGTGTTGGAAGAGACTGTTGAGAGTCCCTTGGACTGTAAGGAGATCCAACCAGTCCATCCTAAAGGAAATCAACCCTGAATATTCATTGGAAGGACTGATGCTGAAGCTGAAGCTCCAATACTTTGGCCACCTGATGGAAAGAACTGAATCACTGGAAAAGACCCTGATACTGGGAATGATTAAGTCAGGAGGAGACGAGGACGAGATAGTTGGATGGCATCACTGGACTCGATGGAGATGAGTTTGAACAAGCTCTGGGAGATGGTGAAGGACAGGGAAACCTGGTGTACTGCAGTCCATGGGGTCACAAAGAGTCAGACACGACTGAATGACTGAACAGCAGCTCCCTTTCTCAGTTGGGTAGGCTTCTTTGTCTTTTCTCTGAAGACAAGTATATTATCCTCCCTATAATATACTGGTTCAGAACTTTGCTGCTGCTGCTGCTGCTGCTAAGTCGCATAAGTTGTGTCTGACTCTGTTGACCCCATAGACGTCAGCCCACCAGGCTCCCTCGTCCCTGGGATTCTCCAGGCAAGAACACTGGAGTGGGTTGCCATTTCCTTCTCCAATGCGTGAAAGTGAAGTCACTTGGTTGTGTCCGACTCTTCACGATCCTATGGACTGCAGCCTACCAGGCTCCTCCGTCCATGGGATTTTCCAGGCAAGAGCACTGGAGTGGGGTGCCATCGCCTTCTCCGTCAGAACTTTTCTAGATTAAAAAGATAATAATATACAGAATATTAAAAATCAGTAGTTAAAGGATCATGTCACACTGCCACTTTGTATACATGTTCTTAAACATCTTGGCAGAACTGAAGTATCAGTATCATTTCTGTTCTCTTCTGACTTTTTTTACTGCTCAGCTCCCTCTTTTTGGAACTACTCACATCATTTCTTTGTGCTGTTCAGCAGGTGTAATTCATATCTTTAGCATTCATGTTTGGTAACTAAATCATAACTTAGAATAGTGTACAGATGTGTAGCTAGCACTTTCAGTTTTTTAACTGAAATTTTCATTATTTTTTAATTCTCTTAATATGACAGTTAAATCTGTAAGTTTAAAATTGCTTTTCTTTTCAAAATAATGCATTATTACTTGTAAGCCTTAGTAGTTAAGTACTATAGCCTTAATTGAAGTCTTCTCAGATGACCTCCACCCATAAACCTTATCCATATTCCTATTACAGCACCTACCATTGTGCATTATATTTATTTATGTACACATTAATTTCCTCCACTGGACCATGAGATCCTTAAGACAGCAGTTATATTCCTTTCTACTTGCCTAATGGGATGCTCAGTAAATATTGGTTGAAAGAGTGAATGAATCAAAGTATGAGAAGGATGATTATAGTGTATACTTTGATACTGTCTATGCAAGAAGCTTGGGGGGAAACGAAAAATGAACTGGAAATAACAATTCAGACTCTTCTGTAATTTTGAAGAGAATGCAGATTTGTATATGTACAAAAAAACAGTGACTTTCAATCTTTTAAAAACTCACCCCACCTCTTTTGATACACTTAAATGGGAGTCCTGTACCATTTCCCACTAAAGTAACCAGGGCTTCTTTGAGAAATAGCTGATCCTGTTTCTAGGATAAGAGCTGGACAAGGTGATCGTGAACTTCTTGTCATATTAGAAAGCAAGGAAGCTATGAAAGAGACGACTGGGCTCACGTCCTATGTACACTGGAGCCAATGTGGAATCATTCCCACTAGCCTAAAGATAGGATATAATGACCATAAACGACAAGCATTGACACATATCAGAATGTTAAAGATACAGGAGTTTATCATGATACTGAAAATGTGTCACCTTTGGAAGTTGCTAGGGCACCAATTCATTATTCTAAAAACCAGTAAAGAGAATTTATTTATCCTGCTTGTTCTGTGCAAAAAGTAATAGTTGAAAAGATCAAATTCTTTGAGGAAGAATTGCAGCTCAATACATGAAGAAGGAATCTTTTAATTGGAATACTACCCTTTTGCATCCCCTAATAAAGTTTCTCAACAGTGACGATCCCTGACTGCTAAAAGTCATTAGCTGGATCAAGCTGTGACATCAGAACCTACCAATCAGCCTTAAGGTCAAAAAAAGACAGGCAGATATATCATTGTGTCTCCTGTGTGATACAAGAAGAAACAAAGCCTACAAAGGGACTTGCCAAAAACTTGTGTGCATGAACCTGCACACACCTGTAGTGAAATAGTTTACAGTGAAATATAGGAAATAGTCATACCACAAGGGTGCAATCAGCCAATCCAGATGGGAAGTTCTGCTGGACAAATGACCCATTTTTCAAAAAACAAATGGCTTAGAAAATTATAGAAAGAGGAGAGGGTTAATTATTATTATAAGATATCTAAGAAGCATATCAACCAAATTATGTGAACTTTGCTCAGATCCTGATTTAAACTAACTAAAACAATAACTGCAAGACAAGGGACTTTAACACTTATTTGGATATTATGTGATATTACGAGACAGGGGACTTTAATACTATTTGCATATTATGTGATATTAAGTACTGATTATTTTAGGATATGATAATGCCATTTGCAGTTATATTTTAAGATACATATTGATGTATTTACAGATGGAAACAAAATAATGTCAGGCTTGATCTAGCTTCATAGGAGCAGCTGGAACAGATAAATTGGTGAAGAAAGATTTGCCATATAAAGATTGATAATGAATATAGGAGAGTTTGTGATATTTGGACTTCCCTGATAACTCAGTTGGTAAAGAATACACCTGCAATGCAGGAGACCCCAGTTTGATTCCTGGGTTGGGAAGATCCACTGAAGAAGGGATAGGCTACCCACTCCAGTATTCTTGGGCTTCCCTTGTGGTTCAGTTGGTAAAGAATCTGCCTGCAATGCAGGAAACCTGAGTCTGACCCCTGGGTTGGGAAGATCCCCTGGAGAAGGGAAAGGCTAGCCATTCCAGTGTTCTGGCCTGGAGAATTTCATGGACTTTATAGTCCATGGGGTCACACAGAGTCAGACACAATTGAGCAACTTCCGCTTCACTTTACTTGACTTGTGATATTTACTGTGCTTTTATATGTGTTTAAACTTCTCTGAAACAAAATGTTTAAAAAGTATATTTCCTTTTATCCTATTGTAGCCTTATAAAAGTCCCTGTGAACTCTTTCATGGTTTTGCTAATAAGAAGTAATGTCTGTAGAGAGTAAAAACAACCTAAGGACCTGTGAGTTATGGCGTAGCTGGGATTAGGATATATTAATACTAATGAGAGATTATAAAGAATTAGGGATTTTTGAGATCTCGAGGAAATTAAGACATTTGTAAATATGGATGTCAGCTTTTGAAAAGGAAGTGTGGGATTGGATTTAGTAGGGAATATGCATTTTAATTTGGGAATGTTAGCAAAAAGGAGATGAGAAGATGAGGTCTTTCGTGACTTAGAAGGGAGAAGAATTTACTAGGAATAGCAATAAACTTAGTTTGAAGCAAAAGCACCAGTTAGGTTTGGCAAAAAGATAAGGTCTTAATATGAAAAAGAGTAATCAGTTGATAAAGATTGTGATGAATTTTTAAATTTTCTTTGAAAAACTAGTGTGTGTTAATTCAGAGCTATGTGTAGGATAAAAGGATTTTTATGGTATGAAAGATTTGAACTGTTGGTTTAAGAGGGAAAAAAGTCCAACCTTGCTCACTAATCTTTTCTTTTGTGTTACCTGTTCAAAATTGTGAACTACCATTTCTTAACAAGACTTGGAGATGCCTTTAAGTACCATTTTCTCTACTAAGATTTTATCTCATGTCAAATCACCTATAGACATTTTAACCTGACTATTCATCCTTTTTATCTCTAAAATTCCCCTTTCTGTCAGGCTCTTAGTCTTCCAGTTCTCCTTGAATTCTCTTTCTCCCTTATAGCAAATTGTGTTGACTATTTGTGAAGTGAAAGTCACTCAGTCGTGTCCAACTCTTTGTGACCCCATGGACTCTACAGTTCATGGAATCCTCCAAGCCAGAATACTAGAGTGGGTAGCCTTTCCCTTCTCCAAGGGAATCTTCCTTACCGAGGAATCAAACCGGGGTCTCCTGCATTACAGGCAGATTCTTTTCCAACTGAGCTTATCAGGAAAAGACTGTTTGTAGTCTTTCATAATTTGTTTTCACAGTCAGTCATTATTTCATGTCTTCTAACTGATCTTGTCAAAAAGTTTACCCTGTCTTCTTTCATTATCAGTGAAGTTCTTTATCTTCCCCAGAGACCCTTTGTGTCTTCATTTCTCTGTTAGCATATGTTGATTGGCTCTTCCCATTTCCTATATTAAAGTCCAAACTCCATAGTGTGACTCATTTTTCAAAACCGTGAATTATTTAATCCCAATCTGATTTTCTAACAGTTTGTTCCACAGAATTTCCAATAGAAACCTTAAACTCCAGCCAGATCTATTCCAATTACTTTGTTTAGAACATACTTACTGTCACATTTATGTCTGTATTTACTCATGCCATTCCCTTCAGCAGGAATGCTTTTTTTCCTATTCAGGTCCTCCATTTACTAAGGAAATCAATGAGATTGTACCTCCTTCATGAACACAGTCCTTTTTACAGTAGCCTACAATAGTAACTCTCTGTTGAACTTCAGTACCACTTATTATTTGGCACATGTTCATGCTTTTAAAATGTTACCTTTTCACAAATCCATATTTTGTTTCCCTAATTGAGTTGCAAGCTCTTCTAAGGAAAAGTCTGGGTTTATACATCATTTGAGTCCTCCACAGTCCCGAACAGAATATCGCACACATTGTGGGTGTTCAGCAAATATTTTTATGGATAATTTGTGAGTAGTGGTTAGTCAGTCTCTTCTTAAGAAACAATCCAGTCATTTTTTGGTTTGTTTTTATTTTTTTCATTTCTCTGGAGTAGAATTATTGATGCTGTCTAAAGGCAAAGATGTGAACTCAGCCCCTCAGATTCTGGGGGCTAACTTGAACTTATATTACAGACATATACATATGTGGTTTGTTTATTTTTAACACTAAAGAGGAAGCACGTAAGGAACTGTGACACCTTTGTTACGAATTTTAGAACTTTTTAACTTAAATACCACAAAAAATAGTTTCTAAAAGGGCGTTGGTTTGAAAGAATGATGCATAACACATGAACATGCGAAGTATTATGTAGCAAGCTGCAGTGCTGTGGCCAGCTGACTCGTTGGGAAAGACCCTGCTGCTGGGAAAGATTGGAGGCAGGAGAAGGGGACGACAGAGGATGAGATGGTGCATGGCATCACCAACTCGATGGACATGTGTTTGAGCAAGCTCCAGGAGTTGGTGATGGACAGGAAAGCCTGGTGTGCTATAGCCCATGGGATCACAAAGAGTGGGACATGACTGAGCGACTGAACTAACTAATATGTTTACGTTGAGTGTTTATATTTTGTTCGACATTCAAACTGCATTTTTAAATAAGTTGCAGTGTTACTATATTTGCATGAATCTGTTCTGTAAATCAGTCAGTTCAGTTCATTTCAGTTGCTCAGTCATGTCAACTCTTTGCAATCCCATGGACTGCAGCACGCTAGGCTTCCCTGTCCTTCACCATCTCCTGGAGCTTTCTCAAACTCGTGCCCATTGCATCAGCAATGCCATCCAACCCATCTTATCCTCTGTTGTCCCCTTTCTTTATTTCTACTATAAAAAAACTCCTATTATAATTATTGTTTGTTAGAGAACTTACCATTACTTTAGTAATGAGGATTTTTTTAATCTTTATTAAATTTGTTAAAATATTGTTTCTGTTTTGTGTTCTGGTTTTCTGGCCAAGTCAAATGTGGGGTCTTAGCTCCCTGACCAGGGACTGAACCCACACCCCCTGCACTGAAAGATGAAGTCTTAACCCCTGGACCACCAGGGACATCCCAGTAATGAGGATTTTTAATTCAGTTGTTTGCATTAATATTAGTTTCTCAAGAAAAAAGGCTCAAATGTATCTGTTATAATTGTACTAACTAATCTCTGATTAATCTTGTAATATTTTAATAGCAATGAGAGTATATGTGTTGGCTTCTGGTTAACACAAGCTGTTTTTATTTTGTCTTATAGAATAATAATAACCTGGATGCCTGCTGTGCAGTTCTCTCTCAGGAGAGTACAAGGTATCTTTATGGTGAAGGAGACTTGAATTTTTCGGATGATTCTGGAATTTCTGGTCTACGCAATCACATGACTTCTCTCAACTTGGACTTGCAGTCACAGAATGTTTACCACCATGGAAGAGAGGGGAATAGAATGAATGGAAGCAGGACTCTAACGCACAGCATTAGTGACGGACAACTTCAAGGTGGTCAGTCCAATAATGAGCTGCTTCAGCAGGAGCCGCAGACAGCACCAGCTCAAGTTCCTCAAGGCTTTAATGTTTTTGGAATGTCCAGTGCATCCGGTGCTTCTAATTCAGCACCACACCTTGGATTTCACTTAGGCAGCAAAGGAACATCTAACCTTTCTCCACAAACTCCAAGATTTAATCCCATCATGGTAACGTTAGCCCCAAATATCCAGACTGGTCGTAATACTCCTACTTCTTTGCACATACATGGTGTACCTCCACCTGTACTTAACAGTCCACAGGGAAATTCTATCTATATTAGGCCCTACATTACAACTCCTAGTGGTACAACTCGACAGACACAACAGCATTCTGGCTGGGTATCTCAGTTTAATCCCATGAACCCTCAACAAGTTTATCAACCTTCACAACCTGGTCCCTGGACTACATATCCTGCATCCAATCCCCTGCCACATACCTCAGCCCAGCAGCCGAATCAGCAAGGCCACCAGACCTCTCATGTCTATATGCCCATCAGTTCACCTACGACTCCACAACCACCCACAATTCATTCGTCTGGTAGCTCACAGTCTTCTGCCCATAGCCAATATAACATTCAGAATATTTCAACAGGACCTCGAAAAAACCAGATTGAAATCAAACTTGAACCCCCACAAAGAAACAGTTCTTCGAAATTGCGCTCTTCTGGACCTCGAACCTCCAGCAGTTCCTCTTCGGTCAACAGCCAGACCTTAAACAGAAACCAGCCCACTGTTTACATAGCTGCCAGTCCCCCAAATACTGATGAGGTGATGTCCCGTAGTCAACCTAAGGTCTATATATCAGCAAATGCTGCCACAGGAGATGAGCAGGTCATACGAAATCAGCCCACTCTCTTCATATCCACCAACTCTGGAGCATCCGCTGCCTCCAGGAATATGTCCGGGCAAGTGAGCATGGGTCCTGCCTTTATTCATCACCACCCTCCCAAAAGTCGAGCAATAGGCAATAACTCTGCAACTTCTCCTCGGGTAGTGGTCACTCAACCCAATACAAAATATACTTTTAAAATTACAGTTTCTCCCAACAAACCCCCTGCAGTTTCACCAGGGGTAGTGTCCCCTACCTTTGAACTTACAAACCTTTTAAACCATCCTGATCATTATGTAGAAACAGAGAATATTCAGCACCTCACGGACCCTGCTTTAGCACATGTGGATAGAATAAGTGAAGCACGGAAGTTGAGTATGGGATCTGATGATGCTGCCTACACACAAGGTAATAAAAATACTGCAATGGGGTCATTTTCCATTCTGGGTTTAATTGGTGTACATTTGACTTCCCTGCAGAAATGGGTATCAGTATCATTATTTTATGTTGTAAATGTTGTCCAAAATAATACTATCTTAAGAACTTTTGAGAGTATTCATATAAATTTTAAATATATCAGTTTTATTATGTTATAACTTGAAGCTTGAATGATAGCCTGATCAGATGTTCCGAATAATCACCTCTTGATTTGGTTGCTCATAAAAGTTTGTTTTCACCTGTAGTGATGCTGACTTTCCCTTTACATTTTCTGCAAATAAAAATTCCTAAAAACATGTATTTTAATAAGAGATTAGTGAACTAGTATAGCAAACTCTGCCATCTTTGGCCAAAAGAATCCTCTGTTCTTCATTGTTCTAATACGGTTTTGCCTTATTTTGTATCAAAGTCTAAATTGCTATGCATTCTTGAATAACTCAAAAGTATCAGTAACAGGATTCAGATTTCTCTTTTTCTTCTTTTCAGTCTCCCTTAAACATCAGTTAATGCAATCTTTTTGTTTGGAATTGTGAATAAGAATTTCAAATCTATCTCACTTGGTTATGCTTTTCAGAAATAGACTAGTTAATATTGGCATAATACTAAATTATATCTATATTAATTCAATTAGAGATCATTTATATCTGACCTCTTAAGTTATTTAATCTTCAATAGGAAGCTATTAAATTCAGTCAGATAAAAAAGAAGATAAGTGTTTGTTTCTTCAATATTGACAAAGGTTTTGTAAATTAGCCAAAGTCCTTTAGAGTAAGGATTTATCATAATCATCTATACCCCTGGTAAACTGTTCTCAGTATTATAGGTTGGAAAATACTACACAGTCACCCCCATGCAGTAAATAGCCTCCTACTACTAGTAGTACCACTTCTCCTTTTTAAAATTTCTAAAACTAATGATTTTACTGCAGAGTTTCATAGAGGAGGTTTGGTTTGTTTTGACTGGTTTGGTTTGTTTTAAACAATTATATTCTAGTGATTCTCAACCCATGCTGGGCTGTGGTGCTTTCAAATTCTTAATCACCTTTGAAGCTTTCAAAACATAAAATTGCCCAGGTTCAGCCCCAGACTTGCTCAATTAGAGCTTCTGAATGGTAAAGCCTAGCTGCATGTGAGCATACATGTTCATCTGTGCACATGTGTTTTAAAGCTCTGTGGGTTATTGTAATTTTCTAGAAATTGTGCCGAAACTTTATGTTCCATATATCTGTGACTAACCTGAAGCCATTTCTGTTTAGTTTTGGCAGTAAGTGATTTTTAATATGACATCATGTTTTTCCACTGATACTTAATTCCTATTCTTACCCCAGAGTCCTTTCTTCTTCTCTCTCCATCAAAGTAGATTTCCTATGTTTGGATAGTTGCTAATCTTTAAATGGAGAGTATTTTTTCTAAAGATTTTATTAATATATAATTGACTTACAGCACTGTATAAGCTTAAAGTGTACAACATAATCTGACTTACACACATCATGAATGATACCACAGTGAACATCCATTGTCTCATATAGATACATTTAAGAAATAGATTTAATTTAAAATATTTTTTCCTTCTGATGAGAACTCTTGAGATTTACTCTTTACAGCTTTCATTTACAGTGTGTAACAGTGTTTTTTTTTTTTTATCTTTACTATACTGGATATTACATCCCTAGTATTTATCTTGGGAGAAGGAAATGGCAACCCACTCCAGTGTTCTTCCCTGGAGAATCCCAGGGACGGGGGAGCCTGGTGGGCTGCCGTCTATGGGGTCGCACAGAGTCGGACACGACTGAAGCGACTTAGCAGCAGCAGCAGCAGTATTTATCTTATAACTAGAAATTTGTACCTTTTGACTGTTTGCATCTAACTCCCCTCTCTCTCCTCGCCTCTGATAGCCATATATCTGATGCCTCTTAAGTTATTTGTTTGCTTTTGAAGTATAATTGACTTACAGCACTGTTTTAATTCCTGGCACTCACATCATAGTGATTCATTATTACTGTACATTTCAAAATGATCATGATTAGTCTAGTTGTCACTTGTCACCTTACAAAAATATTACATAAGTGTTGACTATATTCCCCCAGAGTACATTTCATACCTGTGACTGAGAATTTCATAACTGAAAGTCAGTACCTCTTAATCTTCCTCACCTGTATCTCTTCCCCTCCCACCCTCCCAGAGTGTAATTGTTTTTATGAAGATAACTTGAAAAGGGGAATATTTTACTAAAGTAGACATAGGATACTCATAAATTGACTGGCATATGAAAATAAAGTGTTGCTTAAACTTGCTGTCTCCCATTTCTCTCCCCTTCTTTCTTGAGCCTACTCTATGGCCAGGGTTTTTCCCACTGCAGCACTCCTGCTCCTGGCAAGGCCGTCATTGACAGCATCATTATAAACCCAGTGGTCTTTCAGTCCTTGTCTTTCCTGATCTGAGTCAGTAGCGCTCGCTGCAGTCGAGCACTACCCTCTTCGCTGTGAAACGTTTTGTCCACCTGACTTGGCTGCAGTATGCCACCCTGGGATCCCACCTCTCCTGGTCTTCTTTGGTGGTTCTCCCTCGTCTCTCTGACCATTCACTTCTCTCAACAAAGAAGTGAGATCAAAGCCTCAAAGTTCAGTCCTTGGGCTTTCTCTCTTTTCTGTCTTTACTATTCCCTGGATCTCCATCAGCCTCATAAGTTTAAATTTTATGCCAAAGCTCCCAAATGTGTAACTCTAACCTGGATATATTTCCTGAATTTCAAGCAGTTTATTTAACTATCTCCTTAACATCTCCATTTAATGCATCACAAGTTCACTGTGTCTGAAAAAACGTCTTACATTGCCCCCAGCTTACTCTTCTTGTCTCTATTAATGACATCTTAATCAGGCCAGAAACTTCAGAAACACCACTAACTCCTTCCTTCTTTCACATTTGACACATAATTTGACTAAATCCTGTCAACTTTAACTTTGAAAGTGTATCAAGAATTCTCTTTTCTTACCACCCCCATCCATTGTCACCACTCTGCTCTGAGCTACCATCTTCTCTCAAGTGCTTTATTACAGTGGCCTACCTGCTTTCACCCTTGCCTACGTAGGGTCTTTTAACTCAGCGTCCACAGGAATACAGTTTGAAAAACATAAATCAGACTGTATGACTCATCTGCACATGATCACCACCTTTTCATTCAGAGGTCACTGGCTCTCCCTCATCTCTTACTTTTACTCACCGCCTCACTCACTCTGTCCCAGCCCTGCTGGCCTTCATGCTTCTGCCCCTTCAACCTTAGAAGGCATACATTTAAGGCCTCTGTGCTTGCTGGTCTCTCTGTCTGAAATTCTCTTCTCCCTCAATATACGGTTAACTCCTTCAGTCCCTTCAGGTCTTTACTCAAAGTCACCTTTTCAGTGAAACTATTTCTGAGATCCCTATCTGAATCCACCCCCCAGCATTTCCTGTCTCTTCATCTTTGCTTACATTTGCTCAAGGGGGAAATGAATAATGTTAAGATCAGATCAGTTCAGTTCAGTTGCTCAGTTGTGTCCGACTCTTTGCAAACCCATGAACCACAGCACTCCAGGCCTCCCTGTCGATCACCAACTCCTAGAGTTTACCATGTCCATTGAGTCTGCGATGCCATCCAGCCATCTCATCCTCTGTTGTCCCCTTCTCCTCTTGGCCCTCAATCTTTCCCAGCATCAGGGTCTTTTCAAATGAGTCAGCTCTTCACATCAGGTGACCCAAGTAAGGGAGCTTCAGCATCAACATCAGTCCTTCCAATGAACACCCAGGACTGATTTCCTTTAGAATGGATCTCCTTGCAGTCCAAGGGACTCTCAAGAGTCTTCTCCAATACCACAGTTCAAAAGCATCAACTCTTCTGCACTTCTTTATAATCCAACTCTCACATCCATACATGACTACTGGAAAAACCATAGCCTTGACTAGACGGACCTTTGTTGACAAAGTAATGTCTCTGCTTTTGAATATGCTGTCTAGGTTGGTCATAACTTTGCTTCCAAGGAGTAAGCATCTTTTAATTTTATGGCTGCAGTCACCATCTGCAGTGATTTTGGAGCCCAGAAAAATAAAGTCAGCCACTGTTTCCCCATCTATTTCCCATGAAGTGATGGGGCCGGATGCCATGATCTTCGTTTTCTGAATATTGAGCTTTAAGCCAACTTTTTCACTCTCCTCTTTCACTTTCATCAAGAGGCTCTTTAGTTCTTCTTTACTTTCTGCCATAAGGGTGGTGTCATCTGCACATCTGAGGTTATTGATATTTCTCCTGGCAATCTTGATTCCAGCTTGTGCTTCCTCCAGCCCAGTGTTTCCCATGATACACTCTGCATATAAGTTAAGTAAGCATGGTGACAATATACAGCCTTGACGTACTCCTTTTCCTATTTGGAACCAGTCTGTTGTTCCATGTCCAGTTCTAACTGTTGCTTCCTGACCTGCATATAGGTTTCTCAAGAGGCAGGTCAGGTGGTCTGTATTCCCATCTCTTTCAGAATTTTCCACAGTTTATTGTGATCCATACAGTTAAAGGCTTTGGCATAGTCAATAAAGCAGAAAGAGATGTTTTTCTGGAACTCTCTTGCTTTTTTGATGATCCAGCAGATATTGGCAATTTGATCTCTGGTTCCTCTGCCTTTTCTAAATCCAGCTTGAACATCTGGAAGTTCATGGGTCACGTATTGCTGAAGCCTGGCTTGGAGAATTTGAGCATTACTTTACTAGCGTGTGAGATGAGTGCAACATGTTAAGATACATAACTACTAATACCTGCTGAAAGCTTACTATGTGTTAGGCATTGTTCTGAAAGCCCATTTATTTCTCGTAACCAAATATAAAGTAGACACTAGTAATATTCCTATTTTCAGCTTAAAATGCTCAAGAACAGGTTGATACCTATACAAAGGACAGGTAGCAGCATCAAGATTCTCACCTAGGCAGTTAACAGAGCCCACAGCACTATAATGTCTTTTCAGATTTTCAAAATGAACCCTCTGAAAAGATGGTTCAAGTTTATCTTGTACCTTCATATAACCCGTGCTATACCATGTATGAGGGGCCATGTATGGCTCAGTTTGAGAAGCATGGAGCTAAAAGATCACTTAATAAAAATAAATAAAGGCAGCTATTAGGAAAGAAGTCACAAATAGATGATATGTAGATATAATTAGAAATTACTTGGAACAATAAAGGAATACCCTGAGTAGGGGTAGGAAACACTTTATAAAGACACTTGAAGGTAGAAAAAAAAAAAATTGCTAATGAATAAGGGATGTGGTTTGAGAATTCAAATCCTACCCCAAAAAGCAGGGTGTCCCAGAATGGGCCACTCAGATTATTTCTCTTTGCTAATCACCTTCAGACAGCTGGAACAACCATGATCACTTTCCTTAAGCATACCTACATACATATGGAATTTCCTAACTTGTATGGCTGTGTACCCTTGTGTTATCTGCGTGCGTGTACTGTAGTGGGGTGGCTGTTGTTCTTCGACCTCTTATCTTGTTTTCTTTCTAGTTACCATGGAACGAGTGTTGACCGAGACTTATGTATCATCCAATCAAATCAAAGGACTGTTCCTTCCTACACAATGCATCTCTTGCATTGTTAACTTATGCACGTGTAATGCTTTGCCATTTACACAGCACTAAATGAGGTGACCCAGATAACACTGGTCTTTAAGTAAGGATCTTTTCTGAACTCTTAATTTGTGTGGTGTGGGTAATAAAGAGAAAAGAAATGTCCCTGCTTCCTGCAGTGAAATTGATCTTTCTAAAGCTCCTGAAACACTGTTTCAGAGTAGAAAAAAGAAGTTGAGCCAAGTACTAGAATCATAGGAAAATATTTTTCTCAAATTGAGGAGAGAACATGTATCAATAACTTGGTAACCAAAATGCATTATTTTTAACTTACCATTTAACATTTGAAATATATACTACAATAAAAATTTCAAAAATGAGAATTTCTTTATAATTTCTTATATGCCCTCTGTTGTAGAATGAGAGAGAAGGAGGACAGTTAGTGAAACTGTTGCTGAAACTCAGCCTCTGTTCACCAGTGCCTAATAGAAACCTGGAGACAAGAGTTTTGGGTGAAGTAGAAAAAAGTAGCTTTTATTGCTTTGCCAGGCAAAGGAGGCCACAGTGGACTAGCTCCCTGACTACCATGTGACCCACCCTGGAAGGTTAGTGAGTTTTATAGTGTTCAAGGAGCAGGGCTGATGAGCTCATGGACAGTTCTTCGATTGGTTGGCATCAGGGCGAGGTTTCAAGTATCAGCCTGATTTCAGCTAGTCTGGGATCTGTGTTCTTATGGTCAGCAGTTTTCATCTGAAGTGTGGTCCTTCCTGTATAAACAACCTAGGAATGTTTGTCAGGCCTTTATCTGTATCTTTGAGAAAACTGAGAGTTGGTGACTGTGTTATATGGCCAAATTACAGTCTAAATTGTTAGCAGTTCCCTAGCCCAACAGTTATTCTGTTTCTACATCTTCACATTTTCCAGTCATTAACTCTTGAGTCAGCATTTTACTTCGAAAGACAAGGACACAGAGACTTCAATCAGGACCCTGCTCATCTCAGCACCAAGTCTCAGCACCCCCTGTAAAGGAAATAAATTATACCTGAGTCCTTAAACCACTGTAAGAATTAGAGTCAAAAATGAGTCCCAAATAGAAAAAACAAATTCAGGTTAGAAAGTTCAGTTCAGAGTCTGTCAGCATGAAGTAGATTCTCACTTTACTTGCTAAGAACAAATATTAAAGTGAAAATTGCTTACCAGTAGTAAGGTTACTAGATACCTAGTATCTACTAGGTTACCAGATAGCTGCATTTCCTTCCTTGAGTCATACCACCGGACTTTACCTAACTTCTGTAAAGAACCAATAAGCACTTTCATCATTCACTGTATTCTGAGATTTTCTGGTGTCCTCTCCCATTCATAAACGTATGATTTTTGTAACACTGGCAACTTGTGTAAGTGTGGAGAACAAATGCTCTACTCATTCAAACCTATTTTCATTGGGGATTAGGGGAGGAAAGGGTTGGCCTGTGTTCTATATTTTGTTATAGTTGCCAGAGGCTCTTACCAAACTAACATTGCTGCCAAAACTGACTTCTCCTTCTCCATTATCGATAACAAAAAACGCTATGGTATTGACCTTTTCTTATAATCACTTTTATGATATTTTAATACTTTCCAGTTATATTTATGGTCCTATTATATTGAAGAGCAGTAGCTTTGACTTTGAACCTAAAATGGAAATACAAATAAAAAAACTAATGAGATGAAAATTAGCTTCTTAGAACTTCTCATTCCTTGTCATTTTTTCAGCAGTACTTCCCTCCAAACCACAGCACCTTTCTACTTAACAAGATTTAATAAAACTGCTAATCATAACAAAAATTGAGGGTGTTAGATATTCTTTTCTAAAAGAACTAAAAATTAATTTAAATTTTAAAATTTGCACTTTAACTTTTATTCATCTGCTAATTGGAAATGTCTTTTTTTTTTTTTTAATGTTGACTTGCTGTGTTGACATTGAGATCATGTTAAATTAACTCAGTAATTACTTGACATTAGACCATTTAAAGGATTTTTTTTCTTTTGGAGAAAAGAATGGCCTACTCCTCATAGATTCTTCCCAGTCTTAAGACTAACCACCTTTTTCAGTTAGAATAAATCTCAAGATTGGAAGAGACTCTGCTGCTGCTGCTGCTGCTGCTGCTGCTGCTAAGTCGCTTCAGTCGTGTCTGACTCTGTGCAACCCCATAGACGGCTGACCGCCAGGCTTCCCCTTCCCTTGGATTCCCCAGGCAAGAACACTAGAGTGGGTTGCCATTTCCTTCTCCAATGTGTGAAACTGAAAGTGAAGTCGCTCAGTCATGACCGACTCTTCGCGACCCCATGGACTACAGCCTTCCAGGCTCCTCCGTCCATGGGATTTTCCAGGCAAGAGTACTGGAGTGGGGTGCCATCGCCTTCTCCGGAAGAGACTCTGAACATCATCTAGAACTCTGCAGCAGACGTTATCCAGTCCGCTTACCCGTCCAGCAGTTGGACCCTATCAAATGTGAATCCATCCTATTCTTGGGTACCTTATGAGAAACAAGCTACCTCCTGAGGTAGTACATTCCATTTGTGAAGAGTTTTGCCTACTGGCAAGTTATTTCCTATATTAAGCTGAACTTTTTTACAAGTATTAATGAAAATAACATATCCATATGGTAAAAGAAGTTTAACACCAAAAAGGGAAGGTACAATGAAAGTGTCTCCTTTTGCCCCCTGACCTCTCCCTTTGCCCAACCATCCACCATTTAATTATCTGAGGAAATCTCCATTATCAGTTCTTTATCCTCCTTCCGTTTATAGTCTTTGTCTCACACTCACTTTTTTTAATGAAAGTTTTTTTTTGAAACTTTCATAAAGTTTTATGAAACTTTCATAAAAAGTTCTTTTATGAAAGAAAATGTATGTGTGTGTGTATATATATATACATACATATATGAGTATATATAAATACATAACATGAGGAACTGTATATATCCTCTGCTGCTGCTGCTGCTGCTAAGTCACATCAGTCATGTCCGACTCTGTACATCCCCATAGACAGCAGCCCAGCAGGCTCCTCTGTCCCTGGGATTCTCCAGGCAAGAACACTGGAGTGGGTTGCCATTTCCTTCTCCAATGCATGAAAGTGAAAAGTGAAAGTGAAGTTGCTTAGTTGTGTCCCGACTCTTCGCAACCCCATGGACTATTGTCTCCCAGGCTCCTCTGTGCATGGGATTTTCCAGGCAAGAGTACTGGAGTGGGTTGCCATTGCCTTCTCCAATATATCCTCTATAGTATGTATAACATAAACATACTGTGTGGGGCTATATGATATACAATTTTGGTTAACATATCTTAAGATCATTTTATTTCCACATGTACAAATATTTTATTCTTTCACTTTAAAAAATTTTAGTCATTATTTTAACATTTATTGAGATAAAGTTTGTCATTTACAGGGTACAAGTCAGTGATTTTTAGTATAGTCACGTGTGTGCAACCATCACCACAACCAATATTAGAACATCACTTCAGAAAGAAACTCAATACCCTTTATCTGTCACCTCCTATCCCATCACCCCCACTCTCAGCCATAAGTAGTCACTAATCTGCTTCCTGTCTATAGGTTTACATATTCTGGACACTTCATATGAATGGAATTCCATAATATGTAGTCTTTTGTGACTAGCTTTTTTCACTTAGGATAATGTTTTAAAAGCTCATCCAAGTTGTAACGTGTTAGTACCTCATTCCTTTTTATGGGGCACTCTGCCATTTTATAGATACACTACATTTTATTTATTTATTCATCAGTTAATGGACATTTAGATTGTTTCTGACTTTTGCCTATTGTAAAATAATGCTGTGATGAACATTTGTGTACAAGTTATATGGACTTATGTATACACATAAGTGTAAGCATACACACGAGTGGAATTGCTGGGTGTTACGGTGGGTCTGCGTTCAGCCATCAAGGAATGAGCTGCCACACCATTTTCCACCGTGGCTGCACCATTTTGTATTCCCACCAGCAATCTTTGAGGGTTTTGATTTCTCCACATTCTCTACCACAGTTGCTATTTTCTTTGATTCTTACCATCCCAGTAGCTGTAAAGTGGTATCTCATTTTGATTTACATTTTTCTGATGACTAATGATGTCGAGCCATTTGTGTATTTTCTTTGGAGAAATGCCAGTTTATATCCTTTGCTGATTTTTTAATTAGGTCATTTGTTTTTATTACTGAGTTGTATGAGTTCTTTGTATATTGTGGTTATAGTTCCTTATGTGATTTGCAACTGTTTTCTCCCATTCTGTGAATTATCCTTTCACTTTCTTGGTAAGTGTCCTTGAAGCACAGTTTTTAATTTTGCTGAAGTCTGGCTTATCGCTTTCCTTTCATTATTCATATCTTTGGTGTCATATCTAAGGATCAGTGGGTAAATCCAAGGTGATTAGGATTTACTCCTGAGAGTTTTAGAGTTTAAATTTTTGTCTCTCATCTATTTTGAGTTAACTTCTATATAAGGCTATGAGATAAGTGTCCAAATTTCATTCTTTTCCATGTGGCAATCCAGATGTCCCAGCACCATTTAGGTTTGTTGTTATTGTTGCAAGATTTTCTCCTATGCCATCAGTTTCCTTTTTTTTTTTTTATGTTGGAGTGGAGTGAACAATGTTGTCAATTTCAGGTGTACGGCAAAGTGATTCAGCTGTTCATATGCTTGTATCTATTCTTTTTCAAATTCTTTTCCCATTTAGGGTATTACAGAATATTGAAGCAGAGTTCCCTCTACTATACAGTAGGTCCTTGTCAGTTATCTGTTCCCAGCACCATTTGTTGAAAAGACTTTTCTCACTGAATGGCCTTGGGACCTTTATAGAAAATCAGTTGACCATAAACAGATGGGTTTATTTCTGTACTTTCAGTTTGTTTGTTTGTCTATATGTTTGTCCTTATGCCGTTACTACACTGCCTTGATTGTTGTTACTTTATAGTGAGTTTTGAAATTGTGGTGTGTACATTCTACTCTGTTCTTTTTTAGTTTGGTTATTTGAGGTCTCCTGCTATTCCATATATATTTCAGAATCAGCTTGTCAGTTTCTACAAGCTGGGATTCTATAGGGATTACACCAAAATATTTTCCTAAATACACTTTTTTTTTTTTAATGTAAGCAAACCAAAAGGATTTATAATGAAAAGTTCTCACACTGAAGACAGCCAGTAGCTATTCACAGTTCATTTTGTATTCTTCTAGAAATTGAAATTATATATGAAGCATACATGTATTTATACATTTTTTTTTTAGTTTTTTATTTTTTTAATTTTAAAATCTTTAATTCTTACATGTGTTCCCAAACAGGAACCCCCTCCCACCTCCCTCCCCACAACATCTCTCTGGGTCATCCCCATGCACCAGCCCCAAGCATGCTGCACCCTGCGTCAGACATAGACTGGCGATTCAATTCTTACATGATAGTATACATGTTAGAATGCCATTCTCCCAAATCATCCCACCCTCTCCCTCTCCCTCTGAGTCCAAAAAGTCCGTTATACACATCTGTGTCTTTTTTCCTGTCTTGCATACAGGGTCGTCATTGCCATCTTCCTAAATTCCATATATATGTGTTAGTATACTGTATTGGTGTTTTTCTTTCTGGCTTACTTCACTCTGTATAATTGGCTCCAGTTTCATCCATCTCATCAGAACTGATTCAAATGAATTCTTTTTAACGGCTGAGTAATACTCCATTGTGTATATGTACCACAGCTTTCTTATCCTATACATTTTTAATACAAGTGAAACATAGTTTACTTTCTCTTTTTATCAGAGCTTTTGTTTTTGTCTCTTTGAGAGTATTCCAAGTCAGGAATTGCAGATCTGCTTCTTGTAAAAATGACTATATAGTATTTTGTACCATAATCTCTAATCACTCCTTTTTTGATAGATCTTAGGGTCTTGTTTTTACAAACTGCTGCAGTTAAAATTTTATGCATGAACATTTTAACCACACCCAGGTATGTTGGCAGAAGAGATTACCAGGAGTAGGAAACTGCTGTGTCAAAGGATATTGTATTTTTTAAATTTTGATACATGTATCATTTAGGCTTGGTTATTCTGCTATTAACAAACTGTGTCTTTAAACAACAAAGGTTTATTTCTAGCTCACTTGACAAATAGATTAACTGGTGGGCTCTGTTCTACATCACCCTCACTCAGGACCCAGGTTAAGGGAAGCTCCGTCTCTGTGCTTCCATGATTGTTCAGGCAAGACAAAGGACATACAGCAAATTAGCTCTGACTCCTTAATTTTCTGCCCTGACACGTGTTACTGTTTAGAAAGAACAAGTCCACATACCACCCCTAATTCAGAGAGGATGAGGAGGTGCAATTCTACTATATACCTGGAAAGCAGGGAGCCAGAAGTATTTGATGAAGAACACAGATGACTGCCTCAGTATATGCTACCAATTTTAATTTTGAGACTCACTCTCTAAAGAGATTCTACTAGTTTATAGAGATTCTACTTGTTTATTTTATCAACCACCAGAGGGAGTTGTAAGCTTAAAACTTTATTAAAACTTAACAGACTGAAAGAAGATTTTTAAAGTACTGAGTATATTTTTCTCTGTTATTCCTCCTCCTTTCTTGTCTATTTAAAAGGGTAGGCTAGATAGTTAAATTTGGAAAAACTAAAGAAATCACTATATGAACTAAAAAGCCTCTTGATGAACGTGAAAGAGGAGAGTCAAAAAGTTGGCTTAAAGCTCAACATTCAGAAAACGAAGATCATGGCATCCGGTCCCATCACTTCATGGAAAGTAGATGGGAAACAGTGGAAACAGTGTCAGACTTTATTTTGGGGGATTCCAAAATCACTGCAGATGGTGACTGCAGCCATGAAATTAAAAGATGCTTACTCCTTGGAAGAAAAGTTACGACCAACCTAGACAGCATATTCAAAAGCAGAGACATTACTTTGCTGACTAAGGTCCGTCTAGTCAAGGCTATGGTTTTTCCAGTAGTCATGTATGCTTGTGAGAGTTGGGCTGTGAAGAAGACTGAGCGCTGAAGAATTGATGCTTTTGAACTGTGGTGTTGGAGAAGACTCTTGAGTCCCTTGGACTGCAAGGAGATGCAACCAGTCCATTCTGAAGGAGATCAGCCCTGGGATTTCTTTGGAAGGAATGATGCTAAAGCTGAAGCTCCAGTATTTTGGCCACCTCATGCGAAGAGTTGATTCATTGGAAAAGACTTTGATGCTGGGGGGGATTGGGGACAGGAGGAAAAGGGGACGACAGAGGATGAGATGGCTGGATGGCATTACTGACCCGATAGACGTGAATCTGAGTGAACTCCGGGAGTTAGTGATGGACAGGGAGGCCTGGCGTGCTGCAGTTCATGGGGTCGCAAAGAGTCGGACATGACTGAGCGACTGAACTGAACTGAAGTATATCCCTTATTTCTTTGGTAGAATTAGCATATCAAAGAGCCACCTTTCTGTAGTGTGAGCAACCGGAAAAGTCTTTAGGTCTTTAGGTTCCTTATGCTTAAGCATGCTGTGCTTAAGATTCCATGGGATGGGGAGAGGTTGACTGTTCTATTCAGAGACTTGTAATTAAGCCCCCTTTTCTGGTCCATCCCTCACTTCTGCCTTCTGTTATTTACTTGCATTCTCCAGGAGCCTCTTTTAGGTTTCTGCATGGCCAATTAGCTGCCTCTTTGCAGTACCCTCCTTGTCTATGAGACTGTAGCTTTCTCCGCCCTCCATTAGTCTATTCCATTTCATTTGCTTTCAGTCTTCCAGGAACTTGTTGAAATCTCTTGCCACTAATTGCCTTCTTCCTATTGTTTACCTTTGTTGGATTCTATCCATTTTATTCCTCTGTTATTTTCATGAGGTTTCAAAAGGCAGAAGATTGTGGCTCAGCTGGTGAAGAATCCACCTGCAATGTGGAAGACCTGGGTTTGATCCCTGGGTTGGGGAGATCTCCTGGAGAAGGGAAGGTCTACTGGTATTCTGGCCTGGAGAAGGTCATGGACTGTATAGTCCATGGGGTCACGAAGAGTCAGACACAACTGAACGAGTTTCATTTTCACTTTCCTTTCAGTCACCTTTAACTGGAAATCCTCTCTAATATAATTGATTCTTTGTATTTGAATTTTAAAGTCCATATTAGTCTAAATGTAAATAATTGACAGGAATGGAGAGTATTTTTTCCTTAGCTTATGCACTGGAGTCTGTTTAACAGATCACCCCTCCGTCTTTACAAGTACATATCACTACATTGTGCATGAAGCTCATTCATCTGTAGGTGTGGTTGATATTATTTTGTTTATAGCAGTTTCGTTGTATGCAAAAACAAAGGGGAAAAAACCCAAAAAGCCAGTCTAAGGGATTTCCTCAGATTCCTATTCACAGTCTTTTCCTGTAACAGAGGTGAAATGTTCTAGTCTTAGTCCACAACTACAGCCGTCATTTTGTCACCCCTTTCTGACTGTTTCCAAGCTGTCTGCTTCTTTTGGATGCTGGAAGTATAATTGTCATATTTCTTTCTCCCCAAACAATCAATACCCAACTCCTTCATTTAGGAGAGACTGATCAAAGCCAAAGTATCTTTATAAGTAAGCGTTATAATCATTCTTCTTTATTATGAATATTCTTAATAATGTTTCTTAATGAATATGTATTGTGTAATATTTTGTACAGTGAAGATTAAAATTGTAGACAGAACCACAACTGGAGAAAAAGTTTAGTTTAGATGAATTTTCAGTGATTTTTAGAAATTCACCTTGACACTACTTTGTAATTCATCTTTCTCAGACTCCTATCTAAAACTCCCAAGCCACAATTGAAAAGTGAACTAGACACATAAAAATCCAGGCACCTACTAGAGAAATTGAGATCATGTCTCTCTCATACTATTTCCAGAGCATTTTTTAGTTTGTTTGTAATTAACAGACATACTTAAAAGACCCTGAATAGTCTCCAGATTGTTATTTCTAATATAGTCATAACTCTGCTCCACGACTTTGTTTTCACTGAAAAGAAATATCTCTTAGATAAGTTCTAAGACAGTGGATTTACTTTAGGGTTTCAGCCTGTCATAGGTGATATCTCACCTTTATTCTCAAAGGTAAGCCATATCTTCAGCCGTTGCAAAAACTCCTTTCTTTGTGAATTCCCAAAGATGTAGTATTTTTTTTGTTTAAGAAACATTCTGAAGTATTTACTCTGTAACTTTAAAACATCCCCATAATAATACCTTCAGTAACTGTGACTCCTTCATCTCTCTTACTATATCTTTTTCTTAATCAGTTTTTTATCTTCTACTAATATTGACCTTCTAATCCCAAAGAAAGCCAATGCCAAAGAATGTTCACCCTACAGTACAGTTGCACTCATCTCACATGCTAGCGAAGTAATGCTCAAAATTCTCCAAGCCAGGCTTCAACAGTATATGAACCGTGAACTTCCAGATGTTCAAGCTGGATTTAGAAAAGGCAGAGGAACCAGAGATCAAATTGCCAACATCCACTGGATCATAGAAAAAACAAGAGAGTTCCAGAAAAACATCTGCTTTTGCTTTATTGACTATGCTAAAGCCTTTGTGTGGATCACAATAAACTGTGGAAAATTCTGAAAGAGATGGGAATACCAGACCACCTGACCTCCCTCCTGAGACATCTGTATGCAGGTCAAGAAGAAGTAGTTAGAACTGGACATGGAGCAACAGAGTGGTTCCAGATAGGAAAAGGAGTCTGTCAAGGCTGTATATTGTCACGCTGCTTATTTAACTTATATGCAGAGTACATCATGAGAAATGCTGGACTGGGTGAAACATAGCTGGAATCAAGACTGCTGGAAGAAATATCAGTAACCTCAGATACACAGATAACACCACACTTAGGGCAGAAAGCAAAGAACTAAAGAGCCTCTTGATGAAAGTGAAAGAGGAGAGTGAAAAAGTTGGCTTAAAGCTCAACATTCAGAAAACGAAGATAATGGCATCCGATCCCATCACTTCATGGCAAGTAGATGGAGAAACAGTGGAAACAGTGACAGACTTTATTTTGGGGGGCTCCAAAATCACTGCAGACGGTGGCTGCAGCCATGAAATTAAAAGACGCTTGCTCTTTGGAAGAATGGTTATGACCAACCTAGACAGCATATTAAAAAGCAGAGACATTACTTTGCCAACAAAGGTCTGTCTAGTCAAAGCTGTGGCTTTTCCAGTAGTCATGTATGGATGTGAGAGTTGGACTGTAAAGAAAGCTGAGCGCCGAAGAATTCATGCTTTTGAACTGTGGTGTTGGAGAAGACTTTTGAGAGTCCCTTGGACTACAAAGAAATCCAACCAGTCCATCCTAAAGGAAATCAGTCCTGAATATTCATTGGAAGGACTGATGCTGAAGTGGAAACTCCAGTACTTTGGCCCCCTGATGCGAAGAACTGACTCATTTGAAAAGACCCTGATGCTGGGAAAGATTGAAGTTGAAGGGGACGACAGAGGATGAGATGGTTGGATGGCATCACCAACTCAATGGACATGAGTTTGAGTAAACTCCGGGAGTTGGTGATAGACAGGGAGGCCTGGCATGCTGCAGTCCATGAGGTTGCAAAGAGTCGGACACAACTGAGCAACTTAACTGAATATTGACCTTTTCTCGCTCAGCTTTTTTCCTGAAATGAATATTATTACACTGGCTTTATTTCAGTTTTATATTTGCCTGGTATATCAATTTTAAAGTATCTCTATCAGCCTTCAAGATTTCCTCTGTATCTTTGGTTTTTCAGCAGTCTTATTATATGTCTAGGTTTTGTTTTGTTTCGATGTTACTTGGAGATCCCTGGGCTTCTTGGATCTGTGACTTACTGTCTTTCATTGATTTTGGAAACCATTTAGCCATTATCCTCAAATACGTCTTGCTGTTTTTGCATTTCTTTCACCAATTACATGTATATTATGCACTCATATTGCCTGTCACTTCTTGGATGCTTTGTTCTTCTTCCCTCTTTTTCTTCGGGTTTGATTGAAGTAATCTCTGTCTTCAGGTTCACTGGCTCTTCTGTATCCAGCGTGCTGGTAAGCATGTTGAAAGATTTATTTATCTCTGATACCATATTTTATTTCCAATATTTGACTCTTCCTTAATAATTTCCATCTCTCCTCTCAGGCTGTCCATCAGCTCCTGCCTGTTCATCTTTTCACCTAACTGCTTCAGCATGCTGTGTGCATGTTCTGTGGCTCAGTCGTGTCCAGTTCTTTGGGACCTGCCAGGCTCCTCTGTCCATGGGATTTTCCCCAGGCAGGGATACTGGAGTGGGTTGCCAGTTCCTTCTCCAGGAGATCTTCCTGACCCAGGAATCAAACCCGAGTCTCTGGCGTCTCCTGTTAGCAGACAGATTCTTTACCACTGCACCACCTAGGAAGCTTCAGTCATAGTTACTTTTCAATTTCCTGCCTGCTCCTTCCAGCATCTGGGTCATATTTGAATATGGTTCCCGTGACTGCTTTCTCTCTTGGTAATTCGTTGAATTTTCCTCTCACTTTTCTGTGTGTCATTACTTTTTTCTTTTATTATTATTGAATGCCAAAAATTAGTCTCTTCTGTTTTTTTTACATATGAGACCTTTACATCCAGAAACTAGAATACCTTTTTTCTGTCAGGATATCGTGTGAAGGGTTAAGTCAGTTTAGGCAGGAGTGGAGCTAGGTCTGGGTTTTGTTGTTGCCTTTTTAGTTCTTACAGTCTTCAAATATCTCTAGCAGTTGGCTGCTCTTACTTTGTATCTCTTAGAGTGCTGCCTAGAGTACAAAGTATTCCTTTACTTTAGTCCTTTTATTTTCAACCTTTCTGTGGTGTGATGGGTCCCCATTTATTCAGTCTCCACATGATCTGATAAACAGCCAAATACTAAATTATGTGGAATTTTACAAGCCACGTGGTTTCAGTTGTAACAAAAACAGACATAGACAATAGGTAAACAAGTGAGTGTGGCTATATTCTAGTAAAACTTTGTTCACAAAACAGGCAATGGCCAGATTGGGCCCTTGAGCCATAGTTTGCTGACCCCTTTTTTGGAGCTTTGTTCTTGGGACACACACACCCGTATCTCCAAGCTCCAGCAGGGTAGGGATTTTTACCTGTCTTGTTCGTTGATTACCTGAGTGGCTACAACAATCCTGACATATTATAGGTTCTCAATATATTAAAAGAATGGATTAGCAAATTACATTTTAAGTGTTTTTTGAAAACAGCAATGCAGCTGTAGATCTTTTGTATATAAACAGATTAATTTAATTAGATTACAGTTATTATGATTACTGATATATTTGGAATTATTTGTGTCCTAGTTCTTTCCTTCTTTCCTGCTATCTAAGTTTAATCAAATTTTATCCTTTTGTTCTTTTAGAAACTATATTTAGCTTTCTCGTATACTCTTCATCTTTATCCCTAGATATGAACATGTATATTTGGTTTAGCAACATTTGAGAATATTCTTTTAATACTGTTCATGGGGTTCTCCATGGGGTTTTTCCAGTAGTCATATATGGATGTGAGAGTATAATGAAAGCCGAGTGCCAAAGAATTGATGCTTTTGAACTGTGGTGTTGGAGAAGACTCTTGAGAGTCCCTTGGACTGCAAGGAGATACAACCAGTCCCTCCTAAAGGAGACCAGTCCTGGGTGCTCATTGGAAGAACTGATGCTGAAGCTGAAACTCCAATACTTTGGCCACCTGACGTGAAGAACTGACTCATTGGAAAAGACCCTGATACTGGGAAAGATTGAGGGCAGGAAGAGAAGGGGATGACAGAGGATGAGATGGCTGGATGGCATCACTAACTCGATGGACATGAGTTTGAGCAAGCTGCGGGAGTTGGTGATGGACAAGGAAGCCTGGCATGCTGCAGTCCATGGAGTCGCAAAGAGTCAGACACGACTGAGCGACTAAACTAAACTGAGAATATTCTTTATAAACACTTTTAAAGCCTTAGAATGCTTTTCATCTAATTTTCGTATTTCCAGTTTCTTGTTCTTCTCTAATATTTTAGTTTTCCTCTTCTTTAAACAGTCTTTGCCTCCCCACCCACTGCCATGGTCTTTTTCCTTTGTTTCAGAGTTAGAACTTTTTTTACATTCATTATCTTATTCCTTCCTGTTGTATTAATGTCCTCCGTATCAAAAAAACATCTTAAGTAGTTCTTTCTTTAGGAGTAGTCCATGGCTTATAAAATCCTCCAGCTTATGTCTTTGACTATGTGTAATCTACAGTTAAATGTATTTGGTTGACCGTTTCAATGGCTGTTTTCCATTTCTAGAGGTTGTTTATGGCACTTCTCCAAAACTTATTCATGGTATCTTATTTGTTATATTCTTCTATAATCATTATAATCATCTTAAACAGATATTTCCATAGCTTCTTTCAAATTGTTATATAACCAAGTTTTAGGGGGCTCCTCTCGGGCTGTTGATTCTCATGGTAGATGGTTTTCTTGTTTGGACATACTTTTCTGCTGAGCACTTCTCTTCATTGAGGATTTTTGCATTTTGGATTCCATAGTAGGTGTCCCTCCATACTGGAAGTAAGTTGCCAGAGCAGTTTGCATTTGCTTCTGCCAGTTACTTCAAGGAAATCACCAGCCTAGAGCTAATTGTTAACAGTAATTCCTCACTCAGAGGTTCTGTCTCTGCCCTCACCGTATAAATCAGTTTCTCAGAAAATCTGTTCTTATCCCTTCTCCTCATGTAATATTGAATAATATCACAAATGTATGTCTTATTTTCTGACTCAATACAAATATAAATTATCACTTAGTCGTTAGAACCACTAAATAAATGCGTTTTTTAAAGTTTTTTTTGTTTTGCATATTTAGGAAAAAGCTTTTAGGGAGATGATCTCCGTTAATTTTTAGGAAATACTGCCTTTAAATAATCATTAATTTGAACAAATGTCCTACTAATGGCATTTGAGACTCATTGGTAGATCATCAGAGTTTAGAAATGAAAGTATGTTATGTTCTTCTAGTTTTCCTTTGCCTTGCCCTTCATTCTCACTTCATGCCTCTGTCTTTCTCCTCTTACTGTCCCACTCAGAAATTAACAGTCCACTCAGCATCTTCTTTTAAGAGAATAAAATAAACCCTAATGCACAATTCTTATGTTTTGGAAATAGAGGCATAAAACTTTGCAATTCAAGTAAAATAAACCAAATTAATAAAAGTCTGACAAAACAAGCCTGGGGTGGTTATGGATATACAAAGACACAGTGAGTTTTCTATCAGGAACATGTGTACCTCCAAAACACCTCCCTGCGTTTTTAGACTATATATTAAAATGAGAGAGAAGATACCAAGAATTAGTCATGATTTTTAAAACTTGAGATATATTCCCCTAATACTCTTTTCTTCCAATAAATAAGAAAGGAGAATTACAGAGGGAGATACCTGTGGATTGTATTAGTGTCAAATTTTTGTTGGGAAAAATTATCTTTTTTTGTTGGGAAAAATTATCTTTTTCCTGGGAAAAATTAATTTTAAAGCACTTGAGCCTAACTAGCTTCCCCACACCCCACACCCTAATTCAGATTCTGTAATACACTGCTGGACTAAATGGCCTGAATATATATAGCCTTTTCCTTTTTTAGCTTCTTGGAAATTTTAGTCTGATTGATGGTGACTAAATAGCATTAATCTGTTTAATCGACTTGACTTTTTTATTTTAATTGCTATTTTTCATTTTTAGAATTTATTTATTATACCTTCTCAAATCAGCTTGTTTTCTTGTGGTAGAGTCACCCCAAGCTTCCATTTAATAGTAAATTTGGTTATCTTCACCACCAGCACAATAGCCTAAAAAGTCAAACTCATTTTGTCCAGAAGTGGCAAAATCATGTATACCGATTTTTATGGTTTACTAAGGTTTCCCGAGCTGTTCATCATTCATGTGACAAGGTTGATTGCTTATTTTCTTTTTAAAAAAATCTTAGTAAAATGTTTTCACTAAATATAATTGGAATATAAGAAAATGTATTTGGTTTATCTGAATGGTTTTGTTTTTGATTTGCAGTTTGAGCAGTTTAATGTTAACATTCATGTGGATCGAAATCAATCACTTTTATTTATTGCATGCGTCAAAATGGATTTAACCTAACCCACATTCCCATTAAGTTGTTTATATGCTTAAATGATTCTCAAGTTAAAAATAAAATAATTCTCTAAAGTTAAAAATGTTGAAACTTTAAATATTTAACACACAATACTTTGTTTTAGTGTTATCTTTGAGATTCTCCGCAGCCTCCTTTTTGTCACAGAAATAGTTATCTGTTTTGTTTTCCCAAGGTTGTTTAAAGGTTAATTGACTAAACTGGGTGGATCTTCATATATACTAATATGTATTGCAGCTCTTTTGGTACACCAGAAGGCCAGAATGGAACGGCTTCAAAGAGAACTTGAGATTCAAAAGAAAAAGCTGGATAAACTAAAATCTGAGGTCAATGAAATGGAAAATAATCTAACTCGAAGGCGTCTGAAAAGATCAAATTCCATATCCCAAATACCTTCAGTAAGTCTTTCTTTCTGTAACTGTTGTAACTGCTGTGCTTGAACATGAGAATAGGTAACCTATCATCAGTATAAAAGCTTGACCTACTTTTCTAGAAATGCTCTTAATTCATACTTGTTTTTCTGTCCTTACTTCCCCCTGCAAACCTTGACTCCTTCTTAACTAATAACACAAGAGTTCGATGTAGATCCTCACCTGGAATTATTTTTCAGCTCGAAGAAATGCAGCAGTTGAGAAGTTGTAATAGACAGCTCCAGATTGACATTGACTGCTTAACCAAAGAAATTGATCTTTTTCAAGCCCGAGGTAAAGTTCAATGTATATTCAGCTGAAATTCTTTGTATTAATTTATCAGCTCTTCCTGTGGCTGGAAACAGACTTTTAATTGTAATCTTGTTTCAGATTTGATTTGGAGCCGTATAGTGCTGCTTAGATTTTTATTTTCCCTTACTTGCCACTCCTCCCTCCAAAGCTGTATATTTGGTTGAGAAGTAATTTGATACGTTTAATATCCTTCAAATCCCCTTTAGTCATACAATAAGGGAAGACAGTGATTAGTATGTCTGGCTATATTGTCAAAAGTATTGCTGTTCTGTATTAATATAATCTGTTACAGTGTTTATTAAGATTGTAATATATATACTCATATTCCTTTTTCCTGTTTCCCTTTTTTCCTTCTACCTTTGAAGAATTATGCTTTTAAGAACATGATTAAAAGGCATCCCCACTCTAATGGCACTTACTTAATTGATGACATAGAGAAGAAAATTAAAATACGACATACAGTATTTTAGGAAAGTGATAGTTTATGATATTTGAACTGTTATTGACTAGCAATAATTGCTTATTGTAGAGTAAAAAAAAAGATTGGGGCATTTGGCGCAGTACGTGAGTGAGTAAAAAGTGTTCATAGACAACTAAAAAGAATGTTTATAACTTAAACCTAATTCTAAAGTTTGGAAATAATAGAAATATATAAAATGAAAAGACAGGAAAGGGAAGAAGCCAAAAAATAAGCCCGTAGTCACATTTCTCAGTGTGTGCCAAAATCCATTAAACTGGAAGATGATTTGTTTTATTTTCTTTTAGTAAGTAAGCTGTTTATCTTGAAACAGTCATAGAAAATGCCATAATTTAACTTTGGAGAGAAAAAATTGGTGCTAGTCTAGAAAATGTAATCTTTAAACTTGTTCCTTTTGTTTAAAATCTGAAGCATCACATTATATTAGTTCAGGTTTTTATACTTACTTGAGGACAAGCTATTTAGTTGCTTAAGACTATGTTAAAATTATATTTTACACTGTCAAATTTTAAGTTATCTTAACTTGTCACATACAACAGGGATCTGTTCTAATTCTTTCACTGTCTTACTAGCATTAATCTAACGTCTTCCTCAGCTTACAGGTTGGACTTCTGTTATGGGTACTATCAATATATTACACCTATTTCAGCTGTTTTTGAAATCCTTTCATGTAATTGGAGATTAGAGGTGTGAAATAAAAGAAAAGTACTTTTTCTATTTAACTGTGATTTTTTTTTAAGAAAGAAAATATTTGCTTTTAAAAAATCTTTTTAATTTTTTTGAGCTATAAGCATTGATATGCTTCTTTTTATATATTTCAGGACCACATTTCAATCCCAGTGCTATTCATAACTTTTATGACAATATTGGATTTGTAGGCCCTGTGCCACCAAAACCCAAAGGTTAGTGGTGTATCCAGTAAGTGTGAAAACTGTTGTGTTTTGAAAAACAAGATTTTAGAAAATTTTATTCTTAGCAGCCTTCCACTCTAGAAGTACTTCCAACTTTGGCATTCTTGGATGGATTCATTAGGAAAACATGCTGGGAATTGGGAGGGTTCAAAAATGTAATGTGCTTAGCCCTTTAAAAGTAATATGTATGTCCTTAGGATTCATTGTATACTCCCAGAATAGCAAATCTTGGCCAAAAAAAAAAAAAAAAAATCACCAGGTATAAAAACTTGTATTCTTTGAAATTTTAGACAAACATTAAGAAAGATACCTTAGGAAAGTTTATTTTTCATAAGTATTATGTCCTATATAGTTTATGCATAGTTCTCTATAATCAAAATTCTCTGAATTTCAGATAAATGGTTTTTTTAATTATTACCTACTATCATTTTTATGTCATTGATACAGATTATGTACACACCAAACTAAGAAATGTTGAAACATTTGTGTGGGTTTTTCACTCCAGGCATTAAAAAATATGTAGACATGGGAACAATCTTTGGTTTGTTCCAAGAATTTTCGTATTCTCATTCAGCATCCTCTTCTCTCCTCTCCTTAGTTTTTATTCAGTTATGATTCAATTAGGCCTAGCTGTAGCTTCATATTTTTAATAATTTGAATGTTTTTAAACATAGTTAGCTGGAATGTAATGAAGTCTTATTACAGAGGAGCAAAAGTGAAATTGGGCATTTGACACAGTACGTGAGTAAGCAAGTGTTCAGACATTGGATGTTAATTGAATAAAGGAATAAGGAAAGCAGTGGTGAGCAGAGCCTAGCTCCTTAAAATAAGCAAAATGGATATTTTAGACTCTGAGTTGCCTCAATATAATCTTTTTATTCTCTTTCAAAAACTAAAAATTCTCATATGAAAAGATCTATTTTGTTTCCAGGTAATTCAGTACTTATGTGTTATGGGTAGGCGGGAGATGGGGTATAGATGAAATAAGGTTTGTCTTGACAGTTGTTGAAGCAGCATAAGGGCTGAGAGTTTTTTTCACTGTTTTCACTACTTTTGTGTGTATTTGAAATTTTCCATGATAAAAAGTAAGGGAAAAAAAAATACTTAAAAAGCTTTTCACAAAAGATAAATGCTTGTGTACTGGATATTTTTAGAGAAATAAAGAATTAGTCATTTTTGCCTTAAAGCTAAAATAGGGAGTTACTAGTTTCACTTAGAGAGGTTTACTTAGTTCTTAAAATCAGTTCTGCTTTACAATGTGGATTTTTTAACAGCTAAAATAAAGTGTGGCCATCACAAGTCATCTCGTACTGTGCACCCTAAATAACTTCCTCTTTTCTCGATTCTGGTGGTTACTTAGTTTCCCAATACCACTAATAATAAAAGTCATAATTAGAAGGACCAGAAGATTTTGTGCAGTTGGAAGAAAACCATTGGAGATTTTTTCACTTAAAAAAAAATTAGGTCCTCTATTTGATTACCTTAGATATTGAAATATTGAAGATAATCCTGGCACTTAGTAATAGAATGAAGTGTTAATACAGATTGAATGGCCCCTCCTAAAAAAACCTTTGTAGTTAACAAAAAGGATAGACAAGGTTTTACTGAAAATGTGCCAGATTGGAATGTTTTACCAAAATTCTAATAAGCAGAGTGGATTATCCCCAGATTAAAACAGTTGTTCTATAAAATGTGTCCTAAGTATGGAATGTGGAATAATTGTAGATGGTAAGAAGTCAAACTTTTTTAACCTATTCATTTTTGAGTTTTAGGTGGATACTAATTTGTATTGTCAGACTCTTGATTTTTAAAATATTTTTACCTAGATAAACCTTAAATAGATAATTTTTTTAATATGTATTTATTGGTTTGGCTGTGCTGGGTCTTAGTTGTGACATGTGGGATCTAGCTCCCTGACCAGGGAGTGAACCTGGGCCCCCTGCATTGGGAGTGCAGAGTCTTAACCACTGGACCACCAGCAAAGTTCCCTAGATATTTGTTTTAAAGCTGTTCAATTTAAAGAAAATTTACTATATAAATAACTTTCATGGTGCTCATGCATGTGCCAAAATCATGGTGATGCCTAAAAGTTCCCATGCCTAAAGTGGGAATTTTGCAATAAAGTGTTAACCTTAAGACCAAACACTAAGTAAAGTGCTGCTAAACAAAGTGCCATCACTTAATTATTTTGAGTTTGTTACAGAAGCTTGTCTTCCTATATTTTTATCCACTATATATCATAGTTTGTCTTTTAAAATAGAAAAGCTATCATTTACTTACCAGCTCAGTGGAATAGGTAGAATTTGCAAATTAATATACATTTTTAATATGATTTATAAACTACAAATCATAAACCATGACTGGAGAGATCCAATAATGCATGCTCTTTTTACTTCAGACCTCCCCAAAATAATTTATAGGAATCCTACTTTTAAATTACAAAGATACCTCCCTCCCCCATAAAAGTAGTTTTATAAATGTAATTTCATCTTTGACACAACCATGGAGGAATATATTTCTTATATTTAAGACACCTCTGTACATTCAAACATTTAGAACATTGACCTTATAAAACTGCAGTGACTATTGTATAAGAAAGAAAGACTAGATGTAGAGGAAACATGATTATCTAAGATCACAGAGCAAAGAAATTAGGAGTTAATAGCAGAACCATGAATAGAACTCCAGTCTCATGACTCTGGATCTGGTAGTCTTTCTAGTGTTCCATAATAAATACGTTTTCAAATAACATGAGAAATAAAGTCTGATAAAATTTTATACTAATGTGTTTCTCCAAGTCTGTTGTTGACATTTAGGTAAATAAGATTTTAGAGATAAGTACATATTGTTCAGTTTTAGATTTTTAGCAGATGGAGAACATTTAATAAACACATCAATTCATGATAGAAATCAGAAATATAACTACTACATCAGTGGGAAATGAAACTCAAGCTTGAATGAGACACAGATGCACTAGCAGTACTGCATTGCAGATGGATACCTTGCCACATTCTTAGGTGACATTGTGGTCATCTTGGCTACTAGAGACCATATGAGTTGATTTCTCCTTTCTCCTGCTGTAAGTCGGGGGAAATGATGCTCTTTTCCCATTTGAGGAGATATTGAGGTGATTAAGTCACATCCATGTTGCTGTTCCCCAGCAGAGAGGTGCCAGCCTGATAGATACAGGTTGTGAGGATCAGGCATGTGGGTCGGTTTCAGCTAGATGCTTCATTTGATTAACAGGCTGTTTCATGCTGTGTGATGCTAGTGTTTAACAGACTGCGCTATGAGGAAAGCCCAATAGTGCTTATAGTTGCCAGTAATTTATGACTGTGAATTTGCTTCTAAAATAATTATTTTGCTTCCTTGCAGATCAAAGGTCCACCATCAAAACACCAAAGACTCAAGACGCAGAAGATGATGAGGGGGCTCAGTGGAATTGTACTGCCTGTACTTTTTTGAACCATCCAGCCTTAATCCGTTGCGAACAGTGTGAGATGCCGAGGCATTTCTGAGCCAGGAGGCCCTATATCTTCTCTAAATCCACATCTGAAATTCAAGAAACCAGTCTGTCATCAGGGGAAAAGTTTCACTGCTACATAGGATTTTGTAAAATTGAAGGTGTGACAAGATGGTGGTGTGCTAATGTTAACTATCAACCCACAGAGCTAATAATACCTCAGTCTAATGTCATGGGCAGTTGAAATTCGTCACATGAAAGGTAATCTGCTAGAAGACTTGGTTGCCCACTGCCTAGCCATGTGCAGTGTTACCAGTAGCCCGTCATGGGTAATTCTCAACATATTAATGCCTAGGTGTTCCCAGGACTTTTTTCCCTCATGTCACTACTGAATTTTGACAGGAGGAAGGAATAGAATGATGGCCTTTTTTTTTTTTAAGCTTTCGGTGAAACACTACAAACATGAAGAAAAGCAACGAGGTTTAACTATTTAAAAACTGTTTGCTGCTGTATAGTGCCAGTGGAAAGGGGAAGAACTTCACAAATCTGTGGTACTCTTGGCCTTGTCTTTGTCTTCCCTGAAAACGTCTCCACTCTGTGAAGCGCCAGCATCTAGGCTCTAAAGATGAAAGGAGAGCAGCAGCATTGTCTGTACAAACCTGGAGTGAAATACCCCAAAGCTTTTCCTACTGTACAGAGCTCTCGAGTTTGCTTTAAGTGATTTCTTTTCTTCCTTATTATTTTCTTATATTTCTATATGTATAGTGTAATAGTCTTTTGTTAACTAATTTTCTTTTTTCCTTTTAGTGATTAAGTACTATCATGTCCCTTTTTAAGCCTTACATGAGAGAAGCATTGCCTTCAAAATAAAAAAGCATTAATGAAATGAAACTATGCACAAAATAACTTTCCTCTACTTATTCTGTGCTTTGCCCTCATGAGTACCGATGTTCTGTGAAGACGTATACAGATGCTGCACAGTGAACTGAAGAAAATATTACAAGACTTCTGTCTGTAGGTCACACTATGTACTGACTTTAGTGGTGGGTAACACAACATGGTGTTTTATCTTCCACAGGGAAGCTTAAAACAAAAGGTATTTTTAACCCACTGACAGCAACAAGGTTAAGCTTGCTTTATCTGCCTTGTGTCCCACAGAACTTCCACAAGAGATTACTATTGGGAAAGTACAGTTTCCAAACGAGCAGCAGTACCTACAGCCCTTTTTTTGGAGAGAAATTTAAACGCTTTACTGTTGGGGCAGTCCGTTTCTAAACCTGACTTGGTGGCAGTATCGTGTATATTTATGAAACAAGGCTAGTCGCATTTAGGACAACTGAAGAAAAGCTGGAAAAAAGAAAAACAAGCAAACTTGAACACTGAAGCAACCTCAAGCATCTCTTTATTTTGATGATATATTTTTATAAGGAAAATAAATATTCAGATGATCAGGAATGTATATAACGAAATGAAATCAAGGAAAAAATTACAATATGCATTTAAAAAAACAATTATGAAATTATATATCAGTGCTTAGAATGGGGTTAAGGGAAGTGCTGAAATGTAGCAAAAGATAGGAGATAATGTAGACTGGCACCCACTGTAAATGTTTGCAAATGAATATTTTTTAAATAAGCAAGATTATTACAGGTGATTCTATATGAATGTCAGAGCCTTAACTTCCAGGCTTTGCATCTTGTATATGAGAAGAACTATGACAATCCTAGTTAATTAGATGAGAAACCCAAAGCCTTTACATTTGATGCATTTTGTTTTAAAATAGGCCTTGTTTTTCAGCTTCATCTGCAGTTCTATGTGAAGATTGATAAATCAGTTTTTACTTGTTTTATTAATAAAACGTAATTTGGATATCTTGAGTTGATGGTTTTGTGATTTAGCTGGGTAAACTATCTTTGTAACAGATAAGTTATTTATAAAAATTAAAAAACTTATATTCTAACATGGATTTTGTGACTTGTTCTTAAAGTTTTATGGGACAGGAGGTAAATTATGCCCCAGCAGAACATTTGATAGTTAATAGAAATCAGAGGAAACTCAACCTCCAGAGTCTCCTCCTGACATCATGGCATTCTGTGGCAGTTCTCGGATTATTCGTATCGATTTCCCCAGGCTTCTTTTTAGCTAATGAAAGCAACCATGTTTCAGCTAAGCCAGAGAAATGAATATTCCTCTTTTCAAAGTTTATTATAGCTTTATTCTTTTGTTTCCCTTGGAGTTTTGTATTTTAAGTTTACCCCATTGTTGAAATGTGATTTCTTGGGCTGTTTAGCCTGAGTAAGTCGTTTAGTTCATATTTGCTCTTTCACACTATGTGTATGTGCTGAAGATGGCACTACTTCTCTGGAAGAGAACCTTTAAGAATTTTCAAAAACTTATGGCTCAGTTTTTCTGAGCTTGAAAAAGAGCCAGGTAGCGCTTGCTAATCTCATTATGACATAACTCAAAGCCCTACCATGGCTTCCCTGGTGGCTCAGATGGCAAAGAATTTACCTGCAATGCATTAGGCCCAGGGTTCGATCCCTGGGTCAGGAAGATCCCCTGGAGAAGGGAATGGCTACCCACTCCGGTATTCTTGCCTGGAGAATCCCATGGACAGAGGAACCTGGCAGGCTACAGTCCATGGGGGTCTCGAAGGAGTTGCACAGGACTGAGCAACTAACTTGTCTGCCATTGTTGGTCTTTTAAACCTGCTGCTGCTGCTGCTGCTAAGTCGCTTCAGTCATGTCCGACTGTGCGACCCCATAGACGGCAGCCCACTAGGCTTCCCCGTCCCTGGGATTCTCCAGGCAAGAACACTGGAGTGGCTTGCCATTTTCTTCTCCAATGCATGAAAGTGAAAAGTGAAAGCGAAGTCGCTCAGTCGTGTCAGACTTCGCGACCCCATGGACCACAGCCTACCAGGCTCCTGCATCCATGGGATTCTCCAGGCAAGAATACCAGAGTGGGTAGCCATTCCCTTCTCCAGGGGAAGCCATGGGGTGCCATTGCCTTCTCTTTTAAACCTAGTCGGACATACATATTCTTTGCCAGGGAACATGAGCAGTGAAAAAGAATTACAGGTCCTATGAGCCTCAGATGGAAAAATGGACTTCACTTCTCATTGCTGATCATACCTGGGTGCTAACATTCTTTATTTTTAAAAGGGAGGTGGGCAGTTAGCGGCTCATGTAAACTGGCCCTCTCAGGAAAGCTTTTATTTTTAACAAAATATTGGCCAGTATCTACTGTCATAGCTAGTACATTATACAAAGAAGATGCATATTGTATTGAGAATTTTTGTAGAAAAAATACGAAAATTTATTTTTCTTTTAAATTTGCCATTTTTAAAAAATGATCAAGAAGGATCAAGCTACAACATAATGTTAATTGACTTTATACTAGAGAATTGTGCAGAAAATCATATCTATGATATCCCAAACTATTAGCTCTTAGCTTTAAATTTGTAGTTTAATCAAAGCATGTATAAATAGCAAAGTTAACTGATGTTTCATCAGTTTCCTGTATCCCAATTTAATGTTGATAGGCAATTACAGTGAACAATGATAGTTTAAGAAATAAATGGTAAAAGATAAAATAACCTGTGAGTTATTGAAGATGGCCATGCTGCCTTAGAAAATAATGTCTGCAGTGGCACCAAAGGCCATTCCAGATTTAATGTATGCTTGCTAGGTATTAGTATAGTTTTACAGATAATATTACAAAATACTTAATTTCTCCATGACAAGTGAGCATGTTTTTTGTGGCTCTAGTTTTTAGAAGCTATAATTATATCCATTTACTTGAAGATTAAGTGATTCAGGGTTGCGATTTCATTTTCGTTGTTGCCATCTGAAAATATAGGCAAATGAGAGAAAAGACTTCCTCTAAAGAAAGCACAGTTTTGTAGCTTTGTATTTGTTAAATTGGATTTTCCCCCCTCAACATGTACTAGGCTGTTCGGTGTTTTTTTTTGTTCCTGTCTTTTTTTCCCCAGGGAGTGTAGTTAATCATTAAAAATGCTTGGTTATGCATGTCTTCGCAACTATTAAGTTTTTTCCATGTTATAGATTCAAAACTAGAGTTGCTATGTTAACAGTATAATAGTTCATTTATTTACTTAGTTGTTTAAGAAGGGAAAGCAATTGCTTTCATAATACTGCCACTTTGTTCCACAGCTAGACCCCCTCAAGTCTTAAAAGAGTTGGGACAGCTGCAATCCAATTGGGCATCTCCCTGGATTTACTCTGTGATCCTGGGATAGTCACTTGCTTTTCACTCCTTACCTTGTTAAAGGAAGATTATATTAATGTTAAAATGCTCCTCACAGGGGTGTTGAGGGGCTTAATGTGAGTCCATCAGAGCCAACCTGTTCTCTCGCTAGGAACCACATTATCCTAAAGCTGTGGGTTATGTTTCTGTATGAATGGGTTTTGAAACATTTTTCTCAACAGTATTTATTAACGAACAAAATGGTAATTTGACATTTCTTTCTTTGAATTGGCCTCAGAACATCTCAGTCTTTCAGAGTTTGGTATTTCAGTCACTGTGATTGAAATTCTATCCCTCTTTTGATGTCAAAAGATTTATTGCTTTGCAAAGGTTTCAAGGCTGACCTGAAGATCAAGTCTGTTTATACATGTCCAGCTCTCTCAAGAATGTACTTTTTATGATGGAGAATAACAAATTATTTCTCCAGGAAAATAAATACTTTCTTCAAAGGACTTAGTCCAGTGTTTGCACATCTGCATATTTGTTTTAACCCTAAAATTGACCCAAAGTCCTCTTCATTCTAGCTACTCTTTACAGATCCCCTTCTTTACCCCTTTCCCTCAACCCCTTTCCTGAGGGTTGGAATACATCCTTCCTTCGATCGCAACTGCACTCAGCACTCCATACCTACAGGTTCTACATCTTCAGATTTAAGCAACTATAGATCAAAAATACTCAGGAAAAAAGTTGCAGAAATCAGAACTTGAATTTATTGTGTATCAGCAACTATTTACATTGTATGAGGTACTGTAAGAATCAGAGATGACTTCAGACATACTAAATACTATGCCTTTTTATATAAGGGGCTTGAACATCCACAGATTTTGGTATGGGGTCAGGAGGATACCAAGAGATGACTTAAATAATAGAACCATCACAACTTTCTGATCCACATTCCAAAAATGTTTGTTGATCCTCATAGCACACTGAATAAGTACTGCAGTATCTTCATTGGGGAAATGTTTTCCAGAGATTTTAAAAAAGGAAACAACATTCCCACCTGAGAACCACCAACTAGTTCCTGGCAGGCTCGCGCCTTTCACACTGATCTAAGTGGTTCCACGTCCAGCTTCCTCTTAGCGTGCACACTGCAGCTAGAATAAAGAGAAGACGTCCTATCCATGTTCTCTTCAGAAATGTCAACTCTTTCTCCATTGCTAAGATTCTGTAGTCTGATCAGGATGCCTTTACTTTCCAATAGAATACACTTTACAACTCAGCCGGCCTAACCACTCACTGTAGTAGATCTTGCACTTCTCCCCACCCCACCATGTACTTTCGTCCATCCCATTTCCCCAGTCTTACTTCAAGCAGGACAAGACTAGGAGGACTTTCCAAACTACACCTTCTTGCAACCCTTGGATAATTTTCTGCCCACGTGGCGTTCATTGCTGCTGTGACCTCTCCATTTACATACTGACAGTAGGTATTGTGACATACCCACTTTGGGTCCACACAGTCAATGCCGCTGTGCATAAGGAGTCAGTAATTGATGGTGATAATGATCCTTGAGGACCAAGTTAAGTGAGAACGCTTCAACTCTCAACATGCATTTCTGGAAGATGATGGAGAAGTCGAGACCTCTGGATATTCTGGAACCTTCAGAAATTTGGCATTTGAAATTGAGTCTCCTGATTCTGTTACCTCTGATTTCACTTTAGAGCTTTAATTTTGTCTTTTCTTAGATAAAGATGTTTGCATGACTTATTCTTAAACATAACAAGGATCAATTTTTTTTGAACTAACTATTGAAGCAGAGAGGAACATGGGAGAATATTTTTCTCGGAAAATTGGTATAGAAAAGACAAAAGTTGAATGTGAAATGTGTGATAACTCGCTTCCCCTTTCCCAAGAGGGGAATGGAAAGGCAGACTTTTAACTAAAGGAACAATAGCAGAGAGCAGGGACTAGGAGTGTATCTGTGACGAGGGTGTGTATAACCAAGACACTACCTGTGCGATGGATGCCACGAAATGTATACATTTTATGACGTGAATCAACTTGAAGTCAAAATTACTACCATTTTGAGTTTTTGTTTGTTTTCTGATTTTTTAATTTATTTTTTTATTGAAGGATAATTGCTTTACAGAATTTTGTTGTTTTCTGTCAAACCTCAAACATGAAGCAGCCATAGGTATACATATATCCACTCCCTTTTGAACCTTTCTCCCATCTCCCACCCCATCCTACCCCTCTAGATTGATACAGAGCCCCTGTTTGAGTTTCCTGAGCCATACAGCATATTCCCATTGGCTATCTATTTTACATACGGTAATGTAAGTTTCCATGTTACTCTCCATACATCTCACCCTCTCTTCCCCTCTCCCTATGTCCACAAGTCTATTCTCTATGTCTGTTTCTCCATTCAGTTCAGTTCAGTTCAGTGGCTCAGTCATGTCTGACTCTTTGCGACCCCATGAATCACAGCACGCCAGGCATCCCTGTCCATCACCATCTCTTGAGTTCACTCAAACTCACGTCCATCAAGTCAGTGATGCCATCCAGCTATCTCATCCTCTGTCATCCCCTTCTCCTCCTGCCCCCAATCCCTCCCAGCATCAGAGTCTTTTCCAGTGAGTCAACTCTTCGCATGAGGTGGCCAAAGTACTGGAGTTTCAGCTTTAGCATCATGCCTTCCAAAGAAATCCCAGGGCTGATCTCCTTTAGAATGGACTTGTTGGATCTCCTTGCAGTCCAAGGGACTCTCAAGAGTCTTCTCCAACACCACAGTTCAAAAGCATCAATTCTTCAGTGCTCAGCTTTCTTCACAGTCCAACTCTCACATCCATACATGACCACTGGAAAACCTTTGTTGGCAAAGTAATGTCTCTGCTTTTCAATATGCTATCTAGATTGGTCATAACTTTTCTTCCAAGGAGTAAGCATCTTTTAATTTCATGGCTATAGTCACCATCTGCTGCCCTGCAAATAAGTTCTTCAGTACTATTCTAGATTCTGTATATATGCGTTAGAATACGATATTTATCTTTCTCTTTCTGACTTACTTCACTCTGTATGATAGGTTCTAGGTTCATCTACCTCATTAGAACAGATTCAAATGTGTTCCTTTTTATGGCTGAGTATGAAATTAAAAGACGCTTACTCCTTCGGAGCAAAGTTATGACCAACCTAGATAGCATATTAAAAAGCAGAGATATTACTTTGCCAACAAAGGTCCGTCTAGTCAAGGCTATGGTTTTTCCAGTGGTCACGTATGAATGTGAGAGTTGGACTGTGAAGAAAGCTGAGCACCAAAGAATTGATGCTTTGAACTGTGGTGTTGGAGAAGACTCTTGAGAGTCCCTTGGACTGCAAGGAGATCCAACCAGTCTATCCTAAAGGAGATCAGTCCTGGTTGTCATTGGAAGGACTGATGCTAAAGCTGAAACTCCAGTACTTTGGCCACCTCATGCAAAAAGTTGACTTATTGGAAAAGACCCTGATGCTGGGAGGGATTGGGGGCAGGAGGAGAAGGGGATGACAGAGGATGAGATAGCTGGATGGCATCACTGACTCAATGCACGTGAGTTTGAGTAAACTCCAGGAGTTGGTGATGGATAGGGAGGCCTGGCATACTGCGATTCATGGGGTCACAAAGAGTTGGACATGACTGAGTGACTGGACTGAACTGAACTGAATATTCCATTGTGTATACGTACCACAACTTTATCCACTCATCTGTCGATGGACATGTAGGTTGCTTCCATGTTCTAACTATCGTAAATAGTGCTGCAATGAACAATGGGGTACATATGTCTTTTTCAATTTGGGTTTCCTCAGGGTATATGCCTAGGAGTGGGATTGCTGGGTCATATAGTGATTTTATTCCTAGATGTTAAGGAATCTCCAAACTGTCTTCCATAGTGGCTGTATCAATTTACATTCCCACCAAGAGTGCAAGAGCATTCCCTTTTCTCCACACCCTCTCCAGCTTTTATTGTTTGTAGACTTTGTTGATGGCCATTCTGACTGGGGTAAGGTGATATCTCATTGTGGTTTTGATTTGCATTTCTCTAATAATGAGCGATGTTAAGCATCTTTGCATGTGTTTGTTAGCCATCTGTATGTCTTCTTTGGAAAAGTCTCTGTTTAGGTCTTTTTCCCACTTTTTGATTGGGTTGTTTGTTTTTCTGGTATTGTGTTGTATGAGCTACTTGTATATTTTGGAAATTAATTCTTTGTCAGTTGTTTCATTTGCTATTATTTTCTCCCATTCTGAGCACTGTCTTTTCACCTTGTTTACAGTTTCCTTTGCTATGCAAAAGCTTTTAAGTTTAATCAGGTCCCACTTGTTTACTTTTGTTTTTATTTCTATTATGCCAGGAGGTGGATCATAGAGCATCTTGCTTTGATTTATGTCATCGACTGTTCTGCCTATGTTTTCCTCTAAGAGATTTATAGTTTCTGGTCTTATATTTAGGTCTTTAATCCATTTTGAATTATCTTTGTGTATAGTTAGGAAGTGCTCTAATTTCATTCTTTTACATGTAGCTGTCCAGTTTTCCCAGCACCATTCATTCATTGAAGAGGCTGTCTTTACCCCCATTGTATATTCTTGCCTCCTTTGTCAAAAATAAGGTAACTATAGGTGCATGGGTTTATTTCTGGGCTTTGTATCTTGTTCCATTAGTCTACATTTCTGTTTTTGTGTCAGTACCATACTGTCTTGATGACTTTTTGTAGTACAATCTGAAGTCAGGAAGGTTGATTCCTCCAGCTCTATTCTTCCTTCTTAAGATGGCTTTGGCTATTCCAGGATCTTTTATGTTTCCACATGAATTGTGAAATGTTTTGTTCTAGTTCTGTAAAAAATGCCATTGGTAATTTGATAGGGATCACATTGACTTATTGAGTTTTAATAGAATTATTCCACAGACTGTTTCACTGAAGCGCCAGATTCAATATCCCAAAGCATAGTTACATTACTATTGAATAGCAGAAACATACAGCCAAGTTTTTTAAACTTGTCACCTGTATTTCTTCATTAACCACAATTTTATTCTCTTCTACTGTTCACAACCATTAACATACCATAGTTAAAAGCACTGATTTCATATTACTGAAACAAATGGCCCCCACGTTCTAAGACAAGTGAAATAAGCAAGACTCAAGCCACAGTTGTAATATATAGTGGAACTATTTGTAACTCTTTCTGTATTTTCCAGGTCTCCTATAAATGTGTTGTCATACTTTCATAACTTAAAAAATAGAAGAGAAAAAATTTTAAAAAGAATCAGCAGGACTTGCTGGAAACCTTTAGCCAATAGTCATTTTTTCCCTCTGAGCATGTGTGCTCCGGCATCTGTGTTTGCTACAGGGGAGAAATCTTAAGACCCTTAGCACTGTATAAACCTTTCATTTTTCATGGCATTTTTATGTAATCATGAGTCCACAAGTAAAAAGATTTTATTACTATACTGAGTCATTGGTTCTATTTTCTCAGATTTCTACAAGCAAATAGAGGAAAAAAATACCCTTCCATTCTCAATAAATGCAATTTAGTAACACCAGCTGTCTCCTGTCAACAGAAGAGTGACCTTCAGTTATTCCTTGTACAATCTGTTTTCATTTCCTAAGGTCCCAGGTTGCTCTACTATGCTTTAAAAATTATAATTGGACATAGAAACTTTGGCATCTTCATTCATTCAGAAAATGGGCTTAATATGTGTTTCCTGGCGCTTGCATGTCCTATGCGTTGCCTACATGCTGGGGGCTTGTTGGAGGTCTCCTCCCACTGCGTTTGTTACACCGCTCTCTCTCTCTCTGCCTGTGCTGTTCAGGATCATTTCATGGACCTAGGTTACCTCAGAATTGTGCTATCCAGTTACACTGGTTTTTGTTACATCCTTCTTTCTAATGCATCCATGCTTTGGTCACACTGAGGGGCATGCAGAACTTCCCCAACCAGGGATCGAACCAGCACCCACAGCAGTGAAAGTGCTGAGTCCTAACCACTGGACCACCAGGGAATTCCCTCTGCTGTTTTTATACACTCTTTGTTTTCTAACATTTTAGATTAGTTAACTGTTAACCATCCATCCTGAATTCATCCCCCTGTACGTCCTAAGCATTTTCTCTGGAGGTCTGTACATGACCCTCGAGGAGACAAGCAGCATGGGTGGTGATTCGTAACCTCAGGACCAGCCATGACTCAGTCCTGGGAATCATCTCAGAACACCTCTAACTTGGCACATCCTCCAACTACGCTGCTCGAGTTTACTGGCTTGATAAAGAAATCCAAGCAGACATACGTACCTCACATTGCACTTCCCTGTTTCTCTTAAGAAAGAGAATCACATTGATCTGATAAGGTTTGCTTCTTCAGCAAATAGTCTGGGCACTGTGTAGTTTTTAAAAGAACAGTTAACACCTGCTTTTTACTACATTATTAGGCACTGTTCTAAACGCTTTTCAGGGCTTCCCTTTTAGTTCAGTTGGTAAAGAATTTGCCTGCAATTCAGGAGACCCCAGTTCAATTCCTGGTTTGGGAAGATCCCCTGGAGAAGGGCATGGCTACCCACTCCAGTATTCTGGCCTGGAGAATTCCATGGACTGTATAGTCCCTGGGGTCACAAAGAGTGGGACACGACTTTCACTTTCTTTCACTTTCTAGATGCTTCTCAAATATTAACTCAAGTGATCCTCATAACAACCCAAAGAGGCAGATGACATGATATTTCCATTTACAAAAGAAGAACTGAGGCAAAGAGAGGTTAAGTAACTCTCCCACAGGAATAGGACTCGAAAGTGAAAGTGAAGTCACCTAGTCGTGTCCAACTCTTTGTGACCCCATGGACTGCAGCCTGCCAGACTCCTCCATCCGTGGCATTTTCCAGGTAAGAATACTACAGTGGGTTGCCATTTCCTTCCCCAGGAGATCTTTCCAACCCAGGGATTGAACCCGGGTCTCCCACACTGTAGGCAGACACTTTACCATCTGAGCCACCAGGGAAGTCCTGGCCAGTATTAAAAACCAAGCAGTCTCTAGCCGCCCTTTTAACCACTGCAGTGCGCTGCCTCAGGCTCTCCAGGGAGCAGAGCAATTTGTATGTCTATTCCAAGGCAGCTATTTATTCCAGCTCTCAATCCCTGAAATCTTCTTTCCATGAGGAGGAATTTCACATTTGAACTCCTGCTACTCCGCCTTTTGCTCATCTTCCTAATCTGATTCCTACAAGTGAGGACAGGATCTCTTGTTTTGTTCATCGCTAGGTACCTGCTCCCCACGTGAGCAGGAAGTGCACCGAAGTGTGCAATGAATTTTAAGTGACCTGATAAATTTGGTAATCTCATGTAACTTTATTTTTCTATCATGTCCCCACCAAGTGCATCTCAATATCACATTCCTCCCATAGGCGAGGCATTGTGTTAGACAGCATGGCAGATAAAGTCACCACCTTAGAGCTTATAGGAGGGAACTATGCACAGTCAATCCTTGTTATTCTCGGAATTCCATACAATTTGTGAATTGGGGGGGCTCCCTGGTTGTACAGTGGATGGGATCCTCCTGCCAACACAGGGGACAACAGCTTCGATCCCTGGTTCGAAGAAGATTTCTCTTGCAGCAGAGCAACTGAGCCCGCGAGCCACGACTGCTGAAACCCGCACACCCTAGAGCCCAGGGGCAGCAGCGAAGACCCAGTGCAGCCACAGCCAGAGTGAATTCACTGGTTTCCATCTGTGGATTTGCCTCCTCACGATAGTCATTCACGGGCGTGAACAGAACAGAGGCAGTGCTGGGTCTTGTGATGCTCAGGCTCAGGTCAGACAGACCCCACGAGGACCCCGCCTTCTTGTTTCAGCTCTCCTACTTCAAACACTTGTTTCAGCTGTCCTACTTCAAACACCTGTCCCTTTTTTACAGACTATTTAGTGCCACAGGTTTTGCATTTGGGGGCTTTTCATTGTTTACAGTGACCCCTCAAACATAATGCTGTCTAGTGTTCCTGAGTTCAAGCCCAGCCTGTGCCTGTGAAGAAGACGGTGTGTCAGGCAAGTTTCATCCGGGCATGAGCGAGTCAAACAGTGCTGCTACCGGGGAGGTCGACGTCAACAAGTCAACCATATAGATGAAAAGCACACAGCAAAAACAAGGTCACGTATTGATTGGTTGATGAAAACACTGTGACCAGAGCCTCATGGGAACCTAACCCTGTATTCCCCTAGGAGCAGCGATTTTGTATTGACAATTTCAGTGTTTGTGGAGACTTCAAAGAACACAACTACCTTAAATAACGAGAATCGACTATAATTATAAGGCAAGTGCTGTACAGAGGGGCACAAGGTTCAGGGATGGGAGAGATGACTTCTACTGGTCAATTCAAAGACAACTTATGAAAGGGAGGCATTTGAAATGGGATTCATGGCAGGTGAGAATCTGACAGAGGTGAGAAGACATTCCAAATACACATTCCTGTAGGAATCTAGAGGCTACAGAGACTGCAAAGATCCACAGGGAACCTCGCTTGGCTGAAAGGTAAGTACAGGTTGGGAAGATAAGGCAGGAAAGATAATTTGAACCATTCTGTTGATGATGATTGAGAGTGTACTTAATCTGATAGACAATAATGAGCCATGGAAGCTTTGGGGGTAACTTGCCAAGGAAATGAAAATGGAAGTCCATATAAAGACTTGAACATAAATGTTGACAGCAGAATTATTCATTATAGCCCCAAACTGGGAACAACCCACACGCCCATCAATAGGTGAAGGGACAAACAGATGTCATCTATCTACACATTGGAATGATTGATGAAGGGACAAACAGATGTCATCTGTCTACACACTGGAATGATTGAAAAGGAACAAATCCTGACACCACAACGTAGATGAATCATACATGTGTTACACTGAGTGAAAGAAGCCAGACAGTCAATTCAGTCACTCAGTCGTGTCCGACTCTTTGCAACCCTATGGACTGCAGCACGCCAGGCTCCCCTGTCCATCACCAACTCCTGGACCTTGCTCAGACTCACATCCATCAAGTCGGTGATACCATCCAACCATCTCATCCTATTTCATCCATCCCCTTCTCCTCCAGCCTTCAATCTTTCCCAGCATCAGGGTCTTTCCCAATGAGTCAGTTCAAATGTATCCACTTGTCAAAACTCATTTAAAAATTGGGAACTTTCTATATAAAACTCACACAATTTATGTGAGTGCACATCATTGTATTAAAACAATGCATATTAAATTAAATTAAAATAATGAATGTGTCTTAAAAGAAACTTTAGGGGAGGAAACCTCTAATACATTTTAATACTTTGAGGTGAAAAGTAATGAAAAAACACTCGTGAGAAAGGCAAATAAGGGGAAAAGCAGAAAGACAAGTACCAACTAGGTGCCCTCTTGTAATGATCAGGTATAAGGTGGTACCTTGTCACATCTGAAGCTAAGGACTCACAGACATCATCCTATATGAGAATTTCCATTATCGATACTGTGGCTAACTTGTGTTTTATTTACAAGTTCATAGTAGTAAATATACCAGTTTCTCTGAAAGCTGTCACCGTCTATCAGGTGACCAAGATACCTGGTTGGTGTTCTTCTCAATCCACTGACACCATTGAATTAATACTGAGAAAGATGAGAACAACCTGCGCTGAGGAGCGTCGTGTCCTCATTTGTTCTTGGGAGCTCAGCATGAGATCAGCGCCTGTGAACACACTGTGGAAGCGGCTAGTGAACTGTACCCCCAAGATCAGTGCTGTCTTAGGACCTTGGTTCCTCTGGTCCCTCCTAGGGGCCGTTCGTTTTGCGAGGGAGGGAAGGGCTGGCCTGTCCTGGTGCTCAGTCCCACGCAGCCCGTGGGGGCGGGAAGCCCCAGGGCACAGCCTCTGGCAGCTCAAATTCTGCAGCACCAACAGACGTCCTCCCAGGGTGACTGCTTTTTCATTAAACTATTTAATTCTAGTAATTTTCTTGTATATAAAATTAATACCTCTGGTTATACTCGCTATGTAACATTTTATGATGACACTCCCTCAACAACCATCAGATGCTTCTACTGAGTTAAACCTTACTTTAGAAATTTCTTTCTTATTCATTCAAAACATGCAGTCCTACGTGCCAAGGCTTATTCTGGTTCTAGGGACACAGGCCCAGCGTTACGGTCTCCCCTGAGCCCACCTGGCCCCGGGGACCTCTCACGTTCCTGCACTGCCTGTCATGTGCCTGCTTTGAGAGTGGTCTTGTCATGTCTCAGCTTCATGTTCTCCCCTTAGTAGCCTGTGCTCAAACTCAAGAGAATACTGTTCTAGTAGTTTTTTGGGTTGTTTTGTTTTGGCTGTGCCATGGGTCATGCAGAATCTTCGTTCCCCAACCAGGGATTGTACCGGGGCCCCCTGCATCGGAATCATGGAGTCTTAACCACTGGACCGTCAGGGAAGTCCCGAAAATACACTTCTAAATGTCAGCAACCGTTTCCTTTACTGAAGAACTGTGAACTGGCTTTTCTGGCTTTTACTTCTGTGAAACCGTGGAGAACCTCAGCAGTCAAGACGTGCTGCAGAGTGCTCCAAAAATCAGCTGTCAGTCTCTTTAGAACTGGTTTCGGTTCTGAGATTGAGGCGGGTGGAAAGGGAAATGGGCAAGGGAACCGCTCTGGGGTCACCGCACCTGAAAGGCTGGAGAGGGGCTCTCTGATCCTATACTCCTTGCTTCTTGATTTGCTCAGCACCCGTTGATACTAAGTTGGATGGATTCCTAAATCTGACACGGTGTTGCTTCTTTCTTGCTGTCTTTCAATGTTCTCTTTAATAAGGAAGGGAGAGCGAGGCTATCTCAAAAGGATGCTTCCCTCCTTGACCGCTGAGCTGGGGTGAGGGACTCAGCACATGCGTGGCTTCTCCCCTTGCACCCCACTTTCTTGCTTTCTAAGCAGATCATGAGAACATCTTCCATCCGCCCAGCTCCAGGCGGCACGACTCCTGACTGCTGAATAAACAGAATGGAAGTCGAGCAGCAGAAAAGCACAAATGCACACAGAGGCATAATTATAAGGGAACGTTTTTGACTTGAAAACATTGCTCACCCGGAAAAAACTTTAGCGAGAGGAGTTTAATCTGTTTTCAGTTTTCCCTTCAGAAATAGTTTCTGACAGGGCTGATATTTCCAGAGTTCAAAAGCAACTCTTCGAGCAGAGGATTAAAGTTGTGATTAATTCCACAAGACGGCACAGACGTGGTCCAGCAGGCTTCAAAAGCACCTAGGATGCTGATCACAGGAAACGGACGTGAGTGGAGGAAGCAACGGCTCCATGGAGGGGTCTGGGCTCCTCCGCACCTCGGAAGGCACTGCTTGAAAGTCCACACGAAGCTATCACCTCCAGTGCCTGAGAACGAAGTCCCCCCAGCAGTGGGCCTTTGCCGACCACCTACATTGGCTTGGCTAAGGCATTTAACCTTGTGTGAGTCCCATCCCTACCCCTCTTCACAAAGCACTAATGGAAAAAAAAAAAAAAAAGAAAGAAAGAAAAAACTCACAACTACACACAATGTGAGCACGCAGCGTGAGCATACACATTGAGTTTACGGGCTCATCGGGAGAAACAGCAACAGAGCCAGGGAAAGAGAAGAGCCCCGAAGAGGGATGTTTATTCCGGTGGCTCCCTTACCCAGACTTCAAGCTACTCCCAGCCCATGCCGATTCCTTCAGCGATCTGTGGCAAATAAGAAAAAATGAGAACAATATGCTGCATTTCCATAGCTGATTTTTTTTAAGGCTGCCTGTTCTAAACATTTTTAAACTTCTCTGTAGACCCTAAACCCCTTGAGACATGACCTAGCAGTGAAGGCTTTAAATTCGAAGGGCCTCTCTGTTAGTTCTCAGCCTCCAGGAAGCAGACACGGTGAGGTGAGATTAGAGAGGCGAGATGAGGGTGGGGGGAGCCTGTAGAGCTGGAGGTGGGCCTGAGCCCCAAGGTTGCAGGGGGAGAGGCGAAGGACTGGGCAGGCAGACTGGGACCCCAGCACACATCTAAGGCAGTTCCTTCCAGCCAGGGCGGTGGGGAGTCATCAGCTCTAGCAACCTATCCGAGGAAAGCAGAGGAGCCCAGGTCTGCACGGAATGGGCCTCACCCGACACCCCTGGGCTGCATCAGTGGCTGGACGCCTCAGCAGGGTGCCGTGATGGATCTGCAGGGGGCAGCAGCTGGGGCCTTGCGGCGGCGGGATGTCTGGCTGCTCCGTGTTCATGGCAGTCACGGTCCAGCCACATGCCTCATGGATCTGCCTCATCTCTCCACGTGGGTCTAGGGAACAACGCCTCCAGGAGCCTGTGGGCCTCTTCCTGTGGACGGAGGGAAGTGGTCCGATTCCAGCTCCCGTCCCTGCGGCTGGTCTCGGGGCCACAGCCCATACTCACTGCCTCCCTCGTCCTCTGCCCACTCCAGTTTCCCCTCACCCTCCGCTGGTCTTTGGGGCATCCCGGATGTAACCCACACCTTGTTCCCTGAGGGTTCTGAGTCCGGCCAACCACTACCTGCATGGCCTAGGGCAGCACTGTCTACTGAGAGCCGCAGGGAGGCAGGTAGCCAGAGGCCAAGCCGGTCACCTGGGCTCCTCACTGTGCCTCACTGTCCCCATTTTTTAAGCAGCAGCCCGGCCTCCTTCCAATGACCGTGACCACGACCCTCATGCGCTGGTTGCCGGACACAAGGGTTGCGGATGCCTCCACGGTATCTATAGTTCTAGCCATGCACTCTGGCAAGAAGGCTCCCCTTTTCTGGCCCTGCAGAGCCCAAAGGTGGGGGAAAGAGAAGCACGCAACCCCTGGTGCCATTAGTGGTCTTGGGAAGTGCTGCCACTTCTTCTTCACCCCTTGTTTCCCAGCCCTGTGGGCATCTGATCCTGCTTGGGCTTGATTCTGGGTGGACCATCTCCAACCTAAAATGAACTGATGGTGGTTCATTCAACCCCACGACTCAAGGGGTCTGGTGGAGCCCATAATGGACAGTTCCACGTGGTCACTTGTCTCCCCATCATCAAAGCCCAGTAACATGCATGTGTGCTAAGTCTTTTCAGTCGTGTCCAACTCTCTGTGACCCTATGGGCTGCAGCCCACCAGGCTCTACTGTCCATGGGATTCTCCAGGCAAGGATACTGGAGCGCGTCGCTGTACCCTCCTCCAGGGGCTCTTCCCGACCCAGGGATGGAAATGGATATTAATGAGCCCTGCTCTGTGCCATCCTTTTACCACCAACCCTGGGCAGCTGCAGAAAGCACACATGAATCTCCTGGCGGTGCTGACTCCCTCTCCCTGACGCATTCCTGATGGCCCCTCCCGGAGTATCTCCCCCATTAGTCTTCAGCCTCACCTAGGACACCCTGTCCAGCTTGGCCATCCCGCTCCATCTCCATCCCTTCCTTCACCATCTGTTAGGGCAACTCAGGCCTGTTCACCTCACTCAGTGCTGGCTGGCACACTTCAGCTTCAAACAGCCACCTCAGCAGGAGTTTTCCCCACCTCTGGAGGCCTTACCAGGGTGTTAAACCCCATGTCCAATAATGCACCCCAAATCGACGAATTCTTGCTTATCCGATCTTATATTCCATCCCTCTTTGATCAAAGCCCTCAAAATCCGATTCCAGAGCGATGCCCCTGCCCCCTGTCTGTAGCGCTTTCTGACTCTCCCAGCTCCTCAGGAATGTGATCATTTTCCTCCTTGATCAGACTCAGCCTGTGTGCTGGGATCAGACTGGTGGTCAGGAGAGGGGCTGAGGGCGGCTCCGCGGGGCCCTGCTGCCGCCCTGCAGCATCTGCCCGCACAGGGCAGGGCCACCTCTTCCTGGAGAGGGGCCACTTCTGCCAGCTCCGAGGCTCGGAGCCAACATCCTCAGAGGTGTCCGTCCAGATGTCCCCATCACGTGCTCACGGGTCATGTGTTCCCAGCCAGGGGGATGCCCTTAGCAGCCTGACAGACCTGCCTTGGCTGAGGAGTTCTGTGTCTATCAGGCCCTCAATCTACTCTTCAGCTGTGTCAGTTTTTCCATTGCAGAAGATAAAGGCTTTTAGCAAGAGGCCTCCCACCCAGCCTTTAATTGCTCATTAAAGCCTAATAACAATAGTAATAGTAATATTTATTATCCCTCTGCAGGGCCTCAAGGCAGCTTTGTTTAGTCACTCAGTCGTGTCTGATTCTTTGCAACCCCATGGACTGTAGCCCATCAGGCTCCTTTGTCCATGGGATTTCCACGATATGTTGGAGTGGGTTGCCATTTCCTTCTCCAGGAACTGGACAATAGGCCTCTATTTCTTAGCTTGCACCTAGTAATTCAACTGGATATAAAAGTTTTATGCCAAAGATATGTATATTGATAGCAAAAGGCAAATAAATAATGTGCAATAAAAAAAATTATAGTCTAACAGATGATGTTTACAAAGCATGTAATAAGATGAGAAATCGCTCGTTACAATATTATAGGAAAGAATACAATTTTTAGTTGTATCTGGAGGATGATCTCAACCACATAACTGCAAACCAACAAAAGCAACAAAAACTATTGAGAGCATATCAGAAGGAAATACACCAAAATGTTATGTAGTTGATTTGATTTTTTTCCTGGTCATTTTTCTGTATCCCCTTGTTGTCTATAGTGCATATGCATCCCCTTAACAGTGGAGTACACGTGCGCAGTATTTTCCCAAGAACACTTAGCGTTAAGGCATTGCACTCAGGATATGGACATCTGTGTTGTCCATCTGGTAGCGTGTGGTGGGCACCGTTCCCCTGCTTGTGAGAAGCTTGCTTCCGCTTCCTGAAGCAGAAAAGTGTGGGGTGGAGGCTGCTCTGCCCATCATGTGACTTTTCACTGCGTCACGATTTGGGTTCAGCTGCCTTTTTATACTTCCCCACGGAAAGCCCAGCTCCTTGGAAAAGATCTTGATGCTGCAAAAGATTGAGAGCAGGAGGAGAAGAGGGTGACAGAGGTTGAGATGGTTGGGTGGCATCACCGACTCAATGGACATGAATTTGAGCAAGCTCCAGGAGATAGTGAAGGACAGGGAAGTCTGGTGTGTTGCAATCTGTGGGGTCGCAAAGAGTCAGACACAACTGAGTGACTGAACAAGGACAAGGGAAGCAATGGTCTCGCATAGCCTTTCTCACATTTCCCGAAAAGCCCATTCAAGGAAGGAGAACACAAGAGATAAACCCCGAGGAGCATCACAAGCTGGTGAGCATCAGGCTCACAACTGGACTTTGTGCAGGACAGCAGCTGTGAGCCACGTGTGGCCACTTAAATTTAGAATTAAATTAGCAAACAAAACAAAATTTAAAGTTCACTTCCTTGGCCGCACTAGCCACATTTCAAACACTCGGAAGCCACACATGGGTAGTGACTACTCTCTTAAACAAACCAGAACATTTCCATCACTACAGAAACTTCCACACTGCTCCACAGTTAATGGAGAAAATTAACCGGCTTCTCCCATATGCAGAGATAACTCAACATTAATATTATAAAAGAAACTCACATGGGAAGTCCCTGGCTGGCCAGTGGTTAGGACTTGGTGACTTTTTAACTTGGTGAACCAGGGGACACTGGTTCAGTCCCTGGTCAGGGAATTAACTTCCCACCAGCCATGTGGTGTGGCCAAATAAATAAAGAAATACATACGAACCAATTAAAGGGGAAAATTGAATCTTCGCAATAGATGTCAACAAAGCATTCAGGGAATTCAAGATTTATTTATACAAAAATAAATACACCAAAAATAGACTATGGGGGGGTGGGGAGAACAGACTTATGGGAAAATGGAAAGAAAAAAGGATCCATTTATAATAACAATAAAGACTACAAGGTGTTCAGGAAAAATTTCAATAGCGTATGCACCCGTACCTTTGTAGAGAAAATTGCAAATTATTACTAAAGGAAATAAAAGACAACCTAAGTAAATCTAGATATATGCCATGTTCCTAGATGGAAAGATTCAGTTCTCCATGAACTATTCTACAAGTCTATCAATTCAAAGCAATTCTGATAAAATTTCCATTAAGGATTTCTGTGGGACTTGACAAGCTGATCTCAACGTTTATCCAGAACTATTAAGAACCAAAGATGGCGAAGACTTTCCTAAGAAAAAGGAGAAAAGAGACTTGCCCTACCACCATTCATTCATCCAATAAATCCTTATTGAACACCTACTATGTGCTAGAGCTTTAGATGCTGGGAATCTAGAAGTTAGCACAATGGTCACGGATCTGTGCCCTTGTAGAGCTTGGTAACATTCCAAATATCGGGACTTGCTCTCAAGCTATAATAATGGAAATGCTAAGTATAGGCACAGGCCCAGATGAGCAGACTAGAGAGGCCCAGAAACAGAAGCTCGACATGGGATGTGATTTGAAAGAGGAAAAGGAGTCTATATGGAGAAAAAAATTCCTTGCCACACACAAAAACCAAGTACAGGTGGATTAAAGACCTAAAGAGAGAGAAAAAAAAGAAAATCTATAGTGAAATATAAAGTTTTAAAACTTTTAGAAGAAAATATAGAAAGATATTTTGGTGATCTTGGGGTAGGAAAATGTTTCTTATAAGATGCAAAACTCACACACCCTTACCAAACTGTTGATAAATTTGACTACATACTCATGTACAACTTTTGGAACTTCCCTGGTGGTCCACTGGTAAAGAATCTGACTTTTCCAGCTCAGGGGACAAGAGCACAATCCCTGGTTGGGGAACTAAGATGCCACAGGCAATGGGGCAGCTGAAAGCCCAAACACTGCGACTGCAGAAGCCCGCATGCCGCACTGAAGACCCAGCGCAGCCCCCGCCCCAAAATTCACAACCTCCTTCAACAAGAATCCCTAAAGTTGAAGTAAGCCACAGATTTGGAGAAGATATTTCCAAAGCATGTAATGGAAAAAAAAATAATTATTATACACACACGCGCACACATATACGTAAGGGACGGCTACATATCAGTAGGAAAGGACAATACGTTAGAAGATGAGCAAAGACTATGAACAGGCAATTTATAGAAGAGGAAATTCGAAAAGTCAATAAGCACCAAAAGAGAGAAATTAGGAAAACCCAAATTAAAACAACAAAATGGTTACACAAATCAGATTGGCAAAGAAAAGAACAAAATTAAAGAACATAGACAGAGAAAAAGTGTACACACCACTGGTAAGAGTGTAAATTGATTCAACCACACAAGGAAAATAAGGCAAAATTTGAGAATCAAAATATGCACGCTCATGGCCTTTGCAATGCCACCCTTCATGGGAGAAACTCTCTTGCACATGAGCACACAGAGACCCGTGTAAGGATGATCACTGCACAGAAAATACAATAGCAGTTGCCTGGCTGTCCTGAGTCTGGGAATTTATGGTAAACAGGCATGGAGCCTTATTGGAATGATAGCAAAATATTTGAAACCTGAATTATAGTAATAGTGGCACAACCTGGTAAATTTACTGACAGTCACTAAATTTGTACACTTAAAGTCGGTAAACTATTTGGTATGTAAGTTATACCTAAATAAAGTTGTTTTAAAATTGTCATCGTAACATTTGCTGCAATGAGTAAAAAATTGAAATCAGCCAATAATTTTATAAATTGACTGCTGTAGAGATGCAATCGAATGCAATCAAGTGATTCAAATAAATAAACCAGAGCTACTTATATCAACATGAACAAACCTCCGAAATGACTGAGGTTGTAAAAGCAACTTGCAAAACAATACACATTGTGTGGATGGTAACATTTACATAAAAATTGAAAACACACAGAATGATATTTATAATGTTTATGAGTACATACAATACAGTGGTGGCATAGAAATACACAGGAATGATAAACACCGAATTTAAGATAGTATTATCTCTGGAGAACCAGAGACCTGTGTCTTCAGTGTTTCATTTCTTTAAAACAAACACGGAAAAACACATGGCAAGATATTACAACTCAACTCAAATGTCTGTCATAATAGTCTCTGCAATTTTCTGTGTATTCAAACTAGTTTACAACGAATTTAAAACTACAACGTAAAAATAAAATTTATTTTCCTTTTCAGTGTTTTGTGATACCCACACTCTTATATCTTCCATTAACAAAGAAATGTAACTGCCAGAGTGCAAGATAATGAGTTTTACCTATATTCTATAAACTTTATGCTCGGTTTACTGATTTCTGGCCTCAGGCTGGGTACTGCTGAATAGTTGAAGCTGGAGCGTGGTCAAACGCCTGGACTCCAGGTCAATACAAGTTGTGTGCAACAGTGACACCTACTGGTCATGCAAGGTACTTCCCTGTGCTCTTGGGTCTGAAGGGCTGGAAGGTGGTGGTGGTTTAGTCTCCAAGTCGTGGACACGTTTTTTGCGACGCCATAAAGGAGCCTGCAGGCTCCTCTATCCATGGGATTCTCCAGGCAAGAATACTGAAGTGGACTGCCATTTCCTCCAGGGGCTCTTCCCAGCCCAGGGGTCGAACCTGTGTCTTCTGCATTGATAGGTGGATTCTTTACCACTGAACCACCAGGGAAGCCTGTAAGGGCTGGGTAGTGACGGGTGAATACTACCAGCCATATGTGGGGACGTGTTCTTCCAGCGGTTGTTAAGTGAAACTGAACTAATGATTCTGGACTAGAGTGGATTGTAGTTGATCAGGTCCCTCAGCCGACTCAGATGAACCTCCCCCCAGAAAAGCGGAACTAATTTGGAGAACTCCCATGCTGCTTTTTTTCTCCTCCCGGGGGTAAGGGAGCCAAGCTCTAAGTCCTGAAGAAGCTTTCTCCAGGCATCCTCAGCACCACCAGGGCAGCCTCTAAAGCCCTTTTAAAAGGATGCCTCCAGCCCACATGTGAAGTGAGATTTGAAGGGAAGAAATGCTTCTGTAGTTGGATAGGAAAGACTCCATGGGCACGTGTATTTTTACCCATTTCAAAGCAAGCTGCCTAGTGATGCTACAGAAATGGGGAGAAAGTAGTTTCAAAAATCATAGAGTGCTGGGACCGGACAAGACTTTGGAGCTCATACTTACCAGTTCCCCACAGACACGGGACATCGTGAGATGCTCGAGAACATACACTTGACTAAGAACAGAAATGACTTGATAACTCTAGCATCACACACAGGACCAGTGGCCTGAGTGTGTGTTCCACAAACAGACAACATGCTGAGATAAGCCAGTTTTCTCCTTCCACAGTCATTTATAAAGCCTCTAAATCTGCACGGTAACAGGCCACCGACAAAACTGGCTGCTTATCTGCTCTGACATTGAAATCATCACCAGCTTGAGTCTTTCAAAGTTACTAAAAGTCAGCATCTTAATTTGAAGGTTAAGTAATTAGTGCAAGGAGAGAGCTAAATTCATCAGTATAGTAAGGGTTTACCAGAGAAACATGACTGATAGGAGAGAAAGGAAGAGAGAGAGAGATTTACTACATAGAATTGGGCCCCACAAGAGCTGATGCTTCAGTTCCAGTCTGAGTCCAAAGGCCTGAGAACCAGCAGAGCCCAGGAGTAATTCCTGTTCAAAGGCCAGCAAGCTTGAAACCCAGAAAGAGATGATGTTTCGATCAGAAGGCTGTTAGGAGGAAGAACTCTCTAACTCAAGGGAGGGCCAGCCTTTTGGTTCTGTCTATGCCTTCACCTGATCAGATGAAGCCCACCCATACTGGCAGAGCAATCTACTTTCAGTCTCCAAACGTTAATCTTACCCAGGAGCATCCTCGCAGACACACTTGGAATACTATGACCAAACATCCAGGCACCCTGCAGCCCAGTCAAGTGGACACATAAAAGTAATCATCATGGTCAGAAACTGTTAACTCCCTCCAGGGTGAGGGTGGGAGCTGAGGAAGGCAAGCACCCAATGGGCCCCACAGGTGTGCTGGCTGAGGGCCTGGTTCCCTATGGTCCAGCTTCTTGTTGTTCTGTTCCTGGAAAATGGGTTGCCAGGCTTATGTCGAAACCCTCTTCCTGGGAATTCCCTGGTGGTCCAGTGGCTAGGATTCCACACTTTCACTGCCAAGGGCACAGGTATAATCCCTAGTCGAGGAATTAAGATTCCACAAGCCTCATGGCCTGGGCAAAACCAAACAAAAAAATAAAAACCCCTCTTATTTCCCTTCTTCAGGAGATGTTCTAGTCGTTGCAGGGCTGAAGGAGGGCAGTAGCCATTGCTTGTGGCATTTCAGGAGTCTTTTGACCTGTTCATTCACCTGCTTCCAGGTCTTTTCTGACCCCAGCTCCCCACACTCCCTCGGTGAAGACAGGGCAGTTTTCCACACCACAGCACATCCCCCTGATGAAAGTGGTTGCTGTCAAGCAAACTGCTGTGGCCACCCTGCAGGCCCCTAAGAAGCTCCCTCCAGCCCTGCCACAGCTTCCATCCACTCCTGACGGCCTCCACATCCCCACAAGTCCCACCAGACAGCCAGGCTTTCTGCTTCACAAAGAAAAGAACTATCGATGGCTGCCTGGAATGGTCCTGCAGCCAGAAGCTCCCATGAGCCTTGAGCGCGCCTCCTGGGAAAGTAGCCCCTGGGAGCGTCCTTCTGGGTCCATCCTGATGGGGAAGCACCGAATCTGGTCCACCAGCTGCAACGTCTCATGCACAGCCTCACCTACAGGCCCCAAGAAGGAAGCCTGAGTTCCCAAGGTCCATAGGCCCCAGCTGTGCTCACAGACCCTGTAATGAGCTGACCCATCAGAATCAATATGAAGTTATTTGACTCAGCCCCCAGCAAGGAAAGAGCAGGCTTGGAAGATGCCGGGGATGAAGCTGGGCTGCAGGCAGCAGCTGAGCACTGAGACACTCCACAACGGGAATCTCTTTGGGGGTTTCTGGAAAGGGGTTAAAAGCCAGAGACCATGAGTGACGTGGTCCAGGGAGTCCAAAGGATCACGGCCTGTCTGAGATATGGAGCCAAGCTCTGACTAGGGCGTGATCCCTGAGGGCAGGGGCCACACACGCGGTCAGGCCATGGGCGGGAAGAACCAGGGAACCCTTCTTGGCACTGCAACTCCTAAATCACTCTGGGTAAACAAGCAAAGGAAAGGCTCCCCTGGGGCCCCAGGCAACAAGTCAAAGGTCAGCAAAGCCATAAATCAACTGTATTTGCACCAAGTAGGTCGTGAAGGGTTATTTTTGAAATGACTTGGCAAAAAAAAAAAAAAAAATTCCCTGGCACTGAATCAACTCAACAAACACAAATAGAGAATGGGAAATGTCCATCTTCCTCGTCTCCCAGGTGATAAGCCCGAGAGACCTCTGCAGTGAGAGCTGCCCCCTCTCCCCTGCAAGGGTGCGATCCAGATGTGAGTGTTCGTGGGTTCGGGTGCCAGAGGTGATGGGTCTTCATGGACCACCTACTGCTGCTGACAAACGTAGAGCTGGGGTGGGGGTGCCTCCCAAGAGCCTTCAGCCTTCCTGGGGTCCAGGGCCTGCCCAGAATGCTCTCTGGCAGTGGATCCAGCATGAGGCTCTGCTTACCTGGACTATGACGTCACTGACCTCAGCCAGGTGTGACCCAGATCCTAACCCATGAGGATTCTCTTTCAGTTAAATATGCATGCATGTATGGAAAGACGTCTGGAAGGATCTATACCTTGGTGTTATCAAATGTTAATTTAAGATGCCTGAATTTTCTGGATCTTTTATAATGAATGTGTATTTTATTGTTTTAAAGGCAGCATTGCCTGGTGGCTCAGATGGTAAAGTGTCTGCCTGCAATGTGGGAGACCTGGCTTCAATTCCTGGGTCGGAAAGATCCCCTGGAGAAGGAAATAAATGGCAATCCACTCCAGCACTCTTACCTGGAAAATCCCATGGATGGAGGAGCCTGATAGGCTACAGTCCATGGGACCGGCAAAGAGTCGGACACGACTGAGCGACTTTACTTACTATTGTTTATCAAGGAATTTTTTTCTTGTTACCGAAATTATTAGCTATAGAATATTTAGAAGACTATACTGA